>NC_136464.1:181661442-182349775 GCF_902686455.1 Sciurus vulgaris | reverse complement strand
GCCATTAGTTCCAGTTTTGCTACATTTCATTTTTGGTGTTTGCTTTTTAGCACAGCATAGAAGTGATGGCACAGTCGGGCAAGGGAGGTGGGTCTACGCAAGAGGACAAACCACGTCAGACTGCAGGACGCTACGAGGGCACGCAACAAGAAGAATGCCCACACGGGCCAGTCTGATGTTGAAACAGATAAGTTCCTATAAGTTACCCCAAATTACAGAAAGAAGCCAGGAAACCTGCAAGTAAGGACACTATCGAAACCCAAGAATATCTTTAGTATTTCAAACTGTAGCCACCTAAACTATGACAGGAGGTGAGATAGAGCATGCTGCCACAGACAGCAGGAGTTGATGAGCATCCTCATCGGCAAGGGAGGGGTGACACAGTGCCCAACGCAGGGAGGCATGAGGTGGCGTCACCTATACTTCCTGTGCTTGTTTCAAATGTATTTTTCTCAGTTTCCATCAATGGTCAAGCATCCTATCACTGACCCGTTATTTGACCAGTTTCAGACTTACATTTAAAAAATGGACAGGTTCGTTTCTAGAGGGGTCTTTACACTATTTGAGGGTAAAATATTTGAAAGATGCAGCTAAAATTTTCATTCAGGAGAGTTTAATTATCAGAGCTCCAGAAATTCTTTCCCCTACATCTCAGGTATCCTCTGATTTGGTTCATAAAATGTGTGAAACAGCAACATACCTAAAGCATTATACACCCTGGTTTCCACCTTGACATGTTGTGTCATTTCTATTCCGTAAACTTCCATTTTTTAAAATGGGAAATAGTTGACAATTTCATATGCGATGGCTGTCTATGTGGCACTGTTTCTAAATTAAAGGTCGAAAGTCACCAATGAGGGACTGCGCCTGAAGCCCAGGAGCTGTGAATGGGTTTGACCTTGGCAAAAGCAAAAAGTAACAACTTTGTTAATTACAAATCGTAATGGCAGCAGCTGCTTAACTTTAGAGTTATTTCGCAAAAAAAGAGGGAGAAGAGGAGGAAGAATCGTGAAGGAGTGAGAGGAGAAGACAGAAGTAAAAACAACAGCTTTCGGATCAAGAGGAGCAAGGCCAGGGTGGAGGCTGAGGAGGCCAGCAGCCCCCTGGGAGGCCGTTCCTCTGGTTTCCTCCTGCTCTCGGGCTCCTGCAGTCCTGCTCCTGGCTGTCTTCCCGACTCCCGGAGTCTGCCTGAGGCCGCCCTCTTCCAGGCTCAGTGTCTGCCATGCCGTGTGCATGAAGGTTAGCAGGGCTCCACCGACCCTTGCATGTGAGAGCAGGTGGTGGTTTTCCTTATTCTTGTATCTACTCACAGTCCAGATAAATCTGCACAAGGAAGGCCCCATCTACAAGGCAGGAAAGCAAAAGGAATGCGGTTTCATCTGGCACCCTTCCCACAAATGCTGGACAGGAGACGGTCGCTCAACAACCTGGTGTGGCCTCCTGACATGAGCCATAGAAGAACATTCTTCATGTTCTGCGATGCTGCTTGGAATACGAGTTGATTTGTCTGTCCATCAAGACACACCTTTCCACCTCTGTTTCTACCAGGCATTGTAATCTGGTGGCAGGTCGCCCTAAGGATGTAATCTTAGGTGCATCTTCTAAAAGCAGCTCACATTATTGCCCTCTTATATTTTGCTGCCTACTTAAATGGCTTTGATTTTGAATGTTTATTCTAGAAACGTGTCACATTGAACATACTACATGTGTTAGTCAAATACAGAGCAACAGAAAACAGACCCACTCCTCATGTAAAAGGTTGAACGATCACCATTGCTTTTCTCACATTAGTGTTCTTAAAAGATGTGTTTATCCATGCACAGAAGTTGTACATATTTACGAGGTTGTGCATGAGGTACAAGGAGGACATCAAGTCATTGGCCTACTGTCACTGCAGGCATGCATCATTTTTTTGTGCTGGACATATATAAAATCCTGTCTACTAGCTATTATTCAAGATTAGGTCAACTGCAGTCAAGCACACTTTTCCAGCTGTGCCATGGAACAGAGTGGGCCATTGCTCCTTTTGGCTGCCTACCTGTTAACCCCTTCCTCTCCTCCCCTCTCCCCTCTGCCTTCCCAGGATGGTGCAACCACCATCTATTCTCCACTTCTTTGAGACCGACTTGTTAGCTTCCACGTAGAAGTAGACACATGTGGTATTTATCCTTCTGTGCCTGACATTTCCGGGAGCACGACGCCCTGCCACTCCATCCACGCTGCTGCGAATGGCAGGGCTCCATGTTCCATGGCTGTGGGTATTCTGCGGTGCGTGTGTCTATGTGTGCATGGGCACACGTAGGGTGAGTGTGATTTTCTTCCTCTGTCCGTCCATGGAAGGACTCCTCCAGGGATTCACACCTTGGCTCTTGCGAGCAGTGCTGCAGAGAAGGTGGGATGCTGATGCTTCTTCCACCCCTGATTTCAGCCGCTCTAGACACAAGCCCAACAGTGGGATGGTTGGGTCTCACAATCACCCACGTAATAGTGACACCCAGAGAGTGATGGATTTGCCTAGTACTTCTTGATATTCAAAGGATAGTCTGGCTCTTTACTTTATATATAAAAAAATATTATAAAACAATTCATTGAGTAAAACCAAAATTTTACCTCATTATGCATAACAGTGGGCTTAACCTTTTCCTTCAATATAAACAAATGTAATTAATCCTTCTCTTTCCATATGACTATGAAATAGTGAAGATAGACTTTGTTGAGCCCAAAGCTTAACAATTTTCTATACAAATCTAACCCAAAATGATGAAAACCAGATTGTTAGGGCCCTTTCGGGGCCTTGAAGGAGGTCTCATGTAAGAGAGGGAAGATACAAGCAGGTGCAATGGCACATGCCTGTAATCCCAGCCACTTGGGAGGCTGAGGCAGGAAGATGGCAAGTTCAAGGCCAACCTCACCGACTTAGTGAGGTCCTAAGTGACTTTGTGGGACCCTGTCTCAAAATAAAAAATAAAAAAGTGCTGGAGGTATGGCTCAGTTGTAAAGGGCTCCTGGGTTCAATCCCCAGTTACCCGCTCCCAAAAACAGAGCATCCCATCACCAGCTACGCAGCTGATGGCTTCTCCTTGAAACATCTGCTCTGCTTCCCTTGCCCACGCCCTCCTGGACTTCACTCCTCTCCGTGTGTCTCCTTAGATGCTTTCTTCCTCAGTCTGGGTATTTCAGCAGACGTCTGGGTCAATCCCGTGACTTCTCGTGCAGCATCCCTGACCTCATTTCCACTCAGTTCTCTCCTGAGCTCTGGATCCACCTCTGTACCTGGAACTGTTCACTGCTAAGTCGCACAGCTTCTCATGATGAAAATGTCCAAATCTGGACTCCCGAGCTCCTCAGCACCAGGGAAGGGCACGTTCACGGAGACAGTTGCTCAAGGCAGATGGGATGAAATCCTCTTCAACATCCTGCACTTTCTATCTTCTCCCCGTTCCAATCAGGAAGCAATTGTGGTGGAGCACATTTCCCAAACACTTCAAAATTTCACCTTGAAAGAACATTACAATAGAGTGGCATCATTTGGAGAAGACAGACTACATCAAGTTTTTCTGTGAATCCATCAGGATACTCTCATTCCTGCCTTGAATAACTAATTAATGTTGCCATAGGATGCGTATTTTCCTATGCTGCAGTCTAAAGTGTAGGCCATAGAAAGAAGCCATGCAGCCTGAAATTTGAAACAGCGCTGGCAAATTTATGTTAAAGAAAAAGACTTGGAAGAGACTCACGTCCTCTCTGGAATTAGAGTTAGTACTGCTCTACTGTTCAGCTGTTACCGTAAGGCTGACCTGAGCTCTGACGATACCTTGCTTCACTCTGCAGAAGACAGATTCCCTGTGGGGTCACACTGTTCTCCTCTGTGGATTGAACTGTGAATCTAAATAAAGAAAGTCTAATACCTAATCTCTCAGTGGACATGTCCACAGGTCTTTGTACATGTGTCAGTGTGACATTTGGTGGCCAGCTTGCTTGTGTTAATTGGCTGTTCCTGGATACATGGTATGTGCCGCTGATGGTTCAGGTGGCTTGAGGGCAGCACCAGCCCTCTGGGCAGTGGTGCCCGCAATGGGACCCTTGACCAAAGCTGCTGCTGCTGCTGCTGACAGTGACTCACTGGGTGCCAGTCCTCGGTACTGGTCACATTGGGGCTGTGTGACTCTTCGTGCTGGATGCTGTCCTGTGTGTTAGAGCCTATGTAGCTGCATCACTGAATTCTATCTTCTAGAAGCCGGGAACATGCCCCCTGCCAGGCGTAACAACCAAAATGCCTTCCCTGTCAAATGCCTCCAGGGGTAGGTCACCTTGGATAGAGAGTCCCCACTCTCGGTATAAACAGGCACCCTGTTTACTCATGCAGGTGAGCCCAGCAGGGACAGGATGCAGCCAGCGTCCACAGCACCTACCTTTACCAGGCCACCGAGGCCAGGAGGCGTGTGCAGGGCTTGGGTGGAATCTGACTAGCCGGACATCCCGGCACAGAAGCAGTAGAATTACCCATCGGGGTCGAAATTGCAAGGTTGACTTCGGTTTCCAAAACTCCTGCTAAGGGGGCCATGGATGGCTGTGTCTCCTTGGTAGCAGGTGTAAAAGAGCCTTGTGGGGTGATAGATAGATGAAGCTTTTCATAAATGAACAGGCTAATGTGACAGACTGCCAAACCACAGCTAATTTGTTATTCAACTGCATTAAGAGTTGCCTAATTTTTAAAAAGCGATGAATTTAATACTCTGCACATTAAGATCATTTTTTTGGAATGTCTTAAGACTACATTTTAGGAATATCTGTTTATATACCGGGAAATGCTGAAGGAATTGTAAACTATCAGAGAAATCGTTTATCTCAATACAAAACAAACGTCTTAAGAGGTTTGGGATGCTTACAATACTGAATTATACAGAAATGATCCTGAAGTTCAAGATTGTACCTGAGGACCATTGATAGATGGTATAGAAAATTCTTAAGTTTCCTATATACTTAAAATTGACCCCAGCACCCAAAAAAAAAAAAAAAAAAATTGAATATTGATGCTTTTTCTAATCCAGACAAGATGCAATTTCTTAAAATGACAATTCATGTTTTTTAAAATTTTCTGGCCTATTTAAGACCAGAACCTGAAGAGCGAGAGAGAAAGGTCCTCCTCAGTTTTGTGGAGAATGAATCATCCTGTACTTTGTATTTAGACCACCTATGTGTATCAATAACTCAAAACTCCTTTGCAAAGTCTAGCTGGTCTTTCCATTGTCTCACTCTCTTAAGCACAGGATACACATCAAGCCCCTATCCTCTCTACTCAGCTCCTGCAGATAGGTAGAGTATGTTTTGGACCAAATAAATTATTGACCATTCTGTTCTCCTATCACCGAGTTTATCTTTTCTAAATACCTTTAATCTTTGTTACCTAGCATGTCATTATTTGTACAGCTTGGTTTTATCCATGTGAAGGTCGCTGCTCAGAATGTGATTAGACAAAATTGAAACTTCCCACCAGGAAAGCAGTCCTCATTCAGCTGACTCACAAAGACACCCTCAAAGGCCACCTTCCAGAATCACCCGAGGCACCTGCACTACTTAACTCTTGAAACCACCTATGAATGAGCAGGGCCTTCTTGTTCACTGATTTCTCGGGATTCAGGTTTGTTTACCTGTTTACCCCCAGGTAACTCAGTGTCACAGCATGACTGAGTCTTGTCACAGTGCACATCTGGATCATCAGGTGCCCTTGTTTAGAAATGTAATGTTCTATTTGTTTCTGGTTCAGTCTGAACATGCTAAAATGTATTGTTATTCCAGATAGGTTGTACAGAAAATATTCAGCTCATCATCTGTTTAAAAGTATAGCATTGTCTCCAATTAGACAACTTTCCAAATCCTTGAAGTCCTCCTTTTGTTTAAATATCATCTTCACTCTTTTGTGCAATCCCAACCTTTAAATTCTAAATCAGGGTGATTCTCTACCAAGCAAAATATTAAGTTACTACAATCAGACAGGATTTGAGGGCAAAACTATCCTATAAATAAAATGCCTGACGAAGGTCTACAACAAAGGGCCCCCAAGGAACTTGCAGATGGCTCTGTTATCTGGAAATTCTTCATGGGTTCTTCTGAGCAGTTTCCTTCTCTTTCCCTTGTAGAAAAAGACGTGCTTGCTTGACTCAGTTCTCTGGCCCTCCTCAGTAGACGGCACAGGAGCGAGAGGTCAGGGCGTGTTCCTCCCCTCTCAGACTGTGAGCCTTCATTTCCACATTGCATGTGTCCCGCCCTCAATGTGAGCTGATTGGTCCCAGAGCAGTAAGTACATATCTGTCTTCCAAGATAGAGATTTTCATTTTAGCCTTTCAGGTTAACGTGAAGCCTCATCACCTGGTGAGCGCGGGAGCTGTCCAGATGCCTCTGGACATGCAAACTCGCGCCAGCCTACCCTGTTCATGCGAGTCTGGGAGGAAGGCACACCTCGGTGTCTGCTCCTCGCTCTACTCTGCATCCACCCAGCTGCAAATTTTCTTCGTGGTTCTGCATCTGCTCCTCCAGCTGTGGCCCTCTGAAGAGAGGCCTCTCCACCTAAGGTGCAGGGGGGAGGGCCCTCGAGGCCCTGTGGAGTCTGTCTCTCCATGCTCACCACGCGGCGCCCGCCGGACATGGACAGCACACCAGTCTCTGCGTGTCCAGGGCTCTCCCTCATCCCTCAGGGGGACATCAGTTCCTCAGCAAGCTCCTCCTGAGGATCAAGTAGATGCTGTTTTTTCCTCACAGCTGGGATAAATACCCTGACCTTTGACAGCTTCTCGTCCAAGTGGTCTTGTGCGACTCTCAGGGTTTTGCTCAGGTTTTCTCAAAAGACTTGGAAGTTCACCCAGTCTAAGCAGTCGGAGCATCCAAGACAAAGGGGGCTGTTGTTCCCAGGACGTCATTACTAGTGAGTGGGGGGAGGACGAACGCCCCAGCCTCTCTACCTCTGGAGGAGAGTTCCAAGCTACACACTGTGGAGCTTTCCAGAGGGCCCCACGGGGCTTGAGCCCTGCCGCCCACCGGGATGACCAGCTCGGCAGCGTTCACTGGTGGGGGCTCTTTCCTTGCCCATCTCACATTCCCATGCCTTTACTCGTGGAATTATCTTTCAAATAGACCACTTGCTCCCTAGACCTTATCTCTCAGGGTCTTTTTCTCATTGAACCCAAACTGACACCATTTCTCAGATCACTTCAGGTCAATAAACTTTTATTGGCCATTAACTCTGTGCTAGAAAATGTACCAGAGTCTAGAGGTAAGCAATACAGTAACACATCCTCTTGATCTCAAGGGGCAGTAGCTTTTTGTTTTGAGGAAGAGAGACAAACAGACCCGCACTCAGAATGTTATAATTTCTATAATAGAGCATGTCAAAAGGTGTAAGGGAGCTCAGCAGAAGAAGTAACAAATTCTTTGCAGTGGGAGCAGGGACCCACTTCCTGAGGGATTCCAGGATGGTACTTAACTGACACTAGACACATCCAAATATGTCGTGTTGCATTGAAAACCAAGGAGGAAGGAGTGATTGGAACAAAGGACAGGAGTGTGGAATATCTGTTCCTTTGGTGAAGTTCTGGAGCCATGCACAGCCCTGCCTTTGTGTTGGGCACTGGGAAGATCCCTGAATTAGACCTGGCATCCTGGGAAGTTGTGCCAGGGGCTGCTGCTCCCTGCTGCAAGTACTTCCTTGACGGCACACTGAATTGTGAATATTGTGACACCAGAGGCTACTTTATTTTTTCCTTCTCATGCAACATTTACCAAGACCTTCCATTCCCAGAGTGGTGCACTCGCCATAGATGGTTGGTAACCAGCCACGTGACGTCTCCAGTCACCTGGGGAGTGACCCAAGGATACGGAATGAGGGAACCCATCCCGATGGGGCTAGGCGCTTAGGAAAGTGTGGTCTTCCTGAACACGCCTTTCTGGGGTAAGCCACATTTTTCCCAGTCCAGGGCGTCCCCTCACCTTCAAGCCATGCCACTCTTACGGCTGAAACAAGAGAGAGTGTTAAACACCAGGCTGAATGGGGACTTCACCACCATAATCACTCAGGAAATTTTGGTCTGCAAACCTGACCTGGAGTCGTTCAGAAAGCCAGCCCTGAGACTGTCGTCTGGAAAACTGCCAAGGTGACGGAGTCTAAAGTGGAAACAAAGGTGAAAGGGGCACAACTGGCTCCGAACTAAGAAACACACAGCCATCGACGTCTGCGGGGAAAGATTTATTTCCTGCTAAAACGTGTATTTCCTGTCTCATAAACACAATTTTAGTACACCTTTCCAAATGCCCAAGGAGAGACCAAGGCAGTGGGCAACGTGGCCTAATAAATAGGACCGGCTCACACTGGGCGCATTTTTCTCTCTAGAAGGTCACGTTTCCCGCTCTAAATTTAGCGGCTACCTACCCCACTCCCGGCACTGCAGCCAGGCTCCGTTTTTAAAAGATGATCCCAGTTTCTTGACTCAGTCAACTGCCTTGTTTGAATATTCTTCTCATCTATATTTTTTCTCCTCTGGGGAGCAGAGTATTTCCTGACATCTGTTTTGAATTTGTTTTCCTTTTAATTTCGGTATACGCCTCTTTCTCCTATCATCTGCACTGAATTGAAAATAGCACATGGAGTGAGGGCCTCAGCTATTTCTAAACCATTACCTATCCTCCCGGGGGGGGCCCAGGAGAGCATCTGTGCTACCTCTACATTGATACTCGTGCCCTCTGCAACTCAGTCACCTCCACAGTAGGGGACAGAAGCAGAGCTGTGTCCTTGCCAGCCCCCCATCAAGATGCTCCATAAGCCCACAGGGAGGCTGCCCGCCATTACGGGCTGCGGGATGTGACCCTCCCCGGGCATGTGTGGAAGTCCTGACCTGTGGTGACCGTGTTTGGGTGTGGGGCTTTGAGACTCATTGCAGCTAGGTAGTCGTGTGGGACGGTGAGACAGGCTCTGCTGCTGGGGAGTTAGATGAAGAAGCACCAGGGGTTTCCCAAGGCCCCTCTTACCATACTCTGCCTGCCGTCCACGTGAGCCACAGTGAGAAGATGACCATCTGCAAGACAGGAAGAGAGACCCCACCAGAAACTGACCTTGATCCAGGACTTCCAGTCTTCAGAACTGTGAGAAGATGAATTTTGTTTGGCTGAGCCACCTGTCTGCAGTGTTTTGGAATGCCAACCTGAGCAAGCCAAGCTGCCTCACTCAGAGATGGCCCTCGCTGCCCTCTGCACACCCCGTAGACCTCTTCTGCAGATGAGGGCAGGGACACCTCCTTCCAAAGCTCGACTATGTGACCATATGGATAGGTTCCTCTGGATTCCCTAACTGGGAACTCGTGACCAGGGCCACAACTCCTTCCTTTGCCGTATGCGTTAATGCTAGCTAGAGCATGTTTTTAGCATACACGTTGTAGAATTTTTGAAAAATAAATGGAAATAAAAATTAAACAAATTGCTTGTGACTCTACCATCCTAAGGTAATTAACATTTTTGCTACAATTTATGTGAATCTATGTTTACATGGAAACACATATGTTTTTTGGATGTTGTGTGTGTGCACGTGTTTATGTATATATGTGTGTGAAATGTGTGTTTGATATTACAGTTGCATGTGTGTCACACTCAGCAATCACACTCAAAGGAGCACACACCTTCTACCCATGAGAAAGATATTTTGCTAGCCTATTCGCAGGCTCTGTATAATTCAGGATCTGGAGAATGAGTAACCAGTTGGAAAGTGGAGAAACGATGCTCTTGAATAGTGATGCTGAGAAGTGAAAAAGGAATCCCTTCACTGTTCTCTGGAAAACGACTCTCATTTCTGTGCACTTCTGGGTGGCTGGGCTCCTCTGCTGAATGCCTCTGCACACGGAGACAATGCCATATTGTTCCTTGTTCCATTGAGGGTAATAGATCCCTTTGCAACCCAGGAGTGCTGGCCTGGTCAGTTCTAGCAAATACCATTTCCCAAAGGACATCATGGTTCTCTGCGGTACACATCTCCAAATGAAATGTCTTATGCACAGACATTTGTAAAGCAGTAGTGTATCATCACAAAGCATTTTTATTAATAGTAATAGGGGAAACTCAGAAATCATAGTTAAAGGGGAAGATAAAGGGGAAAATGCAACAAAGATATTGATCCAGTGGCCACCTGAACTGCAGTGAGACTCATGTCCAGGAACGTCAGTCACACAGCCCAACCTCCACAGGGCTGGCCGGGCATCGTGGCCCCGCCGGGCTCTGCCAACTCTGTCCAGGGTGGTTCTGACCTCCGGGGGCCTCTGCGTGCCATTCCCCATTCTCACGACTGCTCGTCCCTTGCCATTTGTATTTTGAGATGTTCACAGATCTGGGGAAATATTTTCTTCTCATTTCCAGTAGAAAATAATCTCTGTATGTGATTGACTACTGTAAACCATCTCCGTTCTAGAATTCACATTTCTTAACTGAGTATCTCCTTATAGAACGGAGCATCTGGTCAGCCTGTCCCACAAGTTAGATTCTCATGATCTCCAATGACCTTGGGAAGGAAAGAATGGGCCTAGAAGGTCTTGCTGGGATATGGGGTTCCTTAACTGCAGATTACTAACTTCTAAAATCACCACCACGAAGAAAATCTGGTAATACTTCCCAAAGGTACTTACTCTGTGCTGTTCAAAGTTCAAACTGTGCGGTCTGATGACATCTAAGACATAAATAATGATCTTTAAATTTCAAGAGGATCTTTTTCAAATTAAATTATAGCCTGATTCTTTCCTTAAGGAGTAGATACAGGTGCGGGATTCTTCACCTGAAGAGCGGGGTCGGGACACTGCCCATGAAGCGGCCCCTTAGCACCCCGCTCCAGCTCCAGGACATGGGGTTCAGGCTGGGGAGGGCGGGAGGAGTGGAGGGCGTGAGATCAAAGCGGCTGTGGGGTGGGAGGAGAGCTTTTCCCTGCGGCTTTGAAATCTGCTTTTAAAGGCTCCCCTCCCTTTGCTCAGCGTTGGCGCGTGGCGTGCGCTGCAGATGGACCAGCGGCTGGGCAGCTGCGTGGGGCTGGTGCTCCTGCCCTGCAGCTCTCCTGTCAGCTGACCAGCAGCAGTGGCTCTCCTGGAGGGAACCGAGGCCTCCCAGCTGCTAGGCAGGAGAAGGTCAGGATCGCTGCTCCTCACCCATTTCCGCCCCCACGCCACGGGAGTTTCAGCTCGACCCCAGGGACAGCTTGGCCGGAAAGCATCTTCCTAGGACACAGCGCACTCCTACAAAGGACGCCGGCATGTGTGTGAGGTTACACTGGGACAAGGTTAGACGGCAGAGGCCCTCGTTGTGTCAGCTACGAAACAATGCTGAGACATGTACCACAGCAGCGCTCTCAGCCCACTGCACAGGGGCCTGGGGAGTGCTCACCAGTGGTCAGTGTCACCCCCGCCCAATAGGAGCCCAGGCAGACGTGGCCAGGAGATCTCACTTCAGGTGTGTACCACGAAGACTCAGTCTGAGGACAGCCACCGCACACAGCTAGCTGACCTCTGACAAAAGACAGCACCAAACAATATCTATGGCTTTGAGTTGTGTTTTAAAAAGCTCTAAATGGGACGTGAAATTCAGAAAGAAGTCTGCACGTTTCAAAAGACTGAACATGCTAGAAGAACAAACCAGTCTGGAAGGCCAGTGATGCAGGGGGTACAAAACAAAGACAAAGGCTTCCAGGGAAGTCATCAGCCAGCTCTGAGAAAGTTCCAAGAACGGTGGCACATGGCTATAATCCCAGCGGCTCAGGAGGCTGAGGCCGGAGGATCACGAGTTCAAAGTCAGCCTTGGCAACTTAGTGAGGCCCTAAGCAACTCAGTGAGACCCTGTCTCTAAATAAAATACAAAACAGGACTGTGGATATGGCTCAGGGGTTAAGTACCAAGGTCACTTCCCCTTGCAGAAACGTGAGCTAGCCATCACAGCAGGGATGTGCTTCCCATGTCCATGACGGCATTTTGTTTGTGTGTTTTTATGCTTTGGATTTAGTTTTCTTTGTGTGGCAATTTGTTATCTAACTGTGGATGTAACCTGGAAGACAGTGTGACTGGCTCTGGGGCCCCTCGCCACGGCATGCAGGAGCTTACCTGACACCGGCCCGCATCGCTCAGCTCCGAGTGTTTGTTCTTCCTGCCTTGCCGACCCTGGCAGTTCTACCACGCAGGGAGAAAAAGGAGAGAAGGAGAATAATTGACTGGAAAATGAGAAGTTTGCAAGACTCCTGGGGGCAGATCTGAGGTGCTGCCAAGGCATGTCGACCAACTGAGATCTTGGCTTCCAGGCAGGTGTGAAGGAGCAAACAGGCGACAGCACGGGGGGCCACCGAGCCAAGCTCTCGTTGGCTCCGATAATTGCTTGCTGAGCTATCTGCCACGTGAGCCCCCAAATCCAACATGCATGAAAAAACCTAAAAATCCCTGAATCCTCAAGCAGGTTCCCCTGAGCACACGGAAGGGATGCGACAAAGGACTCTTCGGGGTTCAGACAGTACAGCCTCCCTCCAGCCTGCTTCGTGACCATCTGCAATTCATTAGCCTGCAACCTCTTGAGATTTGACAGGTCTTTTTTTTTTCTTTTTTTTTTTTCTTTCCCAAGCAGCAACAAAAAGCATCATAAAACTGAGAGATACTGCCAGTGACTGGGGAAAACGTACTGGTACCAGCTGCATGATTATTGCAGAACACAGAATGGAAGACAGATAAGAAAACACTTTGTAATTTGCAAACACCAGGAGATAGCTGTGGAAAGGAAGAAGGAGACTAATGAATGGATGCCAATTCTCCTCTTAATATCATAACTCTGAAGTGTTTTAATTAAAGGGAACCAGAGGAAAGATAAAGAACATTTTCAAAATAGTATTTTCTAAGGCAACAAGGTAATATTTAAGAACCGAAAATTTCATGTAATACACATCGTAGTTCTTCAACCCATGTAGGCCCATGGCTGTAACACTTTCAGATACTCTATTTATCTCCCCGGCTGCCAATTTCACCACAAGTGGAACTTGTGCTTTAGGAAATAACAGCGCAGGGGCTAATAAACACGGTCTGATTCAGTGATTTATTTTCTTCAGAAGTTACAGCCGTGTTCAAAGTGATATCCAGTGAAGTGTTGCACATTAATTTAGAAATATTTCAACAAGAAAGTTGATCTCTGAGCTTTGTAAGACCACGGCAGTACTGTAAAACCACCCTGCTTCCCCTCTGCTGACAGCAGTGACCCAAGGACACACGTCCACCTGCTCCATCAAAAGCACCGGGTAGAGACCCTCTGTGCAGGGAGGACCCAGCGGAGCAACACGGCAGGTGGGCAGTGATGTGGGAGGAGGAAGAGCTAGAGAGCCATGTCCATTTTAAGGAGCTGGCCTCTGAACCCCAATAAGCTTGTGGACCCCGGTATTTCAGTGCTTAAGACCTGAACCGTGGAGCAGTTAGTGGGAGGAAGTGACCCCACTGAATCTCTTAGGCCAGATGAATTAGATGATGAGGGTAAGAGGGCAGGAAGAGGGGGATGCAGGGGGCGCCTGTTCTGCTTCAAGGCTAATCAAGTCATCAGAACACTGGAAGGATAATCGGAGGGCTTTATTATTTCAGTATTCATCAAACACTCATGGATCTTCTGAACACTATTCCGAAAACTGGGTCACTGGGTCCTAAGATATGGCTTCTCATGCAATGACTGGGGCATGTTGTATTATTCTGATTACAGGGACAGATCTGAGGATTACCACAAAGGTCCACAGCTCCTCCTCCACGCCTCCTTCTCGGGCCGAATGCACCCTCCCTTAAAAGCTGCTTAGCCGTCTCCCTGTCTCTACTGCCCAAACCCAGGAGCCGCGGGCCCTGTTCTTATTGAGACTAGTGGTTCTGGAAAGAAACCCCACGCTAGGAGAGACTTTGGAAACGTAAGTGAGCGTCTCCAAGGAGGCAGGGCAACGCGAGCTGCACCCAGGCCTGTTACCATGGCAAATCCACCTGCCTTTCTGCACCCGCTCTCCCTTGCTCGGTGAAGCAGACTCTGGTGCTAACGGCAGCTGGCCGCCGCTTGCCAGGCTCCCTGCAGGCGCCTGCCCCCTCCTGCTCTCACTCTGCCAACTTCCCACGCACCCTAGGGCTGCTGGGAGCATGGCCACGGCCACAAGGCCTGGTGAGTAGCGAGCTATCAGAGGAGATGAGCAATGGACATCTTCTGTGCTTCAATTCTCATTTCAACTTTTCTGAATATTGTAAACCATTGTGAAAAAACCCTCCAAGAAATGGATCTTATTTGGTTGCCATTCTCCAAGAAAGTGCTTTCTTTCCTTCTTTCCTGAACCTGGGCACCAGGACGGTAACTACCCACCCAGATCAAGGGGCTCTCTGTAGAGACACCGTATGTGCTCTTTTGAACTGAGCACAGGGACAAGGATGTCGAGGATCCTGGAACACGATGATGAAGCCTAAGAGGCAACGTGCTACAGAACAAATAAATACACGTGAACAGGCCCTAAGAAACGACGAGCCACTCAAGACGCTTCAGGCTGAGGACGGTCTCTCCCCACGTTCAGGCCTGCTGTTACTTCCCAGCGGCCTGGTGACATGGCCCTCGTCAGGATGGATGTGTTCGCCTGGAGGGCACTCACGGCTCTGTCTCCAAGTTGCCTCCAAATTACAAAGATCTCACCTACTATATTTCTGCGAGTTCAGCACTTTCTTCTAATTGCTTCTAATTCCACATCCTTGAAGTGTCAGAAAAACTAGCCCTTTCTAATATTAATGCCTTCTATAAAAATTCCAGTTGCAAAAAGACAGTGACAAAACGGTTCTGAGAAATTTTACAGGATCTCTGGTTTCAGTAGAGCAAGAACAGTGCCCAAGCGCAGAGTTAGCTGGGAAGATGCCCAAGTGCTTTGGAGTCTTTCGCCCTTTGGTTGCTGCGGGGGCCTCTTACCGCCCTCTCAACGTTACAATCCCTGTCGAGCTGTAGCACGGAGGCTCCGGAGGGGTCGTTCCCCTACTTCTCTGGGGCTCGTCGGCCTACTGCTCTGATCTCCCCTGAATGTCTGGGGGCGCTGTACAGTGTCCTTCAGGGTCCATCATCCACGTGTTTAACACACACTTATTCTGCAACTGCTCTGTGTTCAGCACTGCCTTACCTCGGGGTGAGTAGTGAATTGGGGTGCAACAAGCAATAAGAGGAAGAGTGGATGTGAAGCGGAAGGGCAGTCCTAAAGGCCCAGGCAAATGGCGAAGGTAAACTCTCAGGCTGGAGGAAGAGATGACACGGTAAGTGGAGTGGCCAGGGGCTGAGAAAAGAGAGAGGAGATCACGCAGGGAACTGCTTTGAGTTGGGGGCAGAATAGGAAGCCTGTTACCTGAGGGGAGTTGGACTGGGAGCAGGATCAAGCGTCAGGACCAACAGGTATTTCCAGTAGGACAGTGAAGTGGGAACGTCCAGAAGTGAGTTGGCTTTCTGGGTTCAGAGGAAGAAATCCAGATTAGAGATGAGACTCTGGGGAACACCCTGTAAATGACAATCCTGAGTCTGCATATGATCAGTCAAGAAAAAGAAGCCTAGACTCGGAGCCTTGGAGCACTTAGGAAGAAAGAGAAGCCACCCAGGAGCTGGGAGGCAGCAGAGGGGAAGCTGGGAGGGAGCCCAGGCCATGAGGCCACCTGAGAACGAGAGCAGAAAGAGTTTCAAGGCAGAGGATCATCCCTGTCACACGCTGCTGCAGGAAAAGCAATCCCAGGGCCAGGAAAGGGCCAGGCCATGGGGTGGACAGTACAGAGGTCAACGTGACCTGGTGGTGGCCACATTCAGTGGACGGTGATGCAGGAATGCAAATGGTCTCTGGGGAAAGAGAAGACGGAACCAAGGTTTTCCTTCTGCAAGCCTCTCTCTGCTGGGTGGCTCAGCAATAAGAGCTTTTCTTTAACCAAGAAATAAATGGGTTGTTTTCTTGCAAAAATGTTTGAAAGGCACAGGGACGTCGTTTAACTGAGGTGTGACTGGAGCAGCTTGGCAGACACTGTCTTGTTTCCAGCGATTCTAGTGGCAAAGTTCCTTCCAGAAATCTTCCAAAACAACACTCGAGCAGCATTCAATCCAAGAATCTGGAGGCATTTTTTTCTTGTAAATTGTAGGCTAGACGGCGATTGCTAGGAAATCCTGGAAAGCTGGATTTTTTTTTTTTTTTCTTTTTCTTTCTTTTTTTTTTTTTTTTTTTTTGAGGAATAATCTCCTAAAAGCTTTTTTTTTTTTGTATGTAAGAATCAAAGCCAACTTCATTTCTCCTAAAGTCCCCACAGCCTCCATGGGGATGTTTCTGAATCTGGAAGCTGCTCACACTTGCATTCTGAAAAGGTATTACCTTGACCTAGCAATTGTGGAGACAAGGACAGGAGACATTTTTTTTTTTTTAAGTAGCTAATTTAACAATTAGCTTTTATCCCTGAAGGAACTTCATGTATTGTGGACTCTACCTGGAAAACTGAAAGTATAGTGAGATCTCATCTTTGCCACATCAGGCAATTAAGAAATGCTTGGTTAGATAAATAGATATGTTATGATGGATAGATAGATGATAGATAGATAGATCCATTTATACATGAAAAGCACGTGGTACCCATCACTAGGGAGACTTGATATTATGTATATATTCTGTGTGTATATTTGATTTATATTTCATCTATGTTGTACATATATAGAGTTATACACGAAATCTCCCTAATGATGGGTGCCACTTGGCTTCCTAATAAAATCCCACTCTCCTTCCTGAATAACCACTACCTGGGTACGTGCCCAAAGGCGTGGGGATCAATTTCTGTTGATTGGAAATGCTCTTGTGCTTGAGAACGAAGGTGGAAACTTGGACTTCGTGGAAGAATTTTGATTCCTTTAAGGAATGGGAACCTCATATGGGTTCACTCCTGAAACGGCACCCAACGTCATCAGAAGTTATCCATCAACGCAAAGCAAGGGCCTCCATTCATCATCACTGGGAACCCACATGGCAACAGCTTTGTACCTGGGCGCGTCATCCATCAACTCGACGTGATCAAGAAGCCCCCGTTCAACGTCGAGTTTCTGAGGTCTAATATCTACCAAATGTGCAGCTTGTTCCCTGCAACCTGTTTTACAGTTAGGAAGGAAACATGGTGTTTTGCTCCTAGTCCCATGGCCACCTGTGATCACAGCCCCTGGGCATCCCAGGTCCCCGCAGTTTCCTCCTCCCTCCAGAAATATGTGGTATGTCCTAGCCTCTTTAAGAAAGCAAAGTCAGCTTGGTGATTTACATTTTTGTTTTACTATTTATTTAGATATTGGGGATTGGACCTACAGGCACTTTATCACTGGCTATATGCCCAGTCTTTTTTATTATTTTTGTTTATTTTGAAATTGTGTCTCTCTGAGTTGCTGAAGCTGGCCTCGAGCTCTTGATCCTCCTGCCTCAGCCTCCCAAGTTCCTGGGATTACAGGTACACACCACCAAACCCAGTTGGCTTGCAGATTTATATCTGTAGTACTTGCCTTTACTTGGTGGAAACCATTTATAGAAGACGTTTGGGGAATAAAAACAGACCTTATAATTAAGAGAAATTGATCACTTCAAATTTGCAATGTTAGCACTTAAATTCAACTCAATTTTGATTTATACTTTACAGAAATTATAGAGACTTTAATATAATTATAGACTATATACATATGCCTCTATAGTTTTATTAAAATGCCTCTTGGCTTAATTAAAAAGGTCATACTTGAGCACAAAACAAAAAGGGCATGAATTAACTTTTATGACTCAAATGTAGTCTCTCCAAATTTAGCCAGTGTATCCCTGAGACATACCTGCACTGAGAATCTATTTGGTATTTAAAGTTGAATTTAACTACGGGTCCTGTGCTTCATCTGGCAACCCAGACAGTGCTGCAAGTGCACACAAATATGTGAATGAGACTTTTGTGATGGTTTCTGGGAATGATTGAAGAACAAACCTTCCCTTGAGAGAGCATCACTGTTTTTAACATATGACACCAAACTTTCCAAGCAGAAACCAGAAAGGCCACACAGCTAGACTAGAGGGTCTCACCACGTTCTGCAAGGAGCAATTTCACCCTAGAAATGCAAATTCTTGGGGCCCAGCTAGATCTCCTGAACCAGAAACTCTGGAGAGGAGGCCCAGAAATCTGTTTCACTCTCCTAGAACTGGACCCCCATCCACACTCCGGCTCCAGATTCGCTGACCAAGAGACTGCATTACCTGCCTTGGGAGGCTCCTAAACTGAAGAAACGGGTTTTGGTTTTATCGGTTTGTCCATTTTTTTGTCGTTCTGCAGTTCTAGATGCCAAGAACTTGACTGTGTCTTCATCAAGCAACGAGGACCCGGGTTGGAGGAGGAGCAGGTGGAGGCAGCCAGAGCCATACACTGACACCTAGGTTTTTCAGCTCATGGTGGAAGAGTGGGCCCAAGATAGCTTCCTTAACACCAAGGTTATTTATTGACTACAACCTAAAGCTGTCTTATCACATCAGCTCCAGCACAAGGTCAGCTTTGCAGATGGCAGGTCTCCTACCTAAACGACACTTTGCAGCGGTTTCTAAGCAGGATCAGGCAGAGAACATTTTGAAGGTCTGGGTAAAATGCTGACTATAACGCTTTTGCTTCTTACACAAAAACCTGTATGCAATAATAAAAAGAGCTTCTCAAAAGCCAAATAAAGGGTGAGTTACCATCCTGTGCTTTCATCTATGACCTCGGGAGGGTGGGTTGGAGATTAATTTTACAGGGAGTTAGGTGTCCAAGGGCTCAGTGTCTATGCTGCTGAAATTATGATGAATCGCACCAAATGAGAGCAAAACACCACCATCTAGCTGGGATCAATCTTATCTTTTATATTTCTATCTTATTCTTTATATTGTGGCAAGGTTTAAGTCCTTAGATCACATAAGCATATGATTTGTTTCTCAAATGCAAAATAAACATAAGTGAACTTTGATGCCATTGACCCTAGCCACTCACTCCACTTTGAGTTTTCCTTCTTGAGTTCTCAAAGCAAAAAAAAAAAAAAAAAAAGTACCTAGTATTTATAGAGACTATAGTTGTCACTCTTTATAACTTTATAACTTCGTTCAAAGAGGTCTGTTAAATGTTTCATTAAATATTTATGGTTTTTTAAAAAGCATAAAATATGGAGAGATAAATACAGATTGGACATCTGTATTTACCATATATATGTGTAAATATATATATTACACATAGATCACATCTGTCAACATGAAAATGAGATTATAATCATCCAAATGATGTTGCAGTTCTTGGCCTCAAGTGTATACACTGACCAGATAGAGACACTCAGTAAACACACTGGGTCAACCCCGAGAAGGTCAAGAGAGCAGAGGAGGACTTGCATGTCAGAGAAGATTCCAGCATGATAGTGGCGGCACACACTCAGAGAGATAGCTGGAGAATGGCTAGCGCAAACACAATAAAGGCTTCTCAAGAACAGGATGATAAAATCTTCCCCACCACAGTCTGAGCCAGTAACCAACTTCCAAAACAAACCCTTGAGCTAAGACCTGAAGGCTACGGATTAGAAAATGATCAGCTCTCCTAGAATCCGTTAACTTCTCCAGGACAATCCTCATTTTAGCCACAATTCTGCACACGATGCCTGGACTTGAAGAAAGTGAATGCCCACCAAACCTTGGTGGCAGACGATGAAGAAGATGACCTTCCATCTCAGATGCCTGGTCAAAGGTGCTGGCCCAACGTGTTCCAGTTAATCTTGGTGAGAAATCTGAAAAGTTTAAAAGAGCATATTTACTACTCTGCATAAACTTGTTACCTTCACTCAAAAAAAAAGAAAACAACAAATACTTGGCTATAGCCACACATTGACTTTCACTTAAAATGGTGTGAAAAAAAATTAACTGAATCTTTTGAAAATTCCCTAATTTTATAATTCCCTAAGGCAGCAACAGTTATCACAAATAAATGGTTTCTGTCTTACTTCCTTCCATCTTGCTTCCCTGGAGCAGAGGTCTCTGAACACCTTCTAAAGCAGGAAGGAGAGGTTTTTAGAAGGTTCAAGTCATATCTGCTTCTGACAACTCATTTCTTATGTCCGAAGAATTTCTTCTGCCTGAAAAATCATAAATTCATTAATATTTTATAGCTCAAGTTAAGACACGTTTTTGTATGTCACATCAAAGTCAAAAAAATGCTTTATTTTATGAAATAAATGCTTTAATATTTACCAAAAATTATTAGACTTACAAATGCTGCCACTGAATAGACAAAACCACAAAACCAGAAGGAGAATCATAAAAATGGATCATTCTAGAATCAATCCTAATGTTTGATTCAAGCTTAAGAAATTCTACCACCGAGTCTGTAATTCCAGCAGCTCTGGAGACTGAGGCAGGAGGATCGAAAGTTTAAAGTCTCAGCAACTTGGAGAGATCCTGTCTCAAAATAAAAAAAAAAGGGGTCAGGCAGGGGATGTGACTCAGTGAAAAAGAGACCCTGGGTTCAATCCCTGGTGAAAAAAACAGAAAAAAGAAATCCTTCTCCTGAAATACTCCAATGGTGTGAATTGCCAATTTTTTTTTCTGCTAAACTACACTGAAAAGCACACAGTATGGTAGAGTTCAGACAGGGGTTCTGAAGCCTTATTTTGGTAACCAATATTCACAGATTTTTGAGATAGTTTGATTAGAAATGCTCACAAGACTGACTTCTATTTTTCATTCCTTAGTGCATTTTGGATGGTGAATCATTTTATTTTTGTTCAAGAGAGAATAGTCTGAAGATGAAGACCAAGCCAGAACGTTGAATGTCAAGTTGTAAAATGTGGCACGAAATGCTAGAATTAAAATGTGAAATCATCCCCATCACAGGCTTTCCAAGAAATGGGAAGAAAAAGGAAAAAAAAAAACAACAACAACAAAGAAAACCTCAATGGGGCCTAGTTCCTCTCTTCTCAAAGTTCATTTGCTGGTGTGTGGAGAGGAGCCCACAGGGTCCCTGTGTGCACAGGAGGGACAGATGTGTCAGAGATGGAAGGAAACCTGACCCAACGCCACCCTGAGCACTCCCAGAACCTCCAGCCCTGCCGCCTGGAGCCAAAGTCCCATTCCTGGAAAGTCTCGTTCCATTCAGTTCACCAAACCTGCTTGGATGCAGTCTCTCTGGGCAGGCTGAGGCTTGAAGGAGGAGGGAAAGGGCCCTTGGATTTTGCAGCCTACTGAGGACCACAAACACAGACTACAGGCCACAGGGCAGAAGGGCTGCCAGGTGACCCCCATGCAATGAGGAGGACAGGCATCCCACCGTGGAAGCCAAGAAGGCAGCAAGTGAGAAGCGCTTTCAGCATGAATCTGGGAACGTGAACTTGGATTGAGGCAAAGAACAGGAGGAGGTGGAGCCCTGGCCTGCAGAGTAGCCTGTGTGTAGGAAAAGGAGGCAGAAGCTGGAGAGCGTCTTCTGGGGTCTTAAGGTGGGTGGCAGCCAACGCCACAGAGAGGAGTTTGTGTTTCGCGGCTTTGCTAGACTCTGACGGGCAGCAGTGTCTCCACGGAGGGGTGGCATGGAGGGGTGGCATGGAGGGGAGCGGGACATGGGCCTGGAAGGAGACGCACATGCCTGAGGTATCTTTAAATAGCTCCAACGTTCTCCAATGTGCACTCCTTCCTCCAGGAACTTAAGATGACAATGTGGGCATCTGGTTAAGAGCCCCTGCCAGCTATCTAGAGTTAGATTCTCTTACATCATGTGGGATTCTCAAATAGAACCTATTTTTCACATGGAAAGCTGAGGGTCCAGTGATTTACTAATTCCAATCCTGCCCCACCGCCTGAGATATGGTTAGTAGCTTCAACACACACTTCTAAAGTGTAAGACTGACTGGAGACAGGTCAAGGTGAGCATGCTCCACTGGGGTCTGGGTGGGATTCTGCAATTCTGACAAGTTCCCAGGTGTTGTGGATGCTGACCGTCCACAGACCACACCTCAAGCGCTGGACTGTGGAAGTGATTTATTTTCAAAGTATGTATTGCAGGGAAAGTGGCTAAAAATGGGACAGAAATAGATAACAGTATGCATACAGCAGACTCGTCATCAAAAATGACAAGGGTAGTAAGAAGGCCTTACATGTATTCATTGTGATAAAGTGTGCAAAATAGTTTAGAAACATTATTTCATTAAACATTATCTCATTCTCATTAAACATTATTCAAATCATCTACCTACCTATCTATCCAGTCACTACCATCTATCACATATATGTATGTATACATTTATCTTTAAAATATTGACACTATTTTTCTTGTAAATTTTATTCAAGATAACATCTAATACAACATTTCAAAGAGATGACTGTAAAGAAAAAAATTTCATGACCTTTGAAATTACACAAAGAAATAAAATTACACCTAACTTGCCACCTTACTCTAAGATCAGGACTCCAACGAAAAGGTGGGGATTCATAGCCCTTTGCCTATATACATTAGCAAAAGGACATTTTCCCATAGGCCAGTCTCATTGGAATAGAAAAGAGGCTACACTAAGTAGATTCCACAATTCAGGGACCCCCTGAAGCAGGTCAATGTCTGTTTACATCAGTTACTTGCAGACAGAGTTATTTGGAAAGGCTCATGTCTAGATAATCAAAATATTAAGGAGAGGAATTAAAAGTTTTGTTGAAAGATACATACCATATTTGACTCCACAAGAACAGGACAAGTTTTCTGGGTGGCAGGAAAATCCAGCATTCATTCAGTTCCCTCCTTTAGGAGTGAGGTCCACTTGGTGAGTCTGGAAGCAAGGAGACCAGCATTTCCAACCCACTTCTCCAGAGAAAGGAATCGTAAACCCCTCACTTTACCACTGTGACTGGTCTCTGCTTGGGATGGAGAAAAATGGAGGTCAGGGAGTGGATTCTGTGCCTCAGGCAGGCAAAGTTGGGAGACAAAAACTTACACGCAGGAAGACACAGTTAATTGAACACTGTACAGACATCCTGAAGACTTGAGAGACTCCATTCCAAAAACACTTTTGGAAATTGGAGCATCTTCCCTTGGACAGTGTAACCTGTGACAGGGCCCTAAAGTGGATCAGGTCCTCTGGCTGACACTAGCTGACAGTGTGCCAGGGAAAACACCCTGGGGCCTCAGACCTGGAGCAGAGAAGCAGGAGAGCCGGCAGACCTGGGGACACAGGACCCTCTCAGTTCTGCACAGACGCAGTTCTTCATAAGGCCAATGGCGACCTCAGGGATGGACAAGTCAGAGGTGCAGGGGAGAATTCTGGATCAGGGAGGAGAGGATTTGCCAACCAGGTCAGCAGAGGCAGCTCCCGCTGCAATTGCATCTCAGGGTCACTCTTACAGAGAGCCTCCCGCTGTCTCGCCTTCTGCTGTCCTTTCGGATTGTCACAGACATTGCAAGAGTTCTGCACGGTCTCCATCTCCTCAGCTCGTCACTTCTCTCTCGGCAGCCCAGCTGCCGTAGTACCTGACCAGTCGCCTTTCAAGGTCGCACCTGCCCACCTCCTTGTTGGATTTATTAATTCTTTCCTCCCACTGGTGCTGGTCTTCCTTCTGGAATCCTGTAATGAACGATGCTGTCCCCATCCTACGGCACTGCTGTCTGCAGGAACTCCCACCCCTTCCTGCACGGGTCGGTTTTCTTTCATTTTTCTCTCCTCTCTTCTCTTCTGGTTCTGCATCCTCCTCCTGCCCATGGCTTCCATCCCTGCTGCTCTAGTGACCAATTTTAGGCTGATTGTCCATTTATTTCTCCAGCCACCAATTCTCTCTTGATCTCCAGGTAGTATGTTTTTAAGATTGGGTCCCATGTTTTAAGTTTGGATCAGATTTCTCCTCATAGACATGCTACGGGCACATCAGACTCCATGTTGGATGAGCTTATTACCTTCCCTACAAAAACTGCTCAGATCCCAGATGTCCATGTTTTACTTGTGCAATTGCCATGAATCACATCATCCAAATGAGGATGCTCAGAACTAGCCTGTTTTCCTGCCTGCACAGAAACCTCGAAGGTATTTCTAAGTATTTCTGATTCTCAAGAGTGTTAAGTATAAAAATTCACCCCTCTTTCCACTGGTACTGCTTAAGTTCTGGGGACCATATTGTCCCTTGAGGACAGTCAAGTCCTCATTTTATCATCTTGTCTTCAGTCTGCTCTCCCTCTGACTGGTAGCTTCCTTTTCTTGATCGTAGAGTTCTGTGTGTAGAACACAGCCAAGAAAGCATAGTCTTCCTTAGTTTTATCTTACAAATGAAGATGAAGTCCAAGAATGACCTTCAAAGTCTTTATAACAGAGATCTAACTTACCTTTCTGACTCTGCCATAGGAGCCCAAGAAAGCTCATGATAATTGTGTGACCTTTCTGGGTCGTTGATGGATTGCAGAGCTCTTGTCTGTCCTGTGCCTCTCTGTGCGGCTGGTTGACTGTCCTTGCTTCCACAGCTCTGGGGTGGACTCTGAAGCAGAAGCTGAGCAGGCTGTGCTGGCAGTGGAAAGGCAGGGACGCTGCAGGGTCACCTTCCAGGGGGTCTTCATTGATACAAACATGCCCACTGCTGTCCTGGAAGGAAAGGGAAGAGCAGAGGTGTGGAGAGAGGGGTCTGCACGTCTCAACTTCAAGAGAAGAGGGAAAAGTCAAAAAGAAAACTGATAACCGCAACATAACTGAGGGAATGCTGAACACAAACGTAATGCCTACCCAAAATGAAAATGGTAAAAGCAAATTCAACAAGCGATACGTGCAGGAGCAAGTCGTTTTTGAAAATTGGCCATTGAAGTCTTAACTCATTTCCTAAACGGATTGAATGTGTTCATATCCAGACACACATACAAACAGACAAGATGGGGCCGCAAGGTGCCGACGCAGGTTGCGCAGTGCACCTGAGTTTCTCTTCCCTGCACACAGTGTGGCACGTCTTCAGCACATGCACACAGGGACAGAGGAGCAGAATTTGTCAGTCTGCAAGTGCTCCCCACTATGGAACAATCAAATCACTTTGTAGAGAAGCAAATGATATAAATTGATCCATCTTCTTTCTCTGGCAAAATGGTAGATCATTCCAGCAAAAAAGGAAACAATAGACATAAACAGTCTTGACCTTGAGAAGGCTTGTGCTGTGATCTCTGTCATATTACCATCATCAGACTCCCTCATTGAGAGAGTGTGGTATGAACTCTGTTTACTGGGAAAATGCGAGTGACAACTGCCCTTAAGGATCCTATTCCAGAAATGTCCTTCTGCTAGGAGCTTGATGTCAATTTCAAGTGTACCATAAGGATGATCTTAGGACAAATAATTTAAATTTACACATTGATGGTCTATTTGGAGGAACAAAGAATTCGATAATCAAAAGTCAAGATCTATTTAGAAGCTAATGCACTATTTTGTTGACTATTAGAAAGGGTTATTTCTTAGGATTCCTTACATGCTACATTAGGCAGAATTCCTAGCACTTACTCTATATAATATAGATAATGAAAAATTACCATATCTATTTGAAATTCAATTATATAAAACCATAATGAAATAGGAAGTGAATAAATACAAGCCCACAGACAAAGGGAAATAGGAACATGTGACTGAAATGGAACATGCAGGTGAACTTCAGGGAAATTCAGAATGCAGTAGAAAGCCCCTACAGCAGGTGGGACTGGCCTCAAGCTAAAGGGTAATCAATGAAGCTGCCGAAAAAGTAGGTCAGAAGGGACTTCTGGAGGGGTATGCAAAGAACTAAAAGGATCTTTTCCTTGTGAGGCAACCATGACTGGTGGAAACTACTGAATACACCATTCAGAAGAGGCTCTGGAGGTGCCAAGGACCTACAGCAAGCATAGAAGCAATTTTTCAAGAACATCTACTAAGCTAGGTGTGGTGGTGCCCTCCCAGCAACTCAGGAGGCTGACACTGTAGGATTGCAAGTTCAAGGTCAACCTAGGCAACTCAGCAAGGCCCTGTATCGAAAAAGTAAAAATAAAAGGGGGTGTGCAGGGGTGTAGCTTGGTGCTAAACTGTCCCTAGGTTCAATCTCCAGTGTCAAAACCAAGATAAAGTCAAAACAGAATATCTACTAAACCTCAGTAAGAGTGACAAGAGCCTGTGGCATCAAGTCGTGGCCCCCTGCCTGCTGTCTCCTACTCCCTTGATGGAAGCTCCCTTCCTGGGCACAGCAAAGCTCTCTCTCCTCAAAATTCCCAGTCCAGGACTCTGGTTCCTTCCCAAAGGCAGGCTCCTGGTGTCTCTCATTCCTCTAACTCCAGTTTTTCAGGTTTAGTCCAAAGAGGAGCAGCTGAGGCGGACAGGATCTCTCTCCACCCAGCCCTCGACTATCATTGGGAGCTCTGAGTGCGACACACTAAGGAGACATCTCAGTCATCTTGGCCCCATCTATCTCATAGTCTGGAAATTGCACGCTAGGGGATGCAAACCGTGAAGGCCAGAGGCCACTGGTCATGAAGCAGGTCATCACACCAGGAGAAGCGGCCCTGGCGGGGTCATCCAGAGGTACAGCCCAGGAGGACAGCAGGGCTCCATGGCTCCCCCCACCATGTGAACTCTTGGAAACAGAGCGCCTGGAGAGGCGAGGCGGACTCTGTCAGAGGAAACTGACACCTTGGTGGTGAAGCCTTGGAAGAGCCCAGCAGCTCTGCGAACAGCAAGCCACACCATAAGTCAGGCGCACTCCCAGAAGTGGCCACGGAAAGAGGCAGGTACGAGGAGCCTTCTTAGGTAGGAATATGCACGAAAGACTGTCCTCAAAGACTGTCCCTGATAACGAGTCCAAATTGGACCAAACGGAGGAGTCAGCACAAAGCTGCAAATAGAGCAACAGCCTGTAAATTATCAGAGGCTACTGGAGAGAAGTTTCTTAAGAGAGATCACAGGAAAAGGTAGCCAGAAACCCTGAAAGAGCAGTCAGTCTGTGATTGCCCACGCTTGCCTTCTCCAAGAGTCACCTTAAAGAAATAGGAAATACAATCCCAAGATGTATATGGATACAAAAGGAGAGCACAGTCAAAGCAATCTCGAGCAATGGGAACAAAACCAGCTTGACACTTTCTGATTCTGAAACATACTACAAAGCTACCTGGTCAAAACAGCACAGTCCTGACAAAATGCAGAGAGACCAATGGGACATATGAAGAGCCCAGAAATAAAGCTCACGTAATGGGGAAAGGAAGAGCCCCCCACCAGCCCTGCTGGGGAAGCCAGGTGTTCACGGGGAACAGAATGGAGATCAGCCCTTACTGTCCACGATAGGCAGAACACAGCTCAAAGACCTCAATGTAAAGTCTGAAACAACAACACGACTGTGAGAAAACGTCAGGTACACCTGTGAAGCACCAATTACACACGCGCAAATGAATTAACCAAACCAGTAAAGTGGAAGCAAGGGGGCGGGTCAGGGGAGGGAAGGGAAAGAGGAGGCGCTGGGGACTGAAATGGAGCGATTTAAATTTCAGGCATGTATGATTATGTAAAAATGAACCCCACTATTATCTATGACTCTAAGGCACTGATAAAAGCATATTATGAATAATATTATGGCATTTGCAGATAAATGGATGAAATTGGAGGATATCACGCTAAGTGAAATAAGCCAATCCCCCCCCAAAAAAACAAAGACTGAATGTTTTCCCTGATAAGTGGATGGAGATATATAATGGGGTGAGAGATGGAGGGTGAGAGAAGAATGGAGAAACTTTAGATTACATAGAGGGAAATGAGAGGAAGGGGATATGAAAAATGGTGGAATGAGACAGACATCATTCCCCTATGTACATGTACGATTACACGAATGATATGACTCTACATCGTGCACAACCATAGAAATGAAATGATGTACCCCATTTGTGTACAATGAATCAAAATGCAGTCTGCAAAAACTAAAAAAAAAATTTTTAAAAATAGAAAGAAAGCCTTTTTTTTTTTTGTACTGGGGTTGAACCAGGGGCACTTAACCACGAGTCACACCCTTAGCCCTTTTTATATTTTATTTAGAGACAGGGTCTTGCTAAGTTGCTTAGACCCTTGCTAAATAGTTAAAGCTGGCTTTGAACTCATGATCCTCCTGCCTCAGTCTCCTGAGCTGCTGAAATTACAGGTGTGCATCCCCATGACCGGCTAAGAGAAACTGGCTTGACATCGGTCTGGGCAATGATGTTTTTTTCATGACACCAAAAGCACAGGCGGCAAACCCCAAATGGACAAATGGAATCATATCAAATTCAAGAACCTCTGCACAGCAAAGAACAGATCAACAGAGTGAAATGCAATCCAAAGAATGGGAAAGAATGTTTGCAAACCACACATCAGGTAAGAAGCTTATGCCCACAAGGCATACACACATCTATTCCTACAACTTAGCAACAAGAGCAAAAGTATGAGCAAGCCACTCGACAAACATTCTCCAAGGCAGATGTTCAACGTCACCAATCACCAGGAAAATGCAAGCCAGTACCACAATTGGTGCAGTCTCTGTAGGGCAAAATGCAGAGGTTCCCTAGAAGGTTAACAGTGGAGCCACCTTGCGATCCGGCAGTCTTGTTTTGGGGTACATACCTGGAAACAGTTTAGTGGTTCATTAAAATATTGAACCTAGAACTACTGTGTTGTCCTGGTAGCTACCCCTAAGTATATCTCCAAGAGAAGGGTGTACACACAAAATGTGTACACATGTTCATTCTGGCATTATTTATAATAGCCAAAAGGTGGCCTAAATCCAAATGTACATGGTTGATGTAATGGATGGATGAGCTAGTAAAATGTGGTGTGTTCTTACTGTACGACAAGGTTAGGGACACCTAAGTGTCCATCGGCTGATGAGTGCTGAAAGATATATGGTACATATACACAGTGGAATAGTATTCAGGCATAAAAAATGATGCAGTATTGTCATTTGCAACACCATAGGTGGAACCAGAGATCATTATGTTAAGAGAAACAATCCAGGCACAGCAAAGACAAGTATCACCTGATCTCACTCATAAATGGAATCTCAAAAAGTTTATTTAAACATAGCTGAGATTAGAACGGTGGTTACCAGAGGCAAGTGAAAGCAAGAGGAGGGATGGGGAGAGTTGGTCAATTACTAAGTTTGGTTGGAGGAGAGCAGGAGGTTCTGGTGTTGTATTGCAGCGCAGAGTGACTGCAGGGACCCATAAAGTACTGTCTGTTTCAAAAGGCTTGATGAAACGATGTTGAAAGTTTTATATCACAAAGAAATGAGACAGGAGGTAGACGTGTTCAACCCGGTTGAAACATTGCAGAATGTGCACGTGAGTTGAACAACGCTCGTTACTTCATTAATGTGCATAACTTGCACGTTGTTACGTGCAAGTTAAAAATAACTTTAATTTAAAGTATCAGGCACTGAGGAATATAGTACTGCTACGTGCTACTCGGGAGATGAACCCTGAAGACATGCTAAATGTAAGAGGCCAACCATGACATAACCCACGACACCATGTATTTTAATGAGATATCCTGAACAGACAGTTCAATCCGGCTTTAGAGAAGCAGCAAGAGAGAGGAGGACTTAACTCAGGGCACGGATTTGTCACTGAGTGGTTTGAAAGTTGGTCTTTCTCATCAGACAAACCTGGGTTCAGTCTTGCTGTCAGTGGTTTGCTGAGTGACTATGAAGGGTCGTCTTATGTCCCCAATTGCCTGGGCCAAGTGATGCTGTCAAACTGCTTCTACATTATTTCTAAGCATGTCTGCAAGAATGGTTACAGCAAAGCTCGGCTTTTCATGAATATTGTTTTCGCTTGCCAAATCATAAAAATTATGTGAGTTTATAGAGTTTGATCCTATGTTACACACACACACACACACACACACACACACACACACACACACACACACGATGAGTAAGTCAAGCTGGTAACATGCCCACCGCACGCTCACCAGTCACTTCTAGATGAGGTGTGGTTTAGACCTGCAGATCAGACCGGAACCTAAGCCATCTGCTCTCCAGCTCTTGGGCTTTGAACCACACCCTGGTGCTTCCTGCTTCTCCGGGGGCCAAACAGCAGCCCGCAGGACATTGAGGCCTTCACAACTGCATGAGCGGTACCTTAGGTCCTTCCTCCTACTGGCTCTGTTTCTCTGGGAAACCGACTAGTCCAGTGACCACATAAAAGTGTGACTCTGCATTTTTTTCATTTATAAATCAAAATGGCAACAGCTAATTTCTGGGGTAGATCTAAGGATCATATTCTACAGTGACCATGGAATGGAAATCGTAGCAGCAAGCACAGAGAGTGTCCATAAATAATATTTGTTAAGCACGTTCATTTTCAAACAAGTAGGCGGTTCTTCCCAATAACTTATAGACATAGATGTCTCTCCATTGTTTTCTTTTAATTCCCAAGCTGAGTCCACTTAGCCATTCGAAGAACCCAACTTGGAGGAAGTCCAGGTGGGATAACTGCCGGGAGTCCTACCAAGTGACCCTCATATTCTCCCCGATAAACCCTAATTAGTTTTCCCTGTTCTTCTTCCCTCAACTGTCCCAGCTGCAACTGTCCCTGTGGGTATAAAGATACTGCTGCAAAATCACTATGTGACACATTTCCAAAAATGTGAGTCGTGTTGAAAACAATTCTGTTCTTGTACATTCTAGTCTGCCCTTCTCAGGAAAATACTGGACCCTCAAGAAAATGAAGATATTTTCTGACACCAAGAATCTTCTTATAATGGTACAAACATTTGCATAACACCGTTTCTTGCCCACATGCTTAGTTTGGGGTACCCCAGGCAAGGTCCCCGAGCCTGCTGGAGAACTCTGGTCAGGCATAAGTTGCTGCTCAGCTCCTGCTAAGACACAGAGGTAGCTGGACTCCGCACTGAAGCCACACAGCTTGGCAGTGCGCGTGCCCTCGTGCTTAGCATTTCACTTCTTCCTTTTACTCTAGAAGAGCGCTCCCGAGAAGACAAGGTCGATTGGTTTTCTCACCCCATTCTTGCTCCCAATTGCATGTTAACTTGCAAAGATTCATAGAGTAAAATAAGATAAAGCAAATTAATACAGTCTTGAAACAAACATAAAGGTCATATGAACGGCTGAAAAGCGGAGCTGGGTCCGCAGTGATGTTAGGTCAGAATTCCTGTGCTTGCCGGAGCTGGCCCCGAGCCAGACTGAAATGCCTGGCCAGATAACGGAAGGAGTCCATGAGGGCAGGGGCTACAGTGCGGCTAAGTCAGAGACAAAGTGGTCGCTACAACGCATCTCAGCTACTGCGATGACTCAAAAACAGGAGGTTCACCTCTAGGAGGGTCACCCAAAAGCCAGGAGTGTCTCCAGTGGCTTTCATTTGGCAGACATGAACCTCTCTGGATCACCCATGGCATGAAAGGACAACACCCTTTCAAAACTGGTCCTGATCAACTCCTTCAGGAAATACAACCACATTTTATAATAAAGGTGACAATCTAAAGCAAAACAACATTCATATGTGTGGTTATCTGCTTTCCTGAAACATAACAATTGTTGCATTTTAATTATGTAAATGAAAGGCATTTTAAAAGTGTAGAAATAAATTGGATTTTATTTTCTACATGCTCCATCCTTACATTTTCAATTATATCATTTCAAAAGTATTATTAAACACTTAATTTAAATTTTACTTTTCCTTAAAGATCTTGTATCAATAAATATGATTTTTAAAATGTCTTCTACTCAAGGAAAAGATTGCATTGATTGTTTCGCTTGGACCTTCAGGTATTTATAATAGATACCACCGAGCTGGCCTCTGGCTTGCCTCACTGGATTCATGACAGAACAATAATAACGGAATTCAGGGAGCGGATTCTAAATTAATTGGCAATTTGAACTTTGAGTGATCATTGCTTTGTGCCTGTTTGGGTAGCATGATTGCTGGATTTAGAGATGGATAAAGACAAACTACTCTACTCTGACAAACCATTCTTCTGAGAAAATTGAACTGTTCTTTTTCCAACAGGGTAATGATACCTAATCCATCGAGATGTAAAAACTCTATAAAAAGGCCCCTTTACAGAACCCTCCGGTCATCCGGTTAAAGAAAGTAAGCAAGGTTTTTAATGGAAGATAAACGGTTGCCCTATAGGGTTTTATCTGTCATACTAATCTCAAAAAGCATCTCATATAAGACTAGAGCTAAGAAGACTGTCAAGGCAGCCTGGGCCACTCTGCAAACTAATACCTGGGGCTTAGCACCCGAGTCTGTCAGCGAAATGTTTAAAATACTTGGAAGAACGCCTCTCCCTTCACATGAGGCTAGGCGGACTCAGTGAACCCAATGTGAGATAATCCAAAACAATTCAGGTTCAACAAAGGTTGGGAAAATACTGCAGTCGACACAAAGCTTTGATGGGGCGCTTCTTTGATCTAAAGATTATAAAATACACAGTTTCTAATCTGACAAATTTGGAGCTGCAAAGCACAATATCTAAACATTCTTCTTTTGTCATAACAGTTTAATCCCTTAAGAATGTGATTTAAACCACCGGGGAGCAAAGGTTACCATGAGATTTGTATGGAAGAGGAAAACTTCCTCAGACACCTTGATAGAAGTATGTGGGGCCATTAAATCATACAGCAAAATGCTGCTTACTACTGACTCTGTCAGGTCACCTCCAGTTCAGGGCACGTCAAGTGCCCGTTTCTCTTCAGTGCAAATGCAGAGAAGATGAAAGGAGACTCCCTTTCTCTTCTTGTTCCTTTTATCTTCTCACTATTATGCTCCATTCCTTTTTCTTTTTCCCTTTAGTTGAAGATCTAATTCCCTTGATGACACAAACTAATGCCTGTAGATTTTCTAATACATTCTTAATAAAAAAAAAAAAAACACAACGGAGTCACAATGGCATATTTTCTATACATGTAGAAACATGTATGCAGCATTTACCGGGTCATGCTCAGAGTGAGAGATGGCATGGCATCCGTTTCAGTGAGTGTTTCCCACGTGAAGCCAGAGAAGTAGAGCCTGCAGGGCAAACACAGCGCCCTTCCCGCTTCCCCCAAGGAGGCAAGTGCTAAGCCAGGAGCTTGTGGAAGAGGCGGCGCGTGAACCCTGCTGTCTTAACTCACCCCCGGCACTGCGAACAGCAGGGGTCCGCGTAAGCTAAGGGCACGGCTTGTCCGCCTGTGCATGCCAGCCCTGGGTGTCGTGTGTGCTTCTCCATGTCCAGTGCCCTTTGTGGGACTGAGTAGGAGTGATGCACTTGCTGGACAGCTGTGGTGTCATGTGAGCGGTGTTTGATGCACCTCTGATCTACCTGTCGCTTGTTTCCAGGAGAGGGGATGAGGAAGGAAGGTTGGCTTCAGCAGAGACTTAGAGTTTTGTTCCGTAAGTGAAGTTTTTCCTCCCCCTCGGCTCCAGATGGTTCTGAAAGCCTCGAAAACATGCATTCCATTTCCCCCAGACATGGAGAGTTAGGAAGACTCCCTCAAAACTCTGCTCCAAGTAGCCAGATTTATGTATGTAAATGTCTGTAGGCTTCGGGAAACAGATATTCTTTCCTTAAATATTTTATAAGCAAATTAACCCATATGCTGAGCTTGCCAGATGACTAGTTCAACATCTAATTTTCAGGAGCGTGTATCAGAAGACACGATTACACAAAACTGAATCTGAGGCCCGCGGGCTGCTTTTGCTGCTGTGTTTTCAAACCTCCCTGAAATCACAGGTTAATGCCCGGAGCTCCTTGCAGGTGCAAGCCCTTCATTAGGTTGGTCCTTTGAGGTTAATAGAAATCCAAGTCCCATGCCCACAGCCAGTGCTGACACACAGCTGGATTCTGGCAGGGGGCATCTGATGCCATCCTGAGACGTGTTGGAAAGAAGTGCGCCTCTCAGAAAATGAGACCAGACCACATGGTCACCTGGGCCGACCTGAGCAGGGCTGACCTGCAGAGCCATGCTGGGCACTTGCCATGTCCTGGGTTTATCCAGAAACATGTCTCCGCTCTCAGGGAGCTCAAAGCACCTTTTGTAGTGCCTGAACACAGCCTTCAGTTTATATTCACCAAGGCAGTTTGCTAGGGCCTGGGCTTGCCTAGGGGCCATGTGGATTTGCTACTGGGTTGAAATCTTGATATGAGTGACAAGTGCCAACCATTTTTTGCATCCATCAGGGAAAGGGGCCACAAAGGGAACATACCACTGTTTGAAAACCAGGTTCTATTTATACAACAGCAAATACCAATCACATTTCATGGAACCCTCTGTCAAACCTCATTGATACTCTTCTATCAGAACCAAGGAGATTACTGTAATCTTTATCTTGGTAATTAGTCAGCCTTCCTTCTAACTTGTACCAAAATAAAACACAATTTAAGAAAGTAAATTTGTTCAAATTTATGGGACTAACAACTTCATATATTAGAATATTTTGTAGACTTCACTGAAATATTCATAAAGCCACCAGCTATTATTTTTAAGAACTGGTGGAGGACACTGGGGAGGTGCCAGAGGACTTGAAAAGGGCAAATGTAGAGTCTATATTTAAAAATAGGATGAACAATTACCCTAGAACCACAGGCGTCAGCTTATTTTCCTTACCTAGAAAAACTGGAACAAATCATCCAAAAATCAATTTGCCAGCACAGAGCAGAGCACAAGCCACTGGGTAATAACTCAGTGAACTGACCGTCGTGGAGCAAAAGGCTTTCAAAGTTTTTAATTTCTCCCTACAATAGTGGTAGCCAGGTAAATTTGAGGGCAGAAATGGTTTCACATTTCTTCACTAACAAAGTGTATTGTCTCTTGTCAGATTCCTGTGCTATCTGACTAAACAAGAATGGGGGGTCGTAATAAAATGACGGGCACAGACCCCACCTTGGTGCTTGATCCAATATTTCAATGTCCTGGCTTCATAAAGTAGGATTTTGTAGGAGATCCATTGGGATCTAATACTACCTAATGGGTTAACTTTACCATATAGAAAATGGACTATGTACCCTTATTAAATAATCCAGCAAGAATCAAGGAAGTGTAATTATCCCCTTTAGCAACAATGTTAGAATTCAAAGTAACAGTGAAATAATGAACATAATGGAGTTTAGCGACCTAGAAAAAGAGGCAAGGATATTTTTTCTTGTTGAACAAGAAAAGAAATCATTAAAGAAAGAACAATGAAAGAATTTTCAACATAAATTAAAATTTAAAAATTAAGATTCAAAATGCAAACTAGAATGCATGCTGATAGTTATTTAACAAACGAGAAACATTCTAGAACAAGAAATCTGGAAATGAAAAAGCACTTTCAAACTATCAAATTCATTGTTTTACATTTACATGTAATTACTTAATAAAAGAGGCTGCCAACAAAATTACATTAACATAGAATTAGCCAGTCCCTGGTTCCCCAGAAAGGTAGTCTCCTGCTGTGACTGTTGTGAGGCCGGAAGGCTGGCACTCATCTTGCAGGGTCCCCTGCAGCAACTGCTGGGTGGACATGGGGGCCAGGATGGGAGGCCTCCTTGCTTAGAGGTTATAAACAGAGGCCACGTCTCCCTGGTGCTGGAAGCTCCTATAAAGCTGTTACCTTCTTCAGTTAGGTAGGTCCTGCAATTAAGAGAAAGCATTCAGAAACATCTAGAACACCTTAACAGTGATTTCAGGTCTGTTGAATCTAGTAACCACAAAACTGACGCTTGTATTTTGTATACCTTTTACTTCCATTTTCCTGGTACTTGATTTCTTCTGCATGAATTTGCAATGAAATGGGTATTTAAAAACCTGGTTTCTCAACACAATAGTTTGAAGGGGAACACATAGAAAATGAAAAAAATTAAATCCTGTCTTATTAGTACTGATTTTGTTTATTTAAGGCCATTTTCAGAAAAAAAAAAAACAAAACCTGTTTTCCTAGCACTTGGGAAAACATCAAAAAGATTCAGAGTCATGAATATGGCTGAAGTGTAAGAAATAAGACCAATCAGTGCAATATAAATCTCTAAAGCCATAAATTTTTCTTTTTAAATACCTTGCTGCTTTGAGGTATAATTTTCTAATTCTTCAGGGTCATTTCAAAGTGTATTCCTCTCTTTCAGAACACTTACAGCAAGCATACCTATTTTAGCTTCAATGGTCATAAAAATGCTCTCCAATTTCTTCTCTTCAATAGATTATTTATTAAACTATGAAGCAATTCTGGTCCTGGTGCTATTTACTCTGAGATGGTGCAGATCAGTTGCTAGGTGCACTCTCTGATCAAAAGCCTCTGTCCACAGAGATGGTCTGTGTCCTTCCCCTTATCTTGCCCTATCACTCCATCACAGAGCCCGCTAAGTGGCCTGGCAGAGGGACTGGGGTGCCTCTCTGAACCTTACATGCCCTTTTATCTATCAAGGGGGCACTTCTCATCAAAAGCCATATCTTCAACACGTCACTTTACAATAATACATAATGGAAGGTTTCCACATGCTGAAGATAATAAAAAGAAAATAAAAATACCGGCAGGCTGATAGCCTGGGGGAAAGAGTTCCCGGGTCTCTCTCACCCACCGCTCTCACAGCACTGTCCTGTGATGTCTCGGGAGCACAGCTCCAAGGGCAGGCTGTCCTGGTGTTGCTATGGGAACGTGCATGTTCCCACCTGAAGGAGCTGCTGGATGCGCAGACACCGGTCAGTGGGACGACCAGGTGGCTCTTTCTCTGTTGGGATGTTGAGTTTCTCCCTTGACTTCCCACCAAGCGGTCACTTAGGTGCTGCCAACAGAGGGTCAGACAGCTGCCTGGGCAAGGAGTCAGGACCTCAGTAGGACCTGACGTGTGCCCAGACCACTTCGGGGAGCCGTCCCCTTCCTCCTCCAAGGCTCAAGGCCAGAGGACAGCCCACACCCAAGCCTGCCTTCAAGGACCCCACCTTTGAGCCACACGGCACTCCTGGGCCGGCCCCCACTTCGCCCAGATGCCTTAGACACGCTGGCCTCCTCTGCTCTGTCCTGCTCTGGCCTCCCCTACCCCACAGCCGACCTTCCTCCAGCGGATCCATCTTCCGAGAGTCATCAGCATCTTGTCCTCTGTGAAAACGTCCGGGCAGGGCCTGGCAGAGTCAGAGGCCCACCTAGGCCCCGCTGTGCTATGTATGGGCTCTTCTGCATGGTCCAGTTCTTACTTCCCTCAGACCCTGCGCAGACTCTGCTCTAAACAGCCCGGAATGGCTCCAGAGTTGGGTTTTCCCCACGAGCCACCGAGGGCAAGTGCCCTCACTCCTTCTGAGCACAGCCCCCTTGCTTTCCTGCCTGGGTGCCGCTGATGGAGGGGCTGATGGCCAGCTCTGCACTGCGACCCTCAGAAGCTGACAGCTAATCTGCTTCTCCTCGGGAGTGTCCTGGCTGCTCCCCATGAGGCTCAGGGCCACTCAGTCCTTCCTTGAGGACAGTTGCTGGTGTCACCCCCGAGCCTTCCCTCTCAGAATTCCTATTGCATCCTCTGCAACGTACTTCCGCATGCTTCTCCCTCTCCTCACAACCCCTGTCCTCACTCTGACCCGTCAGAAACTCCTTCTTCAAAGCCCTCCCCAGAACATGTCCCAAGGCCTCAGCACCAAGGAATCAGGCAACAGGTCCGTGTTGCTCTGGACTGTCCCTCTTCCCACTTCCTCCTTCCGCTCTCCTGTAACACTGTCTTCAAATGTCCAAACACCCACCATGTCAGCGTCACCTGCGAAGTACCATTGGGCTCTCACACGTGGCGATTTGGTCATGAGGGGAAGGTCTGCGTCAATATGAGGTCCACAGGGAGCCTCCCACGTGTTCGCTCACCTCCATCTGTGTGTAATTCACAGCCAGAGCTGGAAGCTTCTTTCCCCAGACTGTTCCCATCCATCTTCCTTCTGGCTTTGGTGTCTCAGGGCCTGAGCACACCCTCCTTGCCTCCCAGGGTCAGCCCTTGGACCCACTGCCTTCTCCTAGGCCTCGCCTCTTCAATGGCCATCTTCTTCTTTCTCCTGGACCCTCTTGACGCCTCCTCTCCCCAGCCCAGTGCAGTCTGTACGTCAGTCTGTTTGGCGTTGCTGTGCTTCCCTGAGGCTGGTAGTGGGTAAAGGAAAGAGACTGATTTCACTTTGGAAGCTGAAAGCCCAAGACTGGGTGGCCCCTCAATCAGCCTCTGGGGAAGGGGCGCTGGCCACCCTGCACCATGGAGATGGCTTCTTGGCTCAGGCATGTGCAGAAGGATCACGTGATGGTACAGGAGCCTGAGAGGTTCTGGAGCCAGCCTCGCTCTTTCCATTGTAAGTCACTCTTGTGGCAACCAAGTGTGTCCCAGCAGAACTACATCAATCCCTTCCCAGGGTGGCATGACCTAACCACCGTCCACATGGCTCCACCTTTTAAAGGGCCCAACACCTCTGAACATGGCCACCCTGGGGACCAAGATTCCAGCACATGAAACTTTGAAGGACACTTAAACCATATCCAAACTATAGCAGTCTCCATCCGTAATGACCTGTGTGACCTCACACTGACCCCCCACTCCCCTCCAATAAAGTCTCAACTTGATTTTCTCCAGAATCCTGAGGCAAAGATCATAGAGCCAGGTATTCTCCCTGCTTTAAGAAACAGAAGTAAGAAGCAGGCAGGTTCCCTACTAAGTCTCAGTGTCCAGAGAATGCACGTGGACCACCCACTGTGTGTAGGAAGCCGGCAAAGCAGGGCATATTTGCCTTCCCGTTAGTTCTTCAATCCCCTTCATGGCCTCCAGTGCCTGAGAAATAACATAAGGGACTAAAACAGACAAATGCTTTCAACCAGTTCTTTTTACCTTACCTGTTTTGCCAATAATGCTCCTATTTTAAATAAAATTGTATTGAGGAACCCCCAAATGTAAAAAGAGATAAAAGTGACCAAAGAGACCCTCAGCCAATATACATTTTAATTTTTTGGCAAAAATTTACTTTTCACCATCCCAGAAACAACTGCAAGGAGCTCAGGGCTCTCTAGAGCTCATTTTGAAAACTGGCTTGCTACATCTTTGAGAAAAAAGTCTTATAAAATGAAAAAGTTGAATTATACAGAAGTATATTTACTCTAACTCCATTTATATATGCATGTATATACATATCAGTTTGTACATACACATACACATGAATATGTACATACATGAATATATATGTGCATTTATACATATTCTGAATAAACAGGAATATTTTAGGAAGAATAAATGTGAAAATTAACATTTTATTTCCTCCCAAGATCAAGAATAGAATATGAGAAAGGAATTCCATTCTTCCACATGTTTGGATTTTTTTTTATCGTGAGAATTTATTTTTATCACTTTAAATAAAAGAAAATAGTCAGACTCATGGTTTTCAGAAGCTCTCTTCTGCTCTGAAGTTCTGGATTCTGTTTCCTGAGATCTGTGAGCAAATCTCCTTTCTTTTTCCAGTAATGGCATCTATCTAAACTTGTTTGTGAGAAGTCTTGCTCTAAAGATCAATAGAGGGGTTTCTAGAAGGGGATTCTCCATCAGAAGCTGTTTTATGGGTTGAATTGTATCCCCAAAAAGGCATATTTGGAACTCTGACATCCTATAACTCAAAATGTGACCTAATTTGAAAATAGGGATCTGTGCGTATGTGCCCAGTCAGGTGGAGGTGAGGACTTCAATCCAACATCACTGGCATCCTTACTTATAACAACCAAAAAAAAAAGGAAAGAGACAGACACACCGGGAGAACACCATGCACCAGAGACTGGACGGCTGCATCTGGAAGCCAAAGAAGGAGGGATCAAGGAGCACCACCAGAAGCTGGATTCCTCCTGGGTCCCCAAGGAACCAGCCCAGCCAACACCTCCATTTGGACTTCAGCCTCCAGAACTGTGGAAGAAAATTTTCTGTTATTTTAATGTACCCTATTTATGGTGCTTTGTTAAGCAGCCCTGAGAAAGGGACACCTCCCGGGAAAAAAAAAAAAAAAAAAAAAAAACCTTGGGATTGGGGATATAGCTCAGTTGGTAAAGTGCTTGCCTCACATGTACAAGACCCTGGGTTCCCCAGCACCAAAAACAAAAACAAAAACAAACAAACAAACAAACAAAAACCACACTTTTCCATTCCCCACTTGACTGCACACCCCACCCACACACTGAGCCGCTGTTGACCTTACAAACACTTTTTAGTGTGGTTTTCTGTGTTCAGGGCTCTTGGATTCAAATTCAGGAAGAAGAGCAAAGCTTGAGGTCCGAGTCGTTCTGTGTCTGGCTTTGAACCATGCCATGCACTACAACGGAACTACAACCAACGGAACGCTGTGTGCTGCATTGTGTATGTGAGATCCCGCAGAATCCATGCTCTGTTCCCTCTGTGGTGGGTTAAAGAAATTGAATAGAACCCTGAATATTTTATGCCTAGAGACTGTCAATTTGGAAAGCACCTCTGAGAGCAAACACTTAAGAGATCTGGTGTTTATCCCACAAGTGTGATTTTAATTTTAGATTTAGTTTAACTTGGAGGAACTTTGGATTATGTTGAGGGAAATAAGATGGGGTGGGGGTGGGGGGATGAAAGATGGTGGAATGAGACAGACATCATGACCCTATGTGCACATGATTACACAAATGGTGTGACTCTACATCGTGCACAACCATAGAAATGAAATGATGTACCCCATTTGTGTACAATGAATCAAAATGCAGTCTGTAAAAAATAAAATAAAATGTCCTTATAATACTTAGGCCACATTAATTTTCTTCTATGATAAATTTCTGGTACTGGGCAATCGTCTAACACAATCCAAAATAATCCCTGTACCTAAAACAACACAAAGCATATAGTATGTGTGATAGACACCCACACACCTGATCTGGAAACCTCTCTTAAGTTATTGCAATAGATTTTTTTTTTTTTTTTTTTTTTTTTTTAGCAAAGAACAAAAAAACAATCAAGAAAACAAAAATACCTGAAAATCTCCTGCTAAAAAATAAATCTCCATTTGGCCTTTGGGCCCTGTTATTAATCAGTCCTCAGGTTAATCTTTTCCTTTCTTCCCCTTCTCGCTCCTTTCCTTTGCTGGAAGCTTCTCTTTCAGTCTTCTGGTGGGAAGCATTCCCTGAGAGAAATGAAATGGAAGTGTTTGCAATTAATGTATATAATGAGCTCCTACAATGAGCCAAGCATTGTGGTCTTCATAGGTCTAGAGGCAGGTGTGAAATTCACATTATCCCTTATTGTATCAAAATTCACCAGATACTCACTCACCAGGTATTCAGATAGAAGAGTTAAGCATAATAATAAATTCAGAAATTAATAAATGTCACCTCCTATCCCCCAGACCCATCCCTGAGACGCTTCTGAGATGCTCTCGGTCATTATCAGTACCCAGGTCTTCCTCTGGAGCCACTAGGAGTTCTCCTAGCAGTCGTGCATCAATTTCTCTTGATAACTGGTGGGACTTCCACTCTGTCTTGCCCAGAAGAAGTAGCCTCCCACCTCACCTAAAACCCCAAACACTCGACCACCTCCTCTTCCCCAGGCAACTGGACACCTGTGTGGGTTGGGTGAGCCTTGGTTTCAACTAGATCTCTTCATCACCCCCACTATATTCAGCTGCTTGCCATCCCCTGAATTCTAGTAGAATAAAAATCAACAACAGCAAAAGAAAAAGAAAAAGAAAAAAGTCAAGTAAAAAACTGTCCAGACAGCTAAGAGCCAGGTTGTAAAATAAATTAAATGTTAACTGAGGAGAAAGGATATGATTGCATTCTTCATCATAGCCAAGAAATTACTAATCTCTGATAGGTGTCACTAATTTTGAGACGCACTAAGACAAGTAACAAATTTTGTGATTTATTTGGCATTAAATTAAGTGTAATCAATATGATTCCCATAATAATAAGAGCTTCTCAAACTTGAGTGGTGTATGAACCCTAAATATAAAAGCACAGAGCAGAACTTGTGGTAAGTCTTTGGTACTGAGTGGCCATGGTCAGTGTGGCTGCTGTGGTCCTCTGACCCCTCCTCCAAGGATGCAGATGCCCTGCTTTCTGGAACTTTCTAATGTTACCTTGGACAGCAGAAAAGGGAGACGGTGGTTTGGACATGGGGTCAAGTTGAGGGTTTTGAGATGGGGACTCTCCTGGGTTATCTGGATGGGTCCTAAAAGCCACCAGGTGTGTTACAGGAGGCAGGCAAAGTGGGATTTGACACCCGCAGTGGAGAGACCAAGTGAAGACAGGAGCACGTGGACCTTACAGCCTCCGCCCAGGCTCCTGTCCCCCTCCAGAAGCTGGAAGAGGCAGGAATACGCTCTCCCTGGAGCCTCTGGTGGGAGTGTGGCCCGGCTGCACTACTTCAGCTCAGAGATAGCCCCTGGGACTTGAGATCTCCACAACTGCGAGGGAATACATTGACTTTTCTTTTAAGGCTCCGACTCCCCGGAACTCTGTTACAACAGCTGTAGGAACTAGGACGGTTACCCATGATTTTGATTATAAAGTTGAAGTACAAACATTGATGTATAAAATCTTTATTTTCACACTTCTAATACATCCCCAAAATCCCATCAAATTTATAAGCGGAGGAAAAAGGAAATGATGTAGTCACTAAGCTGAGTGACAACGGGAGGTCAAGTGACTGGTGATGGCAGAGGCTGAGCCACAGCCGTCCCTTGAATAATGCACTTCTCACTGTCGCCGTCTCCATTCCTTTTCTTACCTTTTTTTTAAAGTACCAGGGATTGAACTCAGGGGCTCTAACCACTGAGCAACATCTCTAGCCCTTTGGTTTTTTTTTTTTTTTTAGAGACAGAACCTCGCTAGCCTTGCTAAATTGTAAACCGCTGAGGCTGGCTTTGAACTCACAATCCTCTTGCCCAAGCTGCAGGGATTGTAGGCATGTACCACCGTGCCCAGCTAACAGTCTTCATTTCTTTAAGTCCCACCTGCCTACAGGACGAGTGCCATGTGCCGACTGAACTCTTCCTCAGAACTCACAGGGCATAGGTCAGACCCTGAACTTTCACGGGCGTAGCCTGTTCTCCCCACGTTAGCCTACACAGTTCACACGGTGCTGCGGGGTGCCCCGAAGGAGAAACACAGAAGCCACTGAACCCTGAGGTTGGGAGGCACTCGCGGTTAAAGGCGATCACTGAAACGGAGGACTCTTAAACTTCGGCGTGCATGCACAGCCCAGGAGGCAGACTCAGGTCTGGGCAGGACCTGGTCCTCCAGCCGGTTCCCATCCAGGTGAGGCCAGTGATGCTGGACCAGAGTTTGAGAGGCAATGATCTGAATGGTCTATCCAGAAAGCGCTTACCAATCTCTTTACATCACGACAGAAGTACTACTGAACCTCGTATTGATTTGTCGCGGCTTCCACTCTCTCTCAAAGCTTGGGTGGTCGAGTAAGGCCTGGGTGGGGGGGTACGTGATTCTGTTGGTAAAAAGCCCGGGAATCCCAGTCCTAACACACGCGGAGGATTTCTTTTACACACATGATCACTGCCTTGTGGATTCAAGTGTGCCCGAGGGCGTCCGTCCAGCAGCTGTCCCACTCAAGGATCCGGATCTTGCATCCCATAATGCTGCCATCCGCAACGCACGGCACAGCCCAGGGCACCGGAGTGTCAGGCAGCTGCCCTCAGACGCCGGCTTCTAAGCACACGCGTTTCCCTTCCGTGCTAGGCCGTTTTCCAGAACGGGTCACATGACCTCAGGTAACTGCAAGAGGGGTGGAGAAGTCATGGGTCCGCGAGCATTCGGGGCCCAGCCATGTCTCCGCTAGAGCACCCCTCTCCCAGTCACTTGCATTCAACTTTGTAAGAGGGACAAAAATGAAAGGCAGGTCTCGCAGCCTTGTGCTGCTCACAGCCAGTTCATTTATGAGTCAGCATTGGTGAAAATCAAACAACAAACCCTCACCTTTACGCAGTAAGCATTACTAATGATATTAACTTACTTATATTAACTTCTATTTCAAACTATGGACAATTTGGGAAAACCAAAAATGAATAGAAAATGTCTATGTATATAGTATATACTTCTACATTATATGTAGACTAATAGATTAATCCTAAAAATATGTCATTCAGTCTAACAAAAAACAAAGGCAAAGCAGTGTTCACTGTCAAAGTAGTATATTGTATGCCTATAATAATGTGATAAAATTTTATTCAATTAGATGCCTTTTTTAAAATAAATAAGGCTTTGTACAGTTATCATTTATCTGCTTGGTTTTTAAGAAGTAATATTATACACATTATGGAGGGCTGTAAAAAGTTCAAAATTAAGATTTAAATCTCTTTTATTATAAAATATATACATGCAGAAAAGCACATGAAGCATTAGTGGACTTTTAGAATACACTTACATAAGATCACCCTGTTAATCCATGTATTTTATCAAAAAGCAGACCCAAATATAAGAAAGCATAATCTATGATGGATATAGCATTCCACACCAGTAGAAACATGGCAGACGGCTCGATGATGTGCTGAGATCTTGGACCCTGGGTACTAAGGATAATCAGGTCCTTAACTGAACAGTATGACCATACAATTTCACTTAAACTAAGATTTTAATTTAAAATATTTAAGAGAAAACAAAAGATACACCATCAAAATTGGACAGCTTTCTTAAGAAATATGAAATACTTCAAATTTCATAAGAATTGATAAAGCTTACCCAAGATAAATGGAAATTCCATACAAACTAATTTCACCAAAATAAATAAATAAACCTCCATAATTAAAATGAAAGAAAACTATAGACTGGAAGAGAGTGTAAGCATCCAAGTTATGCTGTACAAGAAACAGGAACACAGAATATGTGGCAACTGGAGAGGAGGTGGGAAAACAACCCAATAGAAAATCGGACAAAAATCCCATTCAGATAAAAGAAAAATAGCCAATTAGCATACAAATATATTCCTGCTACATTATTAGAAATTGGGAAATGCAGATTAAACCAATGATGAAATTCCATTTGAACACATCCGACGGGAAACACCATTCATCACAAAAAGCCTGTGATAATCAGGGAAAGAAATGTCATCTGTGGTTATCGAGCGCTTCAACACAATCTGCTCTAGAGGAATCCAGTCATGGACACTAACTGTGAGGGTCTACATGCAGTTATCCACTGTAGCGGTCCATCTTTCCAAGCAGACTGCCCCTTCGCTGGACCACAGAGTCTCCCACATGCCAGCAAGGGTGTTTGTTGCTGCAATATTTGCAACAATCAAACAAGGAGAGAACCAGGCCATAGCTCCCAGGCCTCAGTAGAATGTATACATAAACTGGTCCCTTCCCACACTAGATTCCCACCAAAGGACTGATTAAATGAACTGTGTCAACGGGAATCAACATATGTTGACTGCAGAAAGCAGAGTGCTGAAGGTAAATACAGGGTGATAAAACTGAAATGAAAATATAAGCAGAGTAATAATAATAAACTGCTTAAGAATATAAACACACCAAGAAGTACAAATTTACATGAGATGAGAGACCAAATATCAGCCTCCAAGGAGGAAAGACGGGGTGTACCCTGTGTCTGTACCCTGTGTCTCCATTTCTTTTCTCTAAAACATAAAGGAGAACTCTGAAGGCAGTACAGAAAAATGTTAACATCTGTTAAATCTGGGTGGTCAGAACATGAATGTCTGTTACATTATTTTCATTGCTTTCTACGTGTTTGAAATATGTCATGTAAAAATAAAAAATGTTTAAAATCAAAATGGTCATACTTATTTATTTTTCAGTTAAATGACACTTTTGATATCTACAAATGACTTATTTCATTACTTTCATGATTTTAAGAAATTTTAATAAATATCATACTGAAAAAATGCAATATTTGCTTCATTTTGGTGTACAAATATATCAAATCTGGCCCTGTCCACAGGAGTGTTGGTCATGAGAAAGTCACCCAGCTCGAGTGTCTCTGCACATGAAAGCCGAGAACTTTGGCACAGGGTGAGAGCTCTGATCAGAGGATGCAGAATGGAAAGAAAAAGAGACGGAAAGCTGGAGATGAGTTGTGACAGACACCATGTTGTCACGGAGTTAGAACAGGGAAGATTTTTTAAATGCTATTTTAATGGCAAATCAAAATGCAACAATTAAATCCACATCAAGGAAACTATGAATTGTCACTGTGTGAGATGGTGTCCCCAAGAAAGTGACATTAAGACGTAGAGAAAGGCACATCACTTTTAAGTTGGAGAAGATGGTTGGTTCGGTTTGGGAAAGGTGAATTTCATGTGACTTAGTTGAAAGTACTAAATGGCTTTCTAAAGTGGCCAAATGTCACCATGATGACCTTGAATTCCAGCTGTGAATGGTACTAGATGAGCTGAGTCCCAAGGGAGACTGGAGGTGCATCCAGGGAGACAAGAGCAGGCGAGGACCTGGTCCCTGCGAGGCTCTCTCCCGTCATTCCTGCCTGGTCCCTGCGAGGTCCTCTCCCTCGTTCCTACCTCTTTCAGGACTTCCTTTTTTTTTTTTTTTTCTTTCCTTTTCCCAGATCACTTTCTCCACCACGTTACTAAATATATATTTTTCAAATATTGGCTATTCCTCAAGACTGCGAGCATTGTTATGTTGTTAAAGTGAGTCAGACTGTGTGTATTTCTTACTTAAAGGCACCAGGGCAAGATTGAATCACATTTCTGCGGTTGGTTTGGCTGGCGTGGCGATCTTGGTCGGTCTCCTGTCCGGGCTTAATGCTTTGGAGTTCACCAAGCTTCCCTACATGTCACTATGTTTTTGGAACTTAACAGGAGTTGAGATTGGCCACAGGAATGTCGCCCACAGTTCTGGAAACATCACAGCCACTGTGAAGAGCAAGACGCCTGCCCTCCTGGATGCAGTCACAGGCCACCTCACCACCCTGCAGACTCGAGAGGCCCCTATAAGTAAAGCCCTGGAGGAGACGTAAGCTGGCCAGCCTGTGCAGCACAGTGAGTGAAAGAACAAGGTGGCCTTAGCTCCGTGGGGTCATGGGGTCTCCGTGGTGTGGCAGGGAAGCTGGAGAAGCCTGTGTGAGCCCTGAGGCTGTGAAACAGGCCTGCTGCCTCCGCTCTCTGTTCACCTCACCGGCTTGCTCGGCTGCAGTTGAGACAGGCCCGTGGTTTGCATGCCATGCAGTTATCCCAAAAGCAATCCCGTCATTAAACTCTCAGCGTGAAAGAGGTTCTGAACATAAACAGAAGTGTGCTGGCTGCAGTGACAGCATCACCAGGTGTCACCTGCCCAAGCGAGGAGAACAGAGTGTCCATCCCTGCCCAGAGATCCTCACCACACACTCCCATCCCCTGAGCCAATCCCCCGGGCCTGGCTGAGCACGGACCATCAGTGTCGCCAACCACACGACGGTGATGGCTTCGCGGATGTTCGGGGCCTTGCCTGGAATGTTCAGGATGCTCCTGCAGAACTTTTACACACCACATGTGCTAAAAGGGAGGGAAACGTTGGACTTCCTCCACCATCCTAGAACCAAGCTCCCCCCTACCCTAAAGCATGACTCTTAAAGAAAGAAGTATAGAAACAGCATTTGACCTAGAATTATTTATTTGATTAGTATTAGAGCCAGGCAAAAGCCTAGCAACCATGATACAGAAATAAATTTTAAAATTTGGGCCTTTAAGGGGTTTAAGTGTTTTAGAATAATATATTAAAGATGCTAAAGCACAGTACTGAGCAGATCATTAAACTAGGGCAGGAACAGTGAATAGAATCTAGAGGACTTAGTGTCGAGTGCAGCTTGCTGTGGGGGAGGACTTCCTCAGAGAAGGTAGCAAAGGCCCGCGAGCTGCAAAGGGCTTGCGTGAGGGGAGGGCTTCGGGGAGGAAGGGCTGACCCTCGAGGTAGGGGACCTGAATCATGGGGGCAACAGCTTCGAGTCCACGGCCTCAGCCAACGGCGCAGGAGGGAGCAAGGCCTTGAGCACTTTCTAGACTGGTGGCGGACCCGAAAAGCCACAAGGAGCATAGGGAAGACACAGGCTTCCACTGAGCGGATGGGACAGGACTGCAGTAGCAGGATAGCACTTGGACTCCTGGAGGCAAAGAGAGAGCAGAGATACCTGTTAGAAAGACAGCCTGGAAGCAGGGCGGGAAGCCAGCCCCTCAAGTTAGTAAAGGAGCTGCAGTGTTTAAGGAACTCTGCCTCAGCTGGCAAACTGAAGGTGACTGTGAGCTAAAGAGCAAAGCGGAAACGAACCCCAGCTGTTTGTGACCCTCAGGGGTGAAGCTGCTGTATGCTGTGGTGAAGGCCTTCAGGGTCTTACGTCTTGGGCTAGGTCAGCTTCAGTCCGGATGCTCTCTCCTATGTGACAGGTAGGAGCGGGCTCCCACCTTCCTGCGCTTCAGCAGCTCTCCGGATGCCCCAGAGGGCACAGCCACGTGTGCGCATGCTTGCCCACGCCCCATGAACCAAACAGCATGTTCAAAGCCAAGGTAGCCCAGCTCCATTTGTAAGAGCAGAGGAAGCAGCTCTGTGCCAGCACATTGACGAAGAGGACATTTAGAGCCTGGGTCTGAACAAGCCCCCAGGGGCTCCGCGTCAGCATGATTCCAGGCTAGCAAGTACCTGCTCCCAGGATGAGGGACAGAACTCCAGGACAAATTCTCATACACTCCAGAATGCAGAAACTACTTACTGTTTATATTAATTAAGACAAGTTTCCACCATAACCCACTTCAAGTTTTGTTCCACATCAAATAAATATTCTTTATGTTAGCAATCATGAAAAACTTTGTTTTTCAAAATACCACAGTTACTCAGCTCTGCGTAAAAATTGAAAGCTAACACTAAGCTGCATTATATGCAGAACTAAGGCTGAGGTTGTAGCTCCGTGGTAGAGTGCTTGCCTAGCAGGTGTGGGGCCCTGGGTTCCAGCTAGGAACTGAAATGGAAGGGAGGAGGGGAGGAGGAGGAGGGGAGAGGGAGGAGGGTGGAGGGCAGCAAGTGGGGAGGGCAGCAAGCGGGGGCAGGTGAAAGCTGAAAATGTTATTTGGATACTGGAGGAAACCTTCCCTAGATTCACATACTAACACGAACTTGAAGTTTATTATCCCCAACTTCATCTATATGAAAGATTTTAAGAGTTTCAAACCAAGACTACCTCCTTGAGCTCCTCCTCGTGCCTTGGGCCTCAGCCCCGTACCCAGCTGGTCCTTCCGATGCCCTTGCCTTCTGCCCCTGCTCAGTGAGCCCCCGTTTCTGCCCTTGAGATGGATTGGAAGGCCAGACACCATACTTCTCCCTCTCTCAGCTGCTCTTTTATTCCTAATTTCTTCTGAAAAGGAAATGCATAGTCCTTCCTGTGTGTCGAGGCGCTCTGTTCTCAGGATGTCTCACTTCATTTTGCTTCGTATGTGTTTGGGGTTTCTGCTGACGCCTCCCTGTGAGAGTGGGAGTGTGTGGAGGGGCACCAGGGGCTGCTACCAACACCAGTCCAGCCAACTGTCCGCTGTGCCTTGTTCCCTCCCTACCTCAACGACCACCTTCTGGTGCCGTGAGGCTGTGCAGTGACAGGTCAGGAAAGGGCCCTTCCCTTCAGAGCCTAGTGGCCAAGACGGACCATTATGTAATGCACTCTGGTCAAAAATATTTTAGTGAAAATATGCAGAAAGGAATTAGAGAAAAGCCTCAGGCAACTTTTAGAGATCTGGAAAGTCTACAGCAGATGAAATTTCTGAGCAGATGAAATTTCTAGACTCTGGGTAAGCTGGGGTCTCCAGGAGGGAAGGGTGTTCAGGAGGACAGACAAGTGAAAGCAAAGGAGAGATGGAGTGGGAATGACCTTCCAGAGAAGTCCAGGGACCTCTCAGGCTGACATGGCAGGGCGAGGGAGGAAGAGGTGTCTAACTCAGATGGCGGGGAGCTTTGGGGGCTCAGGCAAGTACTCTGGAACTAATACGTCTGCAAAGGGAGCCCACAAAGAGTTTTGAAGCAAGGAAGCATCCCAAGGGTCACTCTGGTTGCAGTGCAGCAAGGAGAAGAGGCCGTGGGGCAGCCACACTGTGTCCACTGTGCCAGAGGTGGGGAGGGTCTGCCATTCTTTCCCAGGACAGATGACCTTGACTTTGTAAATTCTATTACCCCTCATTGGGATACTTTCCAGAGAACTAATTTTTATGAAGATAAAATGAAACAAAGCATAGATGAGCACCTACCACTCTACTTCAACATCCTTGGGACATCCTTGAAAACAATTGGTATGTAAGTATCTGGGAAACATCTCAATAAGGTCTGAGTGACATTAGTGTCAATCAGTGACATGTTTTATTTCTGTGATGAACTCTATATTTTCTTTCTTCCTTTTAGGACTGGACGATGTTTTCACCTGACAGATTCTCATTTCATCATGACCTGTGGTCAATGGAAAGGATTCATGGCTGACTTGTACTGTAAATAAAGGAAAGGGGCAAGAGGGCCATCCTGACCGGTTTCTCCCAAGAAACAACATGAGGATGCTCGTGTGCATGTGTGCGGACACAGGAGAGAGACAGAGACAGCATGCTTGAGCTCTTTGGGCTGGGCCATCAGGGAGGAGGTGTGGGGAGAGCTTTACAGCTGCCTGCTGCAGAACCTCCAGCTGGAGAATCCCTTCCTGCTTGGGAGAGGTCAGCTCCCCAATGACCTAATGTACTATTTAGGTCTTCTGATTGGATGAGGCCTCCACATTAGGGAGGGCATCCACGTTACTCAAAGTCCAGTCACTTAAATGTTAATGTCATCCAATATTACCCTCACAGACAGACCCATCCAGAATAATGTTTGATCAAACAAAGTGGCACCAAAGCCAGCCACATCAACACAGAGCTAACCATCACAAGGAGGAACAGGAAAGGGAAAGGACAGAGAATGGAGACTGTGTCTAAGTGTGAAGTTGTGTCCTGCCTCGTGGGGACACACTGATGGACAGCTGGCATCCTCATGCAGGTTGTGCATGGAGAACACATCACGTCAATTTAGGTCAAGTCAGCATGAGATTGAGCTAAACGAACAGGACTCGCTATGGGGGCTGCAGACATGTACTGTTGCCAAATGTGCCTGTGTGGCACCTAGAGAAATAATTCCCCTGTGCCTTTACAGAACACAGTACTTCCTATGTCCTTCCTGTGCAAAACTAAATACCACAGTACCAGGTTGTGAAAATTGCCACCTGTAATCTTCAGCTGCAGCATCTTTCCAGGCCTTTCTGCAGGAACTTTCTATACCTTGGTGTGACCCCTGTGGCTTTAAAGCGTTCTTGAGACTACATTTAGGAGCGTCTCTGAGTATGAAAATTGGATCATGCATTGTTTTACTTTCATGCTCAATTTTCTACTTCCTTCCCTCTTGCTTACTTTCCACATCAAATAACCTGTCAAGCAAGTCAAGTCTGGAGCTTTCCTTCTCGGCCTCCTTGACAACGTGAGACTTCTCCTATTAAAACCTCACCTGTGCCCCGTCTCCTCTCCTCACATCAGGTGCAGCGGCCGTCAGGACTGCAGTTCTCAAAGAATCCCAAGGTGGTTTTCTTATTTCTATCCTCCAGGGACCTCCTGGAGTCAAGGTCATGACTAGAAGATGAACCAAATGCCACCGTCTTCACAGAGCCAAGGGAGCGATTAGGAAAATCTTTCAAAATAAAATTGGGAAACCAGTCATTCATGTGGGAGAATTTCCTCTCCCAGAATGACACTTGGTAGTGGGGCAGGATATCCTAGAGCACGGATGTGGGAGGTGAGGGGCTTTTGGAAGCAGAGAGCTATTTAAGATAAGATGTGGAAGGAGCATTAGACACAGGCGCTCCCAAATGTGATTGAAGAGAAGCCAAGTTTCTGAGATAGCATCCTGCTGTCCTGAACTTGCAAGCACACATGTGTGTGCACATGTGGTCTGTGTGTGCAAGTGCATGTTTGTGCATATATGTGTACACACATGCATGTCTGGACCCATGAGCATGTTGTGCATACGTGCATGTGTGCATGTAAGTGCATGAATGTGTGTGGATTTGTGTGCATATGTGTCTGAACATGAGTGTGTATGCTTGTTTGCTGGTATGTTTCTGTGTGTGCAGGTGTGCATTGTATATACACACATTTGTATTTGCTTGTGTGTTTTGAATATACATGTGTGTACAGGTATGCATACATGAATGTACATTTCCTCATGGGAGCATGTATATATGTGTGTATATGTGTATTTGAACATGTGTTTGCGCACTTTTTGTATGTTTGCATTTACACATGCATGAGTGCACAACTGTTTTTGTTTGCACATGTGCTCACACACTGTGTATGTGCATATGTTCCTGTTTGCATATGTACATGTTTGTGTGGGTTCACACATGCCTGGTTGCATGTATATGCATATGTATGCATGTGTGGGAGCATTGTGTGCATGTGTTTGTGTGTATGGTATGTGTATGTGTTCATACTTGTGTGCACATGTGAACATATATTCTAGGTTTTATGTGTTACTGTGTGTACACACGTGCATGTCAGTGTGAATATGTATTTGTGTGTGCACGTTTGGTAACATGTTTGTTCACGTATATGCCTTGTGTATCTGTGGGTGTACAGATATATGTGTGTGTTTGCCTGTGTGTAGGTGTGTAAATATGCATGTGTGTGCACACACATACACATGTGTGTGGGTACATGTGTCCAAGTGTGTGTTTTGTGTATTACTGTGTGTTTTGTGCACTACTGTGTGCATGTATGTATATGTGTATATACATATACCTGTGTGTGTGCCTTTGTGTGCATATTCCCATGTGTGCTTGTGTGTGTACATGTATGCTTGTGTCATTATGTATACACGTGTCTAAGAATGTGTTCATATGCTTTGTTTTTTTCAAGCGTAAGTTTTTGCATATCTCTGTGTCTCCATGGTGTGCATGTGTGTGTGTTTGTACATGCATATGAACCTACGCCCACACGTGCATGTTTTATATCTCTGTGTGTTTTCATGTGTGTATGCAGATGTTTGTTCATGCATGTGAGTGCATGTGCATATGTGGACATGCTTGTGTGCTTACATGTGTGCACATGCACGTGTGTGTACACATGTGTGCAGATCAGGAGTGGATTCCACCTTTCCTTGATTCAAGAGTGTGTGATAGCCAATGAGCATTAGCCTGGAGGTGGTGGTAGAACTGTAGGAAGAGGCCTGGGGATGGTCCTAAGGATGGCGGGAGGAGGAGCCACGAGGACACAGGGCTCCCGGAGGAGGAGGGAGGCAGCCAGGGACTTAAATAGCATCCCTCCTGTCTGAAGAGAAAGGGCCTTCTGCCAATTTCTACTTGAGACTTCAGGAGAAAAATTATCTTGCTTATTCAACATAATCATTTTCAAGATTCCTTAACTATGAGAAGATTTTGAATGATTAAATTGAAAAGTAGGGACCTTTGAGAAATAAGTGCAGAGTGAGTTAGTAGCCGACTGCCTTGGTCTGTCTGCCTTCATACTGTCATAGAAAAGCAGCGCTAACGCATGCAGCAAGCGAAGACATCCAGCGTTGGGGGAAAATCCAAGAAGTCGCCATCAAAATCATGGAATCTTGATTTTTTTAAAAAGAGGCAAGGGACTATAGACTACCTAGGTTTCCCCGTCTTTCATGTCTTCTCAGTTTCTCAGCTAGATTCATTTGATTAATATTATATGTAAATTACCAAGACCTAGAATATTTTTTGCTAAATTCACAAAATACCAATTTCAGTTATCAAAATTCATACCAGACTCCATGGTTATTATTAAACTAATGTGATTTTTTTCTCAAATAAAGAAATGAATAGCTATGAATGATAATACTGACAGCCTTTAGCTAGGCTGGCCCCCAGTGCTGTATTTGCACACAACAGAGATGCAGGGCTTTTTTTGGAAGTAACCCATGGGAAATCTCTGCGTCCCTTACCTCATCTGACACAGGCTAGTAATAGCTCTCTTTTCCTCCATCCTGCAACATCCTCCACAGATGAACTGGTATTATTAGCTCCATCATCTTTATCTTTATTTATCTTTTAAATTGTTCAATTGAAGGGAAAAGGGTTTCTATTCATTATATCTAAACTTACATCAATGTCTACCAGCAAAAGTTAATATGAATAGTGGAGAGATAATATCTGCAAACTTCAGTAGACCATTGTCCACTAATGATCATATCAACTCGATGCCCTGACTGCCTCTCTCTCTCTCTCTCTATCTCTCTCTCTCTCTCTCTCTCTAACCACATTTCTCATATTTCTGAGTGAAGACAGTGAATAGTGGCTTGGCTCAGTCTTTGACCTTACAAAAGGAAAAAAAAAATCACTACTCAGCTAATAAATAACAATTGGTAGTGATTTTGCCTCAGGAGAGGAAAAGTTCTCTTAAACCAGAGCAAAGGGGAAAATGTGACCCTGTGTTGCAATTACCTGACTTCCTCTGTCGGTCTCTTGTTGGCGCATGTCCACGTATCACAAATTTCTTCTCAATTCATAGCTCAACTCCCATGTTCTCATTTTATATGGTTAATATCCTCACAATATTTCAAGTGCCCTTCAGTCCCTCAATGACTTCCAGGAAGAAAAGGAAATTATGGTAAAAAGAAGACTGTTCTTTAAGGAAACTCTCAGAGAGTTAGTGAAGAGATTTAAAAGCAAATTTAAAGACTCGAAAGTAATAAGGAGGAAGAAATCTTTAGAAATAGGCATTGCATCTGTAATGCTGTCTTAAGTGCAGAACTGGAGCTATAGCAATGGATTAATCTGCAGAGTGCATGAGAACCAACCAACATGATTTCTAGTCTGAGATTAAATTCTAAAAAATCTGAAAGGCCAATCTTCTTTTGTTTAGAGAGTTCTGAATTAAGGAGAGACAACTGTACAAATATCTGCAGTCAGCTGGAACTGCATTTCCCTCCCCACAGGCAGCTGAGCCTCATCCAACCGTCTCTTCCAGGACATCGAAAAAAGATGAGCCTAATTGCTTTAGCCTTGGCTGCTTAAATAGTTAAGTGCAGGGCTATTTCTACAGCATGTGATGGAAAATAAATGATCCTGTGATGGAATGTAAGAATGGCATCTTGACAGAACTTCCCCCTCGCCCCTTCCTGGGCTGTGTGGAACAGGGTCAGCAGGTGTGCAAGCCCTCCCTCCGCAGACTCTGGCAATAGATGCTTTCCAACCAATGATTTTATAAACTGTGCATAGGACACATGTTTTCCTACATGAGAAACTGTGGCCTTCTCTGGGGGCAGTGAAGCTTCCAGCCTAAAACTGGGCAGTAGTTTTTAAATGAAAACTGAAAAGGAATTGTCCAAGAAGTCAAATCATCCCCATGATGATGTAGAATATACTACTTTCTTATTTGGTTATAGAAGAGTTACCACGACCTTGCTGATCTTTGCTACTCCCTCTTTCTTCCTTGGTGCTTGCCTGGTTCTGATTCTATCTGATTCTATCTGTGGTCATGCAGCCAGTACGTCCTTTGCAATTTGTTTCGCTCTACTTGCTGATACGTTCTTCCATGATTCCTTTCCTTATACGATGGCCACTTCTGGCCAGGCACCCACAGGGATGCGTCAGAATAGCCACCACTTTTGAAGGGTGAGGAGACACTCACTGCCTGCTGCCACTCATTCTCTCAAACTTGTCACCTTCCCCCCAAAAGCATTATTTACAGTTATAGAATGCTGTTCAACTGCCCTTTTTAGAAATGCAACATTATTTGTATTGTGTGTGGTTTGGAACTTTCCATCTACATATCGTTACTATATTATACGAATCATTTCTTCCGTTAGAACTGGATATCAGAGTCACAAACTATTGAAAGATTTTCAAAGTTAGCGTATTATTTGTGGCAGAATCCAAGTTTTTATGCACTTAATTATATTGAAAATAATAATATTTAGGAGACAAAGCATTATAAGTGAGAGAGTGAATATAATTTATACACTGCTAGTAGCAGTGTGATGACCAGTTGATCACACACACACACACACACACACACACACACACACACACACTGTTAACTCAGCAAGCTCAGTTTTTTCATTTCCCATTAGTTACCTATCTTTTTCAAAGCACGTTGCTAAAATAAAATAGTAGTACAGGTGATCAAGATCAGTAACAGCACCACCCACACCATGAGGGGGAAGAGCTGAATACAAAGCACGAGGGTCTTTACGTTTGAAGCTCCCCACAGTGTTCATGGGGTCAGAGTTGGCTGTAGAAAGAAAGATGTCTCAAAGACTACGCGGGAGCAGCTCTGCAGAGCTGTCCAACCAGGAGACAATGGCAGAGGCTGGCGACGTCTCCTGGCGTGAAAGGAGACAGACGGGATCTGGTTCTGATGAAGCTGAAAAGAAACTGCAATAAATCAGGGGGGGTGTGCACCACTTCTGCAAAGAGAATCCAGCCCGGCTTGTGACACAGCTCTCGGACCCTTAACATCAAGCAATTGAACGTTTTGATTAAAGGTGCAGAAAGTTTTGACTTAGTAAAGTTTTAACTCGACCTACTTTTAATCGGTTATTATTCTCAAGTGAGAGCAATCTCATTTCTGTGTAAAGCACGATTCTGACGATTTGCCACTCCAGGAGCTCTAGCATGAAAAGTTCCCCTGAAGGTGCAAAGATCCTGCCACGCCACCCACTCCCTCGAAGGGCCGCTGTGTTCCCGCCGTCAGCGTCCATGCTCAGAGCACCGCTTTTGAACATACGGTCTGGGAGACACCCTCGCCTTCCAGGTGGGGAAGGGAATCATCCTGTCTGCACATAAGGGAGAAACTAACCATGTCAGTTCGGCCTGTTCAAAATGTGAGAGGTTAAGGAAAGAACCAGAGGAACAGCCATGGTAAGCCAGGAGAAGGCAGAGTCCTTCTCCACGCGCGGCACTTCAGGTTAGAAACACCCCACTCTGACCTTACGCATGGACGGCCGGCCTGTGCGCACCAGGGGCACCGTGCCAGCTTCTGGGCGAGGCAGTCTACTTTACAGAACTTGAAGACTCAGGTGGACTCTAAAGTGTTTTCTAACGACTATCCTCCTGGTCTTCAGAATTCAGCATGGTTTGGGTTTTATTTTGGTTCCATCAGAAGGACTCGAATGTTGTTTTCAGTGAGGTTACAGAGGCCACCCAAAATGAAGACTCCGGTGTGTTCCACATGGTTACGTAACTTGTCTGAATAATACTGCATGGAACACAGATACAGTCACCATGAAGGAGATGTTTCGAAATTATTCACATTTTGTGCACAAAAGTGAATGTAACCCACCCTTTGTTGTTGAAGGCTCTACTCTAAGGAAGAGCTCCCCAGGCAAAGGGGCCCCATGGAGAGGCGCGGATCCAGGCACACAAGTAGAAAAGGCCAGGAGGAGGTGGGAAGGGAGGACTGGGCACGTGGGGAGAGGCTAACTCCTAAAGCTGTTGAGAAGCACTGGTAGAAGAGATAGCATTCAGACTGAGTCTTCTTAAGACAGGAGTTTGACCTTGAAACACAGGACAACAGGCAAAGAGACGATGACTGAAAAGGAATGGAGTGAAAAATAATAACAGCAATAATAAAAATGATAACAGTAGGGAAACTCGAGCCTTTATTCTGAACTAAGCTATTAGTTTATTTAATCCTCCCCACAGTGCGGTGAAGTAAGGTCTGCACATCCCCCTTTACAGATGACAAAATTTGGGACAATGATAAGTAATGTGCCCACATTCACAAAACCCATATAGGGTGGAAGAGAATTTGACCAACTCTGCAAAATGTTTTAAGGCACTTCAAGGACATCCTTTGGAATGGTCATGGATTAGCTGTGTAAGGAGAAGGGTACGATTAGATTCATAGAGATACTTGTATGATGTGCCTCCTTCCATCTGCCAAGGTGAGAAGCTTGGCCTTTATCCAACTGTAGTTGTTGGAGTACTTGAAAAAGATTCAAACCAAGAGGACGAAATGTGATTTAGAAAAATTATCTCAACACCATATGTAAATCCTTGGATCAAAGGAGAGAAAAAAATTAGAGGGCAATTGCCATGGAAAAATCTAGAAGACATGGATCCAATACCATCCCCCAAATTCTGCAAGCCCTGTGGGATCTTCCCTCACCTTGTTCATGTGAACTTCAGAGACTTAGATTCAAGAGGGCATTCTGGAGGTAGTGACCTCTGCAAGTCATGTGAGAGACCTTGGTGGGAGATAGAGCTATCTGGAGGGTTGGTGAATGTGTTCCAGAGACCTGGTGAGGAGTGAGAAGGCATGAGGACTGTCTTCATTCCCATCTCCAGCTATATCCTTGCTGTAGAATGGATGTCTATGCCCCGCTTCCAAATTCATGTCTTGAAGTTCCAGCACCCAATATGGCAGCACTGGGCGGTGGAGGCTTCAGGAGGTGATTATAAATGGGACTGGTGCCTTTAAAAAGACTCTGGGGCACTCCCTTACAACACACGAGAACACCACAAGAAGCATGTGAAGTAGGAAATGGACCCCACCAGACACCAAATCTGCTGGTGCCTTAAATTCCCAGTCCCCACAAAGGTGAGAAATAAATTTCTATCGTTTATGAGCATCGAGTCTATGGTATTTTTGTTATAAGTCTGGATAGATTAAGACAGAATCTGGTAGTGAGATGTGGGGGTGCTGCTATAACAAACTTCTAAAATTTTCCAGTCTTTGGAATTGCATAGTAGATAGAGACTGGAAAAGATTTCAGCCGCATGCTACAAAAATCCTACACTGCTGCGCGGGCTAAGTACAGTGAAGGCTTGGGAAGAAATGACCTACAGAGAAAGCCTCTTTCTTCTTAGAGCATAACTAATGTGTGGAAACAAGGCCATTCTGATGAGGTCTGAGATGGAAGTGAGGGGTACGTTATTGAACAGTGGAAAAAGAAAAAGCAATCATTTTGGTATAAATTGACAAAGAACTTGGCTGCATTGTGTCCATGTTCTAGTGTTTTATGGGAGGTAGATTTTGCAAGCAATGAAACCAGATATTTAGCTGAAGACATTTCTAAGTAAAGAATTGAAGGTGTGGTTTGGTCCTTCTGGATGCTTATAGCAAAATGGAAGAAAAAATAAATGCCTTGAAGACATAATTGTTAAGCAAAAAGGAAAAGAATTTTAAAAGATTTGGAAATTTCTCAGCCTAGCCGTTTTTCAGAATATAAGAACATTAAAAGTGTGGCCAAGGGACCATTTGCAAGGGAGATTAGCATGGAGCAGCTGTCTCAATGGAAACCAGGCACTGATCTCCAAAACAAGGGCACGAGGACCTGGAAGGTGACTCAGAGGCTGTTCCTCCTTCCACAGGCCCAGAGCTGTTCTCACACTCAGAGTGCAGAAGTCTGAGGTGGGAAGCTGGTGGCTGGAGAGCCCTTTCCAAGAGGGAAGCACAGAGTACCTGCAGGATTCAGGCACACCCCACTCCCCTCCTCTGCTGCCAGGGTCTTCAACCACCACAGGTGTGGCCCCAGCAGGTCTTGTGAGGTGCAGGCCACTGCGGCCCCTCCCTGGAGGGACCATGCAGCAAACCTGGTGGCATCAGAGTCCCTTTTGGAGAGAATGCACCTGGCAAGGGTTGCGGGGAGCATGCTGCATCCCCCGGGGGTCAAAGGATGGAGATGCCCAGACCTAAAGGGTTGGGCCCCAGGCAAGGAGATGCCACATGACCATCTCTCCATGCCATGGGGGTGGTATTGCCACCCAGTGGCCGGGAAGGCAGATCACTGCACCAAGAGGATCATGCTGGAGCCTAGTGATCTCAGGGAGTTTGCCCACAGGTTGCATGTACTTGGGCTCCTCACCCCTGTCTTCCGCCTGCTGCTCTTTTCTGGAATGGAAACGTCTGTCCTGTGCCTGTCCCACCCATGCATTTGGAAACACATAACTCGTGTGGCTTCATAGGCTCACAGTTGGAAAGGAATTTACTCCAGGATGAATTGCACCTTCTTCTCACCCATATCCAGGTTCGATGAATTAGATGATCCTTTGAATTTTAGAATTTAGAGTTGATGCTGTAGTGAGTGTAGATGTGGGGACTCTTTAAAATTAACATATTTTGCATGTGAGAAGGACATGAATTTGAGGGTACAGTGCCATAAGCTGCATGTCTGTGTCTCCCAAAGACATGTTTTGAAATCCTGACCCTAACGTGATGTGATTTGAAAGTGGCCTTTGGAGGTGATCAGTGCAGAAGAGCGCCACTCTCATGAAAGGGATTATAAACCCTTCAATAGCAGGATTGTGAACACCCTCATTAAAGAGATCCAAAGAGCTCCCTGGCCCTTTCTTCCACGTGAGGACAGTGAGAAGATGGATCTCATATGAACCGGGAAGCAGGCCCATTGGACATGGAATTGGCCTCCACCTTGGAGCCCTCAGACCCGAGAAACAAACTTCTGTGGTTTATAAACCACCTGGTCTATGGTATTTTTGTTACAGCAGCCCAAATGGACTATGAGAACAAAGAACTGTCCCTCTCTCTCTCCCCGTCTCCCTCTCTCGCTTCCCTGTCCCCTCTCTCTCTCTCTCTCTCTATTAGCCTCAGCTTATAAGCAGCCTCAATTTCTTCCTAAGATAAAGTCCCCCTGACTCTGTGTTCCTGTCTAGCTTCCACCTCTGTAGCTTCTTTCCTCTTCTCAGCCCAGCTGCTTCAAAGTGATAAAAGTGACATATTCATTCCCTCCCTCCCCTTCCTCACCTCCCATGCAGTTTTCTACCAACTTCCATCTGCTTTCTGCCTCCAGGACTCTACAGAAATGACTCTAGCAAAGGGTCCCAAAGACCTCGTTGTTCAGAACCCACAGGCACTTTGTGACCTTTACCTTCCCGGGCCTCTAGAATCACTGTGTTTTAAAACACCCCTTGGCCAAATATCAAGGGAGACTCTTCTCCTGTCCAAACTGCAAATGAATTAATTAGTCCAAGTGTTCTTGTTTTTGTTTATAAGTTAGTGACAGGTGGATTCTAAAGCTCCAAAGAAAGCCTTCAGTCAGAAGAATTTAGCTTGTCTATTTTAACACATTCCAATTATTTCCTGGTCAAGATAAAACACAGTTCTCCTTGCCCGTTTATGATGACATCCAATCCCTTGAACTATTTCACAATTTAGACAAATAAAAAGCTATGTGAGGGAAGAAATTCACTCACCATCAACCTACATGGATCTGGCCCAATAAATGCCCCCCACAAGATGACCTGCCAATGAGGACATGGTGTTACAACCTCTCTGTTCTCTAGGGCTCTGAGAGGTGGGCCTCCTTATTTTTGGCAAAGATATTATGAAGAAACCAGCAAGCAAAAAGCTTCAAAGCCCTCAGCAATAGGTAGAGTGAAGAACATTCCGGTGTTTGTAGCGCCACCTGTCTTGCGATTCATGTAAATCATCTCCAGGAAATAGAATGGTGAGGTCTCACAGCCCATTCCCCTCTACAAGAGCTAATTACCTCTGATGAGCTGCCTACAAACAACACTTGGTTCCATGACAAATGGAGTCAAGAGGCTACAAGGACTCACTGAAACAGTCCCTGTGACATTCTCTTTGATTTTCTTTCTCCTTCACCTACTCTCATTTAGTTTGGAGGTGTTCCTCTTCTGACCCTTAAATTAGTATTCATGGGGTGTTTCCACGATCCTCTGCTTTCCTTTCTCTCAGCAACCCCCGGGAGAGCTCAGATATTCCTAAGGTATTGACTTCCACAGACTGGAAATTCACTGCCAATCCATGTTCCCTTTGCTCCTGTGCGTGAAGCAGTGGTCTCCAGGACAAGGTATCGAATGTGCCTCTGGTGACTCAGCCCATGGCAATATGTCCTCAGCTGAGTTTGTGACCTGCTCCGCTTGCTGACCAAAGCTGGTTCCTCTTATCATCTCCCCAGCCATAAACATTTGTCCTGTCAAAAACACAGCCACCCAAGCCAAAAACTAAATTTGGAGTGTTCCTAGACAACCCACCCAAAGTGAGCACTGCCCAGTGGCCCATGTCCTTCAGAAATCTAATTTCCTCATTCCTCCTTGGATCAACCTCTGATTCCAAAGTCAGTCAGGAGAGTCACCAAACACCTCTATCCTGCACATTCTGCCAGGAGAACAATGACCATTTCTTAAAATCCTTCCAGAAAACATCTCTGTAGCCTTATTGGGGGGAGGGGTCTTTCTATGGCTATGAAATGAAATTGCTAGCAAAACTCTTTGGATCCAATTCACACAATCTGTTGATACTGGCCAAGGCTTGTAAGAGATTTAAACCATGGATTCAGTGATGAACGAGCAACACCAGGAATGTGCGCTGGAGAATGAACACCGAGATCCATAATGGACAGCAGCATGCCTTCTTGGGCCTTCCTGCTTCTGCTGTTAAATCTGATCAAAGCTGTAAACTGCAATACCAACCACTCCAGGAGGCTGAGGATGAACTCACAATATGAACAGTTCCTGGAATTTACTCTGGTCAAATTAAAGGATCTGAGCATCCATTCTGATTCATTATATATATATTCACTGGAAGAGAGCCCCCCCCAATAAAAAGGTGAACAGTGCAATTAAACAAAGCTTACGATGGTGAAGAGTTCACAGAGTTCACAGGTGTTCACAATAACACCCGTGACCTTCATTTCCCAAGTGTAGAATAGAAACCCACATGTCTGTGACTTCTGAGAACTTATTTGTGATTTAACCAATTCAATTAAGTTTAACCTCTGGAAATGATGTTTTGAAACTCAGTCAAACCCTGTGAGTTCTTCCCCCGGCTGATGCCAATGGACAAGGCTTGGATCAAAAATCACTAATTCTCTCCTTGAAGCTATACATTGGAACAGGTGGAAATGACTCACACTGTGCAATTAGGATCTTGAAATAGAAATTGAGTTTCCTCCCCAAAGACTGATCTATTTTGACAATAGTGACTGAGTCCTCTTGGTAAAGTTTCCATAAAATTTCTCTCTCTCTCTCTCTCTCTCTCTCTCTCTCTCTCTCTCTCTCTCTCTCTCCCACCTCTGAAATCTTCTGCACTTGGGGAAAAAGAAAGAACAACATCTACAAAGTCCAGAGTGTCTTTTGCCTCAATGTTGGTGCCTCAGGAGAACAATCACTATGTTCAGATGGGCTTCACCTGTTGACTGCATCCCACAGGAGATTTTCCAATGGATGAGATTCCTTGGTGGGAACATGACTTCAGAGTGTAAAGTAATTACCAAATTCAAAGATGCACCTGATTGTTAAAAATATTATCTACTACATTGAAGGGGTTATTTTTTGCAATAAACTAGTCCTAAGGAAGGTAAATTTGTAATAAGGGGAAAACAATAATTTTTTACTTTGATGCTGCATACATAAGCAAATCAGTAATTGTAGTGACCTACTTTTTTAAAATATGAAACACCCACATGTGTTGCCTCAGATAATTTGTTAAGTTTAAAGTTATTTCAAACTGAGAGCTGTGTAGATGTAGGGCGGGCGTCTCTTAAATCCCAACTCACAGGGGCAGATGCTTACGTTTGCCTTAAACCCATAAAGGTACTTAGCAAAACTCAAAATAGTAACATAAATGTTGACTTAAAAAACAAAGGCTTTCCATCTCCTGGTCCCTCCCAAATGGCTCTGAGGGCCTTATATAACTTGCATGCTGGTCGGAGACCATGCACTGATGCCACCGCTTTTTATTAATAAATAACTCAGTGGTGGGGAGTGTAGAACCATCATTTGTCTTGTGCTCAGGGTTTTGTTCTCTAATCACAAGGCTGCAAGGCCTGCTCCAGGCCTGTGTGATTTCTCCAGTGCTGTTCCCTGGCTCCCCATTGTCGCACTTGAAAAGAGCATTCCCACAGAGCGGGCTCTAAAGACAATAAACATCGTATGTAAAAAGAAATGACATAACACTGGCGCTGATAAGGAGGTTTCCCAGGGCTGCGTGGGACCAGGCAGGAGGGGCTGGCCAGGCCTCCACTCTGGGGCCTGGAAGGAAGTGTCCACTGGCGGTCCCGGGCCCTCGGGCGGGCTCAGCACAAAGCCCAGGAGTGGGCAGGTCCCTCCCCGCCTCTGTGAAAATCAATCTAAGGAAGTCTGATGCCATGGAGAAGTTTCCTGTCTGCTGTGTGGGAAATTTAACTGAGTGCAAACGGCCGGCGACAATAGGACAATATATTATAATAAACAGGAAAAACAGCATCGGCCATGGAAATCAATAGCTGGAGTTCGCGAGGCATTCAGAAGATTGACAGGGGACTAAATGAAGGCCCGAAGGTTAGGACGTTGAAAGAGGAGTTAATTTTATGTCTGCCTGGAGCTCCTCTTTTCAGGCTCAAATTAAGACTGTATATAATAAAATGGACATAAAGCCTTACATTTACAAAAAGGCCTTCGTTAAGACCTACGTGGCCAGGAAACCAGGGATTCTTTTATAAACTCCCCCGTGCATGCATGGGTAGCCTTGCCCACAGGGCTTTAACAGCCCCCTCAACAGCGTGACCGAAGACATACTTAAAAGAGTTCCTTGCTTTAAATAAACCTGCTGTCAGCAGCCAACTGTTCATCCAGGAAGTGATGGGACCCCAAACCACTAAGGAAGCTCACCCACCCGGAACCAAATGAAGATGTGTGCAACTCAGCTATTTAATTTAAGGAACCCAGGAAAAGCCACATGAGGCCTCTCCAAACCCCAAAATAATTATAAACAAGAGAACATAACTAACTCTAAAACAGCCTTCATTGCATAAACAGTGATCAATCTACTTCCGCCCCACAGTAGCTACTCTTAAAAAAAAAAAAAAAAAGTTTTAAGTTTGTGTTTTTCTAAATAATAAAATTACTTTAATTAGAATTCACTGCCAAACCTCAGTTTTGCATTGAAGTGTTTGACACACCGAATTCTTTCTCTAATTACTAATAAAGGCAGAGCATTGTTGGGTAGATGAAGCAGTGGGCTGAGGATTTTGAGACAATTAATTCTAATCCAGACTTTGCAACTTTCATTTCAGCCCAGTTCTTTGACAATGAAGCACTAATCTGCTCTCGTTTCTGAACATTCATTTTAAGTTATTAGAAAGCATGAACTGATCGGATGGTTTTGCCTAGTGAACAATTTTGTGTAATCTAATATTTGGAAGCTATAGCTCAAGCCTGCCTTGCAAAATTCTATGTGGGCTTCAAATAGATTTCGTCACATTATTTGTTTTACTATTTGATTTTAGACTGAGATGAATTTTTTTGTATATCAAGCATTGCTGACAGACTCTAAGATTGGGGAAAATTATGTGATGTAGTCTTTGATAACTATCCATTAAACAAAAGATTGCTAGTCTCACAAAACAGATTTGAGTACATGAAAACAGAGATACCAGAGGGCTAAGCTCCGGTTTTAATCTAAAATAAAATTCCCACTATATTTTAGGGAGCTGTATGAAGGTTAAGAAATAACATCCTTCTATCTATTTATTATTTTAAGATTGGTAACTCCCTAGATTTTGTATTTTGTTTCTTCAATTCGCCAAGAAACTAGTGAGGGGTGGGTGGGCAAGTGGGGCAAGTGTATTTATTTTAATTAATCTGACCTCATTCTTAACTCCAGTTCTGCAGCTGGTGAAACAGAATGGACGGAGCCAGAAGAGGGCAGTATGTAACAGTGAAAAAGTCTGTTTACTTAAAAGGTAACTCCTACTCCATCAGAACCAAAAAAAAATTTAAAAACACAGTCTTAACATGAAGCAACTTCTGACCAAAATAGCCAACATTCTGGCATCGGGATGCATGAAGAGGACCCCGAGGTGGCCTGAAGCATCACGGGGTGGCAGCGCTGGCATGAGGCCGCACCGCACACTCGGGGCTCCATCTTGTCCCAGGCTGCAGAAACAGTCATGGACTTCATCTCAGCCTGTTTCATTTAGACTTGGCCCCGCTGGGCAGCAGAAATGCCCGTGACTGTGTTCTGAAGAGGGCCCGGAGCGCTTTTAATAAATGTTGAACCGTGTCCGCAGGAGCCAGCAGGAGGGAGCTGGCAGGCCAGACATCCTCCTCCTGCAGGAGGGGGCCTGCGCCCTCCCTGCGGCACCCTCCTCCCCTACCTGTCTGCTTCTCCAGTCCTAGGTCTCACATCTGTGTGCACAGAAGTCACTAGAACATTCTGAGTGTGGAAGAGGTGGAAAGGATAGCCCTGATCCTAATTAAAGCTCTAAGTCCATTCTGGCCCTGGGGTCCGCTATATCCTTTAACAGAATAATTGGAATTAAAAATAGAATGCTTGTTCCTTCCTCTTGAGTTCAGGCGTGGCTCCTGTCCCCTCCTCCAGCGGTTCCAAAACCAGCTTAGCCCTGGCTCCTTCCCGGGGTCCACCCTCCACCCTCTCCCTACCCAACACAGCCAGCACCACCTCTCCATGTGTCCCACTCAGAATCCTAGACTGTGGGACTGAACTACTGATCAGAGTGGCCTGTTGACCCAGACTTCTCTGCCACCAGCACTTCCTCGGGCTTCTCCCCCACTCTTGCTTCTTCCTGCTCACCCTTCTCTCTCTCTTTTTTTTTTTTTTTTTTTTTTTTTTTTTTTTTTTTTTTTTTCTTTTTTGGTTTTAGGATGGCAATGCAGGGGTCAGAAGCACAGGCTGCTGCTAAAACAGTGCCAGAGGGGAGGGTGGTGAACCAAGGAGCAGAGCCTTATGTAATTCCAGAACTGCAGTCAATCAACTCGACTTTGGAGAGTAGGACTTGGTAATTTGAGTAATGAGTGGGCCTGCTTTTTAAAATTCATTGTATTATGAAAAGGGGAAAAAAAGCCTGCATTTCTAAGTAGCTGGATCTTCCACTGAAATCGACCTGAGCTGTGAGGTTTAACTCCAAGGCACCTCCCTCGCTCCTCAGAAGAGCGTGGTGCTTCTCGCTGTGAACGTGGAATGCATGTTTGACGCGTGGCATGTTGGTCTGTGCTGAAAGATGGCCCGTATCCAGTTTGCTCAGATATTCCAAGTTAGAAAGAATGCGACTTAAAATTCATATTTCTCTGAAAAATATGATGTTGTCCTTGCAGTTATTCCTATTTAATTTCACAGAAAAGATTTTGTAGAAGTTAAACGCATGTCATGATTTGCACGAGTGACATAGGGTAGTATCCTTTACCTCCATCCCACCTTCCACCGCCCAGGCTGCTTTCTGGAGAAGGGGTGATTCACCCCCAACAACCCTGACTTTGAAAGACAATTGTGCCCTGCAATGGCATGTCCTTTCTTCAGCTTCAAAACAAAGAGTCTAAGTTCACTCTCAACCGCACGATTTCAAAACTCATTGTGTCACCACCCACGTTTTCTCTGGTAGTCAAAATCCAGAGGGGTTTGTTGGTTACTCTTTTTCTTTTTAATTTCAACACTAATCATTTTCATTGATCTCAGTGAAAACAGGCCGTTTCTCAATGTTGAGACTGAAACTTATGAGCAAGGGCCTTCAGAAATATCTGACAGCGACTCAAGAACTTGACCTTCAGGCCAGCCTCCAAAAGCCTCCCAGAATCCTCACCCTTCATTTTGAGAATGCACTTCTCAGGGATGGAGAAGTCACTGCCTCCAAGGTGGCCCATTCTGTTTGCAGATGGTGTAATGGTTAGACCCTTCCTTCTTAGGTGAAACCCAACTTTGCTTGTAATTTGTTTTCATGACTTCAACATCTGGCACACGATAGAAAAATACCCAAACATCATTCTGCAGTTGCATTGGAAGAAAGCAGTGATGTCATCTTGGAGTTTCTCTAGGTTAAACAGCACTGTGTCACCTCCCCTGGTCCATTGGGATGTGTGTTCTGAGCTCGTAGCACTGAAAACTCAGCACCATCCACCGCGTGGCCCACACAGGACCTGCCCCGTGAGATCGCCTCATTTTCTTTATCAGCAATTCTCAAGCTTTCATGTGTACTGGAATTACTTTGGGGATTGTGTTAAAAAATAGACACTCCAAAGCCCTTTTCCTAGAAGTTCACATTTCTAATTGGCCCAGAAAGCTGCACTTTAAACAACAGCCCAAGCATATGAACAAATATTTCACATTTTAAGAAACATTTCCTTAGGGGCTCTGCTTGTTTTAATGAGGCCTCAGATCTAGTTCTTCTCCTTCTTCCCCCAACCCCACTGTGAGACCTATATTGATATCACAGTCATGATAAACAAACGCATCCTCTAATGTGCACCCCTGGGCAGAGCCTGTCCTTCAGTCGCATGACTGAGTTTTAAGATTGAGCTGCAAAATAGTCATTTGTTCCTATGCGGTGTTAACAAGTAAAATACAGGAAACCGGTGAAATTTGAATTCAGATAAACAGCAAATCATTCTTAGTGGGACATACTTGTGCTAAAAAATTATTACTTGTTTATCTGAAATCCACATTTATCTATGTGTCCTGTATTTTTCTTTGCTGAGTCCAGTAATCTTGACCCTCTGAAATTCCCCAGCTGAGATCTGATTTTTCTAGTCCTGCCCATTATGATTGTTTCGGATCCTAGTTCTGTCCTCAAAGGATTTTGTTTCTCAGGCAGGTTGCTTCTGTTTCTGATTGTTGAGTTGCTATTCTGTTCCTTCAAACTCACGAGGACAGCCTGGAACTGATGTCTGGACCCCATTGTGGAAAAAAAAGGGTCACCCAGGCCCTCCATCCCACATTAAGGGTTATATACAGAACTTCTGTCTTTCTTCATTATGTCCAACCTTCTTCGAAGCCTGTGACAGCTAGTTTTTTAGCTATAGCATAAAGCACACAACCGAGAACAGAAGACCCAGGTTCAAACACTAGGTCTGCCATTTATGGGCTGTGCAACCTCAGGTACACGGACTTCTCTGAATCTCAGTTTTCCCACTTGTAAAATGGGGTTCTTTAGGGTTGTTGTAAGAAGTCAACAAGATGACACAGATCAAAGTCTCAAGTCTTTTGCTTAATAATTAATAATTCCTAAAAAAATAATTCTTCATGAATTTTTTAACTAGTGATAAGAGCTTCAAATTCAAATTGGCAAAAATGAGTACCTAAGATTATTTGCCCTCTCTCTTGAAGTCCATCAGAAGTATAAAAAGAAATAAATCCATACCTATAAAGAAAAGAAGAGGGGGAGGCATCAGGAAATAGAGTTATCAGCCAGTTACTGGAAGGTTGGAAGCCAGGTCAAGTCTATGGGCATATGAAGCAGGAACAGGAGAACATGGCCCAGGTATCCTACTCTCTGAAGGGGTACCAGGGGATGGGGAGCAGCTCTGTGCATCTGCACAGAGACTCTGATTGGACAGAGCCAGGGCCAGAGCAGGGCCAGAGCAGGAGGAGAAGAAATCTGGCCAAGAACAGGGCACACACAGGACTCTATTCCCCCTGAAGACCTTCAGTGCAAGGATTGGTCTCCAGAAAAGCCACAACAGCACACCATCCCAGGTACCGGCCTCAGTGTAAGGACCTCCCAGATCTGACATTGCCTTTGGGTGGGCAGAGGAGCTCCCTTACCACCATTCACTGCCACAAGGAACCAGCTGGGAGAAGCTTAGGCCCACGTTCATCAGGCTCCCGTGAGTCTGCCACTGGAAAAGAAGACCAGAAGCTCGGGGTGGGGAGAGCACAGCTTGTGCCAAGCAGAGGCCTGGCCAGCTCCCGGCTCTCTGTCTGGAAGGCGAGCGGACCATCAAGCAACATGAGGGAGTAAGACTGAGGAGGACAAAGAGGAAAACAGATCCCCAAAGAAACGGGCCATTTAGAGAAAAAGAGACTGTGCAAAGGAAAACGGAAAGAAAGCCTCTCATTCGTAGATTTCAGAAACTGCCATAAAATGGAAACAATGCAGTGAAAATTAGAGGACAGAGAAGAAGTATGAATGAGTGGGCAAACGTGTCCAAGAAGGAGATAGAAATTGAAGTCCAAGAATTCACCCAGGATGTGGACCAGAGCGACAGAAGGAGGAAATGTGAGCAGAAAGGACAAATCCAGAAGGTCTGATATTCAAATGTGAGTTTAAACAATAAGGAAAGAAAAACACGGAGACAAGATTGCAAAGACATAACAGAAATATAATTTTCCAAACCCGAAAACAAAAAGTCTCTTGCTGCAGATGGAAAGGATCTCAAACGAGCACATGGGAAATGAATGGGAAAGCTCCAAGCCGAAGTCCAGGTCCCTAACAGCAAAGGGATGATTCCCACATGCGTCTGTGGTCGCCTGTCAGCCAAGGATGAACTGCCATCATGGCGACGTGTGTCGCACTGCTGTGGCAGGAGACCACACAGACCACATGGTAGCCTTGGACGCTTGGTGGAAAGAGACTGTGGCTCAGTGAGCAATCCACTAGGAACGTACCTTCAGTCTTTCCAAGCGGATTCCACTCCCTACCCTCCCTTCTCTGAAAATTCTTGGAAATAGAGACCAATGAAAGCGTGAGTCACGGAATTTAAGGAAAGTATTGCTCTAAACCAAGATAAGAGGAAACCAAGTCCCGGGATGATAGCAGGACGAAGATGAAGCAGAAATGCAGAGCACATGGTCCAGATTGGACTACGAGGGACAAGGTGTCTCATTTATAAACTCTACTGAGCAAAAACTCTGCGGGGGAACAGGGTCCAGTTGGGAAACTTGGGCGAGCAGGCTCCTAAAACCTGCCGTGCGTCCATACTTCCCTTGTCATATCCTGTGTGCCGACTCATTATTCCCCCCAACTCAGCTGCCGCCATCCATGTTCTATAGAAGAACTTGAGGCCAAACTGTTTAAGTAAGTTGACAAGTGCAAAGAGAAGCCAAGGTGGGGCTGGACCCTGAACAATTTGCCCCTCAATTCCCTGCTCAAACCACTGTGCCCGTTGTGGTTTTAATGTGTGTTCCCCCTCCAAATTCATGTGGAAGCTTAAGCCACTGACTGGTGATATTGGGAGGCAGGCCCTTCAGGGGTGGCTAAGTCAGGAGGGCAGACCTCTCGTGATGGCATTAGCACCCTGTCAATGACTTGAAGGGCTGAGTCCCCTCCTCCTGTCTGTCTCACTCTGTGAGGACGCAGTTTCATCCCTTCTGGGTCCTCATTCATGCTCATTCAAGGCAGCACCTTGAAGGCACAGATCTGGCCCTTTGCAGACAACGAAACTCTCTTGGACTTTCTGTGCTCCAAAAGTATGGGCAAATAAGTTTCTGTGATTCATAAATTATCTAGAATCAGGCATTTTGTTATAGTAGCACAAATGCACAAATACAGTGTTTCACTATATTGTGTTTTCACTGTAATGCAGTAAAGCACTGATTATGCTTATATGCATTTTTAGGCTGACCCATGATTCTGCAAAGCAGGAAGATATTTAGAAGGTAGTAAAGTGATCCTGGAGAAAAATAAATTAAATATATTCTAGTGAAAAAGAATAAGATAACACAAGGTAGAGTCCAGAGGCTAAGTGGAAGGATCTGTCATATGATGTCAGGAGGAAAGAAAGAGAGTGGGCAGAACCCAAGGGAGTTTGTTTGCGGAATTCTTATCCGATAGCTACCTCTAGTGAAATGGGACAGGAGGACATCAGCCAAGTCCAGAAAAGTGCTCTGATTTGTGGAAACTGGGAAGAGCTCATAATCATTCTTGTGCAGAATGGAGTAATAGTTGATGAAAGAAATCCAGGAGGTCCAGTGGCATTGAGTTTGAGGGTCAGAAACTTAGAGTGTCCTCTCTCCCCTGGTGTGCGGTTTTCCCAGAAGCACACAACTGCCAGGTTCAGGCAGAAAAGAAATAGATGGCTGGGTCCCTCCAAAGCAGGTTTTGTTGTTGTTGTTTTGGTTTGGTTTTTGTCAGAACAACTGGAAGAAAAAGCAAAAAAGGGGCAAGAGGGCTTAAGAATTGCTATTTTTTAATCATTAAATACAAGCCAGGTGAGAGGGGAAGTGGAAGACTCAGGCTGATAGAGGAAAAACAGAAAGCTCTGTCAGTAGAACAGATATGGTGGAGAGAGTTGGCAGAAGATGAGATCTCTGTGGTCCGGGGTCCTGCTGCAGGAGCGACTTTCCATGTGCTCACAGCTGCGATTCACAAGAAGCCAGGGTCTCCCTGTGTGACCACCAGAGAGACTCCCTGAAGAACAGGATGCATGGGAACAGCCGAGCGTTGCAGTGGGGACACCCTTGTTAGAGTGACTACAGGTGTTTTCAAGGAGGCTGAGGCCGGGGAAGGTGTTAAGGGTGAACTGGGAGGACAGCGTGAGATGTTCTGAAATAATAACCCTCAGCTGCAAGGATCAATAGCAAGGGTGGCACCAGCCCAACATTACACAGTCTTGGCCAGATCTCTGTGCAGAAGTGGTTTTGTTGTTGTTGTTTGCTTGTTTGTTTCTGTAAGGTCACGGTTGTGCAAGATTGTGATTCTGAAAAGTTCTCGTTACCAGACGTGGGTGCCTAAGCACACCCTCCTGTACAAACCCCCAGACCCATTATTAGTGAGGCATTGACCTCTTGATTCATTTATTTGGTTGGAACTTGACAGAAGTGGCTCCATTTTGATGCTGAGAACATCAGCCAGCAGTGGGACTGTGGGACTGACAGACTGAAGAGGACAGAGTCCACAGAGGTGAAAAGGTCAGGGACAGACAGGTGCCCCACAGGGTGCAGAGGTCACCCACACAGATGAGAGACTGGGGAAAAGAAAAGGATCCTCAGTCATGAACAAAATCTATGATATTTTGCGGGGAGTGGTAAAGATGGCCCGGGCAGAAAGAGACCTCTTGGTTAGCACCAGCCGTCTGGAGCTTCATGCAGCCAGGGTCTGCTGCTGTTATTGGCTTGTCCTTTTACAGGGGTCTAGCTGTTTGCTGTTGTCTGAAAGCAGGACTGAGAGATCAGGAAGAAGCCAGCACAATGTTCTGTCCCAGAAGTTCACGGTGTGTAAAAAAACACAGCGAATAGACCCAGATTCCTGGGAACAACGACGTTATGGTTCCAGACATCGCCAGAGGCTGGGGGAGATGAGGAGGAGCGTGAAAGCACAGGCACATCTGCGTTAAAGAGAGTTTTGCAGGACAGCCGAGGGTCTGGGGACCCAGGCAGCCACGCTCACCAGTGAAGCAGGGCACAGCCGTGAGTGGATCGCCAGGGATTCCCCTTTAGCATGACAGAGGGCAAGGAAGAGGTGAGCAGTCGGCCGTGGTCTCAGCACTCTGAGATGAGTGGATTGTGAGCTCAGTCTGTCGTTAGCTGCAGAACAAAGGCACACTTCTAACTATGACCTCTGAATTAGCATAACTCTCAAGTTTGTGGAGTGCTAACTAACCAAAGTTTATTATAACCCAAGGCAAATACAAGAATCGTGGTGTTTAAATGACCTAAGAAAAGCAACAGATGGAAAAATAGAAAGTCAATTGAGGTTATCAGGGACTGAATGGTGATAGTAAAGGAAAGCCGTGGTATCCAAATCCCTGCACTGACGAGAAGTCTAGAACATTCTGTTAGACTAGAGCAGAGAGTAGGTTACTATTCTCACTGATGGCAGACAACTAACGGGAAGGGCAGCCTCAACCAAAGATCAGCACACGATGCACCCGTGACCTAAAGATGGCGGAGGTTACAATGCGTGTCCAGGATTGGTTGTTTTGTTTGTTTGTTTAATTGGAAGTCGAAAATAGTATCTGTGACTTAAATTTAAGACAATAACATAAAGATAACCATGAAAACAATTGCATACAAGGAAACTTGAAGTCCAAGGTGATTTGGACCTTAGGAAGTCCGGGGAAAAAGAAAAGAAGAGGAGTCAGGAGACCATGCCAGATGAAGGAGGGGACTTTCCATAACAGCCCTATTTAACAGCATTATGCTGAGGAAAATTAGCCAACGTCCAGACAGTAGCATCAGAAAAACAATCAGGCGATGCGGCAGAAGCCATTGTGGTATTTACAAAGACCCATAAATATCCCCAAGTGCTATTAGCGTGACAGTATAGGTGATGGGTGCGGGTTATTCTGACGAATAGACGCACATCCCAGACACGCAGAGTTGGTTCCGGAATATATCATCAAGGGACACCAGATGACATTGGAGACATGGGACTGCAAAGCAATACAGAGCAAATCATAAGAAAGATGGAGTGTAATTACAGCTAATGGTCAAAGGTGCCAGAGGGCACGGATGGGATCAACAGGACCAGGGAAAGAAAGTAATGACTACGTTACTTTAGAGCTGTGCATAGGTCACTGCAGACAATGCAAGGACACAGCGGACCGAGACTCAAATTATGATGCATGGCAAATCAATTCTGAGATGTTCAATAATGGAGACAAACTGCCTGCAACAAGGTTTATAATTATCACAATGCTAACAACAAATGGTAGCAACTGTCAGGGCTTTAACTTAAGGGAAACAAGAATTTGTAAATATTTCAAACCAAATCAGACAAATAAAGAGCATCCACGGTTAAGTCTACTTCAATAAACTAAACCAGTGGCAGCTGTAGTCTGGGAACCAGGATCGGAAGGCAGATCCAAGCCCCTGGGGAGCTCGCAGGGAGGCAGGGAGAGGGAGCTGGGCTGCATCTGATCGTTACACAGTCTGCCAGCAGTGGTGCAGTAGACACAGACTGTAGGTACTTTATTGTAGGCAAGTTACAGCCAGGTGATTTTCCCATGAAGACTTGGTATTTTAAACGAACGTTTATAGAAAAACAAGGTGAAGGGATAGTCTAACAGAAGAGAGAGCAGGTGCCAGGGAAGACCACTGTGGATAGTGGTCTGCGCTCAGAGTCCAGTATCGTCGGGGAGAAGGATCAAAGTGGCAGGAGAGAGGTCAGGGGCAAGATAGGAGCATAAACCCTGTCCACCATGGGTGGCCCATGTGGAGCAGGAGAGGGATGTCACCTGTAGATGGTGGAGCCAGTGGAGGGTGACTGAGGCACAGTACCCTGCGCCTGCCTGGGTTTTGATGGGGACCCAGGGTTATGGGAGTGAACACTCCTGGGGTTCCTTTGGGCTTGATGAAGAGAATCACAGCCGTCCTGGTCGCTCCCTGTTGCGAACTGCTTCACCCTCATATCCCATTCGGTCCTCACCACTGTCAAATAGGTGGATCCTGTGTCCGTATTCCAAATGCGGCTTTTTCTTGATGCAGGGAAGGTAAGCAAGTTGGGCCCTCCATGTGTTCTTGCTTCCAGTACACAGGGGGATCCAGGCCGCTGAAGCTCTCAAACCCACCCTCTTCACACTCACGAGTTTGGAAGAATTTTTTTTTTTTTTTTTTTTTTTCTGGAAACTCTGTAAACCTGCAAATTGATCTGAAACTCCGTAGCTCATTGGACTTTGGGGAGGAGATAGCCTGTGCTTCCTCCCATAACTCCCGTTCTGTGTCTCGGGCAGACCACAAAGCATTCATTTCTGAAACAGGGTTGTGAGCTGGCCCTGCCTAGGGCACATGGCCATGACTTGCTGGTCGAGTTTCTTGTCCAGAATGGAGCTTCTGAAGGACAGGGTGTTCTGTCACTGAAACACCAGATCCTGGCAAGCACCTGGCACACGGCAGACTGAATCACTGTTAGAGAGGACCAAGAAATCTTGTCTGAACAATTGAGCCCTGTGAAAGTATATTTGTAATGGCACATTCCAGCTTAAGGTGGTGGCTTTGGCCCTTGGAAGTTAATGTCCCCTCATCCAGACCAGACGTCCCCTAGAGGACCTCAGGTTCACTGAAGCACCTGAACTACCAAGATTTTAACCAGTGGTGATTAAAAAGCAAACTACACAGCTCTTTACTCATTAATCTTGTGATTAATATAATAATTTAATAGGATTTAAGTAAAAAAAACACTGGATGCAAACATGCATTTAAAAACTAAGATATGATCTAAATGATGAAGTAAAATGTTCTTTTTTTCAGGGCTTGGTACCTCTGGCTTACAGATTAACAGCATCGGCACCCTTTCTGCCATCCCCTCCTACAGCTTCCTAACCCGTTGCGAGGTCAGAGTTTAGGGCTCCTGGGAATCCTGGAAATCTCAGGACAGTGAACCAACTGGCCAGCCGAGCCACCCCAGCATCTCTTGCCTGCTGAAGTCTTTTCTCCACACTGGGTACCCTTGGTCCACTCTGCTGTTGAGGCCACTTGCATTAATGAAGTGGTGGTCTCTCAGAGTGTATCTCCTTATCATTCTGGGATTTTTCCTCTTCCTTCTGATCTCCTGGCTTCCAGTTTCTGTAAGGGACCCACGGAGGCAGGAAGCAATTATGTCCTAGGAAACCAGCCGGCCTTTGATCTGAGTCTAGAAGGCTCCAGCCCTCAGTGCCTCCAGGGAGCTGCTTTTTTCTTCCTTTCTTTCTTTTCTTTTTGAGACAACTCCCTTCAAGTTTCTGCTCTCCTTCCTGATCAAATCTTTAGTTTACAAACAATGGCTTTTCTTATTAACTGTCTTATAATCTTCAGCCTTCACAAGCCCAAAGGGAGGCCCTCACTTTTCACAGAACATCAGTTTTTAAAACCAAACCTTGAAAGAATTTAAAGCATGTACTTTAAATGATTTTGCCCCTAATCATTTGACTTATCTCGTGTAAACAGCGTTTCCATCCTCCTGCCAATAAAGGAGGTATATTTAAAAACAAGTTCAGCTGCATTTTCTAAGCATATTTTTCCAGCTGACTGCTAGAGGGAAATCAGTTTAACCCCAATGAAATGTCTGGAGCCCTAACAGGAAGGATTAGACAGCTGCTGGCTCATCCTGGGGACAGATCTCTTGGTTCTCCACAGAATCTACACAGTAGATGGACACAGCAAGAGCAGGGGAGGAACCCACGGCTTTGCTTTCTTTCCCCTTCGAGCCCCCTCCCCCACCCATGAGATAGAAGCAAGAAAAATGAGAGCCAAGTCAGCAGCCAGCGAAGAGGGCAGAGGCTGGCAGGGAGAACCCCAGGCCTGCTGCCCTCTGAGAACATTCTGCACTGCCCAGAGCTCTCTCCCCAGCAACCTTCACCCAGGGGGCTGCTCCAGGTGTCCTCTTCTCACTCCCCTCCCATTGCCCAGGACCCCCTTCAAACTCTGGAATTGGGTGAGCAGGTGTGCCCAGGCACTCTGTGTTCCTGCAACTATCAGCTCACGGAGGGGCGCTTGCTGTACGCGCAGTCAAAACACCTGCAACTTGCGGGCACCACAGAGCACCTGTGTCCTGCCCTGCCCTTGCCCGTCAGCATGGTCAGGTGGTGTCCTGAGGACCCTCTCTCTGCAAAGCAGAGCACTCCAGAAATGCCTATGAGACCATGTTCCCTCAACCTTGCAAGCAAGTGAGAATAACATCCTCCACATTCAAATGTGATATCACTTTAGAAAAAAAAAGAACTCAGAAATCAGGAAAACCCGTGTCTTCAGTTTTGTTCCTCATTCCTGTTTGTGAACTAAAAGCACCTGGAAAATTCTAAAATGAATTTATGGTACCTCCAGATACTTTAACTCATCTAATGTGCATCCTGAACATAAGCATTATTTAAATTATTTTCAGAATATTTTAGCATACAAACATAATACAACAAACACACACATGTCTAAGACTTGAGACAAGCACTTAATTCTTTGAGTGTCAGACTTTTCATTTGCAAAATAGGGGTTACGATTTCTTACTTAGCCAGGTTCTTAGAAAGATTAACTTATGATATATCTTATAAAATACTTTGCAAAATATAGATCAACATTTAAATTTAAAGCATTCTAAAAATATTAATTTTAACTCAAAATACATGTTGCAAGATAATTTGTTGATTTATTAATTCCTGTCTAATTCTTTAATCTGTTACTTCTTTACTTCTTCATCCCAACATATTAGTACAGACCTTGTGTCTTTTGTTTTGCATATGTGCAGGCGATAGGGAAGTAGATGGAAACAGACAAAACAGAAGTTTCCAGAGTTCAGAAGCCTAATCCACCTGGGCTATTTGGAAAAGCCTCAACTCATAGGGAGGAGGAAGTCAGGATTTTGTCTGAGCTTCCAGAAGGGAGGCTTTGGAGTCAATGTCCAGTATCAAAGAGTGGGTTTGGGGGATAACGATGTGAAGAAACAACTCCTCTCACGTCCATCTAGATGGTCCAGGTTCAGTAACTGCAGCACTGGTGCTCACACTGCGAGTTAGAGACCATCACACAGGACAGAGCCAGGAGAGCCCTGAGCACGGGTCTCCATGCCTGCCCTGTGGGCTTTCCCACAGTGAACTCACTCCAGGCCCATGCCCCACTTAACTACGGTTCTAGAACCCACCTTTCTAAGATGCGAGAGGGACCTGAGTTAGAGAAATAAATGTTTCTTATTATACAACTCTGATAGTGTAGAATAGAAATTCAGAGCCGATTAATTATTCATTTAGCAAAAGCTTCGCAAGATTTGCTATGTAGCTGCTATCTTTGTTTCTAGAACTATCCCTCAGAGTCTACAAACAAGATTACAAAAAACAATGAAAGAAATAGTAACAATATTAATATATTTGTCCTCTCATCAGATAAGGTAAGGCTCAAATGAGATAATATCTTTGAAATTAAAATAAATACCAGTATCACAATGCATTAAGGATCTGTGGCTGTGACAAGCCAAGATATACACACAAGACTTGGGCAGAATTCAATCCAGTAACATCAAAGTCGCTATGAGAATGCAAAAAACTCAGAATGCAAGTGCATTGGTTGCTTCCAGTCTGAGGGAAAAGTAGCCCCAGGAGGAATTTGGCCCAAATCAGACCTCTGCATCAGGAGAGCTGCAGATGCAAAGTGCCCTCGGTTCCACCTGCTGCGTTTGGACTGGGAGCCCAGTATGGCAGAGAGGATGCTCATCCTGTCCCCCACAGTTCCAAGCAACACTGCCCTGGTTATCTACTGCTCCAGATCTCCCACCCAGCCAAGAGCTCTGATCACAAAACTGAGCCCTTAATAATATCACACCACTTACCCTGCACAGGAAATTATTCCATAAAGGATAAACAGGTAATTATAAATAATCCAGGAAGGTTTTGAATTAAGCATATTGATGACATAAATCAAATTCATGGTGTGAAGTTTTGAAGTTTGGGAATAATAATCTATTTATTTGTTATCTAAATTAATTATATTATTAAAGGAGATTTGGCACTTCAAGAGCCAAAAGATTAGTTTTGGTATTATAATTTTAAAGTAAAATTGAGTAACTGACATAGACTTAAAAATTTAAATTTGTAAGTAATATTATAATAGTTAAAGCCAACTATTTCCTAGAATAAATATTGAATTTTCCCATTTGTATTATACTTATTCTAGATTTTCACCCAGTAAGGTATAGAGATTATCAAATGAGAACAGCAATAGCCTTTTGGCTGTTCTCAGCACGTTTCATCTCCTCTTTGCTAAGGTTTTAGACACTAAAGGGTTGGAAAATGTCAGTTATCCCAATTCTCTAACTATTCAAAGGGCTAAACAGAGCAGTTAAGAGATGCTTAAACCAAGGACTGTTTCTGGGCAACACCAGTAAGGGTTCCATGACGCCCTTCTCACCAGCAGCATCGGCCTGGCTAACCGCCTAGGGATGCTGTTGCCCCGGGACATGGCATGATCCCGTCTTCTTCTGGACACAGTAGGTTGGTCCTGGTTCTTCCAGACAAAGACAAAGTATGTAGGTTATGACCATCTTTACAATGGGGGACATCCCTCCTCCACTTATGAAATCTGCCTATGTGTGCAATAAGAAGCTGTCTCTAATAAACCTCACTCACCATTTCCCTAAAATCACTTTGAAAACCCATTGATCTGAACAAAGGACTGTTCCAGCCACAGCTTATCTAGTTTGCAAAAATACTGTTCTTCTCAGTGTCCAATGTTCTGTGTTCAATTTCCTAACTATATTAAATAACTCATTCCATGGAAGACTTTGTCAAATGCTTAAAGCAAAATAATCCTTCTAGGAGCTACTCAAGGAGTCTCTTGTGCTGTAAGAATACAGATTACTTTATTTCTACCAAGAGCACAAATTGAGGTCCTGCTCTAGAGTGTTAATATTTCTCAGGGATGGATGGAGACAGCCTCCCCGGGACGGGGCGGGCTGAGGAGCGCCGACTGTGGACAAGGCACTCACAGCTCTTTGGAAAGAGATATTGTGTAAACACAAAGCTATTATTACATAAAAGCATTCCGAGGATAATATTAGCTGTAATTGTATTAAATATTAATGTTAATGCAAATGGGGGTTAAAAGCTCAAAGAAGAACTATAAATGTCAATAACCAATGCAGTAAAGATACATAAAATTTGTGTATTTCCAATTATGCATCCCATGCAAAACCAACAAGCTAAGGACTGATAATTCATTGCTAAAGGTCTGCTGTCCGTCATTCTTAACTCTTTCAGCAAAAAAAAAAGTGAACAGGAAGATTGTCAAACCTATTTTAACCAGCACCGAAGCTTAGACTTTAAGTTCAGCAAGCTCTATTTCCATGTGTGATGATGTTTTGATGTCACAGCTTGGCTAGGCTAAACAGCAACCCTCAACTGTTCAACCAACTAAATACTAACGTAGGTGCTGCTGTCAGCAAAAGAAAGTACCCAACTGTAGCCTGCCCATGACCTTGTCTCCATCCTGTCTAATGTACTGCAAACTCATACAGGCAGCTGCACAGTTGTGTAAGCTAGTTTGCAATAAATCTAAATTATGCCTACCTACCTATCTACCTACCTACCGTCTATCTATCTATCTACCTCTCTATCTACCTACCTATCCATCTACCTATCTATCTTCTATTGGTTCTGCTTTTCTGGTAGAACCCTGAAAGACATATCATATTTATCAGGAAACAGGCAATTGGGTCACTGGGCTTTTCATGCATGGAAGAATTGTTCTAAACAACACAATTTTATTTCACACCTGTTACACATTAAAAGAAGCACAATTGTTTAATTTTGCTTCTCTGATAAATGTAGCTGTCCATTGTTAATGCAGAAGGACGTCACTACTGAAGACCAGTGGGCTTTTCAGATGTCTTTGTTTGGGTTTCAAGAGAAAATTCTAAGCATAATTAATCACTGGGTCCTAAATATAAGGGCTCCAATTCTTTGGTTCAATGAAAAGTTTGAAAACAGCCTAGGATATGTGGTGTGGAATAAAACAGGTCCCAGGTACCTTTTTCTTTAACGCCTTACTTCATCCATTTCACAAACACATCCTCACAGGGCAAAGCAGAATGTAAACTCATGTCTGTACTCAGCAGGCTTCGGGAATGCTGAACGCTTACCAAAACTTAAAACTACAGTCTAAGTGTCTAACAAAATTGTTGACCAGAGAAGAACACCAGCTAATGAATACAGAAGGAATGACTGAATTACAAAACCACCATTTTGCCAAATGTGAGTTTAGGACCCACACACTCTAAGGTTAGTAAAATTAGAAATCAAAAATAAAAGAGGAACTAAACAAACTTCCAGAAAACTGGGACCTTAAGTAGATGATTTCATTGACCAAATAGGTGACTAGATTAACTTTGGGTTAAAGAGAACATTGTATGAGGATTATGGAATATTTGAATTAAACATAAAAGGCTGCAAGTCTAAATGAGCGCAACTCAGCTGTGACACTGTGTAGCCCTACGGAACTAGTTGGTGGACAAGAATGTTGGAAAATACATGAGCCGGTGCTCAACTTAAGAGGTTGGAAAAGGGCAAGAGAACAAACTAGAGGAATAAGAAGGAGAAAAATGTGTATGTGAGGAGGTCAAAGAAATAAAGGATGAAAAGAGAAAAATGGAAGAGTTTTAAAAAGTAAAGTAGAATGAAATTCAAATGCAGACAATTTGAAAAATTAGAATAATAAGATTATAAATCCCTATACACCAATGAATGTTAAGTTCTAGACAAAATACCCACTTCTGGGAAAATACCAAATGTGAACATTTGTGCTGGGAGGACAAACCTGCTACAAAATATGTCGAAGCCATTCAACACTCAGTCAATTTACAGTGAATTGTATGAAGCATTCAAGTACCTTGCTCCATGTTTAAAATGCCGCTTCTGAAAATGAGATGAAAGCAATCTTCCCTGGCTCATCTCATTAGCTGACATAACACTGATTACAGAACGGATTGATAAAGACCAGGTAAGAGAAAATGTGGCAGATCTATTATTGAAGTAAATAGAAGCCCCAAATAAAATAGAAGCAGAGACCAAATCCCAAGGAGCCAGGAACAGAAAGAAATTGCATAACTTGGTAAGGGCCCCATATCCCCAGACCAAGAGCAAGCAGAGTACCAAGGGAGACACATCCCATCTCCTCCTTCAGAAGAGCGCTACAAGATGGGTGCTCACTGTCACCTCCCCAGGCAAGGCCATCGGGGAGGACAAGCCAGGAAACAGGACAAGCCAAGGAAGTCGAAGCACATGGATGGAAAGGAGAGATGATCATCATTAGCTCCAGAATATCATTTTCTGCAAAGAAAAGTGAAAAGCAGACCGAAATCAAATGGCATAATCCTTGCTGTAAGTCCAATCTGAATTGCAAAAGAATTGTAACAAAATCCTACAAGCTATTTTAAAATTTAAATTAAAAAGTAAAAAAACAAAACAAAACAAAACAAAACAGGAGAGGAGTCAAGTATGGAGCTTCACATATTATGTTTTAAGACCTACTAAAAGTCATATTAATAAAAAAAATTGTGGCATAGAAAACGTAGGAAGAAAATCAGTAGATCATAAACCGAACCTGGTGTGTGTGAAATCAAAGAGAATCACAGTCAGTGGGTGAGATTAGACGGATCAATCAGTAAAGCTACAAAATTGGGCTCAAAAATAAATTCAAGTGGCATGAAACTATAATCCCAGGAGCTGGAGAGGCTGAGGCAGGAGGATTGCAAGTTCAAAGCCAGCCTCAGCAAGACTCTGTCTCTTAGCCAGACTCTGTCTCAAAATTAAAAAATTTAAAAAGGGCTGGAGATTTGACTCAGTGGCTAAGCATGCCTGGGTTCAGTACCTGGTACCAAATAGATAAATTAATTAATAATAAAGTTTGGAACCTACTAGACACCATTTAAAAATCTATCAAATATTAAACTATAATGACTGCAGAGAATAACTCTGTGACTTGAAGTAGGAATTTTTAAAAAATATGATTCCAGAAGGATAAACTATAAGGTAAGATATAATGAGCTTAATGATTCAAAACAAAGCCTATCTGTCCATTGAAACATTCCACATATGAAGTTTCTAGGATAGAGGCAGACTCAGAGATTTCTGCAATGTTCAAAATTGTTAAAAAACATACAAGGCACTTCTGCAATTGCAACGAGGAAAAGATAGGAACTAAAATAGATGTGAACTGATTGTTTAGGAGCAAGTCATTAGGAATGTGAAAATTATCAAGTAGGAGTACCAAATGTTGACAAGAGTCGTCATCAAGAATCGCCACACACTGTCGGTGGAAATGTAAGCTGTCACCACCTCTAAGCAAATGCATGGTGAGATTGAGCACCCTGGCAGCCTGGATGTCACTCCTGGACAGCGTGACTCAGAGGGCGCCTCCCTCAGGTCTGTCAAAAGGCACTGACAACCAGGTTCACTAGCCTCGGGTAAGATGGGGGGGTTGAGGGAACCCTCCTGTCTCACACTGGGACAGTGATAAGCCCCGTGTGATGGATGTACCTTGCACAAGTCTAGGTAAATTACACACAACACAAGAAAAGGACCCATCTCGGTACATGGTGCTGAGTGATGGATGAGAAGGACTAAGTTCTTCAACACCATGTCGTTTGTGTGAAATAAAAATTCATGATCATTCCTACCTAACCTGCAAGCTTATGCAAGAACACATGACACCTTGAGATGCCAATGTCAATTGAGGGTGAAGGAAGCCAAAACAAAACAAAAGAAATGTAATACAAAACCGATACTCCGCCCCTTCAGGTGCAGCCATTTCTCCCCGCCTCCCAACCACTTGTCAATCTGTGCTCCTCCCGCCTCTTCCTTACAGGAATTTCCGGCCTACGATCCGAGCCATTTCCTGCTTCCCACGTTATGTCCTGACATGCTAGCTAGCTATTGGTTCATCAGCCAGCTTGCAAGTATTCTCCTCTGCTATTGGCTCCTTCCAGCCCAGGAGATTCCAATATCTGGGAGAAGCGTCCAGCCATTTTTCTCATTTCCTTTCTTTTCACCCCAAAGTGGTCGGACGAGGTAATGAAGTCTCTTGTGTGAGGCTCTGTGTCCACCCAATGTTTTCGGGGAGCTATTGTCAAGCCGCAACTGAGGCAGTTCCGCGGGAGGGGCTGGAACTGCCAGGTCCCAGCTGAGCTGCATTTTTCCTTACAAGAAAGAGAAGCACCAGTCTTGCAGGCCGGAAAATGATAGTTTTCCTTGAATTCGGACGCACGAATCTTTCAACTGTCTGCTCTGGAAGTACAGACAGAAATAAGTGCACTAGCAAAACTGGTAACATGAAGGAGTGAAGTTCAGATTGGAAAGAACCTTTAAATGTAAAATAGCCAGCGATATCCCTCACAGGGTCTTTCCAAGGTCTGCAAATGCTTCCAAATGCCCTGGAGGCAAGGAGGCAGGGGAAAGTCTCAGGAGCCCAGTCCCATAGGACTGCCCTCGCTCACCATGAGCCAGAGCCCGGGGCCGTCACTGCACACATACTGGCTACAAAGACAAGGGTCGCCACATCTACCCTCGGGTGGGTAATTCTCTAGAAAGACTCGGAGAACTAGCCAATAGTTACTACTTACAGCAGCCATCGTCACAGGCAAAGACAGGAATTAGAAGGCGCCCCAGGATGAGACCCATTACCCTTTTGCTTCTGGGTGACATGATGCCCATGGGCAGCTCACCCAGACCTGGGTGTATGGGCACAGTCCCCATTTCCTACATGGCTGGTCTTTATTTTCCATCCCTTCCTCAAGGTTTGGGCCAATATCTTGGGCTCGTTTCTCCAAAGGCTGAGACTAATACTGCACACTGCCAGCCCCCAGCACAAGTCCTGTGCTTAGACTGTCCAGTGGCCAAAGCCCCAGGCAAACAAAGACATTCCTATCAGGCAGGGCCTCCCAGCAGCCTCCGAATCACCTCCAGCAGCTCAGAACAAAGGCCAGACCTCTCTTTGGGCAGGGTTAATTCTTCACTACATCTGAAGGATTTTGGAGAGAGAACCTACGCTTTCTGAGAGTTTATCAGAGTGATCCTGATAGGCTAGATTCACAGGTCATTGGTGTAGTCACTCTTTACAGATGAAAACTCTAAGTCCAAAGAAAGTGAGTGACACAGTTACATGGTAACAATCACACCCACAATGAGAGAGAACCAGGGCTAGAAATTGGGGTTCTCCTGAGCTCTGCAGGGCTGCAGGGCAGCAGGGCCTTCTCAGCCAAGGGGCCAAGCAACCACCTGCCTTGCCTGTCTACAGACCTACCCCGGAGGTGTTAAGATAGACTACGAGTACATCACGAAGAATTCTCTATGCCCCGGCGTTTCAGAAAGTGCTAAGGGAGATTCCAAAGGTGTGCTTTGTAGTGTGCTTTGAAAGCCTAGCGGAGAATTCAGTCAGCATCATTTATCTATTTCATCCATGAACTTAACCCTGACTTGACCATCCCCATTAGTCAAATGTAATTTCCTCAAAGTCAAGCATTAGCAAATATAGGAGGGCTGGTGCAACTTGATTAAAACGAAAGGGAAACGCGCCCTGGGCTCTAATTGCCTTTTAAACAATCTACTATTCGCCTTCGTATTGATTAAATCGTCGTGGCATCTTACATATCACCTTCACCACGGAAAGATGGCAGTTCCTGCTAACCTGTACCAACGTGTTTTTCCTCTTGTCAGTTAAAGTTTTTGCCTCCTAGAAGCACTCAGTAACAAAATGTAAAATCAAATAAATTCTTTCTTATCTGAGAATTTTCATATTATTAATCCTTGTTCTCTGAATGTTATTTTTCTTCAGGAATTGAAGTCATGCTATTTACAATTGATTATTAATTGTTGGAATTTCTGCAACTGCTGATGTGGAATTAATGATAAGGGTATATCTGATGTAGAAATAATTATTACAAGAACACAGGTAAAAAACAATCTGAATTTTACTCAAGTGATAAAGAAATATTTGTTCGGCAGGAGTGAATTTATCCAATCTTGTTAATGGAATTCCCATTCTTATTCCCCAAGGTGATGATGATCATTTTCAGTGTTCTCTGATTCCCAATTTGTGTGAAGATTAAAACTTTTGCCGTCCACACATTCTGAGCAGGTCCTCCAGTCATCTGTCCACACTGATCCCTACTGATAGGCTCATTGTCCTGGCTGCCACTCTGCCAAGGGTATTCTGGATTCTAATCAAGGCTCAGTGAGTGGCTTCCCCTCTTGAGATCTAGCCCCTCCAGGACCTCCCTTCCCCATGTCCCAAAAAGAAGGCTATATGCATTCCTGGCCAACCTCCCTTCTCTCTTGGTCCCATTTCATCTTCAGTGTGAAGCCAGCTCTCCTTTCCCTTCCTACCAGGAACAGATCCACATCATCCTCTCACATCATGGGTTTTAGCAGAGGAGTCCAGGATTGCTGTGCCCACAATTAACTTTGACTTGGGCTCTTTAACAGAAATATAGAAATACCAATGAGGCTTTCTCACTGGGGTGAAAAAAACACAGGGAAGAAGCACAGATTAATACTCATGAATATTCCATTATACATGAATCCACAAGGAAAGGATGACTTGTTATAATCCTTTGAAGCTGGAGTAGCAGGAAAAATTTGAAAACAAGATGGCAGGTGGGTTGTTGGTGTAAAATGATGTCTCTCCTGCTCCTCCTTCAATGACCCCAGAATGGGTTGGCCCAGTTCATCAGACCCAGTCATTCTGTCTTCACAGTTCCCACCACTTTCTTTTGCTCTCTGCCAGGAAAAAAAAAAAAAAAAATTAAAATGTGAGACCGTAGTCACTTATTTAGATTTGCTTACTGTACAGATTGAGAAAATATTGGTATTCATTTAAAATAACTGCAAAAAGATGCAAAATTATTAGTTCAGGTTGTTAATTTTTTTGGCCAATGTGGCACAAATAAATAGAAAATATTAATATGCTTTTCTCATTGAATAACAGAAAACCATGATTATCTTTTCCTCTAGACAAATATTTGTGAATACTCTCTTTTGTATAATTTGTTATTAATCTTGCTAAATAGTCCTCAGATTTTAAGTGTCAACAAATTGTAGCTTGTAAACCAAATCTGGTCCACTATCCAAGCTAAGGATGGTTTTTACATTTCCACTTTGTTTTTTTTAAAAAAAAGTAAAAAATAAAACAAATAATAATATTTTGTGACACACTTATAATATTAAAATTCCAATAAGCATGAGTAAAGTTTTATAGGAATGCAGCTATGCAGTCACTGACACCATGTGTCTAGCTGCTTCTGTGCCAGTGATGGAGCAGAAGAGTTGCAAGGAGAAAGTGTGGTCCACGCAGCCAAAACACTCCCTACCTAGTCCTTTATAGAAAGCCATCCCCAACCTTGCACTAGAGTTTGCTTGTGCATGGGAGAGGGAGACTCACTCAAAAACGGACCTTCACTGGGGATATAGTTCAGTTGGTAGAGTACTTGCCTCATGTGCACAAGGCCCTGAGTTCTAACCCCCAGCACCACACACACACACGCACACATGCGCACACACACATAATCTCATCTAGATTTTAAAATGTTCTCAGAGTGATATTGAACTTCTACTGCAGGGAAGGTATATATATATATATATATATATATATATTCACACACACACATATTTCACATGTAGATATTTTGTTTTCTATTTGATAAATCAATATTCCAATCTCTCCAGAATATTGGGAAGAATAAGTAAATTTAAATAATAAGCTATAAATAGGTGTTTAAAATATTTAGATATTCCTGTTTGCTAAGCCTAAGGGTGTCTGTCCTGTTTTTTAAAATAAATTACTTTCTAGACACAGTTGGGCAAAAAAGAAATCATTCTTTCCAAATAATATTTGTCAGAAATAATAATTCTCTCCTCCAATCTAGCTCAAATTTAAATACGTGAACAAAAAGAACAAAACTAAGAATAAGCTGTGAGGAAGAGAAACATTTCCATAACAATGCCGGAGGCTGGTGCTACCGGGAGGCACTGGGAGCGCAGTCCTGGATTTCAAGACTTCAAAACACCTTCTGTTTCCAGCCTCAATTTTATGGCACTTGTAGGTTGTTAAGTCCCTTCATCGCGGGGAGGTTTCAGAGAGTACGGCCAGGAACGCAGGGGAGGTGCATCACCAGGACATGCTCCTTCCGACTTCTTCCAGATCATGGGTTCTGTGTGTATCCACCAAATAAAAGAGAAAAGGAGTTGAAACATCAGGTTTAAGACGTTTGAATTCAGCCCACAAGTCGGTCTCGGTACGTTGATGATAAGCTTGAAAACGTCCTGATAAAACAGACATGGGGCGTTTCAAGAACACTAGGAATCGTGTAGTGGTATCGGGTGTCCCGATCAGGGTCAGCACTGGTCACTGCTGCCACTACCTAACCCGACATGCACATTTCTTGATCCCCAGGGGGTCAGGCAGTCCTGGTCCTCTAAGAAGCCAGCCTCTCCGCAGCGGTCTCTGTACTAGGAGCTGCTGGTCACATTACAGCAGCACGAGGGACAGCCGGCTTGCCTCCGCTTCCACCCCCACCGGCCACCACGCATGCAGCCAGCATGGGGCTCCTTCAGCCTTGCTCCCTCGCCTCCACAGAACCCACCTGCTCCTTGCCCACCCTTCGCTTCTCTTCTGCCCACTCCCATCTGCATGTTTGGAAGGAGTTCCTGTGATCACATCAGCCCTGACCCTCCTGGGCTCCACTCGCCTATCTCATCAGTCTTGGCCTGAAGATAAGCACCCAGGACCGCAGGTGGTACCTGTGCTTCCCAGCCCTCGCACGGAGACACTTCGAGAGCCGAGGAGGCTAAGAGCACAGCCTCTGAGGTGCAGGTGAGCAGCCCCGGCTAGCCGCCAGGGCCCTCGTGCTCAGGCGGGTTAGCACAGGCTGCCCATGGAACTGGCACCTACCCAGATGTGCAGTGTTGCCATAGGAAACCTGAATCCAGTCTAAGGCAACAGTGGACATAGATAGTCCCTTTATATACTCCTTAATTTTTAGGAGGATTTGGTCAGATAAGAAAGAGAAGATTGGAGCATTTAGGACCTATTTTTTTTTTTTTTCCTTCTGCAGTCCTGGGTAAACCCAGGACCTCTTATATCTACGCAAGTGCTCTACCACTACTACATACCAGTCCTTTATTTAAACATTTAAAGATTTGCAACACCGTCTTGGTTTCCCAGGCTGGTCTTGCTCTTGGAACCCTGTGCCTCTGCCTTCCAAGGGTCTGGGATGACAGGCTGTGCTACTCTCCTGGCACACTTCCGACCTCTTGAGGAGGGGTAAGCGGCAGGATCGTTGGATGGATGGTGTCCTTTGCCTCCTCTGCTCTCCAGAGTGACGTCACCGTCTGTCTGGCATTCTGTTCTGCCAAGCCTTAGCCCGAGGCCTCCTCTTGAGTCTCCATCCTTCTGGGTAGCTCAGTCTTACTTGTGAGGAATGAACCTAGGGCAATTTCCCACTGAGTCACATTCCCGGACCTTTTCATTTATTTTGAGACGGGGTCTCAGCAAGTTGTTAATCAAGTTGCTGAATTTTGAATTTGTGATCCTTCTGCCTCAGTCCCCCAGGTCACTAGGATTACAGACCTGAACCACACACTCCACCCGATTTCAGAGGTCTCGCCGAGCCCACCCTGTCCTTTTCAAGGAGCTCTCCCAGAGTCTTTGCTGAAGGAGGGCCTGCATCCTAACCTAGACCGTCCTCGGAAGGGCCCAGGATCTTCTGAGTCTCCATGAGGAAACTTGAGAACTTTCTTTACTTCATCTCAGCCACATAGAAACTAAAATTCACACCACATATCTTAATTTCAAGATCTCTGTCTTGGGTTGATTTGGGTCCCTCAAAAAAGATACGTTGAAGTCTTAACCCCCAGTATCTGAGATGGGATTTATTTGGAATTCGTATCTTTGAGATGAAATCGAGTAAGATGAATTATGAGTTGGACACGAAGCCAAGATGCCTATTATTCTTATGAGGAGAGGAAAATACCCCTTGAGGACAGAAGCAGAGGCTGAGGTGATACAGACACAAGCCAAGGAAGACGGGGAGTTGAGGTAGGGAATTGGCAGCCACCACCAGGGTCCAGGAAGGATGGTCCCCTAAGGCAGAGGGGAGTGTGACTCTGCTGACCCCCGATCTCAACTTCTGGCCTTAGACCTGTGAGAACACATTACTTTGCTTGAGCACCAGGCTGTGGTACTGTCATGGCAATCATGGGACCTTCAGCCTAAGCATAGTTATTTAACAAGCTGATATAGGACCTTTGAGCATTTTAATCTTTCTAACCTGGAGAAGGGAGGCCTCCAAAACACCATCTTGTCTTACATCGTCCACTCCCTCCCCTCAGCTCTCTCCTGTCCCTACCCCAGTCTTCTGCCAAAGAGAAATAAAATTCCAGAACACATAGGGGGGCAGTTCTCCATAGCGTGCAAAATTTTCACAATCAACCTGGCTCTCCTCTTCTTTCTCATTTCCCATGTTAGAGATACAGTATAAAGCCACACAAATAAGTTCATTACCAATAAAGATATTGACAGATAGTTATCGAGCACAGTCTCTCTCCTAAGATCATGTTCAGTATGAGAAAATTTAGGAAAAAAATCGAAAACATTTCTTGACCTCCAATTTCATACGCAAGACTAACACGGGAGAACTGGGGACAGTCCCTGGGGGACCCACCTGAGTACTGAATGCGTGCTTCAGAGGAGAAACTCCCCAGTGTCTGAGAGGCCAGTGCACTCCCTGGAGGGGGATGTTTGAGCAAAGTCAAGACATGGCAGGAGAGCAAACAGGACGCAGCCAGAGGCATAGGAGGAGAGTGGAGTCAGGCAGAGGCTATCAATAGCCCTGTTTAGAATCAAGAAGCCATGTGTGGACTTGAGGTCGTGAACAAGAAGAAAGTCCTGTCTGCTAATAGCCTCCTAGTATGGAGTCACTTTGCTGTCACCATCCTGGAATTCTTAATCATTTTATCTCGGAAATGTGGTTCAGCAAATGCCCACTGGGCCAGGGGAGCACACGCCAGGGTCTTGGAACTCCTGCCCCTCCTCACCCGCCCACCCCTAAGCTGGGGTCACTTCACCTGCTCCCCACCTCCCCACTGCAGGACCGCCCAGCCCCACCTTTCCACCGGGAGGGCAGTGTGTGTGTGCTAAGAGCGGCAGGCCCCTGTTCCCATGGCTGTCTTCTCCAGGGGGGTCTGGTTGTCATGTGGGGACAGTGGGGTCAGGAAAGAGCTCACAAAGTCTCCGGGTAGGCAAGGTTTCTGCTGTCCCCTAGCTGGATTGGCAGCACGGAGGCACATTCAGCAGGAGACTTGGAGGGGGCCTCTTCCCCCTACCCAGGTGAGAGCCTCGTGGTGTGGATATCAGCCTGGGTGGGGACAGCAGGCCGTGGGAAAGGGCTTGGCTCCCACACGGCACCAGGGCCCTATTAAAGACACAGCCGCCCTGGTGAGAGTGCAGTTAGGGCACATTTATCCACTCTCTAGTTCTAAAAATACCTCCAACTGCATAATGAGAATGGCCTTCAGCACTGGTGTAGTGGGAGCAAGCGAGGGCTTGGAAATCGAGGGCAGCGGTGACATGGAGCAGGCTCGCTGCTGCCTGATGTGCACAGAGGCCGATACCGTGGCACCAGGTGCTGCAAAGAGAAAGAGCTTCATTGTGGGTAGACAGGCGGCACGCCCAGATCTGAGCCCTGAATCTTTAGGTGGCAGGGGATGAGGGAAGAGTGGGCTGGCGGACAGTACCTGGAGTCTGCTGAGTCCCCGCCGGCCTCTGGGCCAGGGGGAATGTGTGGATGCTTTGCCTTGGGGAGTTTCCAGTCCGTCAGTCACTCTGGGTCCTCCTGCAACAGTTAAGGGCACCCTGGCTTCTAACCTTGCTAGGGTGAGGCCCCATTCTGTGTTCCCTGGGTTCCAATTTTGGAGACCCATCCACCAGCCTATCGATGTCACTTAAGGTCAGATCCCAGGGTTCTGTACCTACACCCTGAAAAAACACCTCACAGAACAGTTTTTAGAAACATGGAAGTTGTGGTGTGTGGCCCAATTTCAGGAGCAAAGCTCACAAAGGAAGAAGGTGGGGGTTCCTTGGAGAGCGGAAGGGACCCCTGTGGGCATACACAGCAACACAGCTGGATGTGAAGTCAACTTTGGAATGTATTAGTAATGCATTCTGGCTTAGATGGGAAAATTAGTATTACTATTGTTGGTCGGATACTTAGATTATTTAAAATGCCATAGATAGATAAAGAGCTAAGTAAAGATGCAATTACTTTTTTAGATGATTTTTACTCCAAACTTATAGCCAAAAAATGCAGGGGTGATCTCCAGTTCCTCTGGCAATAACCCACAACCCCTTTCCCTGTTGTGTCTATTGGCCTTTGTTTTCTTATCATAAATATTGTAACACTTTTATGACTTTAAAACCTATAAGCAAAGTTAAAAATACCAGGATTTTACCTAGTCCTATGACAGTCAGGAGCACATGTGTACTTTATTGTTACAGGTGTGTGCACATGCACAAGCATCTGTGTGTGTACATGTATGTGCACACACACAGACACACACAGACACACACAGGCCATATAGAGGTGGCGCTGGAGCCGTGGGCCTCATCCTGGGTCAGTTCGCTGACATCTGTTAGAGGACACAGTTGAAAGTGTGGTGGGTCTTGGCCTGCGGCAGGAGACAGCAGGAGTGAGCCAGGAACCACTTCAGAGTAAAGCGGCAGGGAAGCTGCTTCCCCTCCGGGTTCTCCACCTGTCCACAGGGAATGTGCCACTGGTTCCTGTGAGACAGGAACAAAAAAGGGAAGTCAGAGAGAAAACGATCTACCCCAGGGTCCTGATTTTCGGAATTCCTTAACCTTTGGGACTCAATGATTCCCTGGGTATTTATGTGGACAATTACCAAATGTGACCAATGTGCTGAGAAATAAAACTGAAAAACTACAAAGGAAAAAATTATTGTATGATGTTCCCTTAATAAAAGCTAACGTTCTCTGCTAAACATTTGGCTCACTGGGTTTCTGGTACTGACAGGAGCGCTGGACTTGTGAGTAGCACCTGCGTTCCAAAGTAAGGAAGTGCAAATCTCCATGACTCTGGGAAACGTGTGCTAGCGCACCTACTGTACAGTGACCCCACACGGGTCTCCTGCATCTTCCGTGCCCACTCCATCCTGTATGTGTGCACGTGTGCCGTGTTTGTTGAATTGTTGATTTTTCTTACAATAATTTTAAAATGCATCGCATGCTTGTTATGCACAAGTCCTTTGAAATTGATCAGCCGTTTAGCTTTGGTGGCAGGCCTGCAGGCGGGTGCCGTGGTTAGACCCATGCCATTCAAGGGGAGAGGGAACTCACACGCTCCGGGATGTGGGAGACTCAGTGTCCAGATCCAAGCTGACTTGTCTTCCAAGCGCATGTTCTTAACCAGGCTTCATATATCACAGATACAGTCAAAGGTTATCAGAGTGCTTCAAAGAGACAACACAAGTGGATAAAGAACAGATTGCAGTAAGTTCTATTGAGCTATACAGTGTTCTGAATTCTGTCTATAGTGGTGGGGAAACACTTAAGCACTGAGCTCAGCACCTCCCGCTGTGCCCAGCCAGAATCTCTTTCCTCCTTCATTCAGCCACTACTTTGCTGCAAAGTATATCACAACAAAGTGCTTTTGACAGGTTTTTATTCCTGGGGCCCAAATCCTAAACACTTATTAATGGGAAAATACACCTTAATGTAGTTAAATTATGATAAAATTATGTTAGAAGAATAGAATGAGTCATGTAGAATATTTTATAAAAAAATATTTTTTAACTTAAATTGAGTGTGTTTTCAGTGGGAGTAACACCTCCAAAGTCTCTAATAAGAAATAAAAAATTTTTAAAAAAGCAGGTGCTTAAGGATTTATAAAGAAAATCAATGTCCCCACTCAACTACCCTCACCACACCACTAGCCACTGGCTTCCCACAGACCACCATTTTGAAACAATGTATCTCTTGAAGTTTTGGGGGTCTATCTTCATATGGCTAAATAACAAGACCATATTGCTGCCTTCCACCACCAGCTTTAAACGGTACCCACTGAGTTCCACCTGAAGGGACTGAGGGTTAACCTAGGCAAAGCGAGGGCTCCAGAAGACTTCAGGTCAGGTGCAGACCACACCTCACCCTGCGGAGAACAACACATCCCTGAGAAACAGCTGGAAATAAAAGTGAGTTTGGAATTGGAGGGAAGGACAGGTCTTTAGTAACCAACAGTTATTGTGTTAATTTAAAATTGAGAATGTGACCCCCGGCCTCTCCCATAATGAAGTCCACCACGGTCCTTCAGGCAGACCTGGCAGAGCAAGCAGAGGGCCCTCCTGATCCCTTCTTCTCTGCCCTTTGTTCAGCCCATCCTCTCTGCTTGGCTGACTGTGTAATCCAGGACTTCTTAAATTCCAGGGCATTGTATGTGTGGCTAAGAAACCCCCGACAGGCCGGGCTCCAGGAAGTCCTCTTAGGAACCAGTGTATTTTGTAAACAGACAGCCAGCTTTGCATCTAACCCCAAACACCCCTGTTCCTGTTTGCTAATGGTCTTCAGGATTGGGGCCACGGCTTTTGCTAAAACCTGGAGGTAGCCAAAGTTAGACTGTGCTGGCAACAATCGCAGCACACTCCTCATTTACCAAGGGATGAACTTTAAGGAAAAAGTATAATGCTTTGTCTTTCTGAGTCAACCAAAGGGTAACGCAAGCCATCGTTAAGAGAGGAAAAACGAACCTGGCTTTGAAAATAGAAATGGGGAAGTGCGGACGGATGAGACCTGAGCTAACTGGGCTTTTGGACACATTCCCAGTGTTTATTCTCAGAAACCTTGAGATTATCTGCATGATCTTAAAATACTCTCGACAGTCCTGGAATATGGCAAAGCCATATTCTTCTGATTTGGGAACCAACATAACAGGTTCTTCTCTGCCATATTTTATTAGTACCATTAAAGCAGGGGAAAAAAAAATCCCCCACAGGCTATATGAACAACCTGACCTTCTGCATATAGTCAAGTAGATATGGACCTAGTCACTCAGGCTTGATGAGGTAAATGTTTAGATAGACGGACAGATGGATATAGATATAGCTACATAAAATACATGCTACTTGCTCCAAATTTTAAGAAAAAACAAGGCACTCACTGCTGCATCTGTTCTTATCCCTGTTACATCTGTTCTGCGGACCTTGAGCATCTGGCACTTCAGATATGTCAAGGCACAAGAATCACAGAGGACAATAGAACTCTTTATTTTCCTGATCTCATCTGCATGAAAATCCACATTGTCTATTACAAATCTGTTGTGTATAAATGTTATATCACAGAATCAGGGAAACCAGGAAGTTTGTTGTCGTCATTTCCTGAATGCTGATTTATTATACGTTAACCCTTTGAGGCAGAGATATTAACAAATCCCAAGTCCTGTAGAGTGTGTCTACTTGTGCACAGATCCCTACTAAGAGAACTGACCAAGCTGTCACAGTGATGAGATCCGGCAATCAAAGGAATGAAAGAGTGAGAATGGAAAGATGGCACAATTCCTGTGGTGAGGACTCTCTACAGCAGGAAAAATAATAACTCGCAATTAACTAATTGAACATAAGGGAAATTTAACCCACTTTTCTTGATTAGAAACAAAGCTTCAACCATAACATCAATGTTATCTCTGGAGATATTTATAGTTTTCCTTCTGTAATTTTTTTTTTCAAGAAATTGCAGCATGTTAGGGAGAGGAAATAGCAATGATCATCATAAGAAAGCTTGAGTTGATTTCTACCTCTTACCAAAGAGTTCACTTACAGAAAAGTTTGATGTATATTTTGAACATATGATTTGTTGGTGGTACCTCAGAGTATCACTCTAAACCTGAATCTGTCTTAAGACTGAATTTGTCTGGCTTGGAGTCATTCGTTATTGTTGTTGTTGTTTCTAATGCTCTTTCAGGGGAGAAAGACGAGGAAAGCCATGAACAAGTATTCACAGGGCATAGACACGTGGCCGCCTGCTGCATGGGATCAGCCAGCCAGGCTGGGAGGACCAGGTCACCCCAGAGTTAGAGGCCTGGGAGCTTGGTCACAATGTGCAGGGCTGAATCCCAGCTCTCTGTTAGAGTTGGACTGTTCTTTAGGCCTGATATCCAACTGGGGTCTGTGTGTCCTCTTTCTTGAACCTTTTTATCCATGCATTATGATTATACTTACTAGCAGAATCATTGTGAAATATTCACACATGAACTTGACGTAAGTGGATCAGTTTCATACCCCAGGCCCTCCCCTTGCCCTTCCCTCCTCCTTCCCTCCATCCCCTTCTTCTGTTCTGCTGGTCTTCCTTCTGTTTTTCTGAGGTCCCTTTTCATATTTTTCTCTCCCTAGCTTCCACAAATGAGAGAGAACATAGGACCGTTGATTTCTGAGGCTGGCTTATTTCACTCAACATGATGGACTCTCCAGTTCTCTCAATTTTTCCGGCACATGACATGGTTTCATTCTTCTTTGTGGCTAGATAATACTCCATTGTGTATATATACCACATTTTCTTTGTCCATTCATCTGTTGATGGACTCTTGCGAATTTCTCTTTAAGTAACAATCACCTTCTTCAGAAGGGGGTCGGTGGATCCTCTGACTTAAATGACAAACCAGGGAGCAGTCTCCGCTTTCGTTTTGCACACGTCCCACCCCTGCCTGACCACGGGGCACACCCTGGTCCATTGGAGCAGTGCTCATTTTTAGAACACTTTCTGTTCCTTGGGTGTAGACCCAAGGCATTTGTCTTCCGGAAGTGAACATATCACCATCAGGGTAATGATTTGCCTCCTAGGCTACGAAGTTACCAACAACCAAAAGCAGAAGCACTGAAATTGTGTTGCAGTTTAGAAAGTGCTTCCCTAGAAGCGTCTGATGTCATGAATAAAGTTAGGTTTCTGTTGCAAACTTTGCTTGAAGTCTGTTCATGACCTGGAGAGAGTCGCCTGAGCATGAGGAAAGCTGGTGCTGCTTCCTCAGGGGAAGAGCAACAGTCTTCTTCCCACCGGTGGCCATGAACCTGATGTGAGCCCAAATAGTGAATTATAGGCACATAGGGTGCAATTTTAAAATGGCATGAGAACCCACATCAAAATCAGAGATTCTCACTTTTATTTAGAATGTTGCTACACACCAAAAACATTTGGAATGACTCCATAAGAAAGAAAGCAGAATGGAGTTCAGGTGATTTAGGTTTGATTTCCCACAAACTGAACGATTTCGTTGGTTGCATGACCTCCTAACTAGTTATTTTGACATGTAGGTACAATCACAGAGGACCTAAGGAGGGCAAGTACGCCTTTGAACTTCAGAAGCATCTCTATCAAGACTGATATTTTCAACATAGTTTTGAATCTTCCATTCCTGAGAAACAGATCCTTGAAAAGAATTTGCGGGTTCCCTCTCCACCGCAGCATGTACAGCTCAGGCAGAGGTGAGCGTGGTCTAGAATGATCCCTTTGCCACCACAGGCACATTCACAGAATTGATACAACGTGAGAGATAACTCAATACTAAAAACAATTACTCTTCTCTCCCCTTTCACGTCGTTGCAGATGATTTTTTCCTCTGGATCTGGTAATGAATAGCCTCAGCCCTTCATTTCATTCTGATTATAAACATTGCAACCTCAAAAGGTGAAATACTATGATTTCACAACCACCAAAAAACCAGGAGATGGATGAAATAAAAATCCACAACAATATAAACATGTTGCCAAGTGCTTGTTATGATACATTTTGCATGCCCACAAATATCCATATACCTGAGATTAATACACCAGTGATAAGTGGCAGTTCTCTGAGAGGATGAAGAAATTGGCAATGCCTTCTGCTATGAGCAGATATTTAATTAGTGCTCTTCCAACGGGGGGAGAGGTAAGGAACCCCATGACCATGTATGATCATTTGATCACCATAATGTATGTAGGACCTGGTAGTCTGGGGGGTGTTCTCATGTACATTCAAAATTTCAAAATTTACTTCTCAGGCAATGACTCCCAAATATGCACCCCAAGACCAAACAGCAATTCTGAGATTTAGTTGCTTAATCTGACTCTCTTATTTTTGAATATGGGCAGATGCCTTCAATTATATTTCCACTTTTTAGCAAAGGTTTTAAAATCACGGGCTCTGGGGTCAGAGAGCCTGCTTCAAATCCTCACCCAGCTGCACCTTGAGTTTTGTGACCTTGGTCAATTATCTAGCCTCGCTGGGCCTTAATCTCTTCATCTGTAAAGCGGGAAGTGACAGCATGCAGTAACAGGGTTGCATGAGCGGGTTTCTGCAAAGGGCCTGGAGTGCTGCCCCACGGGAGGGACACGCTCGGCAAACGTCATGTGGCCTTGCCATGGTCACCGTTCTCTGTTGCAGCAATGGCACCAGATCTCCCCATAACTTAGGCATAAGCTAAGATCCAAATCTTGGCCTCATCACTCATAAGCCTGTGACCTTGGGCGAGTTCCATATCTTTCTCCATGAAAGACCACTTTCTTCACATGGGAAAGTATCTCAGGCTTGCACCCGGATTCAGAGAAAGAATCCCAGGAAGGGCAGAGGCAGTAGTAACTAGTACATCTTGAATATCCCTCTTCAGAAGTGCTTGGGATCAGAATGGTTTTTGATTTTGGAATATTTGCATGTGCATGGTGAGATGTCTCAGGGAGGGCACCCAAGCCCGCAGACACAATTCACTGGTGTTCTGTGTATACCTTATATGTAGAACCTGCAGTAATTCTACACAACATTTTTAGTGTGCCTGGGTTTTGATTGCAACCCATCACATAAGGTCAGAGGTGACATCTTCTACTCATGGCCTGAGCTCAAAACACTTTGGACCTTGGAACACTTCAGATTTCAGACTGTGGATTAGGGACACTCCACTGTAGTTTTCAAGTTGTTCCTTTAACTCCTAAAAACTTCCAAATATTTTCTTTCTTCCTTGCTGTCACCTCTGCCAGTCACCTCCTCTCATCTCCCAAGTGCTGCTGTCACCCGGGCTCTGGCTCTCAAATCCATCTTTAGCTCTTCATGGAAGAACTCAGAGGGAGTTATGCCATCTCCCTGCTCCAGTCCTCCTATGGTGTCCTCTCCCTGCCCCACCCACAGAGCAGTCCAGGATAGAGTCCCTTTCCTTAAGTCCAATGGTGGCCCACTTCCCATTGTGGAGATGCACCTTGGCCCTTGCAAACAGCATCAGCGGCCGGCATGCTGAAGGTCCTTGGCATTGGCTCACATGCCTACTCCCCAGTACAGGTACAGAAACACCTGAGCCAAAGACAAATGGCAAGGTCTGCCGAGCCTTCTCTCGGGTGCCTGCACCTGGGCAATGACCGCTCATCAAATATTTTGACCTGCACAAACAGCAGTTCCATAAGCTCTGACCTAATTTGTAGAATATGGTGCAATTCTCTTCTGATTTTCCAGTTAAAAGATGAGACTTCACACCCTCTTTTTGTGCTTACCAAGGGGTGCTGTGAGCAGTGGGTGAAAGTTTCAAATTTTGCATCTTGCTTCACAACCTTTCAGGTTACTTTAGGACAATATCTCCTTCCCAGACATCTGTTTCATGTCTTCTCTGACCAACTTGACAGGCAGGACCAAGTCCATTTCCTGCCCCCACCTCAGTTGTCTGAACTACTCTCTTTGTTCAACTGTAACACTCTAGTCCCTATCTTCAGGAGAGGATTCCCTGGGCAACTCTGGTTTATTCCTCTTTCCTTTATAAGCTCTAGGGTAGCAGTGATAGCTTCATTTTTGTGATAAAAGATTAAATAAATATTAGGTAATGAGTCTCCAAAATAAATCTTGTTTAATAGGCGAAGCTCCTGGATATCCCACCAAGCTTTCCCTCTCTCTATTTCAGATTCTGCTCCACGTCCCTGACCTGCAGCAGAGAACACAAGTCATGGTTATATGTGTTGTGCCTGCTCTAAGTCCAGGCTCCCGATGCCCCTGCATGGTGTATTAGCAGATGGTAGGAAACACATTTAAACCTGGGGAATCGCTGCCTGTGGCAGTGAGTGACAGCTGACTCCTCCAGGCCGACATCATAAGGATCTGGGGGTATACACTAAAATCTTTGGAAACATCTCAAGTCATCTGTAAATTATTTATTTTCCAAAAGAGATGAAAGTCATCTCCATTTCAGTCTCTATCTATACCCCTGAGACTTGTCGTACTCTCTTACCCAGATCTGTACCCGTTGGAAGGCAACATGCCAACAATAAATCTTTTTAAATTTGTTTTGGTGGAGGGCTCCCCGCACCCTTGGTCAACGTCTGAGTTACAAGAGCTGCCACCAGGGCCAAGCCAATAAGAAGGGGGAACCTTGTAAAAGTACAGACCTTGAGTGGGAGAGGAAGTGACCAAATAGAGAATTCTCATTCTCCTAAAATTAAACAGCCTGAAGTTAAGGCAGCATGGCTGGAAGCCTACTCCGGTCATTTTTAATTGGCATTTGAAGGTGGCAGGGAGCTGACCCGTGATGGAGCAGAGAGGCCACCCTTCCTCACCCGGTTCCGGGCTGCATCCCAAGGACTGCCCTTAAGTAGAGGCACAAGAGTTGGATTTCCCGACCCAAATGATTCCTCTCAGTTCCTGTCCTTTAAGAAAGTCATGAACAAAATGAGACATAGAAACACAGGGCTTAGAAAATGAGCCAAGGTGGACTTTGATAGGGAATTTTGGCTTCTTGTTTGGAACCAGTGTCGGGTGCACAGAGAACACTGGATGTGGAGGCCAGACCGTGGGCAGGTGGAGAAGTTCAGCCAATTTGCACATCATTCTGAGGTTCCTGGCTGGAAGATGGGTGAGGCTGGTGGGGGCTCCAGAGGCAGCTGTCCAGGACGATCGCCAGCCCTGTGGTCGCCCTTAACTCAACAGCTCTCATCCTTCTTCTTACGCTCCCATATTCCTTTCTTAGGCCAATTATTTGACAAAAAAAGAAAGACCTGTCTCTGCACATCAGTGGTCCCGAGTCATTGAGATGTGCTGTGGAGTTCCACCTCCTTCTCCCCACTATCTCACTTCCTTCAGGCCCAAATGTGGAAGTCATTCATGGCCAAGACACCAGCCCAGCTGCTGTGGTGACATCACCTCATGGCGTCTCTGGGAGGGTCAACCAGGAAAGGGGCCTCTCTTACTTTCAGTTCCTGAAGCTGCATGATACATTCTCTGCCAATGTCACAGCCCATCATGGACCTGGGGTAGCCCCCACCTCAACTTAACACGTCAGATCTGGCCAAACAGGATGGATTTCCTACAGCCTTCAAACAGAGCTAGGAACTCACGGCGAGTTTACTGACATTCCTTTGAAGTTGTAATTGACTCACCCATCTCCATGAAGACGAGACCAAGAGGGCTGTTCTCCCAACTGTTTTCTCGAAAACCTCAAAGACAAGGAGTCAAAAACTTGGGGCAAAGTTTTAACAGAAGGTTGTGATTTTTTTTGTTACTTTTCGCTAATCGAGTTTTTTAAAAGCACCTGTAACTAGACCTTTGTGGCTCACTCCTCCATGCGAGAGAACGAGTTGTCTTGAGCTAGAACTCTGCCTGTTCCACCTCACCTGAAATCACAAACCGCAGCCTCACAAAAGAAAACTGGCTGTGTTTCTTCAGACACTCAGATCAGGAGGCTGCTTCAGTGAGGAGGCCTCCTCTGAGTCATGGTGAAGGGGTGACTCTCTCATCCGCCTTCTTGCGGCTACATTATTTGCCAAAAAAAAAAGCCATGGGTAATTCAGGATGCCATAGCCTTTTTCTTCTGTGACACTTAAGCCTTTCGGACAAAGACCCCTCAACTACAGAACACAGATGGAAGGGCGTGACATCAGAGCAGATCTGCGCGATCTCACTGGCTGGGCAAGCAGGTCCTGGAGGTCGCTGGCAAGTCGGTGACTGCTTTGGTGTCCCTGCACCATTGTGTCAAGTGACAAGATAGGACAGGAAGCAGAAGCTTTTAGGAGGATTTTGTCAGGTCCTAGGAAGGGCTTAAGGTCCCTAACACCAGCAAGAGTTTAAGGTCTATAGAGTAATTAAGGTAAACAATTAATGAAAGGATTCCTTGCCATGAATAAGGTCACATCTTTCTCAGTTCCAATGTACCACCAAGCAGGACATGTATCAAAAAGACAGCCCCAGGAAGAGGTGGACCATGGTCCCAACCAGGTGAAATACACACCAGGTCCTGTTCAATAGTGGCTGGGTTCAGAGCAAGAAGGGCTCATTTGTCATTGTGTTTTGTTTTAAGCATTTATTTTACATAGTAAAACATCACTTTGTCAGAAAATTGATTCTACCCAAAAGGTGCTAATTAGCAAAGAGTCAAATTTTTCTAAAGTAGCTTCAGATGAATCAGCTAACAAGTATTCTAAGTGATCCATGGTTGGCAGTCCACTCTAACTGGAAATACCTGGTTATTTTAATAGATAGGACTAAAGTGGCAGTTATTGAAATTATCAGTGTAGTGCCAAAAACTAAATAAACACCCTCTAAAGAGTATGCCTTGAAAATCCAATCTTATTATATTAACTGACTAAAATCACAAATCATAAGTAGAGCCAAGCAGAATCAATGTTGAATAGTTACATTCATGCATGAATTTAAGTTTCCCACAATCTGGTATTTATAGGAAAGAACATCATAATAGAGAAAACCATGTTTCCATAATGAAATTGTTATCCTTTGAACCTGTTATTTAGGAGATTTAAACATAAAGTCATATTTTAAATATACTTTTAAAATGATCTATAATTACACAGGAGAACAAAGCATTGAGACCAGCAAGCATCCTGTCCGAGAATCAAAGTGTGCTGCATCCCAGCTTAGAACTTGAAATAATTAATACCTCTGACCTCAATTTTGTAAAGTATTATTATTTCTATTTTGCCTATAGCAGAAAGCTTTGTAAAAACTCATTCTTAACACTGCAAGTGGTTACATACTACTGAAAACTGAATCAGAAGCGGCTTGCCTGAGGCCACTGGTAATAACAGTCCAGACAGAAGAAGAAAATCCAGGAGTGCTAGACTATTAATTCCTTTTTAGTTTATTCAGATAATCTTTATAGCAATTTGAAGTATATATTGCTTTGTTATTTATCTAATATTATCTACAGACAAGTATTTGCAATCAAATTTTAACTCTTTCTAATCATAGAAATATAGAATATGGGCTGGTTAAAAGAAAGCGTGAGAGTAATTTATGATACCTGTGATCTTCTTCTCCTCTATAGTCTTAGGTGCTACGCCAGTAGGAAAGATAAGGACGGAGCATGATTGATCTTGAACTGGATGCCACCGATTCTGGGTCTTGGTTTAGATCCAGGTAGTTTTCGATTTGTCTTCAGCTCTTGCAACCACATCTAGTGAGTTGTGTTTTATTAATTTAATGGGATCCCTCACTAAACTTCCTCCCAATCTGTGTTCTCTACCTGTAGATATCTACCCATTATCTCCAGTGATAAGACGTAACTCCTGCAAGACTTGCCCCTGCACTTCCTCTGCATGTCCATGTCCTCCTCTCTTTCATGCCCATCAGGGCTGCACTTGTCCCACCCATCACTGCATTGTCCCCCTACCCCACCTCCACCTGCATTTTGCCCTGCATAACACCATCTTCAAAATCACATCACTCTAGATGGGGTGCAGGAGCCCACGGGTGGCCACCAGGCATCTGAGCTGGATGCGCCCCCCTCTGCCACCGTGCCAAGGACCGCTTTCCTAAGACTTTCAGTGTCTTCAGTCACTTATAAAATTCCAACTCTTTGACATCTTGAATGAAACTCTCATGACCTGGCCCTGGATGTCTTCCCTTGTCCCCTCTGGAGACTGAGCCTGCACTGCATCTCGGTAGACTCCTGTCCAACTGGGTTCTGCCTGGAGAGTGCAGGCCAATGGGAGGAAGAAGAGGGAGTGTGGCCAGAGTAGCTCCTCCTCAGCCTGAGGTCACTGTGGCTGGGCTGAGCCCCACAACTGAAGACCATGAGGCTTGTCAGGCTGCCTTCTGCACAGAGTCGTGTGTCCAGACTCCTATGCCCTCCATGCCTGAAGGTAGCAGCACTGCCCTTTGACCTGGAGGTCAGCTCTGGATTGTCCACTTTCCATCCCCATCTCTGCACACGGCCCCTGAGCTATGCAGACTCACCTATTTATTATGGAGTCTCGATGCCAAGGTTGGCCTCTGGGTGCAGTGTTGGCTAATCCTTCTTTGCTTCTTGCTGCCGTCCATTCTTCACACTGAGGCATGCCCTGTCCATGTGGGCTAATTCCATGTTCCTATCCTGCACAAGTGAATTCCCATAGAATCGAATATTCCTCATTTTTGAGTTTCAGGCTGGACATCATTCATGTGTACCTGTGAGAACCCCATTCTATACAGTCCCAGGAAGTCCATCATGTGTGAAATCTTGGGATCCACATTCAGACAGTTGAAGTTCTGATTCCAGAACTCCTCTCCTTCCTCAATATATTGTTCTGAGCAATCAATCTCCTTGACTTGGTTTCCTCCTTGGCAAATGATGCAATAATAATACTTTTTATCCTAGGGTTGATTCAGGACTACATGAGATACCTGTGTTAGTTTCTTTTTTTTTTTTTTTTTTTTTTTTTTTCTCTATGTAAATTTATGACTACACAAATGGTACGCCTTTACGCCATGTACAAACAGAGAAACAACATGTTGAAGTTCTACTAAGGTTTTATTTTCAAAATAATCTTTCCTACCCTTTAAGTGAGAGGTGCTTAATATCCTTGTTAAATATTATTTTCTTATAAGTTAAAAAAAGACTTCTCGTTATTTCTAGTAGTGGTGTGCATCCCATTCTTTTGCATGGATCGATGCAGGATTATTCCTGTGTCTGATACTGGACCACCAAAATCTGGCCTACGAGATATTAGGGAAAAGCCCCCCTCCACAGCACTGTTGGAAGCCTTCCTCAGGTAACCCTGACTAGTAATCTCACCATGCTGGCTACTGTGCTTGGCATCTCCTCACTGAACCACATCGCTGCAAGGTGGGCACATTCTCCTGCTTGCGGACAGGTGAAGAACAACGCCTTAGAGAGATTCAGTACTCGTCCAACATCCTAAACGGCCACGGGGATGAGCTCAAGTCTGAACCCTTTCTAGCCCTACAGATGTCATTCCTTTCTGCAGTTTTCTAATTGAGCTCCTACGGCTTGCACCATCTCTCACGAAGATGCAAGGGTTGCAGGTGAGAGTTTTGACTACTGCACTAACCAAGCCCGAAAAGACTCTGCCAAGATGGAGTCCTAATCAGTAAAACAAGGGTTGTGTTTAAGAATTGGAAACAGTGTAATCCTCAAGTTGATAATTAGCAGTTCCTTCCAGTTTTCTGGAGGGACGGCCTAAAATATCATTGCCTCCTCAAGAGTGGATCTGTGTGCTTGCAGCCTGTCATTGTAGCATTTCGTGGTGACATAAAATCCTCCCCGTTCCTCTCTGGCTCCTGCCTCTTCAGCCAGACTCCTCGAGTCAGGTTCTCCTACCATTTTGTTCTGATTTGGAAACTTCACAGGGGAGGTCTTTGCTTCCCGCTGCAGACAGACGTAGTGTCTTACTGAGATTTCTCCAATGTGGAGGAACTCGGGCCCCGCCTGGGGGGCTCCTTCTAGGCTCGCGCCACGTTGCCTGCTCTGCCTGCTCTCAGGGTGTCACAGGGCACATTTCCGCTCAGATGATCTAATTCACTGAAGCAAAGGCTGCCTGAAGAATACCAACTCCCTCTCACATGCAGCGAACGGGTTCCTGCCACCCCTGCTGGCAGGGGGGTGGGAATTGGTGGTGTCCAGGTGGGGCAGGCCTCTGGCGCAGGGGAGAAGGCAGGTGCCCTCGCACACCTGTTGGCAGCAGGGAAGGCCTGCTCTCCACTCTTCTCTCCCTTCTGCAAGAAGCTTTCTGGTGTTCACATGGGCTCCATGTTCTTGGTGTGTCCCTTTGATCTCTTCTCTCGTCCTTTTCACATTCCTTATTTTTCCACTTTGTTTTCAAACATAAATAGATAATGTATTCTTCAAAAGTATTTAACGAATAATAAAAGAAAACCAATTGGGTTGCAAGAAATGGCTCTTTCTGCTTCCTTCTGATTTTCAGCCCATGGGATGCTATCAGTTTTACGTCATTAGCAGTCACAGGGATGACAGGATCTCGATAAAATCCAAATCCGCTTTTTCACTCAACGTTCCTTTGATAGCACGTTTCCCTTTCCATAACGTTAGTAGTGATCATTTCCATAATTATGTAAAACGTACTAAATCAATATGCATCTGATCTTTTCATGTCTCCTTCCACTCTGCATGCTCAACCCCGCCTGCTTTAATTACGTCTGCTACAGTGGAGCATCACATCGCCCATGGTAACAGGTGATGCAATTCTAGCGTAACTTTCACGGAGCTGCGCATTAAAGCTGAGTTTAGCTGGCTCTGAAAGAAGTGCGCCTGGTTCTACTCACGAGTTTTTTGGACATCATGAAGGGTGTCGGGTGTACGTGGTGAGCGAGCACAAAGCTCCTCAGGTCCCCACCTTCACACACGGGAGCCCGTGGACGGCTACTATTTCTTATCCACCAGACGGAAGCTGATAAGGGTCGTGGCCATTATGTCCTGTGACAGAGAACTTCTGTTGTGCACATGTCATGTCAGTTATTTTGAAAGCCTCTGTCTTGTCTTCGACTTTCTCCTTTGAGAATGTTCATGACGTAACTGATGTCTAGTTTCTCTTGATCTGTGGAGATGCTTCTGTTTCTAACTCTTGGTGATTTTTTTCATTAGTGAAATTGTATGTATATTTATTTACACAACCTGACTGGAAAGTCTGAGGAACACACCGGGTCCTGTGATAGGTAGTTATCTCCCCCTCTCATCATGAACCAGTATTTCCTGTGCTTCCCTGGACCCAGCCATGCTATCTCACACTGCTCTCAGCTTTCTGCTGATATGACGAACAACCTAAGACACAAGTTGTTCCATTCTTATGGCAATGAAATGTAAGTCAGCAAGATGAGTAGTGACATTGTGGGTAAAGGCCTGCCATCTCTAATCCAAAAAGACAAGTTTCTAGAGGGGAGAATGACCTGCAGACAGAGGATTTATTTTTTTAATTTTGTTTTATTTCCAAGTATCAATCTTAAACCCTGCCATAACCACATTATATAATTTCCTAAACCCTTTCTCCCTAGAGGAAAACAGACACAGTAATATAGACAATCATGAACACAGGTTGCATTGAAAAAACTTCCCATTTCTCTAGTTACCTGTGGTGAAGGGAATCATCAGGAAATAAGAGAGCAAGATGCTTGATTTTCTAAGGTAAGATCCTCGCTTTCACCGAAACACAAAATGAATGGCTAACAATTTAAGTTAACGCATTAGTAAAAGGACTCCATTAAGAAGATAAAGTGAATCCAAAAAGAATTTAAAGAAAAGATACAGACTATCAGTAATGCTGAAGTGAATTTGCCAAAAGACATAAATGGATTAATATCCAATTGAAAAATAAAATGCTGCATTTGAGTCATCTTATCAGTAGATAGAAACCAGTTACATTTCTAGCAGACAAAATTTACTTGCTTTGCTATCAACAAGAATCATGTGCATTAATATCTTAACTTCTTAAGTGTTATAAAATAGCCCAGTCAATAGAAAGGCAATTAAAGTTTCAAACTCCTATTAAATCCATCCAGAGAGAGAGAGAGCTAGACTTACATTGTTTGAGACTGTTGCCACCAACCACATGCAGCTATTAAAAATTGATCAAAATGAAACAAAACCAAAGCATCAGCTTCTCAGTTGGAAGTAGCCACGGCTCAGCACCTTGGCTGGGCTGTCACAGAGGGTAGTGGCAGAATGACATGTCATACGATCACAGAAAGTTGTACAGAATAGCACCGGGCTACACAAAGGCCTCGATTCCACCCAAGAAATCCCCTCTGCCCACTCCCAAGCTTTTCATGATTTTCCCTCACCAAATAAACAATAGCAATGACTGATGCGGAGTAGGGAATGTGAAGTTATAATGGCTAGAATTTATTGAGTACCGACTGCATGTCAGGCATTGAGCAAGGCAGTTTAAATGTATTATCTGAATCCTCATAACTTAAGCCACCTCCTAGTTGATGACCCAGAGACACAATGACATTAATGTAACTTGGTGAAGATATGTAACTATGAAGAGGTTAACTACTTTTTGATTTCATGTGTGGTGCAGACACAAAGTATCACAAAAAAGGCACCTAAGAAGCTTGACCCACTCGCTGGCTCAGGCCACGTGTCTTCTGAAGAGTAATGTGTGGCCTGGCTGTTGAGGGAGGACAGGAGTAGTGTCCCACGCAGACTTCTGTGTCTGTGTCAGGGCTGTTGCTGAGCCAGGTCAGGATATACTGGGTTCATTTGAATCCCAGTACTTATAGGATTGTGGTATAGTCACCAAGACACACTCTCTCTCTCTCTCTCTCCCCCCCCCCTCTCTCTCTATCTCTCTAGCTCTCTATCTCTCTCTCTCTCCCACCACCCCTCTCTCTCCAGTGAGACCCCAATGTAGAATCAGATCAGAAACACACTGACGTGCACAATACTGCCTAGTACATGGCTCCCCAGTAGTGAAGGGATTCAAGATTCACTCTCCTAAGATGCTGCACCTTGGACTTGTGAGTACGGAAAGCTGAGAAAAATGGAGAAAACAGCCAGAGCAAGAGGGTCTCTCTGGTCTTCTCTCATGCCTTCTTCCTGAAGCACGCCATAGACTCCTGGTGGCTTCCCTCAGAGTAGGCCATTTTGGAAGAGAGAAAAATCCTGCACCTTGAAGACTCAATGGCCAAGAATCTGAACTAGCTGGCCTGGCGCCTCCCTGCGGTTAATCAGAGGTAGAGCCTCGCGTTGGTCCTCTACTTGCCCTTGTGCATGGCAGGCCCCTTCTCTGTGTCTTCACGGGCGCTTCCCTCTGTTGGTGGAGAGGGCAGGCCATGGCCCTTGCCCTGGATGAGAAGTCTAGGCTCCATTCATGAACATGGCGCCCTCCTCTCTCCATCCCCGCCCCACAACCTGCTCCCAAATCATCATGCACCAATTTTTAAGAGTCAAATGGCTGACGTGGGAGTTGGGGAGAAGTATCTTTTCTTCTCACTGCTAGGTTCATGGCTGAGGCCCCTGGAACAAACTTTAGATTAACGAGAGAAAACCACGCGCAGTTTCAGTCCTCCATGACCTGGGAGACTTCATAAAGAAACCAAGACCCAGAGAACCAGGTAACCAGCATGGTTTGCTTAGACTTGATAAGCGGTGGGTCCCGGTGGGGAAGGACTGAACGAGGGGGCACCATCTCATGGTGATAAACTGGGGTAACTTGGCGAGGACGGTGGCTGAGAGTCCTCTCCATGTCCCTGCGTCTTCAGAGCCAGAGATATTCCTTTTCTCCAGGCACATACAGGGGGCACCTCTGAAACGAGGGCCTCCTGACCCGCTTCATGGGAGGAGGCGGGTGAGATCTGGAGAGAGGAGGAAGGTGGAGAGAGGGTGACCCAGCTCTCAGCTTCTGCTGTTTTCTCAAATGCGGTGGAGCCGTACTGCGGGATGATTGTCCCAGGCCCCATCTCTAGACATTGCTCTAGGTGCACAAGCCTGCCTTCTGCTATTTTGACTTTCCAACTACTGTGCAATACAGTTCCATCAAAGGTGGACAGGAATCAAACACCAGCTCCACCCCTTATAGCTCGCAGGCTGTGTGGCTTTGGTCTCAGTTTTTGTTTGTAAAGTATGGAGGATAGTCAAACCTACATCATAGGAAGATTGAAGAGTTTAATGAGATAACATGTGAGGAAGGTTTATACGATGTTCTATAGACCCAGGAAATGTCACCTATTATTGTTGTCATTCTGAGTCCAAAATTGGATATTATAATAATTTCATAAATTTCAATATTTTTCTTATCACTTTCTATTTTCAAGAGCTTTAAGGAATAAGATTTAAACTCAGGGTTGATAACAAGAGACATTATCACTCTGAACATCTACCTTAATACGTTTTCTTACATGAATAAACACCAATGGAAGTATCTCAGTCCTGACAGCTCAAGGGAAAATCAGGCTGATGTTTATGAAATGCCAAAACTGATGTGATTAAATGAGACTTCTGCTGGAAACGGAGCTAATTCTCTGCCTAGACAATTCCTGACTTTTTGAACATTTCAATTTGTTTTTTTAAATTCTCTTTTTTTTAATGGAGGACAATGTAGAGATAAACCTCCTGTTTTTAACCAGAATGGAAATGTCTTTTTTTTTTTTTCTTTTTCCGTGGATGCTGTGGTGTTGTTGCTTAGATTGAAGTGAGGAGAAAAGGAGAAGGAGATGGAATGAGGAGGCAATCAAATCAGCAACTGAGCTTGAGGAAGCTATTCCAGACATGAAGCAAAGCCCTGGAAATGATGGGAGGGGAGAAAAACTCGTGGAAATTCGATAGGAAAGAGGGCAGCCAGGGAAGTGCACACAATGGCTAATGCACAAGGCCCCACATCTCCATGCAGACCCTGAGCACAGAGCTGTGCTGAGGATTTGCAGGGTCCTTTCTAAAATGAGCTAATCTCCTGAAGCAGCTCTGAAGCAGAGACCTCCAACCCTTGAAACCCGAGCAGCCACAGAGGCAGAGCCCCAGAATGAAATCCTAGCGTGCTAATCGGCTGCAAGATCTCACCCTTTCCAAATTCTGTGTTTGCCAAACACCTTGCGCCTGTGTGCACAGCGCAGAGGGGAATGCCTTCTCGTTTTCAACATTCTGGGCGAATGTTCTGCATCAGTCAGAGCTGCCATCATGCAGCTGACATCCTCCTTTTAAATCCGCATGAGTTTCCTTTTTCGCGATGTGAGCAAATTGAAATCTGTGTGGCAGTGATTTGCAAAATGTGCGATGCTACAGAGAGGTCGTTCTGATTAGGCTAGCCCTGTTATAATCAATCATTGGTTTTGCAGGAGTAATTCCGGAAACATTCTTTGCACAGCCCGATCCCGGCATGCACGAGGAAACACAGGAGGGTGCTGCAGACAGATATTTAATATACAAATAGCCGAGAGGAGCCTTCAAATGCATTTTATTTTGAGGATTCAGCTAGTTAATATGTGAAGACTGTTGCCAAGAAATATGGTAGCATTCTTTCTCTCTCCAGAAATGTTGAAGATGATTGTTAAAGGTAAGATGGTACTTGAAACCAGATCTGCCTTCCAAGGTGTCTGAGAGGTTTATGATAATGAGCCCTCCTTTATCATTTGCATGTCTTTAGTGGTTATTTATGCAAATGCATGGCGGTTCACTAGCTAGAAACAGGCTCAGGTGAAGGAATCCCTTCCTTCAGGAGCACACACTAGAGCATTCCCAGCTTGGGAGTCTCCAATAGGATATTTGCTTGGATGATTATGAACTAGTACATGGAGCTTTGGAAAATAAATAGCTGTATTATTTGTCACTGTAGCAGAACCGAACCTTCAAAGTAATCACCTTTCCACCAAAAGAAGCAATGTTTAACCTGGTATTTTAAGAAACGTTATGTGAACCTAACACTATACAGAGGATATAAAAATGAAAATTCCTTAGTGCTCTTACCATGTACATCTCCCAAGTAAGGAGGAACATCTCCAATGAACAAACAAAACAAAGACTTGGAGCTGTCTGCTACTTGGATGTTAACAGGAGAAAGCCCTGGAATGATTTTTGCTCAGAGAAAAGGTCCTTGCTCCCTGGGGTCCCTCCTTGTCCAAGGCTCCTGATCCCAGACCAGTAGGGAAAGGGTGGCGCCAGTCACGTGACACGGAAAACGCAGGCCTGTGGGGTACCACTCTCACCTGCACAGAAGCAATGCAATGCATGATGTCCGCTGGCTGGCCCTTGAATGTGCAAACATGAAGCACCGGGATCAGATGGATTATCCTTTGGGGATCAAGTTGCTTCACATCACTTCACTCATTATCAAAATAACCTTTGAAATACTTACAATGAGGGTAAAATTAATTTTCTTCATTTTACAATTTGAAAAGTCCCCAAGATTTTTTCAGTTATCTAAACTCACTTTGGCTTTGTTAAAAAAACAAAAAAGAAAAAAGAAAGAAAGAAGAAAAAGAAAGAAAGAAAGAAAGAGGAAAGAAAAGACAACTTGTTACTGAAATTTTAAAGGCCAACATGAATATTTTACTTCATTTAATTTCATAAAGGATGGTCCTGAGTGTCTGTGTATCACAAGATGCATGTGAACACAGGGCTTGAGCTGTTTGAATTCAGTCTGAGGGCTCTTGACCAGCACGAGGTCATCCACTCCATCCCCAGCACCACAAAAGAATCAAATGTTTAAAAGTCAATTCAGTTTGAGTATAGCCACAGGTCCAAACATGGAGAAAAGGAGACTCTGGTATGAACCTGACCCGGCCATTTTTCTAAATGTATAAACTTGAACAAGTTGTTTAGCTTGTGTCTCAGTTCTCTCCTATGAAAGGCTGATAATCTACTCTAATGAGAATTAAGTGAGATAATGAATAAGACAGTCAATCAAGGTCATCAAGTATTTACTAATTACCAGACTATAACTGGAAAATAAAAAATAGTATTATTAGAAATATGTATTAATTCTATCCATCTACTTTTGGATCAACCTATATGACTATCCATGCTTGATAGTTCTCTTGGCTCAAAAGATACATATTTCATCAATTTAGACAAATTTGCTCACCTTCAACCTTTACAGAAGAAAGATGGCAGGATTTTGTTTTGTTCACTTGTGGAGATGAAAACAGTGAGGTTAAAAAATTCAAGAGCCTTTTACAGGCAGTTAAGGTATCCAAGAACAAGTACCTAACAGAACAAGGGAAAACCCTTGATTTACTTTCTCATTGCCATCTGCCAATTTTCCCCTAGAAACAATACAATGCTTGTGAGAACAGACAAAAAGTTGTACATAAGATTGAGATTTAATTCCAATAATTACTGAAGTAATGTTCCTGTATTTATACAACTTGTAAGTGAAACACAGCTTCAATAGACACTTCTATCCCTAATGTATGAAAGTGGCTACGGATCCTTCAATATTTGGCAATATGGAAATCTGAGCAACGCAGCTTCAATACATTGCCTCTGCATTTCTCTTAAATTTTTTTCTATGGTACTAGGGTTTTTTAATTGATTTGTTAGCATTACTTAACTATTAATCTTATCAATTTTATGGATATAATTGCATGTATTTCTGTCAAATTTGAAGTCTATCTTTTAGATTTTTTAATACTGTTATATATCTTTATAGATGCTTTAACCTTCCATGTAGCAACATTGTTCATCTCCTCTAGTCTAAATGCTAAGATTTATATCTTTGTTAAGAAAGCCTTCTCAACCTAAAGTTTGATAAAGGTAATATTTCACTTTTTCTATTAAGTTTGTGGTTCTATTAGTTTAGGTTGACATGTTTAGCTGCTTTCCCCCACTGGATGCACAGCACTCTCCACGCTGACTTAAAGTGCCAATTAGTGCACCGTATGCTGTACAGAAGGACAGTATCGATGTCCTAATTGAAGCCTCATAGGCCTGTGCCCTTCACCTCCTATCAAGAGCTAGACTCTCTGCCTCTGATTTGGGGTGACCCTGCTCTTTTGGCCAAAGAATGCCACACAGTGATGATCCGCCCATCTCAAAAGGCCATGCGTGTTTCTGCCTTCCTCTCTCCCACCATGAGCCAGGATTAGCTCACCAGAGGATGAAAATCACAGGGAGAAGAGCCTGCAGCCCCAGCCTCGGTGGCCTCCCGCCAGCTGCACCTAGCCAGGCCTCGAACATGACAGCGCTCATTCTGCCCAGACAGAAGAGCTGCCCAACTGGCTTGTACCTTCACAGGCAGTAACGTACGCTCCTCACTTGAGAGTTAAACAGCAGCGACTGACCGACGTTCTGCATCCTCAGTGCAGTTGTGCTGGCCTCCACGCTGTTCCATCGGGCCTGGCCGGGCCCCTCCTGCCTGTTTCCATCGGACCAGTTGGCTGGGAGGGTGCTACAAAATCCTCTGGTGTGTTTGGTATCATGAGTAGCATCCTCGGCCTGGCGGTCACATCTTCTTCTATGTCCCCTCAAGTCTCCTGGGAAGGGCTTTTAGTTTCTTCAGAAAATATCAATCCAGCACCTTCTGCGTGCCATGCCGGGTTCTCCAGTAAAGAAGAGGAGGACTGGTGTGCTGGGACAGCTCCGAAACCACAGGGCTCTGGGCTCCGAATGGCTCAACACTAAAGAGGATGAGAAGGGTCTGCATGTCCTTCTCTCCCAGAGCAAAGCAAAAATCAGTCTATTGGTCACTATCTCTGGATCTAGATAGTGTGACTGGGCCTTAAATTAGGACAAGGAGAAGATAAAGACAGGGACAAATAAGGTCTTACAGTACATCACCAACTAAATGACTCAATCAGATACAGATGCTGTTTTTCACTTTATTTTCTAAGTGTGAATCTGAATGCATCTATATGAGGAGAGTCCCACGTTTTGCCAGAATTTTCTGATAAACAGAAATAAGTGTTCCCTGAGTTGGCAGCAGTCTGGATGGCCATTGGCTAAAGAGCAGTCTAGTTCCAATCTCAGATTTATATTCTCACCCACTTTCCCAACATAGACAATAAAGAAAGCCAGATCCTCAACTGTATGGTATCACATTTTATGTATTAATAAAATTGCATCATGGTGTGAGGTTTAATTAGATAATAAAGCACTTTAAGCCCCCTCCCTGATAATTCTGTGCAAGTGAAGAATACTGCTAATTTAGTAATCATCATATGCACTGAAAAATTTCCCCTTAAAATGTGCAGACACACTTTCAAAACCCCACACAATCACATCAGCTTTTGGTATGTGAAAAATAAGAGCTGATGAGGACCTTCATCTTGGGAGGGATGAACTGTGTCCTGCTCACTCTCTTTTTAAAATTTCTATTTATACTCCCTCTTCATTTAAATGTTTAATTAGGAATGAACACTTCTATGCATTATAATTAAATACAAGCACAGATTCTTCACCACAAAAGAGTCATTTTACATTCAGTTTATACAAAGTTTTGTTTTGTCCCTGAATGAATCAATATGAAAATTAAGCTGGTTGTCTGAAAGCCTTAAAAAGAAGTATAGCTTTCATAATACAAGGAAGATTAAAATGAATTAAAAATCTCAAAGCATATCCTTTTAGAATAATTGCATGCTGTATTCTTGCAGCCCTTAAAGGTGGCTTTCCTGGAGAATAGGAAAATGAACAAAGGAAGCCCTTTCGTTCCAGTTCCTCTTCTTTAGAAGCTGGAACCTTTTCACAGTTGAAGCACAATTTTTCACTTTTAATTGGTTAGCTCGTAATGGGAAGATTGTGGGATAAAAGGAACCTTGTTCTGATTAGAGGTGGAGCATCAGGGAGTCCAGAGGTGGAGAACGCAATCAAAGATCTCGAGGTCCCAAGTTTTTGGAGTCTCCTCTGAACCTTCTAACCCTTGCATCACAGCAAAATTTGGCCAGGAATCTTAGGCATAAGAATGCATTGAATCTAGGAAACTCTTTTTTCTAGGTTCCAGAGTTTGTATGAAAGGCGTGTGTGCCTGAGCCTATGTAAGTGTCATTTGTGTCCGTGGTTAAGAACATGAAAACAGTCCCTTACATTCCTTTTATGTGGAAGACTTTGCCTGATGATAAATATACCTAAACTTTCATTTTAGCATTGGCTCTACCCCCGGCGAGCGAAGCGGTGAGAGGCGGGGCCTTTTCCCTAGCGGCGCTGCTTCTCTATGAGCTCCTACGGCTTCACCCAGGCCCTGGATGTGAGAAAGACTCCGACCCCAGCCAGACGGCCTCCTTCCACCTTGCAGTCTAGAGTGGGCAGGAGTTCAAGTTGACCTGGACACAGGACAAAGTTCACATTTACCAAAACGTTTTGTTCATTTTGGACGTTGGTGTTTAGTTTTGGCAGGAATGTGTCTAATCCACTCTCTTTGTTCAAAGAAGAACAGATAATTCCAGGGTTTTCTGTGTACAAACTGCATACTATTTAAACAGAGACAGCTGGTGTCTTAATTATTGTGGTGTCCAGAGCTAATGTATATGAATCTGTTCACCAGCATTTAATTGGAATGTTTTTTACTTATTTAATTACAGAGTAAGAAGACAATGGAAATCACCAAACCATTGGAAAAAGGATCCATGGGGCCACCAACTGAACTGAGACCAAATTGATTTGTGCTCAAGCAAGATACAAAGTTGAAACAGAGCACATGGATTTGGGTTATATTCAAAAGAAATTTATGAACACATAGACATGTAGGTAGATTTTTTTTTCTTAAAAACATGTGTTACACATTCTATTCCCCCTTTGTCCCTTTGTGAAACTCCTCCTGTTCTTTACTCCCATTTCAGAAGGACCAGGTTCACTGTGATCCCTCAGGGTATTAAAGATGCATAGTTAAGAAATAATTTAGGTTCTATGTGATCTGAAATTGAAAGACACCCCTGAGTTGAAAACTCAACTGCAATAGCATGCATCTGGGCAAGAGACTCTGCATGTGCTGCGGCAGCCTTTGAGGTCCAGCATGGAAGCTGGCGCACCCCACCGCAGAGGAAGCTTGGTACTTCACTAGGAGGGAGCTGGCGCAGCCCAGTCACCAGCACTTGACAGGCGGTGCAGGGGAGCATGGATTTGCAGTACTCGTCTGGTTTCTTGGTGACATGTCCGCCCTGGCGGACTCCATGAGGTCAACATGGTGTTGATATGCTTTTAAAATTAGTAAAAAACTAACAGTTGCTCTTGAGCAGACGCCAGCACACCACCGAATGATCACTCCAGTGTCCCTGGCAACCTACTATAAAAGGGGTGAGAGAGCATGGGAGTGGGAAACCTCCCCAGGCTTCTTGCACTAAAGCTCAGAATGGTGGAGCAAGTGTGGCGGTGCAGCCACAAAGAACCTGCCAAGGCGGCAGCTGTTGCCTAGGCCGACTGTGTCCCGGGCCAGCTCAGGGAAGACAGGGCCTTTGTGACAGAGCGGAGGTTTGAGTGTTCTCTTGCTTGCCATGCGCCCTCTTCACGTTCATACAGGAAGCAGCGTGGCCTTGCCACAATGTTACAGGACACAGGCAGGAGGAGCCCAGTGAAGAGCATCCCCCAGACGGGATGACCACAGGGTCGGGAGGCTTCTCAAGAAGACTAAAAAGTAAACTGCGTCAATATGTAACTCAGACTGAGATGAAGACGTGCCCACGAAGAAAACAGACGCGTAGATGTTCTGGGTAAAAATACCAACTTCACGCCGTTCACTCGTACTTTTGCCCATGGGACCTTGGGACTTGCTGCAGTGTTCTGGGAGAGGAAAGAGTGCTTGGGATGGAGACAAGAGGATTTCCTGATGGTAGCTGGGCCAGAGGGAGACCCACCCGCATGTCCCTGCCCGACACTCCATTTCTGTGTTCTCCTGTGTACCGCACGCTGGGGCTACAGAGAGCCTGCCTCCACCACTCTGTTACCTAGATTACTCTCATTCAAAACAAATTTTAGTTCATTTCTACTGCCCACGAAGCATTTCTTCTGGACTGGAGATGTAATATTGAATGTTTTCTGCTTTCATGAAGCTGCTATACTGACTTTCAAAGAGTGCTTTATTCAGCTTTTAATAAATGCTTCAGTTAAAGAGGGTGATGTGCGACTGGCCATGATGAGCACCCTGACCTGGCTGGGGGCATCGTGGAGGGTTTCCTCGGAGGAGTTCCCAGGCAAATGTCCCCGAGAGGAAGACTTGAAGGACAAACAAGTTATGTGCACGTGAAGCTCCCACGTATGGTCAAGCAGGCAGGAATGCTGAAGTGAGGGAAAGCCATGGGTAGGGCACGTGGAGAGCCACAGAAGAGACAGGAAGCAGCTCGTAAAGGCCCTCAGCCATGCTCTGGTGTTTGTACGCTAGCCTAAGAGCAGTAGGAAGCCATTAAAGGGTGAAGCAGGGTATGACATAATCCGATTTGCAATTAAAGTAAAAGCAGAAATTGCTTAGCTTAGGCTATAAACCCTCTGCCTATGAGCTGCAGAGTGGTTAAACCAGCTAATATTGAAAGCATATGACAGTAGCGTTTTGGTAGGCAGTTAGCCACTTTCAGTAGAGGCCAAGGCAGACGTGAAACTAGCATCGTTTTTGAAAAGCCAACTACTATTTTAAGTACTAAATAGAAGCTTGTACTTCCCAACTGAAAACCTGTAATACTGCCCTAATCAGAATTCCATGTGTTTGTTTATTAAGTTGGTGTTTTATTTTTAAAGAAGAGTCCAGTCCAGATTTGTACGGGCTCATTAAACCATTCCAAAACTATAAATGGAAAGAGGAGAATTTATTTACTCCCCCTGGGACATTCGAAGTCTCTGACTCCCATGTGCAACCGTTTCTCTCACTGACAGCCTGTTCCAGTGTCTGTCAACTGAAGACTACCCGCCTCTGTATCCCAGATGGCAAGCTGAGCTATGTAAGCTCAGTGCTTTCTCCAAGTCCCATGGCGGTGACGGAAGACAGAGAAAAAGAAGATGAAAAAAATACCTGCATCAGCCTGGAAGGGGAGTATAGACCCACCAGTGGCCAGACCTCAGAATATCTAAGAGACTGAGGCACCTGGGATGAAGCAAGGATGCTTCTGTGCACCCTGCTTGGCTCCCAGGAGCCAACGCAAGGCAAGGAGAGCTGAGAGTTAGCTGGATGCTTTTGTCAACAACATTCAGAAAAATCTATAAAACCTGTGGTGAGGGAGGTCTTATGATTCTAGGGAGGGGGAGCCGTGAAGAGAAGACCAATACATTTGACTTTACAAGAAACAACCTGAGGGAACGGTCATAAATCTGCAAGGGACGCCCTTCACGGAGAAACCGCATTTCTTTGGAGAAGTGTGCGTTTATGTCAAGCACATTTGACACACTTGGACCTCAGAAGGATTCCGAGTGTGGCCTACCTTCTGGGCTAGTGTGTGTCCCTTCTAGGCGCCTCCAGCTTCTCAACTCCCAGCCTCTAAGCAACACTGTCACTGCAGCCTGGGTGACATGGGTGTAGGCCATGTGTCTTTAGCTGATCTGCAAAAAACACAGCTACTATTTACAGAGTGCTCTGTTTTCTACTGCCATGTGTGTTTGTGTGTCAAATGGTTTTTTCACAACTTTCAGTACCTTTTCCTGGCCTACTATGTGGCAGATGCCTGGAATCATTAAGCATCCGCAGAGCCCCCAACTGAATGTGAACCAGGAAAGCAGAGTTTACTGCTAATAGGGCAGTGCTGCCGGGCAGAGACGATACCAAGAGGGCCACCAGGGCCACCGGGGTGGGTGTCAGATGGAGGGCCTGCCCCCCACACCCCGTTGTGTTCTTGTCACACTCACACGTTGCACACGTCTTGTCCAGTTTAACCTTCACAATATGTCTGCAAAGTAGCCCTGCCATCCTTCCTTAGAGGCCAAGAAACTGAAAACCAGAGGGGTTAGTAAGCCCCTCAGGTCACGCAGCAAGGAGCGGCAGTGCAATCTTGAAGCCATGCACTCTGTTATGCATGGAATCTCTCAACATAGCCTGCATTCAGAAATGTGTCCCACTGTGCTGTGTAACTTAAGTGTTCCTTCGGCTTTGTTTCGGATTTCCCCTCTGCTTTGCTCACCGAACACTAAGACACGTGAGGGTAGGTAGAGAAATTCAAGCCAGAGCTAGACTCCAACCCTGAGACAAAACTTCAAAACAAATAGAAAGTACGATTGGAAAAGCCCAATGTGTGAATAAAACCTACTTTAAATCAATTTAAAGAGTTAACCTGAATAAATGGAATTATATGCTCTACATTATAAATATCTAAGAATATGAAGCTTATGCTGATATACAAACTGTAATGTCAAAATGACGCGCTTTGTACACGATCCTCAGTTCCCGGAGTGGAGTGGAGCACAGTGAGCAGCAGTGGGCTGGCACCCCACTCTGTGTGGAAGCTCTCGTTGCACTGATGAGCTCGCCTCATGCCCCCAGGTGGCCCCACGTTGGGAACAGAGAGAAATGCTCTCGGTTTGTTAAGGTCCGTTAACCAGGGCTTCCGCTAACAGGTGTACCCAGTTTGCAAATGAGAGACCTGGAAAGAACCACCGGAGAACTCGTGGCAGGGGGTGGACTTCTCTGAGGAGACCAGCGCAAATGAGGAACTTGCTGTTTGCCCAGCCCACGTGGCCACTGTGCTCTCACACCCTGAGCTTCTTACCCACGCCTGCTTCGTCTTCCTTGTCCGATCGACCAGCGAAGCTATGTGACCACCACTAGCACAAATGGAGCCAGGCAAACATGGGCTTTCCTGTCCTCAGTTCTGCCAGTCCATTCCGATTTCTAAATATTTCTTAGTTGTAGATGGACACAATACCTTTATTTATTTATTTTTATGGGGTGCTGAGGGTCGAACCCAGGGCCTCACGTGAGCTAGGCGAGCGCTCCATCAATGAGCCACAGTCCCAGCCCCCCTGTTCATTATAATTCAACCAAAGAATATGCAACAAAAAGTAGTGGAGGCCTGTGTCCAGGACGTCCTTGAGTCCTGGAACGTGAAGTACAGCAGGGCGCCAGGAGTGGGAGGGCGAGTTGGGGGTGACAGCGTGGAAGCTGATAGGTGCACGTTACACTCCCGTCCCCTCTGCTCCCAGCTGTCTTGGCCCAGCACAAGAGATGAGTGACAGTGGACAGCAATTGACTGTGGAGTAAATGCAATTGGGAGACATCGTCCACATATGTAAAGAGCAGAGGAGGGAGTCGCCCCCTGGGGGTTAGAAGAGAACAAACGTGCCTTGGGGATGCCCTGGAAGCAGGGCCTGCACAGTGGCCATGACCGGGTGAGCATGAGGACCCCTATGGAGTCTGGATGAACCACGAGAAAAACCATGGAGCTCAGGCGGAACCACCAGTTCGGATGTTACTTAAAGAAACATGGGGCTGACTCTAGTGTCCAAAAGGGGACCAAGCTTAATATCTTAACACTGATGGCGCATTTAGGCGCTTGGTTTCCTGAGAGCCAAGCTGCCTTCGCACGCTGCGGACTTCCATGCAGAGTGGCCGAGGGGAAGAAGAGGCATTTCCCAACATGCCCACTTTGTCTCCGAGAGCAATTTAAACAATGAACAATCATATCTCGGGTCCCAGAGGAAAGAGGGGGCACATGACCAAACCTGCACATCCCGCATGACCACTGGACTTGTTTCCCCGTGTCCGAGGAGAAATGGGACACACTTATTGAGGAATTGCTGCGGTGACGCCTCAGCACCCGGGCACCGCGCTGTGGCCCACTAGCAGTTCCACTCATTCCAGCTGGCATGCATGAAATATCACAGCAATTACAAACTCAGGACGCCGGGCAGGGAAGAACTTCAGGAAGGGCTCCTGCAAATGGCTGCCATTTTTCAGCTCACAGTGAGAAGAAAGGCAGAAACAGAGAGAGGGAAAAAAGAGCGAATGAGCAAGCCTAATACAGGTCGTATATTCTGCATATGTGCATTTATAAATGTGTTCAGCTTCTCTTGTGTGCCTTGGAGAGAAAAGAGCAGCAATCAGCAATTCAGGGACCATCAAACAGATGAAAGTGAACGCTGTGTGCCTCTCCGAGGAGCCGGCAATAACATCTTTATTCTTGCTCAGCTACCTTCTACTCCACCCTGCGTGAGGGAATATATTTTATTAAAAACATTTCTTTTACCTGGAGGTCCTGTCAACTAACTAACAGAACCAAACAAAACAAAACCAAAAATGGAAGAAAGAAACTGAGAGTGCTCCAAAAAATAAAATAAAATAATAAAAAATAAGCTAGTTAAGACCACATGATTTTTTTCAAAAAAATAAGGGAGAGAGGAAAGGAGTGTTTCAGTGAAACTCTCATGAAGTTCAACAGCAATTTAACTTCCTTGACAGATCTTAGTATCCAGGAGAAGTTTGCTCATCAAAAATATACTCTGCACTAAAAATAAGCAGTTTGTTTTTCAAATCTCTGCAAAGATCTGTGAAGCTTATTATGTGAAAACTTTTTCATCACTAGAATATTGACATTGTTTGATCTTCTTTTTTACAAGACAGTGCAGATTTTGGTATGCATTTTATAGACAAAAGAGAGAATACAATTAAATTTCACCCAATATATTGATATTTTTAGTCTAGATGTCACGTTTTAAATGTTGGCCAGATTTCCTTTAGATTCACTGAAATTTAAGCTTTCAAAATAATATCTATATATACACCTCAAAGAAGTTAAATTGATTCTGCTTTATAACTGAGTTCTCTTCAATATCAATAAGGAATAACAAAACACCTTAATTTAATCCTTTTAGAAGTTCCTTCCAATTTCTGAATGTCAGGATAACACAATAAATTATAATTGCAAATTTCATTATTTTGACTTGTCTTTATTGCTAGCTGTTATAAGGATAAACATATAAACATTAAATTCCATTTTCTAACTGAAAACATTTTAGGAGGAAATGTTAGTTTATAAATTAAAAATTTGTGACATTTTCTCTCAATTCTCTTCATCAAAATTGAGTCCCTCAAAAGACAAACAGCTGGCCTAAGGTTTTCGGAAGTGTTCTTTCTGTTCAGAGTTGGGCCCTTTCTACAGCAACACACCTGTGCCTTTCCACAATCAGTTTCGAGACAGTGTTTTAACAGTTTGCTGCAAAATTTCACCCCAGTTGCTCTTCCTGATTTGCTGTCCTCTCTTATACAATGGGGGCATGCCACAGGGGGACACACCCTGACCCCTCACCACTTCCCAGGTGAGAGCCCATCATGCACAAGTCACCAGAACCTGTAAAGGATGATTCCCTATCACCTGCTCTAAGAGATCTGATTCCTGCTCTCCCTCGAAGCCAAGCCCCATGAGTCCTGGGCTCCAAAGCCCATAAGATGCTGCTGCTTCTTCTACTGCCTCTGAGTCCAATTCTCCTGAGACCTTGTAGTATTTCCTTCTTTGCTGTGGAGGCTTCTCCATTACGCACTGGCTGGTTTGGTTTGTGCAGTCTTCAGTTCCTCACGATTACATGATTTTAAATGCTCTTCGTTCTTCCTTTGAGACCAAATTCCCCAGGTATTAAAACTCAGTGGATTAGACTTCCCTGAACACCTACTGCATTTCTGGACCGGAGAACACCACACGGGGGTTGGTGAGAAAATCCCTGTGACCTCTACTGGCTAAACTAGAGGGTCAGAGATGGCAGTCTCCCGACATTGCTTTCTTTATTGCATCTACAATGTAAACCTCCAATGGTACTTGGAACTGATAGCACAATCTCCAAAAATAACCAGAACATCTGACCTGCTTAGACAGTGTTTCCATATTTCTTAAGGCTTAAAAAAATATTCTCTTTCCTGTGCAGAATACTTCCTTACTCTCTGGTCACAGATGACTTAACCAAGATAAAATTACACTACACTGATCAATTTCTCGGGAGTTATTGGAATATGAGCCATACCAATGTACACACACACACACACACACACACACTATATTAATTCCCTAGTGTTGTAACAAATGAACACAAACTGGTGTGTTTAAGATAATAGAAACTTCCTTGTCAGTTCCAGTGCCTAGAAGTCAGAAATCAGGAAGGATTGATTCCTCACAGAGACTCCAAGGAGAATTTATATGTACCTCTCTCCTAGCTTCTGGAAGTCACAGCTGTGTCTGGCATGCCTTGGTTTATAGATACATCTCTTCCATCTTTGCCTCTGTCCTCACACTGTCTTTTCTCTGGGTCACTGTGTATCCTCTCTTCTTCTTATAAAGACACCAATAGTTGGATTTAGAACCCAACTCAAATCCAGATGATCTCATCTGATCTATATCTTCTTTATATCTGTAGTGACCCTATAGTCATGTAAGATCTGAGTCTAAGTTTCGAAGTGGGCATAAACTTTGGAGGGCACTATTTGGAAGTAATACACACATCTTGAATTACATATATTCCTACTCTGGTAGATGTATGAAGAAGGAAAATCTACTTATCACTGTTTCTTTTTAAAGGCATTCTGCTAGTGAGGAGAAAGCAAACATCTCAGATACATAAAAGTTGGGAAAAAAACTGTTACCTTTTAATGTGTTTGATTTTATATAGCATTACTTTGTTTCTTGCTACAATATTCTCACTCTTACTTAAAAGAAGTAGAACAAAAAATGATAGTAACAGTAAGCCAATGGCTCTGATTAGAATATTAAATATTGTATTAATAGGACAGTAACACTTATTGATTTGTAAAACACATTGCTATTTGAAGCATATACAAATTTTTAAATTGCTTTATAAATACATTTGCTAGTGACCTTTTGTTAATATAGAATTTGCATACAAGATATGGGTTCTGCCATCTGCTATACATATATACCATAAGTTACTATTAATCCATGTTTTTTTGAGACATTTTTAGAGCAAAGGTTTTCAGTTGTGCAACCCAGGGATACTCAGCAAAGTCCGAAAACATTTTTGGGTTTTCAAAACTTGGGTGAGAAGGGGTTTGTCACTGGTGTCCGTGTGAAGAACCAGGATGCGGCTCCACATCCTGTGTTGCAGAAGACGCTCCAGCACAGAGACTCACATGGCCAGACATGGCGATGGGCCCAGGTGAGAAACGCAATCAGAGTTGACTGAAGGATGTGTGCTGATCAGACTTTTTCTGACCAGTGACACCACCTTTGGATCACTGGATGTGTAACAAATTATGAACTACCGCAAATGACTGGGCCAAAAATGTACTCTTTTTTTCCACCATGATTTTGACTGGTTTTTATTCAAGACCAAAACTCAAACACCTGACACATGCTAATCACTATTTTTAAATGATCAGAACACCTGGTGTGTACAGTAGGTGAACTTTTGCCTTGATCCTTACCAAGTGTCTCTCAGGAATTCTGTTCTAAAGAAAATCATACAATGTAGTGCTCAGTAGTAGAAAGATCATTATACTTCATATTTCTGGATCTACCTTGAATGCCTTTGCAGGATTCTGAAATATACATTTGGTTTTCTTCCCAGTTCCCTGGCCCACAGCTTCTAAAATCTTTGAAATAGCCAAAGAGGTCAATGTCTTTCTGTATGCTAATAATTCCACTGTTGGCTGGCGGAGGCAGCTTCGTAAGGAAGGCCTGTCACAGGACATGCCTGGGGGTGATTAGAGTAGTGGGACTTTTCAGAAGGAGGAACCAAAGATGAAGTCAATCGCCACTGATTGGCCATGATTTATCCCACCGCCTGTCTAATGAAGTTCCCGTGAAAGCCCAGGAGGACAGGGTGTGGAGGGCCTCCAAGCTGAACATGGAGGCTCCGGGATGATGGTGCTCCAGGAGAGGCAGGGAAGCTGCACCTCCTCAGGGGCTGTGCCCGAGCATTCCTTCATCTGTCTCCTGTGCAGTCCAATGCCCTTCACGTACCCCAGGACACATGAGCGCTTCCGAGTCCGGGGAGCCATCCTTCAAACTAATCAGGCTGAGTTGGGGTCTTAGCAGCCCCCTACCGAGCTCAACCCTTCGAAGTACAGTTGACCACCTATTACTTGCAATCTGTGTCGTATGCAGGGGACAGTCTCATGGGATGGACAGTCTTGTGGGATTTGACTCCTGTGTAGATTGAGGGTCAGAGTCACACTGAACCAAAGGACAGCTAGCTCCACTCTTTCATGATTTTTCTCCTTTAAGTGCCAAAAACATATTGGTGACATCATTTGAATAATGAGGACAATAGGAACACTTTCTTTAACCCTTAGAATTTACTATGTTTATTTTCATCTTGATCAACACCCAGAAACAACCTTGTGAAGCGGCAGGTACAGAATTGGGACTCGCCTTTGTCAGCAGGAAGCCTGGGCTCACGGCATCACACTGACCTGTCCCCCGTGGCTCAGGCAGACACAGACTCTGCTTCCTGACTCCCACTGCAGGTCTTGCCCTTGACCCATAACCTCCTAAATGTTCCTGGGCCAGAAAGCTGTGGGAAGGAAGGCAGGGATTTATTCAACCCATCTGAAAACCTATGTCTGGCCCATGAACTCATATGCACAGGCTCAAGTGAAGTCACATCCATGTCATGTTTACCTGACAGACCAAAACCTCCTGGTTCTGGAAGATAGAGTATCTTTCTGCAATCTACTCACTGTTTGCTTTACACTCTGTGGTGTGTGTGAATAATGAGTTGGAGGACTTTGTCTCTCCTTTGATCAGCGTTCTTCTCTGATTCCCACCTGTGACAAGCCTGCCGCTGAGACAGACATTATTAATTGTACATTGTTTTGTGTTTCTAATGTTTCATTTCACTGACTCCTCTTTCTCTTCCTCCCTTGGTTTCCAGATTCCTGATGATTTTAAAATACCTAACCATCTCTTTATAGGGATCTTTTAAAGCCAGTTTAATCTTGGGACACGAATTGAAGGTGGCTTGCTACAGTCTGGTCAGCATTTCTGCATTTGGAACTGCTTGTTGACTCAGTTGCAGTAATTTAGATTTTCCCACACAGTTTGTTTGACACTTGCAAGTCCAGTCTGCACCAACCTCTATTGTATTAAGCAAACAGCCATACTTCGGTGAAATTCCACTCATTGTTAATGCTAAAGCAACAGGATTTTCTCCAGTTCACCAAGAGCCAAACCTATTGTTATTGGAAAACCCTCTCCAGATGAAAACTGAAAAGAATCATATGACCCAGAAAAAAGATTAGCCTTCAGGAAGTCTTGGGGGTTTGCCATTTTTGTCAAGACATCCCCAGAGGGAGTGGAAAATAATAAAGTTAAGCTCATTTCTGGAAGGGAGCCCATTGCAAAATAGAGTCTATGAACTTTCAAATGTGCAAGACAGGACCTCTCAAAATAAGAGGTGCAAAACTCAGCTCTGACAAACCCCCAAAGGGACCAGAAGCAATTCCAAACAGGGGACTTAGCAACTTTTAATTGCCTTCTTTTCAATTCAAAGGGGAGTATAGATATTGATATGAAACTATAGCTCGATTGCACAAACTAATCAGCTGGTTTGCTGTGACACATGAGTCCTCAGAGATTCATCATTACCCAGGATTTCTGTCATTTCAGATGAATTTTCCACCTTGTTGGAAACAACATATTGTCCTTCCCTGATCTTCTCTTTTTCTATGCTTCTGTCTGGGGACACCGATTTAAATTATTGTGTTCTAAAAAAAGTCTGGTTGAGAAACAAACCCAGTATCTTTTGCGTTTGGAAAGGGATGATATAAAGAGCCTCTTCAGGGGACTTTCAACATTTGTTTGCCAGAAGGAACCTGAAGACTTTTTTTACCCAAGATTAGAACCTAGGTGAAATTGTCAATCTGACTAATAAAAAAAAAAAAGGAGAAAACAGATACATGAAACTAGTAAATGAATTGCCCAGATTTACATCCCAGTTCCAGTTGTTGAAATGTCAACCCAATTCCAGGTCCTGGGTCCCTAGAACACCACTCCAATAGGGAGCTTTATTAAAACAGAAACAAGCATGTGCCCCTGCGGCCCATGGCGTGTCCTGGGACATCATGGACAGGGACTTGGGCAGCTCTAACATTCTTTATTTGGAATCAGCAGGAATAATCCAAATATTCCACAGTGGTCTGCTCTCGACTAGTGCATAATGCTACCCTAAAACTTAGAGAAATAAATCAATAACCTCTATGTATTCTCTTACTCTGTAGCCAGCTTTAAAAAAGACCCGTGAGATCCACATCTCCTGGTTTTCGCATCCTTCTCAAGTCCACACCTCTGTTGAGCAGGGTCGCCCTCTATAACCAATAGGATACTGTGGGAAAGATCATCCGTTACTGCCGAGCCTGGGTCATAAAAGACATGGAGGTTTCCACGTTGCTCCTTCTCTTGGATCATTTGCTTTAGAAGAGCCCACCAGCCATGATGCCACAAGGCCCCAGCATTCCAGGGAGAACTACCGGGGAAATATCGAAGTTTCCTGCCACCTGTCAGTGACACTGAGGGCTCCCGTCCAAGCCCCTGAGATGCCACCTTGGAAGCAGATCCCCCTGCAGTCAGGCCTTGAGGACACAGCCCCAGTGAACACCCTACCTGCATCTCAGGAGAGACCTCGAGCCAGGAACCCCCAGGTAACCCACTCATGATCTCTGCTTCACTGGAGCTGCAAAAATCCATTTCTTTCCTCCACTACCATGTGGGAGAACGGGTCGTGCCTCAGTAAACAGCTACCACAGGGTCTGTGAAATGTGCGTGTGTGGTTCTGACTCAGAGTTTCTTGCAAGGTCACAGTCAAAATGCTGGCCATGAGTGCAGTCACTGGAAGGCCTGACCAACGGATCTGCTCTGATTCGTGCACTTAGAGGGCTGGCAATCGCTGCTGGAGGTTGAGAGGAAGACCAGGTTCCTCTTCCTATACATCTCTCCACAGTCAGCCAGTGTCCTCGCAACAGGCTGTTCTCCCCAGCAAGTAACGAGAACGAGATCAAGAAGGATCTAATAAAATGCCCTTATGACCAGGTTGAGGAATGCCCAGGCAGCTGGTAAAACATAGCTCCTGGGTGTCTGGCGTCTGTGAGGGTGTTTGCAGAGCAGATTAGCATTTGAATCAGTAGACTGCAAAAAGAAGGTCATCCTCACTGAGTGCAAGAGCAGCAGCCAATCCAGTGAAGGAGGAGTTGGAGCAGAAATGCGTGGGTCAAACTCATCCTCCCTGTCTGTGCTGGGTGGTGTCTGCTGCTTTTGGCCATCAGCACTCCTGGTTCCCCGGCCTTTGAAGGTGGACTTGATTTTATCACTGACTTTTCGGTTCTTCAGTGTGCAGATGGCAAATCAGGGGACTTTTTGATCTCCATAATCACGTGAGCCAATTTCCATAATAAATCTCTCTCTCTCTGAATAGATGGATGAATGATGAATAGGTGTATGCATAGCTGGATTAATAGATGATAGAAATATGCAAATAGGTCACTCTCAGTATGTAAACTATCCATCTCTGCACACACACACACACACACACACACACACACACACATATAGAGAGAGAAAGGTGTATAAATCTAGTTCTATCTATCTATCTATCTATCTATATATATATATATATATATAGCTAGAGAGAGAGATTTATATATAGAGAGAGACATATACATGCAAACATATGTAAATATAAATTGTTTCTCTGGAGGACCCTAATACAGATTTTGGTACTGAGACTGGTTATAGAAGAACGGAATTGTAAGGATATATTTTCTAAATTGTTTTTAAGTTTCTAATTGGTTCTCTAATCTGACTAGATTTACAGATGCTAGTGATGCTATTTGTAGTAGCATATGTATACACTGTAGAGACGTATCTGCATTGGATACAACAATTCAACCATTTACAAGAAGGAAAAAGCTAAGTAACGGTGCCTGGGATATTGTTATTAAAGTGAGCACATTGGCTGGGAAGTAGTGAGTCCTGCAAGCCAAGATGGAGGTGTATGGGAAGACACTGATGAAGCTGGGGACCTCGTTCTCCTCAATTCCGACGTCTCCTTGGCCAGTGGAAATGTCCTCCCCTTCTCAGTAAAAAGGGCTTCCTTGCCACCCGTCAAACTGGCAGCCACATCTCCCCCTCCCCCTGGCTTCTTCACTCACAATGGTGCTGGTCTCTCCACCTCCAAATGAGGGAATTAACCCTACATTACATGAGACAATGGTGACCTCCAGCTGGATAGTAGTCAGGCAAGACGACGCCGATGCCTTGGGACAATGCTGATGCCCCTCCCAGGCTGCTCTGCATCCAGAACGAGGCCTGGAAAGGGATGCAGATCCCGGCGGTTCCCTAAAGACAAAATAAAAAGTGTGACTTGTGCCGAGGCGCACGACACTCCCAAGGAAGTGCTTGGGTTTTATAATTTGTGTGAGCAAAAGTTTGGGGAACATGTTTGAGAATGGATGTCAAAAGTGTGGGATAACCGACAAAGAAATATAAAGTTGGATCATGCCAGATTTATTCATGTAGATTCACTAAGCAGAGATGCTGAATTTATTGTTGCAGCCCAGGGTCAGAAAGGACTCTTGAGTGTATTGGTTTGGTTTGCTGCAACATCTTCATAGATGGCCCACATAAGTAACTTGAAGATGCCCAAGTTACTTAATGTGGACGAAGGGATCCAAAGATTGGGGAAATCAGAACATTAGACTTGATTTATCTTTTAAGGCAGGCTTCCCTGCCCTGGAAGTGTCCATGATATATACTTTTTACTAATATCTTGAGATATAAATTTGCAAAGAGGTCTTCACCATCCTCCAGGATCTCTGTGATCCCTCTTCTTTATAGCCCAGACCTTCCAGAGGGAACCAAAGCCACTTGACTGGAAAATCTAAGCGCAATGGACACAGTTAGATCCCAGGGCAGTAGGGGCCAAGCGGCAGACTCAGTCACTAAAGCCAAAGGGGGTCTAGTTGCTGTAATGAACAGCTGAGTCAGAGCAGCATTCAGCAGGGCCTGACTTTTGCAGACTGGAGTCATTAGCTAATTAATCATGCTGTTGCTAGAAGTGGAAGAGATTGAAATTCTACTAAATTTTCATTTGACCTGTATAAACAGAAAGTTTCTAAATCAAACGAATAAAAGCCCAAGTCAAATCATAAAAACAGAGGCATGGCCCTTTCATAAATTTTTAGACAGATTTGAGCCAGTTTTCTTGAATCATGATTCTTGCAAGCTTAGAACCATTTGAACGAAGGGGAGCCTGGGTCTCCTCAAGGAAGGACCACGGTACAGTACCAAAAACTGATACTGTTAATCTTCTCCCAACTTTCTCCAAAGAGACCTAAGGCCTTTTACAAGGTTGACTGTGTATGAGAGAAAGGAAATCACCAGCCCATGGAGGCAGATGGAGGTTATGCACAGGCTCAGCTGTATGAACTGCCACTCACCAAGGCTGACGTGGCTACAGTCATGACTGAGCACCCAATCTGCTAGCAGCAGAGACCAACGCAGAATCCCCAATATGGTACCATTTCCATGGGGTGATTAGCCAGAGATCTGGTGGCACAATGATTACAAGGGACCGTTTCCACCACAGGAGGGGAGTCATTTTGTCCTTGGTAGAATAGTCACTCTACTAAAGCTACCACCCATGTATTGTGGAATGCCATGTTATTTCTACCCTCAGGTACTCCACAGCATTGCTTCTGATCAAAGAAGTAACTGCACAGCAAAGAAAGTGCAGTGCGTGCTCATAGAATTGACTGAACCACACTCCCTAGTCTCCTGAAGTGGCCAGTCAGATAGAATGGGGGAATAACTTTGTGAAGATTCAATTATAGTGCCTGCTAGCTTTCAATACCTTTCCAGGTGGGGCAAGGTGCCTCAGAGGCTGCGTATGCTCTAAATCATCATCCAGTATACGACACCATTTCTCCAACAGCCAGGATGGGTGATGGAATCACAGCCTAGAACTGGGTGACTCCACTCACTATTACCTCTAGTGACCTATGAGCTAAGTTTTTCTCTCTGTTTCTGTAACTTTATACTTTGCTGGCCTGGAGGTCTTAATTCCAGAGGGAGAAATGCTTCCCCTGGGAGACAAATGGTAATTCTGTTGAATTGGTAAATAAGACTGCTTTCAGGCCACTTTGGGCTCATCATGCCTCTGAGTCAATGGGCCAAGAAGGGAGTTGCGATGTTACTGGGGTGACTGATCCCCAGTACCAAGGGAAAAGTTCACCACTATTCCTAATGGCTTACTCTCTTAAGTACACACATAAAGAAGGAAATAGCCCTGGCTTCAGATTCCAGCACAATGGCAGAGGGGATATTTAAAAAAAAAATCTCCCACGTCCCCTCTTCAAAATTCCTTACCCATCTACTGAGATTTTAAAAAGTGTAAGGTACATGATTAAATCAAAAACTGTCAGAAAAACAGACATGAATTTCCTTCTTTTCTCACTTGGTCTCCCTTTTTATCCCTCTCCTGGACCCATGTGGACCAGGTTCTCCAAGTTTCCCAAATAAGTCAGCATGTTCATGCCCAGGGTGGAGTGGAACATTCCGGGGCCCGCCTAACAGCAGCAATACTTCCTCAGGTTATGTGAGAAGCAACTTCTTACTGAGTGTTGGCCTTGTTAAAATTTATGTTTATAGTCGGGCTTCTGTTAAGGTTGGCCGTGAGGCTCCCCCCAGCCCTCCCATGTTAGTGCTGGAATTTGCAATGATCGGATTGTGAGAGACGCACTGCCAACAGTCCATTCTATGTTCAGTGGACTGGGTGGTGACTGTAGGCAGGTGGAGCATGGATGGAGGAGGTGGGTCACCGGGGACATGCCCTGGAGGGATGTGTCTTCCCCGTGGCCCCTCACCCATTCTCTGCCTCTTGCTCCGAGTTGAGCAGCTTTCCTCCACTGGGCCCTTCCCCCATGGTGTGCTGCCCCACCCTGGGTCCAGAGCAGTGGAGTCCGTCTTCTGTGGACTGAGCCCTCTGAAACTGTGAACCCCCAACAGGCTTTTTCTTCCCTAGGTTGTTCTTGTCAGGTATTTTGGTCACAGCAATGAACAGCTGACTAACACCGAAATTGGTTGAGAAGTGGAATCGCTCTGACTAATCTGACCGTCTGGTTAGGAAGATTTTGGAGCTGGTTTTCAGGAGGAATTCTGAAAATTTTAGAGATGCCAGCCATCCAAGCTTTAAAATGCTCTAAGCAGAGCATTATGGGCAATTCTGGTGGGAGCTCAGAAGACCAGGATGCTGATAGGAATGTGAACAGTTCTCATGAGTTTCAGAAGAAAATGAAGACTCTTTTGGGAATTGGACTAGAGGACACTTGTGTTATATGCTGGCAAAGAACTTGGCTACATTTTGCCCAGGTCCTGAGACTTTGGGAGAGGCTGAATTTAAAAGTAATGGACTAAATAATCGGGTGGAGGACATTTCAAGGCAGCATAGTGTTCAATCAGTGGCATAGATATTATTGGAAGATTTTAGCCAGGGGTACTATGAGAATTGGGAGGAGAAAACAGCCAAAATACTTTAAAAACTTGCTGTTAGGCCAGAAAAAAATTAATGAAAAGCTGGGACCAAGGATGCTGTACTTGCTGAAAAGACCGCAGTCCCTAAAAAGATACTAAATACTTTGCACAGAAGCAGTAGGAAAAATGACTTGAAGGCATCTCAGGAATTTGCAAAACCATACCCATTTCAGACTCAATGATGTAGAAGGGAAGATTCCCTTGAGAAGAGCTCTTGGAGGCGTGCTGCTTGCACAAGGGGGGTCCTAGGAAGTTGTTTCAGCATGCTGACCTGCGTAGGTATTCAGAGACCACTGCAGCCATAATACCACAGAGTTCAGGTACTGTGCAGTCATGCAGCCGCCTTGGCATTACGTGCATGGAGTTGGTTCTGCAGGAATGCAGGATGCTCGAGTTCAGGGGTCATGGAGACTGCCACTGGGATTTCAAGGGAAGGTCTGGGAAGCCAGGCAAAGTGTAGCAGCGTCAGATTACCTGCAGCCTGCCACAGAGAGGGCGATGTGTTGAGCTAAGCAGATGAAGCTGAAGTTGGAATGGAAACCCCAGGAATTAAGAGATGCTGGTAACCTGGACTGTTGACTGAGAAAAGCTACTGGTTCTGGAGAAAGCCAGGTTAAGAGGGCTCATTTGCATTGCAACCAGCAAGGCCAAAGGGGCAGGGATGCCCAAGTCCTTTGAAGAGCAGGTCTCGCCAACCTATGCTGAGATGCTATAGCCAGAGATATAGGTCCTGTTTGCCTGGCAGGGTTTCGTGTCACTGTGGCTACATGCCTTCTTCCTATGCCCCTCTTCCTCCTATTTATAAAGGGAGTGTTCACTCTGTGTCACTGTATGTTGGCTACATGCAACTGGGTTTTGATTTTTACAGGGGTTTATAGCCAATAGATTGCCTTGAGTCTTGGGTGAGACTTTGGTCTTGGACTTTTGGGAAACAGTGAACATGTTAAGACCAGGACACTCTTGGAGATGTATTAAATACATTTTGCTTTGTGAGAGGGACATGCATTTTGGGGGGCCAGGGTGAGAATGTTATGATTTGGATGTGAGGTCCCCCAACAGCTCCCGTGTTAATGGGGGAATGTTTGGAGGTGAAATGTTTGGATTATGAGAGCTATAACCCTAACCCGTCCATCCTAGTTTGAAAGATGTGGTGGTAATTATAGGCAGGTGGGGTGTGGATGGAGGAGGTGGGTCCCTGGGCCTTGCTGTGCAGAGGGTGCATCTTCCCTCTCCCCTCACCCCCACTTCCTGACCCTGCCATACACTGAGCAGCTTGCCCCTGCTGGGACCTTCCCCCATGATGTTCTACCTCATTTTGTGCCCAGAGCAGTGGAGTTGGCCATCTATGGACTGAAACTGTGAGTCCCAAATAAGCTTTCCCTCCTCTAAGTTGTTCTTTTTGGGTATTTTGGTCACAGTGATGAAAACCTTACTAAAATGGCTTCAACTAAAAAAACAGAATTATCACAAAGCAATGTTTAAATAGTTTTACTGAAGTTCAATTAAAACATGAAACAGAAAACTCTGGAATCAAACTCATTTTCCACCCAATGTTGAGGCATTTGCTGCTGCAGGATCCCTGGCTGGGTTATGGGACGGGCTCATCTACCAGGACAGAGGGGAAAGGGGACCCAGAGGAAGCAGATGAGCAGAGAGAGGGTGTCAGACCTGCCCAAAGCAGGTTATGGTTCCAGAGGAAGAAAAAAAATCCGAAAAAGCACAAGTGGTTTCAAGAATGTAACAAAATGGATATGAAGTAGCCTCTATTGATCACAAATAAGATAGGAAATGGGATAATCGCTCATTAATTTTTTTAACTAGTGTTTGAATCCATTCTGGTAAAAAAAGAATGTAAATTAGGAAATAGCATATACAATCTAGGAATAAGACAGAGAAAACATAATAAGTTATTTTAAAAGATTGTCATCTGTTTTTAATTGAGATTATATGCAAATGATTCATATGGCATTTAAAGTATAATGAAAAAATATCCTTTCTGCATTTGCTAAACCAAGTTTAAGTGTACTGTGTGGGCATGAAAAGATAAGACTCTGAATGGATCAAATTTAAACATTTAGGTCTCTGACGTGGGCTTCTAAGTCAGCTTTTCACTTTCATGGGTTTGGGGAACAGTGGTGGAGTCCTCTAGCTTCCTGAGATTGAAGGGGACAGGGCTACTGAGGGAGTTGTGGCCATTCCCTCCTGCCTACCCTGGGACGCTGCTTGCCCATCTCTGGTGACGTTGGTGCTGAAGATTGAACCCAGAGCCTTGTGCTATATCCCCTTGTGCACAACTGAGCTGTATCCCCAGCCCCCAGCCCTCTGGTGAGTCTTAATGTCCATCTCTCCAGGTCGATTTCCTACTTAGGGAACTGCCATGTGCTCCATGCATGAACTTTGGAGCTCAATGTATTGAGTTCAAACTTGGCCTCATCACTTACTGTCTGTGTGTCCATAGCATTTCTGGGTCACCCTATTTGTCGAATGAGGATGACAGCAGTAATCATCTCCCATTAGATTGTCCTCAGAGGATTAAGTGTGTTAACACATGTAAAGTGCTTGGAAAAAAAAGAAAAAAATCAGATTTACAACTACAGGCTGACCCAGCAGCTCCATTCCTAAGGATTCATCAAGGGGAAATGAAAATATAAGTTCCCCAAAAGACTCGTACAAAAATATTTATGACAGCTTTATTCATCATAACACCAAGCTGGAAGGGCCACTGCCAGAAAATCTGTGGTAGGTCCTCACTGTGGGATGCTGGAGAGCAACAGGAAGGAATGAACCAGTGGCTTGGCAATGGCATGGTGAATCCCAAGGCCTGGCACTGAGTGAAGCAGTGGCGTAAAGAGCAACATGCTATCCTGATAGAACATACTGCAAAGAAAAAGTAAAGGGGGAGATAAAAGTCCTAATGGCTGGCCCTCAGAGGGTGGTTGCATTGCCAGGAAATGGCTCAAGGAACTTTCTGGGGAGATTCCATGCTCTGTATGTTGGGAGGGCATTGCATTACACAAGTGTAGTATTTCCTAAAATTCAGAGAATATCAATTTTAAATTGCAGATTTAATGTTTTGTAAATTTTATATCAAATAAATATGAATAATAAATTTAATTCATGATATGTATGCTTATATTTCAGGTGGAATCGTACTGATATCTGCAATTTTTTATTGAAATGCGTCAAAAACAATGATTACTTCCTGGATAGAAGGATGGAAAAATCAAATGAACATAATAAAATTTACTTAAATGTTAATGGTAGAATTTAGGAGGTGCCTAAAAATTCCTTAACTTTCATTAACATTCTGGAAGATTTTAAAATAATACATTGAGAAAACATACAAAAGTGTCCAGTAAAAACATCATGAGGCTATTATCATACGAAATTATTTCACATTTATCATTTTCCATAAAAGTAAACCCAAGCAAGTTTCCTTGAGTTCTTTGAAATGCTATTATTTATTGCCTGACAATTATTGACAGATTTGCCCGACACTAGAGCTAACCGTATTTTTCTTCATTGACCATTTTTATAGAACAAAAGTTAAATGAGCCCAGTCTTTTGCAATTAATTTTTATAGCATCATTGATTAGATTTCCCCAAATAATTTATTTCTCACTTCATACCCTAGAAGGTAATCCCATTAAATATCGTAGTATAACATATTAAACCAGACTGTCTCAGCGTCCCATCGAAAGATTTACGTAGGTCTGAAATAAGCTATTTCTGCCTAATGATCTGTATGTAAAAGCAACAGAAATATAGAAGGCAGGAATAATCAATCTATAAAATGTTGTATATCTCCTAAGAGTTGTCTATGCAATCAAAGGTTTCCTGGTGTGGGTGGGTGGTTATACGATGCCCTGGCTCCAGTTAACTAAACACTTAAAATATATGTTTCTCTTGAATTTAACATTACCTCTGCACAGCTGTGATAGTAAACCATTTTGTGTGGCCCTTCAAATATACAGCCTAATTACCTAATTCAGTCAGTAAATAAAACAAAGCATTCATCTGCAGCCACAGGCAGCAGCTAGACTCTGGGAAGTTACAGCAGGCACAGAGCAGCTCTAACCTCGGACAGTTTTCCACTGAAGACATTTAAAGAGGCAGTGAAATTAAGAGGAAGGTCCTACTCCCCAGGAATTTCTGCCTGGCTGGAGGATAATACAAAGGTGTCATGAAAAACAAAGTTTCATTGTCGTAAGACAATATGACACATTGAGAATATTCTGAAGTACCTCTCCCTTGGGATGCCAATTATAATTTACAAATATATTTTGGGTTGTTAATGAATACTTTATAGAGAACTGTTTTGGATTAATAGTTCAGTATTAAACTTAGAGGAAGGAAAATGAAGAAATAATTTAAATTTTGTACTCCATAATGGCTCAACATTTATTAAACACTTATTTTTTTAAGGTACTCTCTTAAATCATTTTCTACTATTGGTAGTAAAATTCTCATAATAATTTTATGAAGTCAATGCTATTTTCCATATATTTTAAAAATTAGGAAATTGAGGTTTAGGGGGTGAGTTATTTGCTCAAATCTGCATTACCGAGGAAAGAGAGAGCTTAGTATTGGTGAATTCCTGATTCCATTGAACATGCTAGAACAGCAAGACTTGCAACAGAAAGAAGACTTAAGGTCAGGAATAGGTTAAAAAAAGGACTTATGCAATATTTCCCAGATATTGTTATGGATTCTAAACTATCTCTACCAATTGCAATCTAGCACCAAAGAATTTTGGTTCTTATAATATGAAGAAACTGTGGAGAACAAAGGCATTTTGGAGAATTCTTCAAAATGTCAACTAAACATGCCTGGGAAACTATCCTCATTCAATTCAGGAGTCAGGAAAAGAGAAGTTTACCACAGATCATCATCCAGCACTCTCCAGGGATAAACAGATGACATTTAGTGAGTGCTGACTGTGTACCCATGCTGACTCAGCACCTGTTAGCAGTCCCAGTTGGGCAGATGGGGAGCTGAGGCCAGCACAAGCCAGGGGAGATGTCCCAGGGTATCCAACTGTGGAACTGGGTTCACGCCCAGACATGGGCCATATCTGCGTCGACCTTCATGTCAACTCGCACACACTGCCAGTCCCCAAAATGCACAGACTGCACTTTTTGAACTTGCCCATTTGTCTGTGTGTGGCCAGAATTTTCCTTAAGTAGTGCAGGACGTATCAATGTACGTGCTCGTCAGAACAAGATTGCATTCTTGTTCTTGGTCTCTTGGGGAAGAGCATGACTCGCTCTAGATCTCTATTTCTATGTGGCCATCACTGCTCTTCAGGTTTCAAGATGAAATGGGAGAAAGACATGCACAGTTTTTCATCATAGCGTTTCTTTTTCCCTATATGGAGGATCAGGCTATAGAAGCTGGTGCCTAAATTGTAGACATCTAAATGGAACAGATTTTGGAGATGGAACAACTCTATAGTGGTCACTTCATTTTTGACAATAACAATAAAAATATCCTAACATCTTTATTTATCTCATCGCACACACACACACACACACACACACACACACACACAGAGGCACATATATAGATACAGACCTCTGTATGGAGATTTATTACGTGTGCGTACAGGAAGGGCATGTCTATATTGATATGTCTGTTTCTTTTTACATGCATGTCTATATGTTCTATGTACATGGGTAGGTGGCAGAGGGATAGATTATGTACTCACTTCATAAGATGAACTATTTCTCCCGAATTAGTTGACTTTTCTTAGTCAGTTAGCCGTGTAGAAGTGTGTTCACTGCTTGTTTGATTTAGGTGGTTTCAAACATAGTTTCTTTTAAATCTGAAAATCTTGTGTGTGTGTGTGTGTGTGTGTGTGTGGGTGGGTGTGTGTGCTCGCACATTCTTCCACAAGTCCTGTGGCCTTTGCTCAGCAGCTTGTGTGTATGGTGAGCAAGGTCTATCCAAGTGACCAGTATGAGCCAGGCTTTAACCCTTGGTGGTCTTTAGACCCAGCACTCCAGGGTCCTTCTGACTGCTGTTTTTACACTATGAAAACTGGGTTGGATTCCCACTAATTCCAACTCAGAGGCTTTCGATATTGTCTATGTCACGTTTCTTACGTACAGAATAAAGAAAGAGGGGATTTTAAAACGCTGTGCTGGAACATTCTCTGTAACATTGTGTAAGCCATAAAATTCTATACTAACAATTTAATAAAAATACCTCAATATCACCTTTAACTTCTTTTTCTGGATAAAGAGACACAAAGCAAATATATCTTCAAAACTTTTGGAAAGGAATCACATAAAAATAATTTCGATCCAACATCCAAAGTATTGTTTTTACAAAGGTAATAAGCATTCTCCCCTAAGATTTCTTTATTGTGCAAAATGAGACTGAGATTGGGTAAAACTGTTCCTTCTACAGACTTTTGACATGCTAGTTAGAAATTTTAACATTTCCAAAGAGTATCAGAAAATGTACCAGGGTTTGAAGGGTTGGGGGTTAGGCATCTTGTCTCCCCTCCCTTGATTCTTGTGGATTTTCCTCCTTTGAAGTCCTGGGGTGGGGGCAGGGCTGAAGGCAAGGGAACACTCTAGACCCACCGCATTGCTTTTTTATTTAAAGTGATGGATGCACGGAGGGAGGAAGTGTCAGTGGGCACGTGTTGGGGATTGGGGTGTCGGTGCCTTCTCCTCCCACATCTCAAGCTCTCTGCAACGTAACTTCAGTCTGTCCTGTGCGTCGGCTGTCCAGGCTCATCCTGGGTCCTTCTATGGTCACAGGAAGTCAATGTGTGCAGACTGCTCTTTCATGCCTGCATCCTCCAACCTGCCCCGTGTCTGCCAACAGTAAGGCTCCCCCGGTCCTCGGCCATTCTGCTGCATCCCGCAGTCCACTACAAAGTGCATTTCTAAGGCACATTGCTTAAAACAGTTTTCTCCTATTTTTAATATAAAAAAAAAAAATCCTCCAGTTTGGGTCCTAGTTAGCCAATTCTTTCATAGACCTGTGAGGTTGAAATGGCATTTGCTGAATTCCATAATTACATGTTCTATGATAAATCTGGGTAGCAGTGGCAACTAACTTGTGTCCCAGAGAGGGACCCTTATAGGGAATGAAATGCATCCTGAAGCTCACTTAGAAACAGCCTCTCTTCTGCTTCTCCTGTTGTGGATTCCCCGGTCACAGATCAGCCACTGGTCAGTGCTCTGTAGGTACAGGCATCACAGCATGACCCTGAGAGGGACAGTCGCAGCCCTCAAACCTCCCAGGCTGCAGCCACTCCTGCAGTGCACACAGGAAGGAAGCAGGGGCTGGGCTTGCTGAGCAGGCTGGCCCGGTGGTGCCTGGGGGCTGCCTGGGCTAGGGGCTCAGTGAGTGACGGGCAGAGCCCCGGTCATCCCACCGCCAGCGCTGGAAATGGAAGGTCCTTTGCTGGAGCAGAGGCATGGCCTTTCAGTAATGGACATTCCCTACACACCCGTCTTTCAGAAGATTCTAGAAGGAAAAAAGGAGTTGAAAGAAGATACTTAATAATGCAATATTACTTCAAAAAGAAAGAGAAAATTCCTTCCTCAAGGTCATACCAGGGATAAGATGAATAAATCATGGGATAATTATACTGACTGGCTATAGAATCACTCCTTTCTTGAATTTAAATACTTTAAAGATAGATCAACTTCATAAATTTATGAATTTGTAGAACATTTTTCACACTAGTTCATTATCTTCAGTTTAGGATTACTTGCAGGTGTGCGGGTACTCATGGTACCTAACTTGGTTAATTTTTAGTATATCTCCTAACCTTTTTTACTTGAATATGAGCTTAATATATATTTTTTACTTTAATTCTTCTTGGCTTATTATTCAGACCTTATTTGATACTTTGGTGCCAAAGTAAACCCTCAATTTCAATTCAATATACTATTGTACATTTTATCATTTTTAAAAGGTATGTTCTTATGACCAAAGCCCTGATGTGTTATAAAAAATTTTAAAGCTCACATACACATTCTAATTTCTTAAAATATTTTACTAGATTGTTTCAGAAGCTCAGTGTTTTAACGTTTGCCTGGAAATTATAGGTGTCCTGATAATAAGGTTAATTTAAAAGATCAGAAGAGAATTTGCATCGTGTGCATATTGTCTATTTAAGAAATGAGGGAGGGAGCACCTTTACTATTCTTAGGGGCAATTCAAATGAAAAAGTAACATTTTCACCTAAAAACTGAGCCAACTGAAAAAGTGTCACCATGCACCCTGACTCAGAGGGCTCCCTAACCTGTACCACAGTGCAACTTGCTAAGGGGTGAAGGTCTCGAATACAAAGTATCAATTAATGGAAAAGTCTTGAATGCACCCTATTGCACAATCATTTAATTTTAGGAATCTAATCAATAGACTAATAACACTTAAAGTGGGGCATACGTGGACATTTATGGGTCATTTTTTATTATTAGTTCTTTTTAGTTATACATAACCTTAGGATTCACTTTGACATAATTACTAAAACACAGGATATAATTTGCTCTAATTCAGTCCCTAGTACTTCCTCCTTCTCTCTCCTCCTTCCTTCCCCACTTCCCTTCCCTCTACTCTATTTATCTTCCTGCTACTTAAAGTTGTTTTTTAAATTAGTGTTTTGTGGATATACATAAAAGTGAGACTCACTATGGTAATCTGATAGTATTGCATGTATGTACATAGGAAATTAGGTCAAATTCATTCTGCTGTTCTTCCCATATCCTGTTCCTCCTCCTTTCCCCTAAATCCCCTTTCTCTACACTATTGATATTTCTTCTATTTTGATGGAATTTCTTTTCTTTATCTCCCCCACCTCCCACCTTTATTTTGGACTAGCTGCTGCATATCAGGGAAACATTTGACCTTTGACTTCCTGGCATGACTTATTTCACTTAGCACAATGTTCTACAGTTCCATCCATTTACCAGCAAATGACATAATTTCATTCTTATTTATGACTGAGTAAAACTCCATTGTGTATATATAGCACATTTTCCTTATCCACTCATCTATTGAAGGGCACCTGGGCTGGTTCCATGGTTTGGCTATTGTGAATTGTGCTGCTAAAAACATTTATGTGACTGCATCCCTACAGTATGTGGATTTTAGATCTTTTGGATGTATACTAAGTGGTGGAATAACTAGGTCTTGTGGTGGTTCCATTCTTAGTTTTTGAGGCATCTCCATACTGCTTTCCAGAGTGGTTACACTAACTTGCAGTTCCACCAACAATGTATGAGTGTACCTTTCCCCCACAACCTCACCAACATTGATTATTATTTATATTTTTGGTAATTGCCATTCTGACTGGAGTGAGATGAAATCTCAATGTACTTTTTGATTTGCATCTTCCTGACAGCTAGAGATGTTGAACATTTTTTCCCGTATTTGTTGGCCATTTGTATTTCTTCATTTGAGAAGTAGTTGTCTTGTTCTTTTGCCCATTATTAACTGGGTTATTTGTGGTTTAGAGGGGGTGTTAAGTTTTTTGAGTTCTTTATATATTCTGAATATTAATACTGTCTGAGGAGCAGGTGGCAAAGATCTTCTCCATCCTGAAGGCTGTCTTCATGGTCTTAATCATCTCCTTTGCTGGGCAGACATTTTTTAATTCGATGCCATCCCACATTTCTAACAACTAAAGGAAATGAACAGCACAAATATTCAAAACTAAGGATTTAAAGAAATATCTACGAAGGAAAGTAGGTAGGCATTTAAATTAGAGATGTGGGTAAATGTTCACTGGTGTGGAAAGGCATCCATAACCACTGCTGTCCACATAGAGCAGGATCCGACTTCATTTGTGAAATATGATAAGTGCTACCAAAAAGGTCAAAAAAAAATATGCCCCAAAATCCCTTCTTCTGACTTGTGAGGCAACGGGACACTGAATTGTTTTATTATCTTTGCTTTTTAGTTTAAATTTATCTGTCTTATTCGTCTCAGAGAACATGTTGTTTTAATAGAGTTAAATTGTTTTTTTTCTCTGTTGGACAAATGCGTCACAGAAATGACATACTTCCCTGCTTTTCTTTACTCTTCTGGGGGAGGCAGGCAATGCCCACTGTCCATACAGAAGGGTCAGCGGCCACTCGGTGGCACTCCATGACCTGCCACATCACTGGCAAGAGTGCTGGTTCATGAAGGGGTCGTGCCTTTCCTTCCCTTTGACCGAGGCTCCCTCCCATGCCCCAGGCCTGCCTGCTTCCTCTCTGCCCCCATTTTCTATTGCCTGGTTTGAACACTTTCACACCCTCCAATCCCAGAACATGGCAGCTGAGCAGATCCTAAAATTGGGTTGGGCTTGGTGTTGCTAAAAGAAGATTTGTGACTTCCAGGTTTCCAGACAGGCGACGCCCAACACCATGTTTACCAAAGAGGCCTGGAGACTGCATAGCTGGCCGGTCAGTGAGTCGGTGATTCGGTGAGCCGGTGTGCTGGGCTCGACTTTCTCCCACCGCATCCCAGAGCTGCGATTCCCTCAGGGGCTTCCCAGGGAGGGTCCTTGCAGCCGAGGTGCAAAGCAGGCATTCTCTGACCCCTAAGTAAACACCACGGAATAATATGAAGATTGGCCTAGACCCCAAATGACTTCACCAACTCCCATCTGGCTTGATACATCAGGGCCCTGATTCTAGAAGGAACTGTACCTTGTTTAATTATTTGCTGTTACCATCTTGAAATCATTAATAATTTTTGAATATGAGTCTGTACCCCACAAATTACATAGCTGGCATTAGCCCCAAACACTGAATATTCTTTTGGACAAAAATGGCAAAGTGAAAATACACTTTCAAATAGATTCATTTTGGGTATTGGGAGAAGAAAGATAACTCCTTCCTTTTGGATTACCTTCTAATTCAATGAATCCTAAGAAGAGCACTTTCTTTCCTAGAAAACCACCTGGTCCTTACCTTTTGCACCTGACTGGAGATTTGCATTTGAGAATCATTTCAGAAGGAGGAGGTCAAAATTTCAGGCAGCCTGTGCTGTTAGAGGAAGAATGAGTAGAAGTTTCTTAGCACTGGATAACCATGAACTCATGATTCTGGCTAAGTCGTGGCAGGGAGACCAATCCCTGAAGGGTTCTTATCCCTGAAGGGTCGAGGTGTAATGCTCATTGTGAATAGGAGACCCAGGCTGGAACGACACAGCCACTGATGGGTGGGGCTGTCCTGGAGCCCCACCAGCGCTGACTGGCTGCAAATCAGCCAGTAATCAAACGGTGACACCTGAGAGCGCTCCCAGGGTGATTCCTTGTCTTCCTCTTCAAGAAGCACAGTATCACTCTCATCCTTCCCCAGAATTGAGTTCAGTGGCTTATGCTCTTCGCCTTTTAAATCAATGTCAAATCTCCTGTGGGACAAGGTCAGAGACAGCTGTTCTCAGTGAATAACTGCAGATCAGAAAGAAATTATTTCTATCCACAGCCAGCATGAAGTTTTGCCTCTTTCAATCCTTCGCCCTGCCAACAAATCTACATTAAATGCGTGTAATATCCAATCTGTTTTAGAGATCTGCTATAAAGTAATGGAATGGAGTGCGTCGTGAATAACTGCAGACGGTGGGAACATAGCATGCATGCTTTATCTTTATCATATTAAAACCGACATGGTTCTGGATGCTAACACTATTTCCTATTTGTTTACAACTAAGCAGGTCAACTGTCCATTCAGTTCCAGAGCTGTCTTGTCTGGCCCCATGTTCTGCAGAACTAGTGAGACTCCCCTGGCATGTGCTCACAAGGCCTGCTGGGTACTTACCATTAATGATTTCTATTGACAAGGTTATTGGATTCGGGATGAATGTTTACATTGGAAGGGAAACAAACAGATACTCAAGCTGGAGGAGATTATCTCTGCTAAGCCCGCTGCTGTTTATTCCTGCTAATGAAAAGCAAAGACAAAGGGAGGCCTTGGGGATGAGCGTAATGAAGGGAGACAATGGCTGGATTGGAGGCTCATCCTGCACAACAGAGGTAAGCTGGAAGAGCTGGGGGCTTTCAGCTAAAGACATGGACAAAAACTTGTTACTTTTTGATCCAGTTGTTCGCAGTGAATGACTCTATTTGCAAAGAAGATTTTGGGTTTTCAAACAAGGGGCAGGAGGCACATTCTTGATTTTTTTTTTTTTTTTTTTTCTGTTAAACACACTTGGATACTTGTTCCTGAATAAATGGTGTCAAAGATCTTCATTTTCTTCTCAAACAACAAAATGAAAGGAGTATAACAATAGAGGTACTTAAGAAGGCACAGAATTGACTAAAGGCTAAAAGTCCAAACTGCATTTTTAGTAGATGCCCCAATTAATACTTTGCTAAAAAGAGAAGAAGCACAGCTTTATCCTCATGTTCCAAAGGTGAAGAGATAAAAATTACATGTTGATTAATTGCAATTAATTCATTTTTAAATTGCATGGTCTGCATTATTGTAACTGACACATAAAGTCAGATCCATGAAGCTTTGTCCAATAGGGTTTTTTTAAATTTGAATGTCTGGCTCAACTTTGCCTATCTTTGCACTCTCTGTCTTTCAATATGAACTGCACACACTTTGAAAATGTGAGTGCATTAAAGTAATTTAAAACTTCCCCATGGTAACAAACCAAACATAATGGGGGAGGTATCAAAATCAAGTTAATATTTCTGGGAAGTAACCATGATCTTTCAATACAGATCTGAGATGATATCATAGAAATAAAGTATACCTCACTTTATGTCTGAATGAGTGGAAACATCTAGAAACAAGGTAAGGAAGATCAAATAAAGGTAACATCACAGCCTTTTGGAGAACAGCTTGGTGGCAAAGGCAGAGAGAGTTGCTGCTGTAGTGTTGACCCAGAACTTTCTGAGCTGCACACCAGTCTCTCCTGGTGCTTTTCACATGGCTGAGAAGCTGTTCAATGGCCATTTTTATTTTCCTCAGCTAATTTGAAATGTTAATATGGGAATGTAGAAAGTACAAAAGTCATCTTATAAAACATGATTGAATTCACCTACCATTTTTAAAAAGTATATCTTCACCTAAGGACAGAATATAAAAATTATGATAAAGCTTAAGTGCTATTTGAAAATGTATCTATCATTGTTGTTTCTATTGCAAACCTAAATGAGTCTTATAGCAAATATGACATCTTTATTTCCAAAGGACATGTAATTTTTTACATATTTATAACAGCACTCAAAACGGAAATATGTTTACTGGAGATTCCTTTTGGGTTCCATTAACAAGGTCATATTTTATATTATTTAAATGATTCCATTTTCTAGAATATTGTCTTCATGTTGATTAAATGATATAAATTCAATTTATGTAGCAACATGTATACATTTTGTTAAATTCTCAACTATAATTCTGTTTGGAAAGTAATATGTAATGTCATATGTTCAATTTTCTCATGACTATTCCAAAGAAGTTTGGGAAAGGTAACAGAACAGTGGTAAAGGGAAGGTAGAAAGAGGAAGCAGAATGGACAGAGGCTGTCCACAGGAAATAACCCCAAGATTTTGGCAGAGGAAGGAATACACTTTAGTTTGGTTCCTTTTCTTCTCAATTAAAGCAGATACAATAAGGTTCCCCTTGGGAACCTGTCATGTGGTCTCTAGCCCCTGTTCTTCTTTCTATCACTTTTGCCTGGGAGCTGAGACTTTTTAAAGCACTTGTGCTCACTCCCAGCAGCTGTTTTCCTGCTGTGGAGCTGACACTGAATATTTACTGCACATTTAGTGTGGTACCTCACTTGAGCTTCACTCTCTGAGGTGGCCACTTGCCCAGACTAGGAGGCATCTTAGCATCTTGGGCAAGAATGTGCCCTTCAGAGTCAAGAGTGCCTGGGTTTTAATCCTGAATCTGCCATCATCAGCCATTCAGCCTTCAGCCAGCATGTGGATTACCTCATCAGTGCCTCTGCTTTCCCAGCTATAAAATGTGTATAAAGTAGAGCTCACCCCAAGGGATTGTTATAAAGAGTACTAAGTAATTTAGTATAGATAAGGCATTTTGAAGGGATGTTTAATTAATACTATTCCCATTTTCCTGATAAGAAAATTGAGGTTTAAGTTATCTAAGCCACAGGTCATGAAGGGAGAAGTTAGCTTACTCTTGAACAATATCTACCCAACACTTTTAAAATAGAAAATATAAAAATGTTTTATTCCCCAAACAGAGAACCCTAGGTGTTGTATAAACACTATTAGAAGCAATGGATGGTAAAATACCAACCCCGTCAGCACAGCTGTGCCAGGCACGCCGGCCAGGTGCACACAGAAACCACGAGGGCAGGCCACCTGGCAGCACCAGGGCTTTGGAGAAGACGCTCTTGCTTTGTTCCAGAGCTGTCCTGGCTTAGTTGCAGCCTGTGAGACTTTGATATGAATTCCTAGCATCAGATCACTTTCAGAATTCCACTTTCTTCTTTCCTGGTTAATCATATCTGGTCACGCCTTTGGCTGGTAGTTCCATCTCCAGAAGAAATTCTTATTATAGCAAATAAGGATTGTCAGTCATATGTGACCACAAAGCTAGGGGAGGGAATCTGTGGATGCCCGGGACAGGGACAGGTCCGAGAAATGTTCATTTACTCAACAAATATTTAACAGAGCAACCGCTGTGGATCCGACACTGTGTGAGATGTCAGCATGACGCAAACTTGGGGAAAACGTGGTCCTTTTCCTCCTTGGAACTCAAATCTTTCTTCAGTGGTTGGTGTTAAACAAATGGGCTGATTACTGAAAGATGGAGATCCTATCTAGATTCCTCACTTTGTACCATTCGTTAGAAGTCAATCCCAGATCACTCAGTCAATTAAATGAAAAAGAAAGAAAGAAAGATACTATGAATATTTATCTGATTTGTTAGTGGAGTAGGCCTTTCCATAAGAGGGAAAGGTGTTGGCCTGTGTCACAGAGCTGATATTCCAATGACCAGAGAAGCCTGTGCAGCAGAAAGAGAAGATTGTCCATCTGTGAAGGTGGTAGGCTCGTACCTGTGGAGAGAATTCACCAAACACGGACAAAGAAGGGCAGTGCAAGGTATGATTTGAACGTTTAGTATGTTTCTACCAGTTTCAGGCGAAGGTTTCTTGTTCACAATGGGATGACAGTTTCAATTCTAAAAGTCGAAATTTCCTTTGGAAGTCCCAATGTTAAAGAAGAAAGAGATAACGAGGCATCTGTCTCCCATTGTTTATATCAAGTTCCATGTGAAATCAGAAAGCGGGGAGGCTGATTGACATGGGAGCAGGAGACAACAACACACTTCTAACGCTCGTGTTTCACAGCCCCATTAAAACTGGAAATGTGCAGGGTTGCTGCAGAGAACCAACAGTCCTCTCACCCAGGCAGCCAGAGAGCAGGCTCCCCCAATCATGTCGCGTCCATCAAATGATGTTTATTTGCACGGAGGGTCAGGTTACTAATGGAGAGGCCCCGCCGTATTTACTGTCATTTTGCATATTTGTCAATGAATTAGAAGACAAATAGCACGATCCCAGTTTTAGGCTGGAGATTTATGTTTGAGGGTTTGGATTCTTTCCTTTGAAGGGCAGGAAGTGGGGTTCTTTAAATGCATTACTGAACCCCCGTCTCATCATGAGAAAAACCTCAGACAAGTTCCAACAGGGACGTCCTGAGAAATACCTGGTCAGGCTCCTCAGACCGTCAAGGGCATGAAAGAAACCAAGTATGAAAATCTGGCAATACTCAGAATTTTCTTTTCATTGAGCAAAAAAGGAAATGTAACGGTCCATATTCACATCTTTTCTCTTTTCAAGTTTATGCTTAAAGAATTTTGATGATATTCTTTCTTATATTTAGAGTAAAGATTGGCCATTGTGGAACATTAAGAAGATACAGGCATAAAAAAAGAAAATGAAAATCCCATAAACATATAAGAGTAAAACATGTTGGGTAGTGAAATCTTGCCACCTGTGAAATACCTGAATCCATCTTAGTGTATACAACAAATACGTCATTGCTCTACCTGCGGGTTCATTACGGCCTGTGACTGACACTTGACGATGGATGGACTACGCTTGCTGGGCCAATGGCTTTCCCTGGACTTTGGAGTTCTTTTCAGTCTTACAACATTTTTTAATACAGCTCACCTGGCTGAGTGGTCTTTCTGTTAACTCTCATATACATCTATGATCACTTCCTCAGCGATCCCTAGAAATGGGACTTCTGAGTTAGAATCTCGTGAATGATCAAACGTCTACAAATGTTACCAAGTCCCCCTCCAGACTTTGTGCCACCACCTACACCAAAAACCTAAGTTGAAAAGTGTCTGCAAGTTCCCTTCATTAATTAAATTAGTCACTCTACAAAAAATACCTAGTGACCTTTCTACATACCATATTCTTATCGGAAAAAGCTGAATGTATGAAATAAGTTAGAAGAGAATTTTCAAAAGAAATGATTAACATTTTGCAACTAAAACACTTTACACTAAAAAAATGGATTGGCCTATTTCTCTTATTGCTCTGTTATGGAATAAAAATTAACATTATTAAATATAAAACATACTAAATAACAAAGAAAGAAGGAGACATTTATTGGTAACTGCATTTATTTTTCCCACTTCCCAGAATAAATGGGTTTCAGTTAAAATTAGTTAAGATGCAAGTTTATTTTGATAAACTGGTAAATTGAAAATTGATCGACTGAACTCATGTTTTATGTAAAATGGTAAATATAACATAATTATTGTGGAAGAAAATACAGCCAAAAGAATGAAGCAGGTAGAAAATATCACTTTATTTTCTGCATATTGTTTCCTTCGGCTCTGAATCCCGCAGGGTTCCAGCATTTGGGGAAATGCGGTCTTGGATGCGCCAGTCCCCAGGGCCTGTGCAGATTCTCTCGGGTCCCTGCAGGGCTCGCGATCCTACCAGCGGATGGACGAAGGCCTCCTTCCCCTTCTTGCTCTTCCCCGCACCCAGGGCCTCTGCCCGATCTCAGGAGCACACTGGGTGCAGTGTTAGTGTCCGCACGAGCAGGTTCTGCCCATGGAAACTGGCTCTGAGCAGTCTCTGCACAACATCAGCTTCCTCAGGCAGAATCCCCCAAAGTGGCTGCCTGCAGACGTCCAAGAGAGGCAACGCAGAAAGAGGAGACACAAAAGAGCACTTCAACCTTTAAAAACACTTTCCCCGGAAAAGAACCTAGGTGGTATGCTGTGAATGATACCATGGGTATCCAGCAAAGGCTTTCTGGCCATCTCAATTTCCCAGGAGTTAGTGGGTCTGGGGGAACAGGGTCTTTCAACAATTTAAATACATGTGGGTGGCATGCTGGCCTCGAGACTCATAGGGTTTCTGCAACACCTTCCTGCCTGCAGCTTGTCTTAGGCCGTGCTGTACAGCATATGTTACCCCAGGACATTTGCACTGCTGTTGCCTTCTAGGAGTGCTGGTATCCACCTAGACCTACCTTCCTGCCTCAGCATCCTCAAGCCACTGGCCTCTCCCTTTAGCTTCACCCTCAAATGCAAGGAGGAAGCTCCAAGGTCAGCACAGAGAAGATGGGGTTAGGAGCCAAGCATGGGGACACCTTCAGGTCCACCCCCCCTGCTCTGAGGGCTCCTGGTGCTGCTTAGAGACCACACAGTTTATCCCCTGGTGATGTCCCCATCACAGGGAACGTCCCACCTGGCTCTAGGAGGGGATGCTGCTGGGGGAAACTGACATAAGAGACTACTAGAGCAAACAGAAGGCCCTGCCTTTGATAAACTCAAACACAATTCTCAAGTGTTTCCTGTACACAGAATGCAAAGTTTCAGCTCACGTGAAAGGTGGCCAAGACCCCCGGGGGCTGGGCTGGGTGGGGTTCTGCACGGCTGCAGGAGCTTTTGAAGGGAGGACGTAAGTGGGAGGCGGCCATTGACATGGTTCTGCATGGTTCTGCGTTTCTGATTCCTCACTCCAACACAGTGGCCTTCCCTCCCCACCTGCTCACTCCTGCAGTCACACCGACGATCTGTCTCTGGGCCTGCGCAGCACCTCGTTTATGGGTCTGTTAGTGCGCTCGGTTTGGCTTCTGTCATGGTGTGTCCACGCTTGTCTCCTGCATTGGGCTGAGCAGTTCTAAAGCCAGGCCAGATCCTGGGACTTCCTCGGTCATTCAAGTAGGGGCCACTCCTCCTATCCCAGGAGATCATGGTCAAGTAACTGAGCTGGGTCTGTGTAGCAATCAGAAGCCACTGTGGGGTGCAAATACCTGCAGAAGTCACTGGATTGTACCCGCAAGGGAGTTACTGTGCTCGGTCACAGTCCCAAATGCAGCACGGAGATTAGCAAGGGTTGAGGCCGCATCAGCTGAGCTGCATAACACTGCCTCCTGTCCACAGCCTTCTGATCCTGAGATAAGAGGCCCTTGCCCCAACCTGTCAGTTTGCTAACGCTAGACATAGATGATCCCATGTTAAAACACAAGCTGAGTCCTTCAAAATGGATGCTGTCCTGAAGGTACGTGGCCAGGCTGTGCCCCTTTCATTTCAATGCTAGAATTGCTCCTGTGCTCCAAACTCTCATCCTGACAGTAGTCACACACGGAGATAAAAGGTGGAAGGCATCATCTGCTCGCTGTCTTGTTATGCTACAGGTGATAACACTGAACCAGATAGATGACCCCAAGGGCTAATGATGGCAGACGTGGGGAATCTTGCCTCTATACCATCATCGCTGAAAATTAATTCTAATCACTTTGTTATTTATAAAAATTGACCCTGTGACATTTTGTGAGGGTCACCTCTTCACATTGTCAGGAACAGAAATGCTTAAAAACACTTCTAAAGCATCATCAATGCTTCTGTCTCAGATTTTTGATGATTTTATTTATACCCCAACCATCATAGTTTGGACAGATTATAATGTTTTATCTCAAAGTGTATTTAAACTGCCTTAATCTGGTGTTTATATGTCTTCCAAGATTAGGAGGTGTTTGGCACAGGGATCTGATCTCTGCATCTCACATTAGCATTGCCATTGAATGTTATCAGAATGAATAGGTGGATGGAAATATATCATTAATCCATATGGAGTGCCATTTTTATTTGATTTCCTTAGCTGTTTATAACACTTTTCTCCGCTTTGATTCAGATAGTCAATTCTAAGAAAATCTGTCTAATCAGCTGGTTCATTTCCCTCTCAAGAAGCAGATTTCCTTTTGGACCTTAACAGAATTTCATTAGCAAAGATCTGAGCAAGAGCCTATCACAAATAAGTTCAGTAGATATATCTACATTCCTATGAACGATAATCCTATTTTTACATTACAATCAAAACTCGGAATACTTTATTAAATTTTTTGTTCTTAGACCACAAACAGAGTAATCAGCATGACTTCTCCCAAAGCAAAGGCATGTGAGATGGTGTGGGATACCTTTGTACAATCACTGAAAATTAATTCTAATCACTCTTTGTTATTTATAAAAATTGACCTTGTGACATTTTTTTGATGGCCACCTCTTCACCTTGTCAGGAACAGAAATGCTTAAAAACACGTCTAAAGGATTTCAGAGATACACACTTTAAAAACTTGCAAATGACCATTCATAAAACAGCATCCTGTTAAGAAGCCCCCATCACGGTCCGCACGCTCAGGAGATGATAAACTGGACCCACAACACCTAAGATCCTTTCACACGTCATTTGCTTTTTTTTTTCTTTTTCTTTTTGATGGATGGGTGAGCAAACTTAAGGAGCTAATGGGCAGATAAAAGTTGAAGCGGGAAGGAGCCGCAGCGCTGAGACAGGTTGAGAGCCTTTCTGACCGCAGCTCCCAGCCCGGCCTCCCCCGCCAGCGCTTCCCCTTGTGAACTTTTTGTGTTTCATTCATTTTGGTGCCATTGGAAACAGAGGGGCCAAGCAAAGGCCACATCCTGCTCCACTGACTCGAGCTGTCCTGTAAGCGAGTTTAATGGGTTAGAAGTTAATACCGGTGACAGTTGCAAGAAAAGTTGCCAAGCGTCTCCAGGGCCCCAGGGACTCCCCGGGGCCCCCGCTTCCCTGGTCTCCTTCACTCTCCTTTTCTCTTATCTGTGGACGCCTCCCGACAAACAGGGCACCTATTAGGAAACAAAACCCTGTGCTGCTAGGGTGAGGAGGCCTCATTAACACAGGGGGGGCCCTGTGGCGGGGGACTGGCTCTAATGACAGGACTTGAAAGTGCTGATCACGTGAACAGATAAGCTCTTGGAGAGAGAAATCGAATTTCCTTTACATTTGCAAACTATTGTTTTCCCTTCTTTTTCCCCCAAGAGGGGGCGGTTCTTTGGTGGAGTGAGCTCTCTCAGGCACCTCACTTTCTCTGCATGGCTTCCCTTTGGACCATTTTCCATGTGATTTCTCCCAGAGCACCTTCTAGGCAGGCGGAGAAGCACAGACTGGAGAAATCCCTGCTCGGGCATCTTTCCCTGCCTCCTCCAAGCACACGCCTGGTGACACGGCGCTGCTGTATACCGTGTACACGCCTCGTGCACGCACAGCTCCCTGGCTCTGCAGGACTCCTGTGGAACATGAGCTCAGAGTGAAGCACAATATGGTTTGCACACTTGTGTCCTGGGGCTGCTGGAACAAAGTCTCCGGACCAGGTGGCTGAAAACAGCAGGGATTTATCCTCCCGAAGTCTCTGGAAGAATTGCCCCAGTCTCCCTGCTGGCTCTGGTGACCAGAGCTGTCCTGGCTTGGAGAGGCCTCACCCCCCCCCCCCACCCTCTGTCTTCACAGGGCCTTCTCCCTGTGTGTCTGTGTCTCTGTGTCCTCTCTTCTCCGCTCCTCCTTTTTTTTTTTTTTTTAATACCAGGGATTGAAACCAGGAATGCTTAACCACTGAGCCATATCCCCGGCCCTTTTTTATATTTTATTTAGAGACAGGGTCTTGCTGAGTTGCTTAGGGCCTCACTAAGTTGCTGAGGCTGACATTGCACTTGCGATCCTCCTGCCTCAGCCTCCTGAGCCTCTGGGATTACAGGCCTGCACCACCTCTCCTGGCCTTCTCCTCTTCCTGTAAGGACTCCGGTCGTGTTACATTAAACTTGAGTGAATCTGCAATGACTGTTTCCAAATGTGACGACTTTCACAGTTGCTGGGGGGACTTCAACAAATGTGGGAGGCTTCACAATTCAACCAGGCACCTTGAGCTCTCCGGACCCCCGGCACCTCTCTTCCACTCTCTACCCTTAGTCACAAGGGCGGCCACTCTCCTGACCTCTGGGGGCACCTGTGGCTCTCCTGTGAGCTTCATTTCAATCACGGCCATCAGCTGTTCACAGGTGACTTGCTTTTTAAGGATGACTTTCTAAACTCTACTCAGATTCTCTGAATAGGTCTCATCATTAATATTCCTGACCAGTTATCCATTAAGTAAATGGCATATAGTTTTTTTTAATATTAACCTATGATAAAAGCACTTATTATGGAAGAGAAGACAGTAAATTCTCCTTGTAAAACACTAATTCTCTAGAGATGTTCCGGTGACTGCCTGAGATCTGTTTGTAGTGCCAGCTGTGCAGAGTGCGGCCGTCTTTTTCGGCTCACCTCTTCCTAGCATAAGCCTGTTCTCCATCAGGTTAGCAGAACCTGAACCTCAGTCAGATTCTCAGGCCGTGCAGAAGCAGACAATGGATCCCAGGAGGCGTGTGCTCTCAGTTCACCTGGCCCCACGGCCTCTGCTGAGGTGTGTGGGAAACCTGCTATGGCTACAGTCCATCTGTGGGCCCTCACGACTATCCTGTGCTTCTGAGGCCCTGAGCATCTTCCTGCCACCAGGCCACCTCCATCTTGGGTCTTAGCCTCAGAGCTTTGGTGGGGCTTTCTCCTCAGGAGAAGGTTGTGGGCCCAGCCCAGGGAGACCTACCTGCAGGAGAGCAGAGCTCCATCCTGCTCGCTCCTCCTCCTCCTCCTTTTGCCTAAGCCTCGAGTCCTCCACGTCTCCACCAAGCTCTTGTCTTCTCTGTTGTCATTTTCGCATAACCCCTATTTCAAGTCAACGTGCCAGCACGACCAATTGGTTAAATAACTTTGGTCAACCTACTTATTCTAATTAAAGACTGTCCTCTTTCTGTGAGGCTAGGTTAATAACAGTCTCTACCTTGCAGATGTGGTGTTTGTTTTGGTTTGGGGGGGTTGGAATTAACCTACATTATCTAAGTTTACATAAACACTTAGAACTGAACTTGGCACATAGATTCTGTGATATAAGAATGTAAGTTATTATCAATTAACTTATTTGCTAATAGCTTAGACAGGGAGGAAAGAACAAAATAACAGGAGGAAACAAAAACCCTAAATTTGCAAATTAACCTTAGAGATAATGTTTCCCACACTTACGCGTCACCCCCACCCAGGAGCAGAAAGATGGACCTGAAGAGCTCGTGTCCTTGGTGGCGCGTCCCCACCAGGAGTGCAAAGCAGACAGGGCGTCTGCTCTCAGGGAGCTTGAGTCACCAGAAAAGTCATCTGAACTGATGGAGGAGCAGCACCACATCCGGAAACTGTGATTAACTCTTGGAGTGATCACAGAACTGGCCCAGGCAGTAGCAGCCAGGGGACCCCAACGCAGCAATCAGCCTCTGGCTGAGTCGACAGATGGAGAAGAAGTCTGTTAAAGGGCTTTTTCACCTCGTCACTTTTAGTGGTGTCGCGTCCACACCACATGCAGACTCAAGGAGTGTGCAAGTGACACTTGGTTTCCCTGAACCTCAATGAACACTTTGTTTGGGGTGCCAAACCCCATAGGAGAGGATAAATATTAAACGGAAATGATATGGATCCCTAAGGTCCCGCCTCTCGGAGGTCATGGCTGAGGGTCACCTCGGCTGGAGCACAGGGAGCCCTCCTGCAGGTCTGTCTGCTCTGCCCTCAAACTCACCGGCACGTGCGAAGGTGTTCTTGAAAGAAAGAATTGGTGGCCAGCTGTCCTTGCTCTGCACTAAAAGGGGCGGGGGCAGGGATGACGCATCAGGAGGGACCTCAGCCAGGTGGAGGTCTATTGAGCCCATGGGCAGGAGCTGCTAAACACAGGGGCACCTGGCAAAGGTGGCTGCCGGAGCTTCATGGGTACCAAGAGACTCGGGACAAAACCTGTGATTTACGTACAGTGGTGCTTCACGTGGAGGTGCTGGCATTCGTGGGAGCAGAAGGGACGGGCGGCTGAGCCGGGCACTGCAGCGCCTCTGCAGATACAAACGAGGAGAAGGCACGTGCCTTTGGACTTGCCACACACTTTCTGGAAATCTCAGGGACCTGATTCCAAGTTCAATCATTGCAGCTACTTTTTCAGCTACGTTGTAGGAAGTTGCTACCATAAGTGGCTATGGCAGCCATCGCAGAGACCTGCAACAGGAAAACATCTCTAAAAATGCTGACATGACGGCGCGTCTGTGCTGTGAATCACGGATTCACTAGAAAATGCTGCTCCCACCAGCGGCAACCAGAGAGCTCTGGTCCATTTTGTCCTCTTTGTTAAAGTAAAGAGTTTATTAAAATATCATTCAATGCAGCCATTAATATTGCATATTCAATGGGTTGGGGAAAAACCTGTGACATGTGGACTTTAAGAAACTTAGTTATGCTATCTAACAGTGAATACACTATCAGTTTCAAAGACATTTTTATAAGAACAAGAAAAAAGAGTAGAGTATCATAAACTGATGTCTACGTTAGCAATGTCTCTCTCAACCATAGGAGTAGAGGCAGTTTCTCTTCCTTTCCTTTCTTATGATCTCTAAACTTTCTACAATGAATGTGCATTTTTTTTATAATACAAAACAAAAGCTGTTATAAAATAAAGAAAATTGCATTTTTATGGTGAGAAATAAACATTTTCAATAAGATAGACTATCATGAAGCAAGATATTTTATTTGGTAACATCTGCGATGAGTCTAATTCGAACACTTAGCATCCCCTAAACAACTCCTCTTGCCTTGGCAGAGGCAAGTGCGTTTGTGTGGACTTTGAGGACAGGTGATAACATCTACAGTGTTTAAAAATATCAGCCAACCTGGCAAAACATCTCAGAAATAGCTCTGGCATTTCAGGGTATGGTAAGTTGCTGGGATGGAAACTTGCTCTGACAAAATAGCAGTATCCTCACTGAAATTTTGTCTATACACCCAAACTCAAATGTATCCAATGTGACTTGTAAATATAGTTGAACTTTACTGATGCACTCTTCAATAATAGGGTGTTTATAAAAGTTTGGACCAGGAATGAGCCAAATTTTGACCTTAGCAAAATATTTCTTCATAATGCAAATAAATGACACTGCTAATGTTTAAAATTCATGAAAATCTTTTCAAACAGCATCACTTTTATATTTATTAAACCAAGTTCCTTATGGAATACTTCATAGGTCTAACTTAAATTATACATACTTAGCGGTAAGTGTTTTTCCAGTAATAAATTGTGGTTTTCCATTCAAATGCAGCAGAGATTTTTATACTTATTAATTTATATAAAACCTTCACTTTAGAATTGTAGAATGACCATACAAAGGGCTGGAGGATGTAGTGGTGGCTACCTAGCTGAACCTTTTTAAAGATCTCCAACAAGAAGAAGGAACCTCTGTGTGCATATTTTATGGATGGAAACTAATGGTTAATGTTATATAATTAAAGCTTATTAAAAATTAAGATAGGATGTGACTGATGTCAATTGCATGAACTTAGGAAACTCTGGGTAGAAGCTCAGCACTTGTAGTTTTCAGGCCTCCTAATGATTCTGACACACACTCAAGTTTAAGACCAAGGGAGATGTGTGTCAGGCAAGATGGTGGCAGGCATCTTTAGAAGTTAGTCTTCTTCCTCTTCAACAAATGCTGCTGGGAAAACTGGAAATCCACCTGCAGCAAAATAAAATTATCCCCTATCTCTTGCCCTGTAGAAAACTCAGCCCAAAATGGATCAAGGACCTCGGAATCAGTCCAGAGACCCTGCACATTATAGAAGAAAAAGTAGGTCTTAATGTTGGCTTAGGACCAGACTTCCTTAACATGATTCCCAAAGCACAAGAAATAAAAGCAGAAATCAATGAATGGGATGGATTCAAACTAAAAAGCTTTTTCTCAGCGAAGGAAACAATCAACAATGTGAAGAGAGAGCCTATAGGGTGGGAGAAATGCTTTGCCACAGGTACTTCAGATAGAGCACTGATCACCAGAATTTATAAAGAGCTCAAAAAACTTTACACCAAGAATACAAATAACCCAATCAATAAATGGGATAAAGAACTGAGCAGACACTTCACAGAAGAAGATACACAATTGATCAACAAATATATGATGTTCAACATCTCTAGTAATAACAGAAATGCAAATCAAAACTACCCTAAGATTTCATCAAAGTCTAATTAGAATGGCGATTATCAAGAACACAAGCAACAATAGGTGTTGGTGAGGATGTGGGGAAAAAGGTACACTCATACATTGCTGGTGGGGTTGCAAATTGGTGTAGCCACTCTGGAAAGCAGTGTGGAGATTCCTCAGAAAGCTTGGAATGGAACCACCATTTGACCCAGCTATCCCACTCCTCGGTTTATACCCAAAGGACTTAAAATCAGCATACTACAGTGACACATAAATGTTTATAGCAGCTCAATTCACAATAACTAGATTGTGGAACCAACCTAGATGCCCTTCAGTAGATAAATGGATAAAGAAACTGTGGTACATAAACACAATAGAATATTATTCAGCCATAAAGAAAAATAAAATTATGGCATTTGCAGGTAAATGGGTGGAGTTGGAGAATATCACGCTAAGTGAAATAAGCTAATCCCAAAAAACCAAAAGCCAAATGATTTCTCTGCTAAGTGAATGATGATACATAACAGGGGGGTGGTAAGGGAAGAATGGAGGAATGCTGGATTGTGTAGAGGGAAATGAGGGGCGGGGGGAAGGAAAGATAATAGAATGAGACAAACATCATTACCCTATGTGCATGTATGAATACACAAATGGTGTGACTCTGCTTCGTGTACAACCAGATAAATGAAAGTCATACCCCATTTGTGTACAATGAATCAAATTTTTAAAAAAAGATTTAAGAAAAAAGTCTCCTTTGTCAAATTTTCTTTTCTCTCTTGGGCCTGCAGTGGAATTCCATTTGCCTTGTTCTAACACTTAGGTGTGGCTGTGTCATTTGCTTTGGCCAGTGTGAGCCAAAATGAGATGTTTTGTGTTCAAGATGACAACTGCTGGGTCCTGGAGTGACATGCAGCAAAGTCCCAGGTGGCCAGAGTTTTACTAAGAATGAAGTAAATTCACTTTTTAAGCCACTGCTTTTTGGGAATTGCTTGTTACCACAACGTAACATAGGCTATCCTGACTGGCACTATCCTAACTATGACCACTAACATAGATGATGCGAGGGACATCCAAGGCACAACTGTCACAATTGAGTGACATCAAAGCATTCCTGGGACTCCCTAGAAAGAAGGGGCAGGGCTAGAACACCGAAGACCAGATAACTGGGCAAGGCATACTGCATGTTCAAAGATGATCTAAAAATTCATGCATCAGGCACAACAGGTAATGACAGCCAATGTGTAAATAGGAAGCTCAAGGACCAAGTGGCACAGAAGCCCTCGGAGAGTGACATCAGTGGGAGACCTTCCTACTGAAACCAAGAGATGAGTCCTGGGGCCCAGGAGGGATTTCAGGTTTTCTGTGTACAGTGGCAAGCCCTGGAAGGATTTAAACAGTGGATGGACAAATAATGACTCCATTTGCAAAAGCTCCCTGGCTGCTGTTTGGAGAATGGACTGTGAAGAGGCAAGAGGGCAGGCACCCAGTCAGGAGCCTTCTGTACTAGTGCAGATGGAAGGTGACAAAGCCAGGGTAACTGGAATGGGGGACGAGGAGGAAAGTCAGATTTCGATTCAGTGAGACTCAGAACCAGATTTCATTATGGCCTTGATATGGGGCCAGGAAAAAGAAGATGAGAGAAAGTCATAAATCAAATATGACTCCTGGGCCATTCGTGATCGGTGACGCCACTAAAGGAAGGAGGACCAGGGAAGGGCAGAACTGAGGGTGGGGATCTCGAGGGGACGCCAAGTTAACCGGTGAACGTTTGAGCTTGGAACTCAAGCAAGAGGCAGGCCTCGACCTGCAAATAAGGGTCACTGGCACATAGAGGTATCAGAACAGTGCGACTGGATGACACCACCTGACGCTGCCAGTTCCTCTTTGAAAGTTCCTCAAATGCATCTCTTCCTCTTATTTCTACTGCCATTAATCTTTATTTCCCAAAAGACCCACTGCAGAACTTCTGCACCAGTATGTGGTCTCTCTCCTCAGCAATTCTTCTTGTATATAACTACACCATTTATCTTCCTGTTATACAAATTGAATCACTCTTTCCTTCAATAAAAACTGAGTACTTATTATGTGCAAATCTCTTTGGTGCTTTGGGTGATTCAAAGGTGAGTAAGAAATAGATTCTGACACTGGAAGTTCATAGTCTACAGAAATGATATGGTGGTAAAAATTATATTTCAAGGTAGAATGTGATGAGGGCCGTAGGAAGGAAAAGGGAAAAGTAAATACCATGAGCAATTTAGGAGATGAAGAGGTGACCTTCGGCTTCAAGGATCGGGAAAAGGTTTGTTTGGAAGTGGTGTTTCGGTTGGAACAAGTTGCCAAAATCATGTTTTGGCCTTGCTGATGACAATCGTGACCTTCCTTGGTCCAGGTGTTTCAGAGACTCCTTGGCTGGTTCCTCTTCCACTCTCTCACATGAAGAACTGGGGTTTTCAGGGACTGGGTGTTGGATGATGTTTTCTTGTGCAGCCCTCGTTCCCTCCGCAAGCCCATCTACCTGATCGCCCATCTGTCACGCTGCCCTTACTCGTTCCCAATGCAATATTTGTAAGATGCCAGTCTGACCCTTTCAGCCGTGCTGCGAACCGGCCAGCTGTATCACTGTTAGGATAACACTCAACACCTGGTCCCACCCCACCTACATCTCCCGCTTTCCTCTTCTTCACTCTGTCTCTTCCGACAAGACACACTCGGTGCCGCCTTTAACACCCCCTCCCCAGAAGGGTAATCACCTCATCCGCGAAGGCCCCAGTCTTCGCAGCGGTTCTTAATCTCCACCTGGCCGTGGACTCGGTTGTGCCTAGCTTGATGTCAACCTCAGGAAGCTGTCCCTGCTCTCACAGGCCTAACCACCATTGATTCTCACTGCAGTTTGTACCTTCCCTTCAGGGAACTACCAAAATGGTAACAAACTCATTTATCCATGTAGTCTTCCCTTTTTGACTTCTCTGTCCCAGAAACCTAACAGCTCCACTGGACCTGGAACCGACTGGCCCTTGTTCAACATGGCATCCCAGGTAGGTGTGGATCCAAGCGAGTGCACTTGAGCTTCGATCACGTAACGGAAGCAGGCTGTGGTCTCCTGACTTCGCTGTGTGCCCCACACTCCTTGTATACACCACCCCCTGCCTCGCTGGGGCAGTTTCTTCCTATACCTGATCTTTATACCTATGGAAACTCTGGCTATTTTGAAGAGCTAGTCTTTACTCTCACATGACCATGAAGTTCCTCACAGCCCCTGCGCTGGTCTCGCCTTGCCTATCAACTTGGGGTGCATTTTTAGTTATTCTGACATGCGTCAGTACTGCCAAGCCCTGCAATGATGTTTATGGGTGCATTGCCTCTTACTTTCAGATCTTTAAACTCTCGGATGCTAAGGACTACACATTCTTTAACTTTGTAAACACTGACCTCAATTACCACGATGTTTTAGAATTGGGGAAGTATTCAAACCACACTTGCAAAATGAATGGTGACCCAGAAAAGGTTTGGAACCTAAAGGATGACTATTACTTGGACTGTTGTCAATAGTAGAATCCGTCTTTCCTACAAGACATTAGATAAAAAGAAAACCACCACTCTTACAGGTCTATGATTCCCAAAGGGCTGAGGAAGGTTTTTCCTCGTCTGACTTTCACAGTTGTTTCCAGCTGGCTTGTCCTCAGGCTAATGGGGTCTTCCTGGAGCAACAACAGTTTATAAACCTGGCTTGTCAGGTGGTAAGGGGCCTACACCACCTCCCTGGAGGACAACTGGAGGTACTTGAAGGTTCACTCCTATGGGAATACAATGTGAAAAAGCAGCAGGCCCCCAAGACATCCTCCTGGGTGGAAAGGACTTTCTGAAGGAAGAGAAATGGCTCTAAATGGCCCCCAGACACCTTTCTAGGAATAACGAACAGATACTGCAGGGAGGGGGATATTTACAACAACAAAGAACACCGCCCTATCCAGAGCTCTCTGATGGTAGAATGAATTACCTTTGGAGGTATCGAGGCTCCTTCAACTTGAGGCATTCAAAAAGAAGTTCTATAAATATTTAACAGGACTATTATAGGAGATTTCAAACACTGCAGGGCTGGACCTAGCATCTTTCCACCCCTGAGATTCTTTGATTTTAGCATAATAACGGCTAAAATGCACAAAGCATTAACCACATGTTGGGTCCTGTTCTAAGAATTTTATATGTGTGACCTCATTTCATTGTCAAAATAACTATTATTACATTCATGACTGAAGATGAGAAAACTGAAGCACAGAGACATTAAATAATTTGCTTTAGTTCCCACAATTAGCAAGAATTTGATACCAGGAAATCTTTCTCTGAGTCTGGCTTTTTATTTCACCTTTCGTAATCAAATGACAGATCTAAGTCCAAGACAGGAGAGGCCCTGCCTAGCTAAGTGAATAACAGGTAAGGGAAGTGGGTGGCAGGGAAGGGCGTGCTAGAAAGTCTCATCCTGTGAACCTCAGGGAATGGGCATCAGAGCATGACAACTTTCAAGGTCGGCTAGGGCCTGCTTGTCCCCTGGTGATGAGCACAGAGAAGAGACAACCAAAGCACGGTTTCACAGAAACCCCTAGTCCATTCTTCTGGTTAACATTTTTCTTTTTTTTAATTATTTTTTTTAATTTTTACAGACTGCATTTTGATTCATTGTACACAATGGGGTAAACTTTTCATTTCTCTGGTTGTGCACGACGTAGATTCACACCATTTGTGTAATCATACACGTACATAGGGTCATGATGTCCCATTCCATCATCTTTCATACCCTCCTCCTCATTTCCCTCTACGTAATCTAAAGTTCCTCCATTCTTCTCTCACCCCCACCCCCTCACCCCCATTATATCATCATCCACTTATCAGGGAAAACATTCTTTGGCCTTTGGTTTTTTGGATTGGCTTATTTCACTTAGCATGATATTCTCCAATTCCATCCATTTATCTGTAAATGCTATAATATTCTTCTTCTCTATGACTGAATAATACTCCATTGTGTATATATACCACAGTTTCTTTATCCATTCATCTGTTGAAGGGCATCTAGGTTGGTTCTACAATCGAGCTTTTGTGAATTGAGCTGCTATAAACATTGACGTGGTGGCATCACTGTAGTATACTAATTTTAAGTACATCGGGTATAAACTGAGGAGTGGGATAACTGGGTCAAAAGGTGGGTCCATTCCATGTTTTCTGAGGATTCTCCACACTGCTTTCCATAATGACTGCACCAATTTGCAACTCCACCAGCATCATAAAAGTGTGCCTTTTCCCCCACATCCATGCCAATATCTATTATTGTTTGTGTTCTTGAGAATAGCCATTCTAGCCCAGTCTGAGAATATGAAAGTGATATGTTTTACTTTTTCTCATAAATTAATTCTGTGGACTTTGTCCACCATTAAGACTAAGCTCTGAAGCTTAGTGGTCCCAGAGAGAAAAGAGAAGATATAATTGAAACAAAGTATGAAAGTCAGGGAAGGAGGAGGACATGATTGGGGGAGGGGGGGTGTTTCTAATGACAAGAAGAGGAAAGAGGTTCTTAGGAAATAGTGAGGGGTGCAGGAGAGGAAGAAAGAACCCCATGCGGGGCCCCCGGTGAGCCTGTGGAGCAGGCAGAACCACCGTGCTGTGATTCTGTGGGCTGCCTAGGTTCGTCCCTGCTTTCCTGTGGGTCTCTGGAAGGAGACCATTCTACACAATATCCCACATCAGGACAGGATGAGGGGACAGCCCCACAGGGATCCAGAAGTTAGCACTCCTGAAGCGGGTGTGGGAAGCAGTGGAGAAGGACTGAGGGCCACGAGGATTCCTTCTGAGGGCTGAGATTGCCCCAGAGGCCAAAGGGTGGCATGCCCCAGCCCTGAGGCAGCGAGGACTTGCCTGAGACCACAGACGTCACACCCGCGAGAACGAGAGCAGGGAGAAACCCGTCAGTAGAGACTGAAAATCCTGGTCGAGGCCAACAGCAACAGGAAGAGGCTTCCAGAAGCAGCCTCCATCAGCTGAGCCCAGGAGCCTTGGGAATGACCAAAGAGGCAGGGAGAGGGGCAGCCCAGGGTGTGGACAGCAGAGCCCAGCTCCTGTCATGACCGTCGGGACCACGGTTTTTCTCCTTACCCAAATGCCATCTTATGAAAAGGTTTATGTAGATAAACTAAAATATTAGTAGCAATAATAAAATATTCTATTAAAAGAATAAACTAGAGCATTTGGGCAAGAGACTAAGTTAACTGGAGAAGCAGCTAATTCAAAACAAAGGCACTTTACTCTGAGTGATGATTGGAAGTCTTTCCCCTTCACCACCCAAAGGGGACCTCCAAGAAGTTTGGACAAGAAACAGATAAATAACCATCTATTATTTGTTTGCAATTATATATTGGATGTTCTATTTTGCTGAGAATTAAATTACCTCCTCTCACGATTCATAAAGAAATAAAGTTGTTTCTTGAAGTATTTGTACATGGGGTTTTGATTTATAAAGGCATTTAATTCATTTAGGAGACATTTCTCATTGTTCTATTGAAGCAAATCTAATGGGGGTGGGGGATACAAACCAGCAAAAGTATCCAATATTGGCTCTGAGAAGTCCAGGTTCCCCACTTGACAACCACATGCTTTGCCTTTTACCTTACTGTCAGCTCCCTGGGGACCAGCATCAAAGGAAAATTTTAGTTCCTGATGCTTTCTGACTTTTAACATTTGCCAAACGCATTCTCTACCGGAACCTGCAGAGTTGCCCAGCAATTTCATTTGGGATTTATCACTAAATGTCTTTGAGCTCACATATGGTATTAAAAGTGTGCAATTGCAATAAAGATAACATTACTTTAATCTTGTAACTAGTGCTTAGAGTTTGCTGCCTCATTTCAAATTAGTGCTCTTGCTAGAAAATTGTACAGGTAATGTGAAAATTTTGTTTTTGTAATGTGAAAAAAGGTTTGAAACAGGAACAGATTATATACACATTTTAAATATGTAAAAAGGTGCCTCATGTCATAAATGAGACATGCTATGATTTATGTAGTTCATTAATTTTGGAGATCACTGAAACAATGTAAAGGAAAGTGGTAAGTGAAATACGAATTACGTCCACACCATGTGGTAGGTTTTGAAAAACATGTCATCTGACTCAAGTCAAAAGTGTAATACAGATGCACACCCCTGCCAAAAAGGAAAAAAAAGAAAGAAACCTAAACAGGAAACATTTGACCCCCTTTCTGTCTTAATGGTCACTTGTAGAACGAGAGTCGTATCCTGTGGGGAACACTAATGTGAGTTGTCAACTAAAACATGAAAAAATGAAAGAACATTGTAGGAAGCAAATTGGAGACTATCTGCGTGGCAAAACCACATGGATGATGTGAACAGATTGAGACTTTGGGTACTTATCAGTAATAGAACTGAGAAAGACAAGTATCCCAAAGCTTGCTTTGACTCTGGTGGACTCCATTCAAGACATGAAGCTAGAATGAATATTCAAAAGAGAAATGAGGTTATAGCCAGCACTCCAAGGGAACATTTGTACTGTACATGCCTCTGTCTTTCTGATTGGGTTGGTTACAATAAGAGGAAGCTCATCTAAACACCTGGTCAAGGTCAGTGGCAACAGAAACAAGGCTGAATTATTGCTTGAATTATTGCTGTAACCTTTGAGGAGCTCTGGATACTGGAGGAAGCAAAGAGAAGGTGAGCTCCAGATAAGGGAACTAAATATCACATCTCAAAATAGATCATTAAAACTTGCACATAGGCTTTGAGAAAAGAAGTTTTCACTAGTTGAATAATTTTCTTTATGGTCTTTCTAGAAAAGTCCATCAGTGGAATGTGATAAATACTATTTAAATACATTTTAGCCAAAATTCTGAGAAGATCAATTATGGTGTCACTGTGAACAACAAGGAGGAGTAAGTCTCAGTCCAAGGAAGGACGGCTCTTGGAGCACAGGTCAGAGCTGACGGCTCTCTTCCTAGAAGAGAACTGCAAAGCTGAAGAACCACTCTCTCCCCATCCGATGAGGATATTGGTGTCTCACTGGTCATTGTTTGTCTTAAGAAGTTAGGATCTTCTGACAAATCCAGATCCTTGGTGACAGAATTTAACAAAAGCCACACAGAAGTTTCACTGCATGATAATCTCCATATGTCCATCAAAACCCCCATGGAAGCACTGATGGATCTTATCTGAGCCACAGTCCACTCAACCATGAGGCCAGAGTGAAGGGATTCTTCCTGAACCTGACTGAGAGCTGGAGTCCACTGTCTACTGGAAAATGAAGAGAGTTGAAAAGACTTCGCATCCCAACTAAACCACCCAGAGTGTTTATGCGCAACAAGGGAGGGTTTGGTCGGCAGGAGAATGGAGGCTTGCGAGTGGAAAGGTAGACTAAAAATGGCCGCCTCAGCGCGTCTCCTTCTGTGGACTCTGAATTCAAGGTGAAGCCCCATGCCAGGATCTCAAATTAAATAATCTAAAAACAAGAAAAGGGAAGAACTATGACTTCGCGGTTAAACAAAAGAAGGAAATTATAGAGACCGTCAATCGAGCCAATGGGCTCTGTAGTCTTTTGGAGCTACAAAATTAAATAAAGAAATAAATGCATAAATAAATAAATAACACCAGACAATGACCAACTACCTCTAAGGAAAAAATGTTTGGCTACAGAACAGGGCAGAGGAAGCTCCCATTTAGTTTGCCATGAATGGAGGGTGTGCAGCAGAATCCTTAAGATTAGACAGCACTTTTCCAAAGAGTGGCAAGAAGACTGGAAGTGGCGTCCCAAAGGAAACAATCCTCGGAAAGATCGAAGCCACGTGGACAGCCGGAGCTGGAGACCACCAGTTTGGGTGGGTGAAGGAGATACGGGACTTAACTGGTCTACGTTTGGGAGTTTCCACTCCACCAACCAGGGAGGACAAGGGGAGGACAGAATCGGGGGAGTCACGGAGGGCTTCCCCCGGCATGTGAAGGATCCCTGGCCAGGAGGAGGGGACAGGAAAGAAAGGGGCAGAGGGTTGCTGCAGGAGGTCAAAGTCAGAGTCCTGGAGGAAGACTGTGGAGGGAGGGGCAAAGCAGGGCCAGTCAGAGTTTCAGCTGGAGTTGAGGATTCCAAATCTTCAAGGATCTCGCAATGATTCAGAGTGATCCCAAGGCCAGGGTTGTGCTCACGGACATGGGTTGCTGAGGTAAGATGGAGAAAAGTTTGCTGGAACTTGAATTCTAGAAAAGGAAGTGGACATCTTGGGTGTGAAGTCACAGGACCATGTCAGGATTTAAGGAAAAAAATAAGAGAGAGAAGCCAAGTCCAGTGACCTGAAGGTCAATTCAGGAGTGTGGTCATTGACAAACAAAGGGAGAGGAACCTGAGGGCATAGCCTGAGAGCAGGAACTTCGTGGAGCAAGACATCTTGAAAGTGAGATAGTGTCAGTGAATAACAAGGTATGTCGGTTCTCCAGGTTGGCACAGAGCTCGGGGCTGACAGCAATAGATTACTCTCTTATGGTTTGGAGGACTCAGTTCTAAGTGCATCCCATTCAACCAAAATCCAGGAGAAGGCAGAGGCCTGAGGGAAGGTTCCCATGCCACCTCTTCCTTAGCCTCTGCCATCCTTTGCTTCTTGGACTCACAATTGCAATTTCTAGGTCCTTGGTCACGTTTTATTCTCCCCTCTGAGTGTGTCATCAAGTTCCCCTCCGCCTCTCTCTCATGAGGATATCTGTGGTTGCATTGTGGATCTACCTGAATAATTCTCCATCTCAAGATCTGAATCACATCTGCAAAGGCTGAGAACATGAATTTCACCCAGTCTGTAGGTAAGTGGTGTGTGTCTGTGTGCACGCGCGTGTGAAAGAGACAGAGATTCTCTGGCCATCTCCTGCAGCACAGGAAGAGGAGCCATCCAAGCACTTGAGAACGGGGTCTCCCTTCAGCATAAGCCCAAGGGAAAAGGGTTTTTAAAGCAAGGCAGAAAGGGGCAATTCCTGGGAAAATAGGAAGGACTCTGAAGAGGAATCCTATCACTCATTCTTGTAACCTCAGCCACTAGAAGAGTTCCTGAGATGTGATGTGCACAGAAACAGGTGATGATGGAGTTATTGAGAAAGGACATTTTCAACGGCATGCACAACCATCGTGGCCAGTCTCCACGCGGTCTGCTTATTAGCACACTGCACCTCAGCCACCCATTAGCTGAGAGGTCAGAGGACTTGCCAGGATGGACAGCTAGTGAGAAGCACACCTGGGATTCAAGTGGTCCTGTCTGACCCGTGTCTTTCCCTCTCTATCGAGCTCCTCTGATAAACTGGCAGAGGTCCAGCAAGGCTACACACAGTGGCAGTAGAAGACAGAGTGAAGCCTCCTCTGGTTCCACACTATTGACTGAGCTCTGAGTTTGCAACTTTGTGCAAACTGATGTCATTCCTAAATACCCTTCCACACTCTCCTGTCCACTTGTACTGAGTCTGTCCGCTTGTCTACTCTTCCCAGCAAGCAGAGGACTGCCTTTGGGGCCTGGGGCTTGGACTGAAGGAAAACAGAAGGGGAAAAAGGCATCCAGAAGGACGTTAGGAAACGTGGAAATGGTGTGCATAAAGAATCACAAAGAATCAACGGGAAAGGGATTGGGCAGGAGAGTGAACCCCTCATGGATGCGGAGGGATGGCCACCGGCTCAGGGAAACAGCAAGTGTTGGGGTGTTGGGTGAACAAGAGGCAGAGCATCAGGAAGCGCTAAGGCTCTGCTCTCCAAAGCCAAGCCCACTTTTAAAGGGCTTTGTTTTTACCAGCGGATTGAAAGAGAAATCGCGAAGTGGACAGAATCCATTTGGATGATACTAAATTTTGCCTGTCTCATCCTAGGCGAGCCAGTTACCCCTTCATGCTGTACAGTCTTCCTCTGGGTCTTGCTGTAACTCACAACTCTTCCTCTTATTGTTACCAACACTGATCTCTGAGTGGTGTCCCATCCCTCTCCCTGCTGGGTGGCTGCCCTGTAGCTGGCCATCCATTGCCTTAAGAAACACCCCCCGAGGTTGCATGGCCCTTTCCCTTGCCAAGGAGCCAAAGGGTCGGGTGACAGTGATGGCTCATGCTACCCAGGGATCACTTATGGAAGGCCACAGCTTTTGCAGAAGATGGAAGTTTCCAGATGTGTGATTTTCTCCCAAGTAGGGTGTTCCCCGGTGTGTCTGAACATCTATAATTAGGCTGGGCCACTGGGCCTTCCCCCACCACTTCAGCTCCTGAGGAACAAATCAGCACCACATCGATCACGACCCTCGCCCACGTCCCTTGCACATCTCACCCCGACTCAGGCTGGTCATTTTAGATTGGTTCATTTTTTAATCCAGAAGAACTTTGAAACAATTTTGTAAAAGTAGTGTTATTTTTCTGTGGATTCCACTGACACTTGCTGTTCCTGTCCCCACGGCCGCTGAAAATTGCAAGTCTGCTCCACTTCCAAGGAAGATGTGGTGGAACGAACCAATTAGCATCGGCATCATCGCTGTTCACCTTCCGAGTGTGCTGCCGAATGTCAGCAGTGCGTGACAAGCAGACTCCAGGGTCCCGGTGGAGGAGAGGGAGAAGAGGGAGCCAAATCACAAATCAATCAACCGAGGAGCTTGTCAAGTGAGCAAAGGAGGCAACCGGCAGCCATTCTCCAGCGTCCTTTCCCTCTTTACGGCTCCCTGCCCTCCCCCTCTTTCATGTGCACCCCAGTGCTTCTACAAACAAAAATAATAAGGGCACTCAGGTTCCGCCATCGAAGCAGAATGTGATCCTTCTGTGGCTGCTGCATCCGTAAATGAGGGGTACTCCCTAGCCTCTTTGGAAGAGCAATATCGGCTATGCTCGGGGATCTTAATAATACTGTTATTAAGGGCTAGACCAGTTGAGAAATTTGTTTTTTCTGTAACACCTGGAGCAACGAAAGTCCAGAGAGAGCAGAAAAAAACAGGTTGTCTTTGAAATTCATTTTCCTTCCCTGGTAGGGACCTGTCAATCAAACCCTTGAAGCAAGAATATGGTCATCTTACTAAAAAACCAACTGAAGGAAAACTGTATTTTAGGTAGAAACTGATGTTTTCATGGGCTTAGGCTGGGGAAAAGGCTACTGATGTCTTATGATTTCTTTAGAGAAAATCGATATTCTAGGAGTGTATAGCTCATGGCTGGCTAATCAATACGGATCACATCCAATACCGGTGCATCTTTTTTCCTCTGGAACAGAAAATGGATCCATCTCTTTTGCTTAAACTGAAGACTTCCAGAAGCCCTCTCCACTGGAAGCCCTGCTTCTAGAAATTCTTTTCTCAGACAGAGCAGAAGTTGCTTCCCGCCATTGCTTTGGTCTGTGAGGGAAAGACCCCACATCTCCTTTCCTTTGTCCTTGCCCCTGAGGTTCCAGCTCCCCCTTTCCCTTTTATGAGGTAATTGCAGAGTTTTATTTTTGAAAACCTGTATTTTAGAGAATCATGAAACACTAAAGTTGGAAGTGATTTTGGACATCATCGGGCCTAACTCCCTCCTCCTACAGACAAGAAAATAGAGGCTCAGTTACCCTGAAACTTATCCAAATCCCACACCTACTTAGTGTCAGAGCCAGAAACAAAACGCCATCCCTCCCCTTCCAGCACAGAGCTGGACGCACTGGGTTTCCAGCTTACTCTGGGCCCTCATGCAAATACGAATCACAGGTCTGCTCTGGAGACTGAGTCCTTGTGACACCCTCCAGGGTGATCTTCAGGTTTGGGGATGCTTCATGAAAGCATGTTGCCTTCTCCTTCTCCTTCCCAGGGGACTTCCCTTTCACCATGTGCAGCGGCTGACTTGGTGGAGGAGCAGGAACAGAGGGAGCTAGCCCGGCGTGTGCAGACTTGGGGCTGCTTCTCCAGGGGAGAACCAGGAGACAGAGCGTCCCTCCTTCCTGACCACCACACCCCCAGGGACTCCCTTTGTCCAGTTTCCTGTACGCCCCTGGTCTCCTTAGGTAGCAGTCACATGCTGCCATTAGTGAGTGAGTTTACTCACTATTTGCATTTCTTGGTCTCATGAATAAATCGTGATATTATAAAGGAAAAAAGGCTATCTGATTCATCCTTACTCATTTCTTAATATGTAACATTTAACCTTGTTAATTAATTGACTTTAGCTCCATTTTGACTTTCAATTTATAAAACACAGGACACTAGATGTCTCTTCTGGCACAAGCATCCAACAGCAACTAGGAGAGTTTTAAAAATAAGTGCACATTCCATTTGTATAGAAAGGGGGAACACCTGGAAAATCAATAGCATATGAGAAAAGAATGCCAAATATAGGGAAGGTCACATGGGCACTGGAGGGCACAGAGGATGCCTGTGGCTGCAGACCTCAGCCTCAGGGCAGAGAACGCTCTTTTTCTAAAGTAACTGTCACAGTCCATGCCCTCATTTATAGCCAAGGCAGAGGCTAGTGGGAAGAGGAAAAGATGGAGCAAGGAGATCCTCATCAGAAAGCTTCACATAACAGATAGGAAAGCAGGACCGACTGTGTAGCCACACACGTTTTAAACAATCTTAAGGTGAAACTGTTCTACAAAACAAAAGGTACGTTATAATAACACAAAAGCATAGGAGGACATGTCAGGGAAGCAGGAAAAATTGAAACCTGAGATAGTAGGGATCAGGAAATAAAGAAAAAAACTACTGTCTCAGAATTAACAAGATAGAAAACAGACATTTTATACAAACCCAATAAAAACTATAGATGACATAATTTAAAATGGAAGAAAAACAAAATAGAGCCTGGAATGTGGCCTGTAATCCCAGCTACTCAGGAGGCTGAGGCAGGAGGATCATAAGTTCAAGGCCAGCCTCAGCAACTTAACAAGATCCCACATGGAAGTAAAAAATAAAATGATCTTGGGATGTAGCTCAGTGATAGAGCACATCTGGGTTCAATTCCCAGCTGAGAGAGAGAGAGAAGAGAAATAGAAATATAGAAAGAAGCTAAGAATTGAAAGGATAACAGAGAAAATGATAGAAGACAGATAAAGAAAACCCAATACATAAATAATTGCATTGTTTGAAAAGTTTTAAATTTTTAAAGAAACTTTCCATAAATCAAAAGTACTTATTGACATGCCACACTGTCTTAGAAAACAACAACAGAAACAGAAAGACAAAGAACTATCAAAATGTCACCCTGGTAGCATTACTAGATTTCAAAGGTCAATGAAGGAAGGACAAATTTAAGAAGTAACAAATTTAAGAATGCCAAATGTGGGAATCACATTATTATTAAAAGGCATTGAAAATAATAATGTGATCTGGACTGTCACAAAATAGTAAACTTATAAAGTCATGAAATTTACAACATCCTAAATGTAGTAGGAAAATCTTAAATGACCCAAAGTAATTGCTTCCTAATCCCTTGTTACACGGAAGACAAAAACACAAGACCCTTCCAGTTGAACACTGAGCTGGGTGAAGGGGAGGACAATTGCTGGTCATTAATTGTCATGACCAAATATCTGGCATCCCAAGGTACCTCGCCAGAAGATCTGCTGAAATCAATGATGCTTTGCAATCATGACATAATAAAAAGCATTTAAAATAATAATGTCTACCCTGAAAACTTAAAAGGGCTCCCTTAAACAACTATTAATAGCAAAATGTGCAAAACAAAAAAAAGTACAAGTTCTTAGTACTTTTGTGATAATGTAATAGTTATAGCTCAAATGTTCTCGAAATAAAATTCTGCCTCCTGTATTCATATCAACCACGAATAAAGAATAAAAACCAACAAGACGAGTAGAATGAAAGGAGTCTCCAAAGGAGAGACTCCAGAAGAACGGCAGTTCTGGGGCTTTCTACCAGCATCTTCATTGTGCCTCTGCTCTGCCCGTCATTGCGGGTAGGATGGAATTCACACGCATGCACACGCACACCCGCACGTCTGTACACCATTCACAGACGCACATTCATACACTTACACACATACTCATACCTCACACATTCACATACTTTCTCACACACACTTGCACACATTCATGCTTATGCTCACACATATTCACACAGTCATGCTTACACACACACTCACACAAGCACACTCTCACAAACACAGTCTTACTACAAACACACCCACACATTCATCAAACTCTCACACTTACTCATCCAGTGTACATTTGGAAATGCACACAGTCACATGCACTAACTCACACTCAGGCACCCACACGAGCACATCAAACACCCACACTCGCAGAACACTTAAACACATTCATGCACACACTCATATTCACTCACACATACACACTTGCACACTCGCACACTTTCACAGAACACACAGACACACCAACACACACTAACACCCAAACTCCACACATGGTGGCATGCACTCTCATGCACACTCACACAAGCACACACTCATAAACATGCTTACACATATTCATACACTACACTCACATGTGGGCACACATTCATGCACACGACGTGTACACTCTATCAAAAGTGGTCACATTTGCACACTCATAAACAATTCCAACTCACACACATTTGCATAACACACTCATATTCAGACATGCACGTAGACACACTAAAATACATTCTTACACAAACTCACACATGCACATTCACTCATACACTCAAAACGTCAAAGCATGCACACATTCTTGCACTCACATTCACATGCACACTCTCAGCTGTACTCATGCATACATTATACACTCAAATGCTCTCACAGTAATACATATGCAAATTCAAGATTTATAGTCACACACATTTATTCACTCACACAAACACACACACTAACAGTCACATTGTCACACACAAATTTTCACTCTTACACAGTTCACACATACACACTCAACACACAGTCTCACAACACATGCACACATTCACTCACGCACACTGATAGACACTCACACTTAGTGATAAACTAACCCACTCCCAGATACACATCACATTTACATGCATACACAAACATTGCACACTCGCATTCAAGAATACACATTCAAATCACATTCTCACATGTACAAATTAACATGCACATTCCACATGTATGATTCACACACAAAGACCAACTGGCATTTATACACACACTCCATACTCAAGCACACATTTACACATACTTTCGCACTCAAATTTGCACAAATGTTCACACAGATATAATCATAAACACACTCCATATACAACAGTACAATCTTCTTTTACACACTCATACACACTAAAAATTCTCACACATACATACTCACTGTCTCACATTCCACACACTCATACACATATTCACACATTTATACACATTTATACTTACAAACTCACACTTGCACACACACTCATACACATATTCAAACATTTATATACTTACAAACTCACACTTGCATTCATACACAATCACATACTCAAACACCCTTGTTTGCATGCATACACTTACTTCCGTACTCAGAAACTCTAACACACATATGCACATTCTCAGATAACTCACATAGTCATACTCAAACACACACACACACTCATGCACATACACACATTCACATTCAAACACAATCACAGACACACAAGCTGACATACTACTACACACTCATACTTACACACACTCACTTTTAGACATACAAACATGCAGTCCACACACCTTCACATGCTCACACACATACCACCAACACTGTCTCAACACTCACACATGCACACACAGACACACTGACAAACACATCCATGCCCACACTCACACTCACATCATGCTCACACTCTAATTTGCACGCATTGTCTCAAACACACTCACATGCATTTACATCACCCACTCATACTCACAGATTTGCTCACACTGAACACACTTACACACACACACTCAAGCACATACAAACTCACACACACTCTCTCATATATGTACTCTCCCACACAATCTTTTGTTGCTGTTGTTTATGGGTGTTTTTTCCCCACATTTTTATTGGTACGATGTGGTTGTCCATACTGATGGGATTTGTTGTTACATAATATTCGCATCTGCATACAGTACACAATGAAGCAATACGATTTGGCCAATCTCATTCCCCAGTGTTTCCCCTTTCACTCCATCCTCCCTCCCCCGGTACCTTTCCTCAACTCTACAGATTCCCATTCAATTTTCACAAAATTCCCCCCACCGAGCTTTCTTTTCCTTTATCCTCTCTAGCTTCCTCATATGACAGAAAATATAGAATCCTTAACCTTCTGAGTTTGACTTATTTTGCTTATCATTATGATCTCGCGTTTCATCCATTTTCCTGCAAATGACATAATTCAGTTTTTTATGACTGCATAAAACCCCATTGTGCGTATTCACCACATTTTCTTTATCCATCCATTCATTGGTGGACACCGAGGCTGGCTCCATAGTTGGGCTGTTGTGAATGGTGCTGCTATGAACATGGGTGTGCACGTATCCCTGAAGTCAGATGACCTTAATTCTTCAGAATAAATACTGAGGTGAGCTATGGCTGAGCCCTGGTGCTTCCATGCCCAGTCTTTGAAGGACCCACCATACTGATTTCTGTCATGGTTGTACTAATTTACAGTTCCAACAGTGTACTCACACATAATCTTATATTCACGCTCTGACACACTCACACTGTTATAGACACATACTCCACTCACACACATTTACACACTCGGCCCCCCAAGCCTTCATAAGGAACAGGAGAGGAGGCAGCCCGAGAAAAAAGCTGGGCAGGAACATGGCGACCAGACCTGGGTGGAGAATGATTTTTGGCCTGAGCCTCATTCCACAGGGACAAAGACAGCCACCACCTTCCATCACTCCTGTATCACTTATTTCTCCATGAGCCGCAGTTATCTCGCTAATGGAGTATTTTTTTAAGGCAAGTTTGTCCCAGATTTTAAAAATTATGATTCTATATCTCAAAACTGACACCAGTCTGAGAAAGTAGCACTTGGGTGGTGAGTGGCGGTCCCTGGCTCTCCCACTTCTGCCACCAGCTGTCAGGCTGTCACAGGAGACACAGCAACCAAGACAGCGGCTCCCCAACTCCACGAGTCTCATTCTGTGCCAGATTTTGTGGCACTGGAGTCACAACCTGAGACCTAACCCTGAATCACATCTTGTTGTCTCCAAACTCAGCCTTTTCAGACCTGCTGAGAAGGTCATGGAAAATCATCTTGGCGTCGTTCATCTCTGAGCTTCATTCAGACTCAGGCAAAGTCTGAGCAAAGGCAGAAAATGGGAAACCCAGTCCCGAAAAACCAAGAGCCAGTTCTGGAATGAAGTCCAGCCACAGCCCTTTTGAGCTACGTGAGCCCAAGCAACATGCTTTGTCTTGGCTTTTCTCACCTGTAAAACCGGAGAGCAATTGCACTTTATATTAATTATAGGAGCTGAACAAAGCAATGAGGATGAAGTACCTGGTACCGTAAGTTCCTAAATGGAAACCCCTCCCTTGTTCCTCAGCTAAAACTCTGCCAGTCCAGGCCCTCAGTCCACTGCAGTGGTGAGACCAGCTGTGGGGCTGGTCCACACCCAAAAGAATGGAACACAGATGCTGAGATCAGCATCATCAGGCTAATCCCTCTATGTGGTACTGAAGTTCTACTTATCATACACTGTTAGTTCACTAGAAACAACAACAACAAAAAAAAAAAGCAAAGAAATTTTAAAAGAAATTTTAAATAAATCAGTTTACTAGATCAGATGGCTAGGGAATATAATTAAGGCATATGAATCAAAATAATATAAACTTCAGTGTCAGCAACAAAACTATAGGTATCCCAACTCCTTTTTGCCTAAAGTTTGTGATATGTGACTGACCTGCAAAATCTATATCAAAAGTGACCTTTGTACCAGGCTGTTCCTTAATTCTGTACTAACTTACTTCTGTGTTCTTAAAATCAAGGTCGGATTCCTTACTCGACATCAAAGAATTCCGGGAACATCAGAGTTTGGCCCCAAATCGATAAGCCCAACCTTGTTCAGCACAGACCCCACACTAGCCTTCCCTTGGGAGTCCAGTGTCCTAGTCCCAGAAGGGATGACATGCCCCACACTCACGCTGCCCTGCACCTGCCTGTACCTGCTCTGCATCACGCCAACAGTCTCCCTGCTGCTTCCAGGGTTCACATGAATCCTGTTCATTCTCCAGGACAAACTCACATTCCACATTCCCCGAGAGGTCTCTTTGAGAACTCCAAGTCACATCTGTCTTGACTTCTTTGAATTCCTTTACCCCATTTCCCCCCAGAGTGCTGTGTCTTATGGCTTCCTAACCAGAATCGCCACGTTCCTCAGTGAGAATGTGTCTGTGTGTGTGCGTGGGCATGTGTGCACACACGAGCAAAGTGTAATAAATACTCCATCGATTAGGGAGGAGCAGCTGGAGCTCTGCTTATTGCGTTACTCTAGCATATTCTCTTGTAAATCTCAACCTTCACCATGTAAATCAGAGCCGCAGGAGTAATTAACTCTCAGCCAGTTGTGTAATTGATCCTCAGTAAGCGGCGAGGCTGAGCCTAGCGGCTTAGTAGAAAGGGGCACTGTGTATAAATGGATGACATCGTGCAAATATAGCTTCCTGTGGTTTCTGACCTGCTTGGCCCTGCCTGGGTAGTGATACCCGCCTCCCCAAAACACGAATCGCTTTGTGTTGGGAGATGCTTCGTTTGAGGAAAATCACTTCAGGGGCAAAGCATGCACTTTTGACATTTTCATAGTTGACCATGAAAATTCAGAGGGACATGCCCGTGGCTGTCCAGTAGCGACGGTGCTTCGTTTGGTTCAGACGGTGAAGATTTTCAGGTGCAGGAGGGGTCCAGCTCAGCGGGGTGGGGAAGGGCGAACCCGAAGACCAGCTTCGTGGGAAGTGAAGACAGGCTGGGTCCTGAGACAGCCACTTGATTCTTCCATTTCTAGAACTCTCTTCTACTCGAAATTATCAGGAAGGCTGAAAGGCGCACACACGGTTCAGCCGCTTCTGCAGAGCTAGACACTGATGGCAGGTTGAAGTGAAAATCAGCTTGGGCTACAGAATCTGCATCTTGTTCAACTTCGACTTCCACTGAATATTCTTTAACCTGGATTTTTTAATCCCATGCTTTTTTTCTATGTTGAAGGGTCGCGGAAAGGAAAAGTACCTGTGTGTGCTCAGGAGCAAAAGCCCTGAGTTCACATCGAGGAGGCACCAGGCACGGGTGCGGTGACTTTGCAGAAATTACTCGATGATTTTGTACTTTCTCTTCTTCACCTATAAAATAAGGAACATGAATGCTTCCCCATGAAGGCCGTGACCTGGTGGTTAAGAACAGTGACACATTCGAGATGGTGGCAGAGTAGCACTGGTTGGGAGCCATTTTCCTGTTCTTACAGATCTGCTAACCACTCTCCAGTTCACTGGAGAGGTCTGTCTCCTGTACCAAGAACATCTAATTTAGGAAAGATTCTTCTGACCTGCTTTAGTAACTCCACTGAGTAGCCTTCCTCTGCGTCAGCTCTCTTGGTTGATATCTGAATTACTGAGAGGCAGGACATGACTCAACTGGCCTCAGCAATCCCTGACCACATGCAAATTCCACATCTGCCTCCTGCCAATTCTGAGAACTTGGGCAAGTCGCTGAACTTTTCTGAGCCTTACTGGCCCTTTCTCTTGACTGTATCATAGTTTTTTAAAAAGGTATAATTATACATAATTATAACAGGTAATGTATGTTAAAGAGTTCAATGCTCAATGCAGTATGCCTTCAAGAATGAAAATAAATAATGGGAAATAAAACGGAAGTCAGAATTGTGGGTGGTTAGTGGAGGCACACTGACTGGGAGGTCAGTCTGGCATGATTCTCCTGGTGCATCTTTATCTGCATGTTGGTCACCTGAACATGTTAGAGTTTGAATCTGGACTGTCCCCAGAGGGTCACATGTTGAAGGCTTCACCCCTCATGCAGTAATATTCACAGGTGAGGTTCTTATGCAGTGATTGAATCATTTAGACTTCGATCTCATCAATGAGTTAATCCCTTTCTGGGCTCATCGTCGATGGCACTGGGAGATGATGAGACTTGAGGAGTCGGGCTCTGGAGGAGGTGGGCTCTCAGGGGTGTGCCCTTGGGAAGTCTATCTTAGTGCGAGTTCCTTCTCACCCTCTCTGCTCTCGCTGACTTCTGTGAGGGGAGCGCTTCTGCTCCACCATTCCCCCTCCACCACGATGCTCTGCCTCACCCAGGCCCATAGTAATGCAGCCAACCAACCTGAACTGAAATTGAGACAAAATAAACCACTCCTCCTTTAGTTGATTTTTCTCAGGTATTTCATCACAGTGACAAGAAGCTAACACAGTGATCCTTCAATAAGAGCCAGTAAACAAACAAAATAGCTAAGAATATTATGTAGGAAGTACAGTATTTCAGAATAAGTATTTTCATAGTTGTCTTTCCACTGAATATGGGTTAGATGAAAATCGGGAGTTTAGACCACACTAGAACTATATACAGTACAAAGCAAATTTGGTCAACATTTGCTTAATTCAAGTAGGAGCAGGAAAGGAGTCACCTCTGAGAGACGGGCCCTGTGTATTTGACGTGGTGCCCTAAAGCTCTGCTGGTGATACACCCTCTACCCAGGTGGGCAAATTAACTGGCAGTCTTTCCACCTGACATCCCCGGGAGCGTCCTAACTTCAGGCCAACAGGACTTTTGCACTCCTGCTTTTCTGGTGGCCACACGGCCACAACAGGGGCCCAGGTGCTGGGCTATCACTCTGCCAACCAGACCACCTCTGCTTAAGACAAGCCTGAGGGACATGAGCTGTTACCCCGCATCCAGGGAAGCACACTGATAAAACTCCTTCCTGAGCCCACAGGCCAGAGATAACGCTCTTTGAAAGCAAAGGAGGGAAAACGAGTTCACTGCCTCCCCCGGTAGCCTGCAGTGAGCTGGACTAGAATCCTGGGCGCTCCATCGACCACTCCCTCGCCGGCCAGCCTCCGCTCAGCTGGCCTCTGGCAGTCTCTCACTTCAGTGCCTTGGAAACACCAAGAACCCCGCCTCGTAGATAAATGAATTAAGAACCTCATGGAGATTATCCGGTACCTTCCAAGAGGGCCCTGACCCCAATAACAGTGTCCTTATAAAAGACACAGGGAGGAGACACACAGAAGCTGATGGAAGTAACGCAGTGGTGAGGAAAGCCGAGAGCCACCAGAGGCTGCAGGAGGCAAAGAAGGCGCGGCTCACAGCCGCCTGGGGAACACGGCACCGCCAGCGCCCTGACCGCCTGATCATGGACTCCTGCAGAGAGAACACACCCCTGCTGTACTCCACGGTGAAGGTTTGTGCAGTAACAAATCATGGCCACCATGGGAATCCAACACCCCGAGAAGCACTGGGCCACGAACCCTCGACAGGCTGGTGCTCCAGCTGGGAGTGAGGGCCTAGGCTCAGGAAGGAGCAGCCTGAGGGGAACCTCAGCACCTGCCACCCCGCACGGGCAAGCCGTGTTCCCCAGCAGGCTCGTCTCTTGCAATGTAGGTCCTGCCCTTTGGTAAAACCCCGCTCGTGTTATTCTTCATGTTATTCGTGTTACTCTTTCATTCAACACATTTTTTTTATTGTAAACAAATGGGATACATGTTGTTTCTCTGTTTGTACATGGAGTAAAGGCATACTATTTGTGTAATCATAAATTTACATAGGGCAATGTTGTTTGATTCATTCTGTTATTTTTTTCCCTTCCCCCCTCCCCTCCCTCCCCTCTTTTCCCTCTATACAGTCCTTCCTTCCTCCATTCTTACCACCCTCCTTATCCCTAACCCTAAACCTAACCCTAACCCTAACGCTAACCCCTCCCACTCCCCATTATATGTCCTCATTGGCTTATCAGCGAGATCATTCATCCTTTAGTTTTTTGAGATTGGCTTATCTCACTTAGCATGATATTCTCCAATTTCATCCATTTGCCTGCCAATGCCATAATTTTATCATTCTTCATGGCAGAGTAATATTCCATTATATATATGCCACAGTTTCTTTATCCATTCATCAGTTGAAGGGCATCTAGGTTGGTTCCACAATCTGGCTATGGTGAATTGAGCAGCTATGAACATTGATGTGGCTGTATCTCTGTAGTATGCTGATTTTAAGTCCTTTGGGTATAGGCCAAGGAATGGGATAGCTGGGTCAAATGGTGGTTCCATTCCAAGCTTTCTTAGGAATCTCCATACTGCTTTCCAGAGTGGCTGCACCAATTTGCAACCCCACCAGCAATGTATGAGTGTACCTTTTTCCCCACATCCTCTCCAACAGCTATTGTTGCTTGTGTTCTTGATAATCGCCATTCTAATTGGGGTGAGATGAAATCTTAGGGCAGTTTTGATTTGCATTTCTCTTATTAGTAGAGATGTTGAACATTTCTTCATATATCTGTTGATTGCTTGTACATCTTCTTCTGTGCAGCGTCTGTTCATTTCCTTAGCCCATTTGTTGATTGGATTATTTGTATTCTTGCTGTAGAGTTTTTTGAGTTCTTTATAGATTCTGGAAATTAGCGCTCTATCTGAAGTATGAAGTGGCAAAGATTTTCTTCCACTCTGTTGGCTCTCTCTTCACATTGCTGATAGTTTCATTTGCTGAGAGAAAGCTTTTTAGTTTGAATCTATCCCAGTTGTTGATTCTTGCTTTTATTTCTTGTGCTATGGGAGTCCTATTAAGGAAGTCTGATCTTAAGTCAACAAGTTGAAGGTTAGGACCTACTTTTTCTTCTATAAGATGCAGGGTCTCTGATCTGATTGCGAGGTCCTTGATCCATTTGGAGTTGAGTTTTGTGCAGGGTGAGAGATAGGGGTTTAATTTCATTCTGTTGCATATGGATTTCCAGTTTTCCCAGCACCATTTGTTGAAGAGGCTATCTTTTCTCCATTGCATATTTTTGGCACCTTTGTCTAGTATGAGAAAATTGTATTTATTTGGGTTTGTGTCCGTGTCCTCTATTCTGTACCATTGATCTACCTGTCTATTTTGGTACCAATACGATGCCGTTTTTGTTACTATTGCTTTGTAATAGAGTTGAAGATCTGGTATTGCGATACCCCCTGCTTCGCTCTTTCTACTGAGGATTGCTTTAGCTATTCTGGGTTTTTTATTCTTCCAGATGAATTTCATAATTGCTTGCTCTATTTCTGTAAGGTACATCATTGGGATTTTAATTGGAATTGCATTGAATCTGTATAGCACTTTAGGTAGTATGGCCATTTTGACAATATTAATTCTGCCTATCTAAGAACATGGAAGATCTTTCCATCGTCTAAGGTTTTCTTTAATTTTTTTCTTTAGTGTTCTGTAATTCTCATTGTAGACGTCTTTCACCTCTTTTGAAGATTGATTCCCAAGTATTTTATTTTTTTCGATGCTATTGTGAATGGGGTAGTTTTCCTAATTTCTCTTTCTGAAGATTCATCACTTATGTATAAAAATGCATTGGATTTATGAGCATTGATCTTGTAACCTGCTACTTTCCTGAATTCACTTATGAGTTCTAAGAGTTTTCTGGTGGAATTTCCAGGTTCCTCTAAATATATAACCATGTCATCAGCGAACAGGGATAGTTTGAGTTCTTCTTTTCGAATTCGTATCCCTTTAATTTCTTTGGTCTGTCTAATTGCTCTGACTAGAGTCTCAAGGACGATGTTGAATAGAAGTGGTGAAAGAGGGCATCCCTGCCTTGTTCCAGTTTTTAGGAGGAATACTTTCAGTTTTTCACCATTTAGAATGATATTGGCCATGGGCTTAGTGTACATGGCCTTTACAATGTTAAGGAATGTTCCTACTACCCCAATTTTTTCTAGTGTTTTGAGCATGAAGGGATGCTGTATTTTATCTAATGCTTTTTCTGCATCTATTGAAATAATCATGTGATTCTTAACTTTAAGTCTATTGATATGGTGAATGACATTTATTGATTTTCGGATGTTGAACCAACCTTGCATCCCTGGCATAAAACCCACTTGATCGTGGCACACTATCTTTTTAATATATTTTTGTATATGATTTGCTAAAATTTTGTTGAGAATTTTTGCGTCGATGTTCATTAAGGATATTGGTCTGAAATTTTCTTTCCTCGATGTGTCTCTGTTTGGTTTAGGTATCAGGGTGATATTGGCTTCATAGAATGAGTTTGGGAGGGTTCCCTCCTCTTCTATTTTATGGAATACTTTGAGAAGTATTGGAATGAGCTCTTCTTTAAAGGTTTTGTAGAACTCGGCTGAGTACCCATCTGGTCCCAGACTTTTCTTTGTTGGTAGGCTTTTGATAACCTCTTCTATTTCATTGCTTGAAATTGATTTATTTAAGTTGTGTATGTCCTCCTCGTTCAGTTTAGGTAATTCATATGTCTCTAGAAACTTGTTGATGTCTTCGAGGTTTTCTGTTTTGTTGGAGTATAGATTTTCAAAATAGCTTCTAATTATGTTTTGTATTTCACTCGTCTGTTGTGATATTTCCTTGTTCATTCTGAATTTTAGTAATTTGAGTTTTCTCCCTCTTTCTCTTTGTTAGTGTGGCTAAGGGTTTATCAATTTTGTTTATTTTTTCAAAGAACCAACTATTTGTTTTGTTAATTTTTCCGATTGTTTCTTTTGTTTCAATTTCATTGATTTTGGCTCTGATTTTAACTATTTCCTGTCTTCTACAACTTTTGATGTTGGTCTGCTCTTCTTTTTCCAGGGCTTTGAGCTGTAGTGTTAGGTTGTTTATTTGTTGATTTCTACTTTTTTTGTTGAATGCGCCCCATGAAATAAATCTTCCTTTCATAGTGTCCCAGAGATTTTGATATGATGTGTCTTTGTTCTCGTTTACTTCTAAGAATTTTTTTATTTCCCTCCTGATGTCTTCTGTTATCCATTCATCATATAATACTGTATTATTTAATCTCCAGGTATTGGAGAAGTTTCTGTTTTTTATTCTGTCATTTATTTCTAATTTCAATCCATTATGATCTGATAGAGTACAAGGTAGTATCTCTATCTTCTTGTATTTGCTAACAGTAGCTTTGTGGCATAAGACATGGTCTATTTTAGAGAAGGATCCATGTGCTGCTGAGAAGAAAGTGTATTCATTCTTTGTTGGATGGTATATTCTATATAAGTCGGTTAAGTCTAAATTGTTGATTGTGTTTTTGAGATCTATGGTTTCTTTATTCAATTTGTGTTTGGAAGATCTATCCAGTGATGAGAGAGATGTGTTAAAATCGCCTAGTATTATTGTGTTGTGGTCTATTTGATTTCTGGAATTGAGAAGGATTTGTTTGACATACATTGATGAGCCAATGTTCGGGGCATAGATATTTATGATTGTTATGTCTTGCTGATTTATGCTTCCCTTAAGCAGTATGTAATGTCCTTCTTTATCCCTTCTGACTAGTTTTGGCTTGATGTCCACATTATCTGAAATGAGGATGGATACTCCAGCTTTTTTGCTGTGTCCGTGTGCATGGTATGTTTTTACCCATCCTTTCACCTTTAGTCTATGTGTATCTCTTTCTATGAGATGAGTCTCTTGCAGGCAGCATATTGTTGGATTTTTCTTTTTAATCCAATCTGCCAGTCTATGTCTTTTGATTGATGAGTTCAGGCCATTAACATTCAGGGTTATTATTGTGATATGATTTGTATTCCCAGTCATTTGACTCATTTTTTTTTTTTTTTTTTGACATGATTTGGTTTCTCCTTTATTTGGCTATTCCTTTAAGATAATTCCTCCCGTTGCTGATTTGCATTGTTGTTTTTCGTCTCTTCCTCATGGAATATTTTGCTGAGAATGTTCTGTAATGCCGGCTTCTTTTTGTAAATTCCTTTAGCTTTTGTTTATCATGGAAGGATTTTATTTCGTCATCAAATCTGAAAGTAAGTTTTGCTGGGTATAAGATTCTTGGTTGGCATCCATTTTCTGTCAGGGCTTCGTAAATGTTGTTCCAGGCCCTTGTAGCTTTTAGGGTCTGGATTGAAAAATCTGCTGATATTCTTATTGGTTTCCCCCTGAATATAATTTGATTCTTTTCTCTCACGGCCTTTAAAATTCTGTCTTTATTTTGTATGTTAGGTATTTTCATAATAATGTGCCTTGGTGTGGGTCTGTTGTAATTTTGTGTATTTGGAGTCCTATAAGCCTCTTGTACTTGGTTTTCCATTTCATTCTTCAGATTTGGGAAATTTTCTGATATTATTTCATTGAATAGATTGTTCATTCCTTTGGTTTGTTTCTCTAAGCCTTCCTCAATCCCAATAATTCTTAAATTTGGCCTTTTCGTGATATCCCATAATTCTTGTAGATTCTGTTCATGATTTCTTACCATCTCCTCTGTTTGGTCAACTTTGTTTTCAAGATTAAATATTTTGTCTTCAATATCTGAAGTTCTGTCTTCCAGGTGTTCTATCTGATTGGTTATGCTTTCTATGGAGTTTTTAACTTGGTTTATTGTTTCCTTCATTTCAAGGATTTCTGTTTGTTTTTTTCTCAGTGTCTCTAACTCTTTATTGAAATGATCTCTTGCTTCCTGTATTTGCTCTTTTAACTGTTGATTGGTGCGATCATTTAATGCCTACATTTGCTCTTTCATCTCCTCCTTCAATGCCTGCATTTGCTCTTTCATCTCCTTGTTTGCTTCCCTGATTGTTTTAATTATGTACATTCTTGACTCCCTTTCTGACATTTCTTCTGCTGTGTTGTCATTGGGTTTTATTGATGTAGTATCTAGGTTTGTTTGGGACATTTTCTTCCCTTGTTTTCTCATATTGGTCAGATGTCAGTGGAACTCTATGATATTGCAGATTTCCTCTATTGGCTTATAGTGTCCCTGTAGATTTCCAGTGTATCACCTCCCAGCCTTCAGTAGCCTGACGTCTTGGAGGAACTTGATAATGCAGTGCTTCCAAAGAAAGCTGCCCCTAGCCCGCTACTGGTTCCAGGCTTTGGAGCTGGCTCTGTGTGGAAAGGCTCTCACTGGGCGGTCTGCTCCGAGAAGCTGGCCATGTGGGAGGAGCCCACCACCAGAGTGAGCAGGACTGCCTGGGGAAGACTCTAGCTGCTCTGCCCTACTCTAATAAGTCGCCCCTAACCGGGCCTGCCACCCAGGCTGAGCTTCACCAGGTGGGGGAGACTCACCCTGTGGCTCTATTTTAGTCCGAGTCTCTCAATGCCTCCCCTTCTTGAATCCTGGGTTCTGGAGCAACTGGAGATGCAGTCACCCTCTAGTCCGCCATCTTGGATCACCCCATGGAAAGAGCCTGTGGCCGGAGGGGGCAGGGCTGCCTGGAGAAGTCTCTGGCTGCCCTGCCCTGGTCCCAGAGGCTGCTTGCGGGTTGGAGGTCTCCGCTGGCTTGGGGACTTGTGGCTGGCTCTGTGTAGAAAGGCTCTCGCTGGGCGGTCTGCTCCAAGAAGCTAGCCTTAAAAGGCGCTTCCCGCCAGAGGGAGCCAGGCTGCTTGGGGAAGTCCCTGGCTGCCCTGTCCTGGTCCCTGAAGGTGCCTGTGGGCCGGAGCTCGCCACGCTGGCTCAGGGACTTGGAGATGGTTCTGTGCAGAAAGGCTCTCACTGGGGGGCCTGCTCCAAGAAGCTGGAAAAGGTGGCCGTGTGGGAGAAGCCCACCGCCTGAGTGAGCAGGGCTGCCTGGGGGAGACTCTAGCTGCCCTGCCCTACTCTGATAAGCCGCCCCTATCCGGGCCTCCCGCCCAGGCCGTGCTTCACCCGGTGGGGGAGACTCACCCTGTGGCTCTATTTTAGTCCAAGTCTCTCAATGCCTCCCCTTCTTGAATCCTGGGTTCTGAAGGGACTGGAGATGCAGACACCCTCTAGTCCGCCATCTTGGATCATTCAACACATTTTTAAGGAACACCTGCTATTACCAGATTCAAAGTGAGGCTTTAGGCATGCCACAGATGACAGGAACAGCCACTGCCACCAGGCTAGCTCAGAGAATGAAGGACGGACAGAAGAGAAACAACCATAAGTCTCTAAGTGTTTGGCGGAGACATATATACAGGAAGGAGCCTCCAGAAATGGTGAGTGACCAAGCCTAAGGGTCAGTGAGGGCAGAGTGACCTGGAGTGAGTTCCAGAAGGAAGAGCCTTCTGGGGGCAGAGGGAGAAGTTGGGGAAGAAGTTTCAGGCAGCAGGAATGGACCAGCAAGTTAAGAACTCCAGGGAAGAAGGAACCAGCAGAGAAGTCGCGGGGCTCAGGTGGCTGAGCTGAGGGTGGTGACGATCCCGGCATCACAGTCTCAGGCACTGGCCTCCAGGTGAAAATCCTGGGACCTCTGCAAGCCCTGAGACTGGGAATCCAGGACTCTCATAGAGCTACCCTGTCAGTCTCATCCGCGGGAAGTTCATTAACACTGTTTTCAATGACTGACCCATGCATGCTTTAAAATAAGAACACGATCTCAAACTCTATCAGTAAAGTAACTATTACATAAAGAGGTGAGTACTTTATTGCAAAACAAGTGTAATTTATAAACTTTCCTTTCATGGCTAGACCATATACATATTGATATTCACATGTGTGTATACATATTTACACACACACACATGCACACATAATTTACTTAATTGTATCCTCATTAGCCCATTTCTGAGTCTGTTTAGGTACCATAGCAGTTTTAATGAGCAGATAACATCAGATGGAAATATGCTTTCCCTTCCATTAGAATTCACACCTAAATCTCTCAGTACAAAAGTACAAACTGAATCAACACAAGCAGGATTTGTCGCCTCTGCATTCCAAGCCCGGCGCCATCTGTGTTGACAATAGCTAGAAGTAAAGACGATCAATGGTGTTGGAGATCTAAAAGATTACCAGCCATAAAAGTCTCCCCTGGACGGACCACCATCCTGAACACCGGCCACTGCGCAAAGCTCAGCTCGGTCCCACGTCTGAAGGCAATTGCAGCATTTGCTCCGCGAAGCCACGGAGACCAAGGATGCCCTGCTCCTCCTGGGTGAATAGCAAGCAGCTTGGAGGGGGACTGCAAGGCTTGGAGCTGGGCCACCCCAGACAGCACCCCGGGTCAGAAGTGCAGCTTCAGCAGCTGCTTCCTCAAAGGACCCCTCGGTTTCTCCATGCTCCTTGCACTTGGCCATGAGCTGCCAAGAGGGGGCTATTGTGCTATTTTTATGCTGTAGGAACTTTGGCCTGAGAAACAAATGGATGAGCTGAACTATGAAGTGTCAATCAAAGCTGCTGTGTGGGGGGAGCCTAACTATTTTAATTAGTTGGGGAAGTTTTTTTGCTTTAGTTGTTGTTTTTTTTTTCCTTCACTCTGAGATCATGCTAGTTTATTCTGTTTAAGTTACTGCATTCAGGTTAACAAAATTCCACATGCCTTTTGTCATGGGGCGCTTTTCTTCTTCTATTTTGGAGTGGCACTGGCAGCAGTCTGATTGGGGGTGTAGATTCACAGTCTCCTGGCAAGGATGCACATGCCCACGTGGATCCCTGTGAAAATCCATTCAGCGCATTCACAGATTTCACATAATGACTAGTTTTTCGGGACTACACCTAAACCAAGCCAGCCACCTTGTCTTTTACCTGTGCTGTGTTACTTTTTTATTAATGTCTGTAGCGTTAAGAAAGAAAAAAAACATGAGGAAGCTGTGAAGGGCAGTGACTGTTTATTTTCTCTTAAAAAAAAAAGCAGAGAGCATACACAGGAGAGCGACTATGCGGGGTCGCTCCTCTGCTGGCCTAAGCGATGCAGGGGTCAAGAGCAGAAATTGTTATGGATGAGGCTAAAAACACCGTGGGACTTTCAGCACACCGTGGAACCTATTTCACATTTCACTGACTATGTGCAGGATCCAGGAGAAACGTCCTGTCCTTGAAAGGGTGAAGGCAAACTTCCCGAGGCAGCAAGAGTCTGCACGTTCCCCTGCAGAGCACATCCCAGGGGCAAGGCAGCCACCCCACCTGTCATCCACGCTCAAGGGCTCATAGCCTTGGGTCCCCACCGCTCAGACCCTGACCTAGGGTGTCCACCTCCTGTTTATGAAAATCAATCTACAGCAAAACAAAAAGGAGGAAACTAACAGGAAAGCAAGCATCCCTAGTTCTGTCAGATAAATGCAAAATTGGCTTCTACCATTGGAAGGAAGTCACATCCAGGGTGTCTCAGGAAATTTGCCCAAGGATGATCTATTTGAGTGTTTAACTATCACTGCTATGCAACCAAAACGGATAGAGTTCGTATCGGTTCTGAAAAATCCACATGGTCACATCCAAGACAGCAGTTCAGAATTTTGTTTGAAGTATAAAATACAAGATAAATCCAGCTGTTCCATGTTAGCTAATAGAAGAGTGTAGCAAGAGGGTTTTAGATGGAGGAATCTGTAATGAAGTATTGGGAGGACAGGCTGAGGGAACAAGAGATCTAAAAATATATTGTCCCCAATATTTAGGTGCCTCTCAAACACAACTGCATTGTCAGGAGCCCAGAGTTAGCACTAATGTAACTTCCTATTTAAAGTTCATATATGTATATATGAACGAATGGGTGACAATAGGAAGTTGATTAAATAAAATGTGCCTGTTAAAGAATATTAAAAAAATTACAAAATAAATTCCCATGACATTGGCAGATTAACATAGAGCTACTTGAAGATATATGAGTACACAGAGGAGGATCTGAAAGTAGGCACAACTCATTATTTGTGCTTATTACTGGGCAAAGAGATTTTGAATGACTGTTATTTTCTTCTTTGTGCTTTTCTTTTTCTTCCCCTCCAGTGTTCCAAAGTGAACACGTATCTGCTTTTAAATCAAATGTTATTCTTAAAATTTATAGTTTTTCTCCTTCCCAGAACATGAATCTGCTATTTTAGTTCTTTTAGAAAGAATTTCTTTTACTAATGCCAAATTTTAATCCTCTGAAATGAACACTAAGTTAATGTCTGTAATTACTGTTATATGTTCATAAGCAGTTGCTTCATTGAAAATACAGGAATTGTTTAATTAGCTTATTAGATTAACTAAATTCCTTTCCATATTAAGGATTATTTGTAGATTTTTGTAACTCATTGAAGTTTGGCAAAGAATTAGAAGGAATCAAATGTCTTAAAACTTTCTTCACAAAGTTAATGTTGGTGTCCATTTGATGTGAACTTGTATAATTCAATATGCACACACACACACATTCAGAATTCCAAAAACCTCTCTAAATATACCCTCAGAGTTACGAGTCTTAAAATCATTAGGACATCAACATGCATAGGAAAAATGTGAATTTCCAATTGTACTAATGAGGATTCTCTCTGAAAGGTTAAAGGACTTTTTCTAGTGTCATTTAATCATTCACAGCACCTTGTCATCTTACCTTGACAAATATTAAATGGAAAAATGTAAACCCAAGTGGCCTGATCATGAAAGGCAAAACCATAAGTCATCCACCAAGCTCACAGGGAGAAACTAGGCTTTCAGGCTGTGCTTCAGTTAAGCCAGGGCAGAGGAAGCCGCAGCGTGGAGGCTGCTGGGGAAGAAAGGGGAACCTCTTCCTCCCGCCCTCAAGCCATTGTGCAGAATCCTACATTTTGCAATGATTTGCTGGTTTCCATTTGCCAAGCCATTGTTTTGGAAAAGGAGTGCTTGGTGAGAAGCAGCGGAGGCAGGGCAGAGGAGATCCTTTCTTGCCTCTCTGCTAGTACTTAATGTCCCAAGTTCTCCATCAGGGCTTGTTTTAATTACACATGCAACACTGGTGTCCAATGAGAAGAGTCCACTTGGGCACGCAGAGACTTATTTCCATGACTCCAAACAATGACTCAGCTGGATTCTTCCTTCTTTTCCTCCACCTTGACTTCCTCCTATTTTTCTTTGTGACACACATACAAATGATTGTTAATATCCTTGCTACAAATCGACTCCCAGTTATGTTTCTCTCCAGTTAATAGCTTGGAGTAGGCAGGCATGAGACCATGAAAATATAATCTTTAATCTTAAGGACTTCCTGTCCAGGAAGGCAGCAAGGCAGACCAAATGGCACCAAGCAAACAGCGTGACCTGCCATGGCCCCCAGTGTGAATAAACACCCCTGATGAAGAGTTACATTCTGTTAGGGATATGCTCCATGTTTCTGCCACCAGAACAGCCATCTTGCATACCCTGAAATGTCAGCTTGTTTCTCCCAGAATAGAATGAAGCTTGTTCACAGGGTGAAAGCTCAGCGTGTTGGGTTTCCCTTCCTGGGTTAGAGAAACACAATCATTCTGTTATGGTCCTTCCTGCTTGCACCTAGAGGCCACCCGTGCGGCGGCAAGTGGGGGCATTTAGACCCAGCTGCTGGCTTCTCCTGTCCTCCAGTGTCCTTGTGCTGTTGCCCCTTTGTCTCCTCGGGCTCCAGCTTCTTAAAGCCCCTGCAACGCCCCTCCCCCTGCGCCACAGCTGAAGCAGCTCAGCCTCAGCGCTGGCTGGTGGCCCCTGTGCTTCATCTCAGGCTGTGAAGCCCAGGGAACCAGGACGTGCCACTGTCTCCAACCACTCACTCTCGAGTCTCCGCTTTGCCCGGGAGAAACAGATACTCTTGTGGAAACAGTAGGCTGCAAAATGAGAAAAGTCAAGAAACAGCATCGATTGCTCATAAATCTAATTTCCAATTTCCCACCAGTCTGGGTTCTGTGGACAAACTGGAACACAATGGCCCCTGGGAAATGCCCACTCATGTTCAAAGTCCTACCTTGACTTATTCGGTTGGTTTTTCTCTTTGGCGGAAGAAATAATATCATTCAGCAGAGGAATTGCCGAGGAGGTTATTAGAAATGGGTAGATTTATTACCAATTCTTTTTTATCCTGGTTGAATGTGGGAGGGGAGGTATACTGATCTGTAAAGAAACAAACGGTTATTTTTCAGGCAGAATTGCAGGTGTCTCGGAAGAACATATTAAACCTCTATCTTAATCATTTTGTAAAAAAAATGACAAAAGTATTTAAGGAAAAATGTGATTCTTTGGAAGTTATTCATGACGAATAACCTGAAAGTATTTTACTCATTTTGATAGAACAGGAAATGTAAAATAAGATTTTGTAGATAGTAATAAAAATATAATAGAAATATTGGAGCAAATGCAGAACACCTGTTAACTAAAAAGCTGCTGAAGAGTTTTCAGTCATGAGAAGGCAGATCCAGCACTAATTCTTAGACTTGAGACTCAAACTCACTGTAATAAGAGATTTTACTTGAGTATTAGGTTATTTCTACTAGTTCAACATTTTTTTTTGATGAAAAATTAAAATGTATGATGCTGGAATCTAAGAAATGAACCATCTTCTTTTAAAATGCTATTATTTTGATATTTCTGTGTTCCCAAGTTTCCAAACCATAGGACATAAATAATATTTCTTTAAAAATTAGTGAGAAGATGTCACTATTTAGGTCTATGAGCATCAGATAAGGTTTCTTCTATCTCCAGCAAGACAGTGAGATATTACCAAGATAATGCTCATGGTGTCCTATTGCCTTTAATAACATGGATGCAATCTGAGTCTTAAAAAAATGTGTTAATGCCATTCACGACCCTTAGTATAGGCCTATAGTTGGAAATAAAAGATACAATGTGGCTTAGGTGCTTACTTTTTTCTTTAAAGTAAATTTTGCTTGTGGGAATGTCCTGGAACAACAATTTTTAAAAATCCTCCTTAAAAATAAAGTCTGCTCTCTGTGCTAGTAATAAAGTTTAAACTTAAAGGCAGCGGAGTCGAGAGGACTCCAGGCAGTCGCAGAGCAGGGTTCCCTCCTGACAAGGCCAGGGTGACCCCTTCCTTGGGCCTCAGTTTCCTCCTCAGTGAGTCTCTTCCAGAGTATGCAGGCCGGGGACAGACCCAGGCCAACACTCATGCTGCCCCTGGCACTGCCCCACCTCTCTGTCAGGCTCCGTTTAGCAAATCCACCAAGCCCCTGGGAAGCAGCACCCTCAGGAGGAGGTTCAGGCACAGAAGCCAAGTGCAGCCCCGTGGGGCGCAGCTCCGAAGCCCACTCAGGTGAAGGGGCCACATGCCTGCTGCTCCCAGCTGGACCCCAGATCTCATCTGACAGCAGGAAGAGGCACAGGTAGTAAGGAGCACGGAGGGACGCTGTTAGAAATCAGGGAGACCCATTCAGAAGCCTTGCACATGTGGGTCTGTCCGGCTCTGGTCTTGCTGTTGTGTCGGCAGGCTGCACAGGGGCAGTAGAGTCTCTCCAGGCAACAGGAGGGCCGAGTGACCAGGTTCCATCTGGTCCTTACTCTTCACGTTTCAGAAACTGGATTTAAAAACAGCGTGGATAGCGTGTCCAGAGGGGGTTATCTTGCCGAGCGCAGATTCATACTCACCTGACAGGGCAGGTTCCACAAACCCTCGGGCCTCCTCAGTCATCTATGTGGGAGCCGTCTCTTCCCAGTTACACACGAGGTCCTGTCCCCCGTCTAGGACATGGCCACTCTCCTTTCAGCAGTTGTTATGGTCTGGACGTGAGGTGTCCCCCAAAGCTCATGTGTGAGACATGCAAGAAGGTTCAGAGGAGAAATGACTGGGGTTCAAGAGCATGAACCTACTCAGTGCATCAGTCCCTGATGGGATTAGCGGAGCGGTAACTGGAGGCAGGCGGGTGTGGCTGCAGGAGGCGGGCGCTGGGCGTGGCTCTGGGTGTATATATTTGAATCTGGGGAGTGGAGTCTGTGCCTCCTGATCACCGTGATGTAAGCTGCTTCCTCCCACAAGCCTCTCCGCCATGATGTTCAGCCTCACCTCGAGCCCCCAGGAATGGAGCCAGCCATCTATGGCCTGAGACCTCTGAAACTGTGAGCCCTCAAATAAACCTTTCCTCCTCTATGATCGTGCTGGTCAGGCCACGTAGTCACAGCAGCTAAAAGCTGACTAAGACAGCAGTACTTATGGGTCAACTTACTTCTCAAGAGCATGCTTAGTATATTCTGTGATGGAATCCAAATAGAAATTGAAACATCTGGAAGCTGGTGTTGAATCTTAGCCACTGAGCTGGCCCGTTGTGCTGCAGTCCAGAAGGCCCAGACGCTCCAGCTGAGGCTGTGCCTCCCCAGGCCCGGTGAGCACAGGCACACAGGCACGCTTGTCCCCTAACCTCCCCATGCCAATGGCGTCCTCCGCTGTGGGTTCCACAAACCCTGCACACTGAGGGGCTGAGCACAGAGACGCCTTGCCTGCAGAGCCCTCACTGGTGGATTCTGCTCTCAAAGGGAGCCTCTACCCTGTACCAGACGGAGGTGCACAAACACACAGGACGTCCCTCTGTGGCTCTTCTTGCTTTTATTTTTTGTTGTTGTTTCTGCAGTGGTATTCACAATCTTGTAGAAAAATTTCAGCAAAATAGTCCTTTTTATTAGTAGCATAATGCAACTCCCATTTTATCGAAATTAAGAAGCAAATAGTAACACGCAGCTGTAAAGCACAGCGGGACCCCGAGGCTATCGGAACACCTGTTTTCCAGGGTGGACTCTGGCATGCTCCTCTTAAGAGACAATCGCGACTTGAAAAAACTAATGGTCTTCCATTCCCCATTCCCTTGTTTGGAGTGCACAGTTAATGTCTAGAACCCAAAATTCCTATTTTCCTTGGCCCTTGTTTATTTTCAAACATTTTGAAACAGAGGTATAGACACACATTTTATCTTCAAATGTCTTCCGTAGAAAACCTTTTATTTCCTAAATTTGAGTTGTTTTATTTGTACTGCTTTTAGACAATTAGGAAAATTCCTTGAAGATTCAGGAAAGGATATACTGGCGTAAAAGCATTATTTTATATAGTTTCTGAAATAGGCTACTTCTGAGATCTACTGGGAGTTTGTGTCCCTTCTCTCCCTATCACTGGGTAGCTCTCCAGGCTAACAAAGTGACCTGCTTTGAGTGACAAAGGACCTGATGACTTTTCAGAAGATGGTGGACACCGTATGCTGTTCCTGCCCAGTGATTCTGGACTGGCACCCTCCTGTCACAATGATAAATTGTATGTACAATCTGTAGCTGGAGCAGATGGGAGAGTCTAGGTTATTAAAATCTAAATTCGTTTTCTGAACAACAACAACAAAAAAGAATTGCTTACCTCTCAATGAAACATAGATTTCTTATAAAGGAAATTTTGAATATCTCAATTTTAGGGACAAGGCAAATATGCAAGGAAGGGACACTCAGGTGGTAAGACAGTTTAGGGCCATTCAGAATGATATGAAGCAGGAGGTTCTTGCTCATTTATTCACCAAGTTCAGTGCATGCCTGCTAGCTTCCAGGAATACAAAGATTTACTGGAAAATATGCTATGATAATAACTAATATTTTTCTTTCCATTAAATACTTAAATTTGTGGACATATAAATCTTATGGTGTATTACCTAAGCCTAAGCACACAGAGAAGTGTTTTCAGATATGCTAGACAAAGATAAGAAAGGGATGGAACATGATTTTGGCGTAACTAATGTAATGGTCAATTTACTAATCTTCAAGGGTATCTGAAAGTCCAGATTTCATGAGATGAGCCCACAAACTGGAAAAAGATAAAGTGAAAGCTAAAATAAATTCCAATATTTATTGGCCATAGGGTTTTATTTATTCTAGTCACAGTTTAACCAAAATCAAGGAGTTTCAGATGCAAATTTGATGATTTATTCATTTACTTCCAACTCAGAAACTAGTAACTGAGCTCTAGAAGGTATTATGGAAGCATCTGGAAGACTATCACTAATATGTTATTGACCTGCAAAGTCTCCTTAGTTCCATTATGCCCCCAGGAATCAGGTATAGCTTTGCGGAAGTTGAACGGCTTTATTCAGCTCCATGGACTAGATAGCCTGCAAGAAAGGATTCATTTATAAAATCTATAAATCACCCACTGTGTGTTGGACTTTTCTCATCCTCTGTCGCTTACCTCTTCAACATTTCTGAGAAGTAGCTGATGTCATTGCTCCACTTTACAATTCATAAACCTGTGGCTTTGGCAAGATTCCTTAGCCAATGTGGTACAGATATCAAGTGGCAGAACTGGGACTTGAACTCAGATTTTGCTGACCCCCTTCTCTCTGCAGCGAACTCCACCTGTGTCCCAGGAAAAGGAACATAGCTCTCCACCCAGGCCAAGGTGCACCCTAGACCTATGAGTACCCACAGAAGAATGGGTGCTGTTCCACTTAATGTTGGTATAGGTATTTCTCCAAAGAATTAAAAGTTCAAACATTTTATTTCCAGAAACTTTAACAGTGAATTCTCTGAGGGCCAGCAGTTGCCAGAACTTATCAACCAATATTTGAAGGGACAAGCTAAGACATGTGATTTGCGAATTCCACTAGACTTTCTAAACCATTTACCTGAATAAGCATATCATCAAAGACCCAAACGACAAAAATTATATTGTCTTTATTCTCTTACAGAAAAGTCCTCACACAGGGTAAAACTTAATGTCATGTCCTGGGACTTGAGGGCATGGTACACAATGCACTTCTTAGAAGAATTCACTGATTCCACAAATTTTTCCCGAGTGCTTCCTCGTGCCAGCTCTGTATCCAAAATCCAACTCCGAACAAAAATAGATTTAGTCTTTACTCTCATAGGGCTCACGTTTTGTTCAGAATGCTAATAATAAGCACACACAAATTATACTCCAATAAGCACTTTGAAGGAGAGCAATCAATGTGGTGCTCTGAAAGATGGTTAAAAATGGAATTTGACCCAGACAGGAAATCCTCCTTCGTTTGGTGGTCAAAATCGCCCAGCAGAAGGTCTTTCCATTGGGATCCACGTATGAAGCATGCTTTGTAGAATTAAGTCAATTAAGAATGTGTTTCACGACATTGTCACGTGCTTTTCTCTTTCATCTGACATCAAGGATCAACTCTCATCTTCTCTAATCCAATCTAATCCTTCCTAAAACTTATTTGTAGAAGCTTAAAGCTAAATTATTACTATATTTTATTAAAGCATGATTCATTATTTCATTACTTCATTAACTTAGTTCTCTTTGAGTTTTAATTGCTCCCTTTTAGATACAATATAATATCTTTTTGGTGAGTGACTAAATATAGGTAACAAATAAATAATAAATAGTATTTTTAAATTGTACTGGCTTTGTTGATTTTTTTTTCCTTTGTAGCAGTAAGCCTGGTTGAATCTTAATTAAAAGCTGCAGATTCCTTTTAATTTTTGAGATTTCGAAGAGGTCTTAATGGGTGACTGCCTAAAAGACCTAGGGCAAAAAACAGTTTGAATTATCACGAATAAAGATCTTAAATATCCTTCAGGAGAAAAAGGTAGAAATTCAAAATTATCTTTTACTCTTCAGCTCTTACCCTGATGCTATAAGGGACAGAATTTGAAATGTAGAAGCCTGTCCTTTCAATTAACATTCCACCTTGCATAGAAGAGTACAATGTGACCAAAGCAAACTGCTTATGTATAGCTGGCCCGTGGGTCACCAGCCGTGGGAGAGGAGGGAAACCGTGCCAGACACCTGCAGCTCCGTGCCGCCCCTGCCAATATTGTGCGTGGTCCCCAGGAAGCAGTGCCCATACCCACGTCTTCAAGGCAGGGACCCCTCCCAGTGCCAGTGTCAGAGGCACCACCCGAGGCAAGCTGCTTACACCTGGAACGGTGCCTTCCTGAGTCTTTGCACTTCTGGCTTGTGCACGCCCAGCTGCCTGTACCAAGGGATTCTCCACTGACCCAGGAGCAGCCCTTTGGATTTTATTCCCCACTAGTTTATTTTTTTATACCTTGACTGTTTTATACCTGATATAATTATAGAGTGACCTTATGCTGACTTCTCTAGACATGCTGATTAAGGAAAAGCTCCTTTTCCATAACAACAAAAAATACTTAAAAACATTGACTATGTTTGTTAGACACTCAAAACTCAGTTCCCAAGCCAGCAAAACTAAGAGCGAATTTTGTCAGTCCTCCTTGCAATTAAGGGTCTGCCTATAAATGCTCAAGATTCTTTGAAACAGGTCAGGAGGGTCTGGACTGCTGCCACTGGCTTAATTCCTTACAGTCTCCTTCTGTCTCACTGGAACATTTTGGCCACTGAGCTGTAGCACCGAGAGTGTGCTCCCCTTAATCCAGGAAGCAGGCGTCACACCGCCTACGTCAGTGAATGAGGCAGATGCAGGTACAATTTGAATGTTTGCACAGAACTCTAATGGAGATGTTTTACTGAAGCAAACTGCTCTTGTTCCAATCTGTCACAGAAGAGATTGGCTATTCCTCCGATTCCATTTGTGTATTGGGTATAGGCAGGCATTTTGAAATAAACTGGTAATAATTACCTGATCACATTGATAATTGACTCAAATAATCTTTTTGAAGTATTATTTTGTATTGTATGTGTATTTTTTCTTGGTTGTAAATGTTCCCAAACTGCAAAGTGAAATACTCCGTTTATTAAATATTAGAAAGATGAATCAAAACCCAATTATATTCAGATTAAGAGTTCTCAGAAGAACCATCTCTTCATTGGTTCCCTTGGAATGATTTTTTAAAGCAAAGTCAAGCAAAGTACCCGACCTACACCAACTCTGATGCGGGAGCCAAATGCCAGCAGTACCCGGCTGCACCCTTCTCTTTCCTACCCTTGGCCACTGGTCTTTATAGGTAGGTTATCACCAGGAAATCATGAGACAACCAGGCAAAGTCCTTTATAAGTTCCTTAAATTTACTTCCTGTTTTTTTGAGGTCACATGATTTTCCCCCTGCCAAGTGTCACTTTTGTACCCAAATGTGCTAGAGTGTATAATCAGTCATAAACTTCAATGGATATCAAAGAAATGGTCACTGTGGTTTTTGGAGATTAAAACTGGCCTTCTATCCCATGCCCTGGAACACCATGAATAACCAAATCAGCCTTCCCCGTGCGCGTGCATGGTGGCTGGTGACCGCGTAAGTGGCTCAGAGTGCCTGCTGAGGCTCAGCTCCAGCCCGGGGTAACTTCCAGGGAGGGTTACTCCAGAGACGTATCTCTCTAGGGTTTAACTCCTCTGTGCTGAAGACACTTTTTGCCTGAAGATTTTTTACTCTTCTGGGTTTCTCTCTGGAGGACTTAGGTTGCCTGCTGTGTTTGAGGAAGCTGAGTTGACTGCATGAGATACACTCTTCCTCAACCCTTCAGTCTCCAGGAATGTGCTTCCTGCATCTTGCCAGTTGGTAGGTGTCCTTAGAGAAGAGGAACAAGTCGTCACTCATGGCTCGCCTAAGAAAAAAGAGAGACTCGGGGGCAATCAGACCACAGTAATGACTCTTGCACAAGCAGCACATGGGAGTAACGGAACTCAACTCACCTGTGCTAACTCAGAGCTTCCATGAGCTTCTCTCCAGTTTGAAGTGCCCTGACCAGCCAATGTAAGAGAATGAGATCCGCCCTAGGTGAGTGAAAACACCTTGGTGAAGGACAACTCCAGCACATTAATAGGGAAGGTGAACTCAAAGGGGTGAAAAAAAGAAGAGAAACTCGGGTGACAGATGGGCCTGAATGGAGGGAGATGCCCCCAGCACCCCAGGCCAGAGCCCCTCTCCCCGGGAAAAGAGAACACCACAGAAACACAAGCACGGCTTCATGGGTGGTCTGTTCTGGAAAGGTCTTTTGCAGGTTTTGAGAATTTCTAATCTCTTGGTTTAAATACACACCTTGGCATCCAGTCTTCTAAATTATGACAGCGTAGATGACTTTAAACATCAACCCTTTTCAAAACCAGAGTTCCAAAGGGGGAGGCACTGCCCACTCTGCTTTGGCAAATCCACCTGCGTGGTTCAAGGTTTTTCAGGTATAGCCTGAGCAAAGGGGACCACTACCAGAAGTAAGCGCAGTCCAAATTATGTGTGTGTGGGGAGAGGTGGTTTTACCAGAGTTGTTCACAGTTCATGACTGTCGTTACAGACGCCTGTCTTGAACTTCACTTGACCTGAGAAAAACTGGGAGCTCAGATGGAACAAACTTGGTGTCGTTCACTGGTAACATCACCATACAATAACGTAAGGCAGACACAGTGGTACACACCTGTGGTCCCAGCCACTCAGGAGCTGAGAAAGGAGGACCTCTTGAGGCCAGGAGTTCAAGGCCACCCTGGGCTGTGTAATGAGACCCTCATCTCTGTATTTATATATATATATAGAAATAAATCAATGATAAAAATAAAATGACAAATGCAGGTTTTCCTATTTGCTAGTTACTATACACAAAAAGCACCAGACTTTAGGCACCTTAGAAACAAAGGTTCATGGATGGGGAAGAACCTATACAGAGAACAGAGTGTTCTTTTCCTTTCCTTAGTGAGCCGGTGAGCATCTATGACACACAACTGTAGACAAGGTTCCTGGCCCATTCCATCCTGTCCTGCAAACCTGGCCTCAGCTGTCTCCAGAAGCAGGTGATGGCTACATTGAAGGAACTGGTGTAAAGTCACATACAGTTTGTTTCAAAAGAAAATAAAAGGAAAGATTAAAGAATAAGCAATACAACCAACAGGTGGTAAAACAAAAAGAAAACACATTTTGACGTGAAGGTTCTAGTGGGAGAAAGCAAACTGGAAATCTAAGGTAGTTCTGCGGACCCTGCAGTACGTGAGAGCTGCACTTCTGTGATTTATTCCAGTGGGGGGCTTGGGCCGTGTGGGTAGGACAATGCCTCCTCACCTCTTAAGTTTCCATTTCTGCCAGTCACCCACTTCTACAGTGCTTCTCAAAGTCATTTGAAAACAGGAGTAACTCTGGAGCAAGAGTTTTTGGTGGAGTCATACAATCCTCTTGCCAACGTGAACTTTCCATGCTCACTGGGAAATGGGAAGATCTAGCGCTAACGAAGGTAAGAACCACTGGGCTTTTGAAGGTTGGAAGGAAAGATGCATAAATAAGTTTGTGGCTTTGTTTAAATAAAAAGTCCTGTTGGGCAAAGCCTTGACCTTTGCAGAAGTCCTGCAGGCAGAGGATTGAATCTAATCGGAATGGATGGTTCAGTTAGATTACAGAAGGGCTGACAGAAAGGTTGTAATTATTCTACCCAGGTCCTATTCTGCAGGCATTTTTCCAGTATATTTTCCAAAGAGAAAATGTGAACACAAAAATAAGATGTAAATGGCTCCCAAGTGTGCTAGTGTGTCTCAAAAAAAAAAAAAATGTTATGAAGTTTTATTCTCCTGTTTTTATATTTGCTACTTGTCCTTAAAAGCCATGGTGATTTCACACATCTCTAAGATTGACCAGTTGAAACTGCTTTATGCTGGGCTGTCTGCATTTGGCTAAGTACTTTTTGGTTCCTTTTTGACTTTGCCATCAACTTAAAGTTCAGTGTCAAAAGGAACTATGGAGCTCTCTCCATAGGATTTATGAAAAGTGAAGTACCCACATGAACTGGAGATGGGGCTTCTAATGTCTATAAAGAAAAGATGGCAAATGCAACACACTTCAGCATCAAGAGTGTCTATTTGGGATAAGTGGCACTTCTTATCCTTTATTCTTTTTCTTAAAACGTCAAAAGTGCTATGCATCTGTAGAGGGTGATTATTGCCAGCTGTCTTTGCTTTTGATAATGTGTCAGGGTTTGGTTCCTGTTTACCTAACTCAAGGAACATCAGTTTACTGTGAAGGCTGCCATGGCTGTTTACATAACATCCATCCTGCATGGGTCTTGCTTCCTGCTCAAGACTGGAAGCAGAATGGGATATGCGTGTTCATGTGCACTCAGTGTTGCTGTGGTTTGCCCAAGCCAGTCTAGGTTAGGTGAAGGATGCCATCCCACCCTCCTGCTTCCCTCCTAAGGCAACCACATCACTTGTTAACTCCCCATGTTATTTTTACCTCTACCTTTCATCTGCAATACCATCCCCTTTCTCTCTTCTGAAGATGAGCACTTATTCATTTTTAAGTTCTAATTCCAGTACTACCTATTTTTGTTGGTGGTGGTGGTACCAGGAATTTGAACCCAGAGATGCCTAACTACTGAGCCACACTCCCAGCCTTTTGTATTTTGAGAAGGGTCTCGCTAAGTTGCTGAGGCTGGTTTCAAACTTCAGTCCTCCTGCCTCAGCCTCCAGAGCCACTGAGAGTACATTGTGTCACTGGGCCCAGCTCAGCACCACCTCTTCAAAAACATTTTTCCCTAGCAATGTCGATCAAAAGAAATGATCCCTTTCTCTGTTTCCACAGCATTTTATAAACACTTGGCTTTCAGCGAGAATTGTGTAGTATCAGAATTAAATGTTTACATGTGGTATTACCACCCTCGGCTCTAAAGTTCCCAAGGGAAAGCCTTTGACATATTCACTGTGACATCCCTGGAAACTAATGGACACTGACCCATAGCCACCTTTGGACACTCGTATGTTGGATGAGTGGGTGGGTGACTGGATGGATGAGTAATGAATGAATCCACTTCTCTGAACCAATGCTATTTGGATCACCGTGTACTAGAACGTTCTCACAATCATGAAGTCTTACAGGAGGCAAGAATAACAATCCCACATGCAAGTCAGCTGACCTCAACGGTTGCTAAATACTTTCCAATTCTGATGTTGTATGATTTTATGACTTTTAGGGATCTGAGCAATGAACCCTCTCCTATGACCCTTTGCCCATGTTGATGTGGGGTATATGAAAAATAATGGAGCAATAGCATTATTTGGGCAAACATTTTTCAATTGTGTCCTAGATGCTGGCGAAACAAATGAGCCATCTACGCTGCAGAACTACGTTGTTCAGTCAGGCATTGAGTCCCTTCCTCTCCCGTGGACCATCCTTCCTGCTCGTCTGCTCCACTCTACCCCAACACGCTGAACACCAAACTCGTGTCAACCCTGTGCTAACCTTGGTGGTGGTGTTAACCGCGTTCTTCCAGATCCTCTGTAGTTTTCAACATCAGGCACTTCATTGATGTCTCCTTACCAAGAAAATGTTGACATTTGTAGAAGCTCAGACCATCCTACCAAAATAGCACTTCTCTGAGAGGGGTGGTTCCCTTGGAAGCAAACACTATAAATTCTTTTCCCAGATAAAGAAGATGACCCTCAGCATGTTCACAAGCAGAACATGAACAGCAGAGCAGTGCCACCTCACCAGCCACCAAATCATATGTGCTGTCAAAGCAGGGCAGATGAGTACTGTTATTAAACTTGTTTACCCAGGAATTTCTCTACAAGGAGATGAAGTGCACGAGCTGCAAACCGCTGCTGACAGAGGGAAGATCTTTCTCCATTATGAGTGAGTGTGGCCTCCTTGTGGGGGGTTTATTTTTGCATTCAAATACTATTTATGTAACAAACTTTATTTTTCCACGTGTATCTCTTTACAGGGTTGTGCAGCCCCTCAAGGACAATCCTCTGACCTGGAGTGACAATGTTACAAAGACCCCAACGGCAATGTTTGGAACAGGACCAAGGGTCTGCCTCTGGGAACACCTCTGGCACTTAGTATGTCACAAGGGCCACCCTGATGGTAGCAAGGAAAAGCATTGGCCCCTTCCTACATTTTTTAAAAATAGTAAAGTCATATCATCAGTGTTTTAATTTCTAACTTTTGTAAATAGTGCAAACTACTAGGAAGTTTCCATTAGAAACAACATTAGTTTATGTTTTCAAAAAAATTGAATATTGATGAACTGCAATGGTGATATAAAAATATCCAAACAGTGATGAAGATGGAAACATATGGCAGGTTAACGACATAATACAGGGTTTGTGGGGAAGGGACTCTTTTTAGCAAACAAGTACATTAGCCCATTAGAGCATTTGCTGGTTTGGTTCTGACTCTGTCTTTCATTAGAAAAAACTACAGCCAGCTCTTTTTATCCTTAGAATGTTTACAGAATTGCTATAAAGATGAGAAATAAAGTGCTCAGCAGCAAATCATCGCCACTTTTATAAGCTGAAAAGCCTTCGTGGAAGAAATAACACTTGAGTGCATCCGTAAAGGACACTAGAAGCATTGGATAAATAAAAAGGATCCAAGAGCACCCCAATCTGAAGAGTGTCATGAAACAAGGCTCGGAAGCCGCCTGCTTATCTTACTAAAATGCAAAGATGCACCTTAAGTAGGTGTAAAACTCTTTAAATTCATCCCCCCACAAATGAAGCATCACTTGCCATCTATCAACCAAGTACAATGCAAGGAACACCCCTCCACCTACTTGGGCTTAGTGGACTAATCACTTGGGCTACTCCAGGCCCAGCGTAGCAGGGCCTCCATAAGACTCCTCTGTGCTCCTCACTCCAGATGTTATGAGGATTAACCGATCAATATGAACACCTGGTGAAAACATGCCAGGCCTGCTAATGTCTTTCTGTATTAGTTCCTGTTCAATCCACACTTTGGCTGTGACAGTTACTGCGGCCCGTGGAACTGTGGCCCCCCCGACCCAAAATTCCAACTTTGTCCGGCAGCCTGACTTGCATCATGTGAAGATTGAAAAAGCAGCAGGAACAGGGCTTCCAAATTCTACCTAAGCACGAGGCTCCCTGGGGCAAGATTGCGGGATGTTCCGTGCAGGTCAATTTGGCTTTGACACTCTTCGGTTTAGCCTTATCTGTGGGGATGGTGCCCAAATTCTAAGCCACACGAGAAATAATTTAAATTCACAGTGAGAATTAGACTTTGTTGCTGCACTAATCTTAACGTCCAGAAAAGCCTGGAGTGTTCTCTGTGTTGCTCCTTTCTTTTTTATGAGAAGGAAGCATAAGGAACCATGTCTATTTGTCCTACCAGGACCCCCAGCTATGACACCAGCGAAGGCTGAGCTAATTAGAGCCGCTGCATCTCATGAGCCCTCTCCCTCTGTCATTCCCTGAGAACCCCGCAGACCACACTGCAAGTAATGCCATCACAGTACTCTGCAAAACGAGCTTTTCCCAATGGGAAATCACCCCCACGTGCACCTCAGAGCAGATGCTTAAGCTCAAAACAAAGTCTGAACTTCACACGAACAGGTCAGCAGGGGGAGGGAACTCGCCAAAACGGGTGCTCTCGGCAAATATTTTTTTCCTGCCCAAATGCGCCTACTTCCAGTTACCTCGTGACACAATTTAGTCACATTTGCATTTCTTTTTTATCCTTAGCTACTAGTAGGAGTGAAGTATGTTGGCCATTTTATGGAAATATTTTCTGCAGCAAAATGTTGCTGTGGTAAGAGCTGAAAAGAAAAGCTCTAATAATAATTATTTACAAAAAAAAAGACCTTAAAGTAACATTCTGTAACTTTTTTTAATTTTTAAATTTAAATGTTTTAAAAATGATACATAAAATCATAGAAATGTACACATTAATGGGGTGCCATATGATGTTTTGATACATGTATGCATTGTGCAATGTTTACATCAGGTTAAACATCTTTAACTTCTCCAACATGGCCTTTTTGTGGAGAAAACATCCAAAACCCTTTCTTCTAGCTTTTTTAGATATCCAGTACTCGATCGCTATCTGCAGCCTCCCTAGAGGCAATAGCGCCCCAGAACTTCTCATTACCATCCAAATGCAACTTCTACCCCTTGATCAAGCTCTCCTCATCTCCCACCAAAGTAGTCACTAGGTATACGGCATTCCCACGACCAGCAGAGCAGTGGTGGCCAGTAATATAACCTGAAAGCTCTGTGAGTCCCAGACGGCTGGTGAATCTGCTTTTCCGCACTACGTGTCAGCCATACGATACTATAGCTAAGTAGGTCAGGGCTGAAAACATGTTAGGATTTCTTCATTTAAATCCATTTCCTGGGCTGGGAGTGTAGCTCAGCAGTAAAGCAGCTGACTAGCAGGTGGCAGGCTCTGGGTTCTGTGCCCAGCACCACTGTATACACACACACACACACGCACACACACACACACACACACACACACACACACAAACACATATGTATATGTATACAGAAATATGTATTTTTCCTGCAGAATTTATTTTTTTATCCACAGCCTTTGACATTTAGCAAAATAAATCAAAGGATCATGATACTCATGCCTTGTGCACTTACCCTGGGAGGCAATTAGAAAGTAACTTGACCTAAACTTGGGCATGGACGCCATAGACACAGCTTTTATTTTTTATTTTTATTAGTTGTTGATGAACTTTTATGTGTGGTGCCAAGAATTGAATCCAGTGTCTCACACATGCTAGGCAAGCGCGCTACCATTGAGCCACAAACCCGGCCCAGATGCAGCTTTTTATATAAGTCAAGTTGTCCAACTAATTGTTAAAACAGACACAAATCTCATTTTAAATGTCAGCCCTGCAGGAGGTTGTCACATCATTGCTGCTGACGAGGAATTCCGCTTCAAAAATCTGCAGGGCTGGCAGTGGCCAGGCACACCTGGCCTCGGCTGAGAGGCCAGGCTGTGCAGCACGTGGTTTGGTGGAACTCAGCCCTGCAGCCACTGATCAGCAAGCCTGTGAGTCCTGGGCAGCAGCGCCTGTCCACGTCTACCCTGCTGGCTTGGAATTGTGCTCGGAAGGGGTTTCCAAGCAAAGGAGATAAGAAGCACCTGTTCTGAACGCTTCCTTCTGCTGAGTCAGGTGGGGGCGAGAGGGACATGCAGGCGCACTGTCGTCACCAGAGCGAGTTCTTGCCTTAGTGGATAGGGAGACGTGTCAGGGCGGGTGCTGTATGTGCAGAGTGAGAGGGGAAAGAAGGGCGTCGGGCTTGCCCAGGGAAGAGGCCCTCAGGATGGGCTGGCAGAGGGCTCCCTGCTCACTCTTAGGCCACTAGGCGTGTGTGAAAGCCAGTGGCACCAAGGCGCGCGGGAGCCTGTGTCTGTGATTCGTAACTAGTTGTAACTTACAACCCAGGGAGAACCTGGCCAGGGGTGCCAGGCAATTGATTATATGAGTTATTTATATCTGTTATCATCAGTTCTTAGAAAACTCATCAATATAAAACCTTGGACTGGGTCACTTGCTTCTAAAAGTGGAGCTGGTCCTTTCTTAACCCTTGCTGTTTGACTTCCACCCTTCCTGGGCTGGGTATATTTTTAAAGGAAAAGTATGGTAAGATGAAAGTCGCCCTGGCATGGAAGGGAAATTCCCTTTCTCCCTTTGCTAGCTACTGAGTTCTGCAAGCTCTTAGCCCTGGGGCCTGCGCTGCTCCGAGTACTTTACCTCCACAGCCATCTGGAAGGTGGCAGCGGGGCTCCCTAGAGATCTTTCAGCTGCCATTTCCTGGGGTCTGGTTCTTCCTGACAGTCCCAGGTGTTCCCTGAGTTTCAGTTTCATATGCCAGAAACACACAATCCCCAACAGAAGTAGAAATTTCCTTCCTTAAGAGACTCCAAAGACTTCCTGCAGGACCCCATGATTTCATCAAGGGGACCCCGGGGACCTCTGTGGGGCTCCTTGAGCTCTCCAAGCGGTTTCTATGTCAAGGTGACAGCTTGTGACATAGAGATTTGTTAGATTTTCTTAAATCAGTGACTGTATTTTTTAAGGTCACTTGAGCTTTGTAGTGTTATTTTTATCATGCTGTTTCCTGTATTTCAGTCTCATCTCTGCTGCCTCCAATACCTTAGTTATCTTTTAACCACTCACAGGAGCTCAGTACATACATGGCCTCCACAGTAGGTACTGATTTGATTTGATTTCACTTGAATTTCATTGTTGTTTAGAAAATATGGTTAGACCTATGGCATTTTAACAAGGGAATGAATAACATGCCCAAGCCCCCTGCCCACTGTTTCCATTTGGAAAGCATCCGGGTGTGCAGCCAACTACAGGATGGGAGCATGGTGGGTGTGGCCTCTGGTGCCCCTCTATACACCACAGGGCCAGCCTCGTCCCCACCACAGGTGCAGGAAGGTGGCCCTGCAGCCAGGCCTGTGCAGTCTGCTCTTACTGCCCCACTGCAGATGGCTGCTCTGACGGCGATGCTTGGTTTATTCTAACTACACTTCAGCTGGCCTGTGTCACCCTCGCCTGCTGTCCAGCCGGTCGCCATATTCTTCCCTCTGGTCAAACACTCAGTTTTCCTTTTAAAATCACACTTGTGGTGGGTTTTCTGAGAGGATGTGGGTGGCACTCCAGGAGAGCCATCTTGTAGCCAGAGCTGATGACGAAATACACACTCCCATCTTCAGGGCAAGTCGAGGAGTCCCTCCGCACCTTGCAGCACCTCAAAACCCAGCAGCATCAGCTCCTGAGAGGGTTCTGAAGAAATATTCCCAGGTTTTAAATCCCAAATGTGCTTTTTAATATTATTTTCCCTCAATAGTAAATATTTTGGATTTCAACAGAAAAAGATGGTCAGATACAATTTTTAAATTCTCCAAAAAAAATTACCATAAGGGAACCCTGTAAAAGTCTAAAACAGAAAGCTCTTGGGTAGAACAGTGCCATGATGCCACAGAGATTTTCCATAAATCAGGCCTCATGACTAAACCCAAGGGAAGCCATGAGGCTGAACACCACATTGCTCCCAAGGCCCCAGCCAGCCTTCCCTGGCAGGCCCACCCAGAAGACGTGGAGGAGGTGGCCCATCTCACAACAGGATCATGACAGGAGACCTGCTGCAGGAAGACAGAAAGCAAACAGAACTAATGAATTATAAATAAATAAATATATATATATATATATATATATATATATAGAGAGAGAGAGAGAGAGAGAGAGAGAGAGAGAGAGAGAGAGCGCAGTCAACAGGAATGCAAACAAAAATAAGGGGAGGAGACAGGGCTAGTGAGAAAGGAACTTCTGGCTGTCTGCTCCCCGCACGGAGCACATTTGCAGCCAGGAACTGAAAAGGAGATGGAAGGGAACAGGAAAGAAGCCGAGAGCAAAGGGAGTCACCATTTCTATCCCGAAGTCCAGGCGAGCCACCCTGGACTTTGCATCCATCCCCTCTCCAGTCCACCCCTGAACGAGAGCAGGTCTGTCTCCTTCCCCTTCCTTTCCCTCTGCCTGCTCCATTGTCCCCCTTCCAGAACTCCTATTCCTGCCTCTCCCCCCGGAGCCTTTTCCATGTGGGTGGGGTGGGATGATCCATGTTCATGGATATTCCCTCCTGCCAGCTGCTACACGGATTCTGTAAAGGTGAGGGAACAGGAGGCCCAGCTGGATGCACCGGACCCTGGAAGGGAGGCCAGGGGCCACAGCAGGCCTTCACAAACACACACCGTGCAGAGCACTCACCCACATTGGCATCCATCCAATACCCACTGGCCCCCACTACCCTGAGCCTCCTTCCAAACAGACGGGCTGTGAATAGATGAGTCACATAGTTAACTGCAAATTTCGTACATCCAGAGCAGAAAGCCACATACCAAATATGTGCCATATTGTGCTAAAAGCAACAAGTGTGAATGCAATTTAAAGAAATAAAAAGGAAGATGACTTAACATTGCACGGAGTACCCAGCAGGGTTTGGTGTGCAGCTCTGGCGGGAGAAAGATGATCTTCAGATCTGCGAGGTAACAATACTGCTAACTAGAATCTTCCTGCACTTGCTTCCCCACCAAAAATGACTTCCTTAGAAAAGAGGCAGCTGGGGTGACAGGGCTGGTGTCTGGGGAAGGACTTGGAGGAGGGAAAGAGGGGCCGACCCTTGGCTGAGTCTGCCTAATGAGGCCTGATCTAACAGTCACAAGGTGTTTCCTCCTGAGATTGACAAGGTGAGAGCTGCTCTCCTGCCTCCCGGGCCCTCTGATTGCCTGTGAGTAATGAGTACACACGCGGAGCACCTCTGGCCCTGAGCACAGACGGGCAGTGCTCTTCTCTGTCGGGGACATTGTCTGGGAAAGGGAAGCCCCAGAGACCAGATGCTCCCAGGCACCCACAGAATCCTGTCAAGGGTCATCAATTGGTGAGTGAAGCAAAGGCTTGCAAAAGAATCAGACATAGCTTCAAGGGGAGGCTGGAAAGGAGGGTCTGGAGGATGGATGGGGATATGCCACCTTCAGGAAACTGACCAGGCACTTGGGACTCCTGTGACATCCATATTTGACCTTCAAATTTCTTAACACTGGGCAGTGTTCGCCAGAACCAGATTTATCCAAATCTCTGCATACCACACATTCTGCTGTATGGGTTTTTTATAATCAGGAATTTATTCTCTTCCTAAAGTTATTTTGTTTTTCTATCTTTTGCTATATCTAACTGAAATATCTTAAGGTATGGAAGTCAATGTCAACATGTCGATAGGTTCTCTTACTTAAAAAAATGTTTCCTTTATTGTATATCTTTATTTTTTTAAGCACAGTTCATGTAGTGTTCAAATAGATCTATAAAATTGGAAGCAGTGAGAATTTTATTAGATATTTTAGAATTTGGTTAGTCTGCTTCTTATTCTGAGTAAAATATCATTTTCTAAATAAAGAAATTATTTTTAATCACAAAGTTGAATGTAATTCAACTCAAAGTGTATGATTTTAATCTCTGAAAGTCAGTCTGAACCAGAACAAGAACTCTTCCTTCTTATTCCACTGTAACTTTAAATCTGGGAATATTTTTTATTTGTTTCTATGGTTATTTAAAAGTAGTTTATAAGATGCTTTTATAAAAGGTTAAGTCATACTGTTAAAACATACATTTAAATTGTCGGAAATGTCAAAGCATATAACGTGAACTAATATTTGCCAGAATAAGGAAATCAATGCAATAGTAACAGTAAACTCTCTGAAGACAGGTACCCGAGGACACCTTGGTCATACCTCTGTAAGCCTGATTTTTCATCCCAAATTTGTGATAATTGTTTTGGCACATCATAGGTAGAAACTGAAAATACCCAGTTGAAATAAGAGGAAGCTGAAAACCCAATCTAACTCTGTATCTATGAAAGAATTTCTGAAAAATCAATGATTTCAGTAGAGCACCAATCTAACCTTCAGGTATTATTCAGGACATAGTAGAGCAAGCATTTACAGAAGTCACTTTTTCATGAGCAAGCTAGAATTAAGTGCTTCTAAAAGAGTGAAGAGCCCAGAAATAAATGAGAATGCTCTTGAACACCCAAAAGTGCTGTAATAAAGCCAGGGTCCTGGTACTTGTTTCCTAGCAAAATTAATAGAAACAGTGGCCCAAACTTACATATAAAAAGCTATTATGGATTCAAAAAAATAAGAAGGAGCATCTATATACAATTGCATGAGACAAAAAAATAGATTGCCAAGAAATATGTAGGAAAAAATTTGCAATAGTAGTAATGAAAGAAAATAAAAATTAGATATATCGTTTAAGTTGTTAAATTAGTAAGTATTTATTTTTAATGGCAATATTTACTGTGTCTGATGGTAAAGTCAAGTTTTCTCTCTGTACATTGGTGACGGTCATGTAAAGCTGAACAGCAGTTCTGAGAAACAATTTAGGAAATATAGGTATCCTCTTCAACAAAGTGCCTCCCTTTCTAGGACTCTGTTCTACAGAAACAATCCAAACTGTGGACAAAAATGTGTATACAAGATGGCTCTCCCAGCACTATTTATAAGAGCTAAAAAAGGAAACAAGATAAATTCAAATGTAGATCCAGAATAGTACATAATAAATAGTACAGTCAGATAAAAAATTATGCCTGTAATTTATTTTTATTTTTATTTTTTGCAGTGGCAGGAATTGACCTCAGGTCTCCACATGGGCTACATAAACACTTTACTATTCTGCTACACTTCCCAGTCCTATGTCTTTAATTTTAACAAATAAAAAGTGTTTTGAAAAACTATGGCTGGGCTGGGGTTGTGGCTCAGTGGTAGAGCACTTGCCTAGCACATGTGAGGCACTGAGGTTCTAGTCTCAGCACCACATATAAATAAATACAAATAAAGGTCCATTGACACTAAAAACAAAAATCAAAAAAGACTATTGCTATTCTGAGAAAATACTTATTGAACAATATTAATTCAAGAGTAAATAATACATTAAAACACTAAGTACAATTGAATAAAATGTCATATAGATTATAATATTAAATGTCTAAAATAATGCATACACATTTTTGTACAACACACAAATCTATATTTGCATGTTTATATTTAGATATGTAAATATTTTAAAGAGATTCCAATATTGAATATTCTTTCTGTCCAATTTGCATATTACACTTCCCATTGATACTTTCCTCTTTTTCTAAAATTTTCACAATAAGCTCATATTATTATAAAATATTCAGCATTATATGTGTAAAAAATGACTCACTGAACAGAATTATTTTTCAGTCTGCCTCAGAGCCTAGTAGCTCACCTTTTGGATTCACTTCTATTGCAAATGGCCACCTAGTTTCCAGATGCATAACTGACCAGGGTCAGGCGAAGAGGAAGTGGAGGGAAGTGGGTTCAACAGCAGCAGTTCTCATCAGCTTCGCGAGAGCCCACCACACTGGATTGAGACCCATTGGCACCTGTGACCCTGCACAGACACTCAGAGGACCTGACCTGGTTCTCATAGAAGCTGCATGTCTATAAACCACCTGGAAAGGTCCATCTCTGCGTGCCTGCGTCATGCGGTGTAGCAGGATGGCTAACTCTGGTTCTGGACTCCAGTTCACCTCTTAGTGGCTGGACAACCCTGGTAAGGCTTCTACATCATCCCAGCCCTCAGCTCCAAATCAGAAGAATGGCAGTGAAAATAGTAGCACTGGTTGTTGTGAGTTTTCCGTGAACTCATCCGTGCAAGAACGGAGAAGAGAGGTTGACCTCGAGAGGGTTATCGTTCCAGGACTGTCGTTTTCTGCTCCAGAAGATAAGACTTCTTAAAGTGTGACTGGACTACAATTCCAGCCCACTGACCCCTGTACTAGAATCAGGTGGAAGGGTTGTCACAGATGCAGATTTTTTAACATACCCAGTGTGCTACGAGTTTCCACTGGGTCCTGAGAGAACACGTTACGGACAAGTTCTAAGGTTTTGGCTGTGTGCACTGGACTTCAAGACTCACTATACCAAAAGAGCTATTGTATTAAAAATTCTCTATTAATGTGCTTAGCTCATTAAGAACCATTAAAAAGTGTTCAGTATTTCTATTTAAGAGGCTAAGAAGCACATATGTATACATCTGTAAATTGTTATCTTAAAAATATCCAAAGAAATGAATTAAAGCTTTATTTGTAAGATTATTTCATTTCAAAGAGAAAATCTTTGGTTGTTAGGAAAGTTCATTTATGTGAAACACTTCATTCCTTGGTTCAGTTGGGTAAAGGACTTGTTATTACATTAATGTCTGCTTTGTATTTAAGATATAATTTTATCCACTATATTATAAAACCTAACTCTATATTTGCTTCTATAAAAAGTTGAAAGTGTCTATCCATAGTGAAGTATGTTTGTGGGTTTTAAATTATAAAAATATAAGCAGAAGTTACATGCTCAAAATGATATGAAATCTTGGACATTTCCCCCATAAACTCATTTTCTTTACTCTCTGTCCCATATAAATACAAGGATTTCTTAAAACTCAGTTTTAAGAACATATGCTGTAGTATCAGTGAGATCTAGTCTGCTTTCTGCAGAGTTACACACTGCATTCCTATTCCTGAAACCTGACGCCTCTGACCAGTCCAGGGCCTGACTGTCTCAAACTGTCTACCTGGGCAAATGTATGACTAGTCCTTGGCCTTCTACTCTGGTTCTGGCATCACTGGGGAAGGTCAGCTAGTTAGGATGGAAAGATCACCAAACCTGGAGCATGCAATTCAGATTGAAGGAAGAACAATCCACAGGGCAAAGATGTTACTAATCTCAATATGTATACCTTGATTACAATTAGAGCAAATTTCTACTCAAAATTCCAGCATCATTTTTAAAGTATCTCTGTTCAATAATTTTACTTCAGTAAGCATTATCAAGACTGATTTCTGTGTCAATTTTAGATTTCAGAATTTTTATTATTCTAAAACCCTATTAGAAAATTAGTCCAATTTATAAACTCTACTTAAGCAGATGATTTTATCTAGGTTTCCTTGAAATAAATGAGAGTTTTGGTTGACATTGATCTCTTTACCTCTACTTATCAGTGCAGGCCACTTACTTATTTTTAGCTCATGATAGAAATCAAAATATTCATTTAACAAGTTGAAGGAAGTTGCACACATTTAACTGGGGAGGATAAGGAGCGTGTTCGGGAAGCTCTCAAAGTTTATGGCCACCAGTGTAAGTGACTCATCCCAGCCTCCCAACGTGCCTCAAAATGTCCACTGAAAGCACCACCTGGTCTCATCATGGTCAACAGTGATCATTCCAGTAGGCTGTAACGCATCAGTGGCCAAGGTGATTTAGACGTTTTGGGGTACTCCATTCAGCTCCCAAATTAAACTCGCACCTTTGGCCAGTCGAAGCCTTCACTGTGCCGTGAGCCCTGCCTTAGAGTGCTTCACAACCAACTGCCATCTGCCTCATCAGAATACACTAGGAGGCTGAACTTGGGTGTGACATTGTGGCAAAGTAGGAGAGGTTTGGAAGGAACAGGAATCGACAGCAGATGGGTCTGTTTCCCTGGGACCCTGGAGACACCATGAGGAGTTCCTGGGAGAGAGTGATGAAATGTCCTGTTCAAGTGGTCGTGTGTCCTGATTGCTTTGTAGGAGATGGACTCCTCTGTGAAATGGTAATGTTTTCTCTCTAATTGTGAAATTCCAAAAGTTAAATAAATAAATGAGTAAATAAATAAACGTGATGCAAAAAGCCTGCAGCCTTCTAAAATAAAATTGACAGGATTTATTGCAAACAGGCTCTATTTTTTTAATGTGGTGTGTTGCCACTGTTTTCATTTTAAAATGTGTTGAAAGTAATATTCTAATCAAACTGAACCAAAAAAGTTTTAAACTAAAGATTTACTTCTAGCCAATACTGTACTTACTCAATTGTTTACAGCCCCCCCCAAAAAAAAAAATCAAAGGGAAGGATTCTTAATAAGCTCAATAGAGTCAATTTTTTCAGTGCAGAAAAGTCAAATAATGTAAACTCCTCATTTCATTATTTCATTAATCATATTCTTCTCCAGGAAAGACTCCACCCAAATGTGGCTTTCTGCAGCTTTTAAATCACTAACGCTGAGGATGGATAGGACGGTGGGGGTACCTGCTGTCCAAGGAAGCCAGCAAGGTGAACTCCAGCCTCCCCGTGCCACCTGTTACCCAGGGTCGTTTCTTCCACAGCGGCCCTGCTACTGGATTTTGCTCACACATGGCGCCCAACCACGGATCTGCCTTCTAGAAGGAAGCTGCCTTGCAGACTGCTGGATGACACCCCGGGTGGCAGGCCACGCCAACGTGTGTTGCCCGCTTGGTCTTCAGTCCTGGACTTCCCTTGCTGTCAGTAGAGTAAGGGCAGCTCTCGCTCAAACCCTACCTGTTGGAGCGCCCTCTTCAGACTCGAGAACCAAGCAGATTTGGAAGCATTTTCAGAAAATCCCTTGCTATCCAGGCACTTGAAATCCATTTTCTATGACTGGGTCCTATTGTAGGATAGTCAGCAAGAAGCTTGGGTTCCAATTTCACTCACCATACATTATTACCTGGAGATTGCTGAGCAGGTCACTTACCCTGACTGGTTTCAGCTGCTTCATACCAGCTAACCTGACACACATTTACTGACTGCCTGCTGTCACCCAAGCACCTTGCAAGTTCAGGTTGGGATCTACACAGGTTACCCCAAGACCGGAGATGTCCATGGTGTGGCTATAAAGCACTTGAAGGGTGGCTGGGTTGGATCCTGAATTGCATTTCCATTAATTTAAATTTAAATTTAAAAACTGATACTTCATTCAATTATTGGAAAACTTCTAGTATGCTTGGAGCAACTTGAGCAGTGAGTCTAATTTTCAACTGTTAATTTCATGAAATCTAAATATAGATCAGCTATTTCCAAAGAAAACTTGCTGTACAGATTGAGATGTACTGTAAGAGTGTACCCTTTGAAAACGTGCAGTCTACCTGGGTTGTATGTTGAAGAGGTAACTTTCTGGATGCTTGGCCATCCCTTGTTATCTGCACAGAATTATTTCCAGGGTCTCCCCCACCCATGGGTGCCAAAATCTGTGGATGCTCAAGTCCCTTACATGAAATGAGGTTGTATTTGTATATAACTTACACAATCCTCCTGCGTACTCTAAATCATCTCTAGAATACTTATGATACTAATATGATGTAAATGATATGTGACGATACTGCATTGTTTAGGGGATGCAGCATATTTTCCCAAATATTTTTTTTGGAAATTATTTTCCCAAATATGTTCTCTACAGTTGCTTGAATTACCAAAGGCAGAAGCTGTGGGTGTGGAGGGCTGAGTGTACTGGGTAAAACGAAGCTACTTTCACAATTACTGCCTGGCTTCTTTTCACATTTGTTAAGGTGGCTTACTGTGCCTCCCATCACCTTTCTGTTGGACAGGGCAGCTCCAGAACTCCACAATAAATCATTCCATATGAGGTACTGGTTCTATTTCCATCTAGCTTGCCAAGTCCCACTCAACCTGTCCAGATCGCCTCCTGTTGGAAACCCTACTTTTGGTTTCTTCCCAACCTTTATATCCTGCTTACTGCTGGGTCTTCAAAAAAAAAAAAAAAAAAAAAAATGGACTGCAGGCAGCATTGAGCTTGTGGCAATGTATTGACTTCCTCTTCTTTGTGAAATCCCAGCAGGGAACACAGCTTGGCTGGCCATTACACCTGCAGGGCCTGGAGATATGGCACCTCACACAGAGCAGGAGCTCACAAGGGGTGTCCTGTAACAACTTAAATACCTGTGCCTGAAAAGTATCTGAGTTTAGTACTTGAAAGTGGTGATAAGTAGCTGTTTTTTATTAATATGACAATTCTCCTTAAATGAGACACTTACATTAACTTGGGAAAAGTTTTTTTCTGGTATTTAAAGAATCATGGAGCAAGGGCTATTTCATCAAAACCATAGTAACAGAAAATACAACTTAGTTCTTAATGTGTGTCCTCAATATATTGAATGAAATTTGGCATAGAAACATAGATACCATTTTTTTCCACATACGGAAACAAAAATGGTAAATAAACAAATGAAGGCCTCCCCCTATAAGTAATCAATCCTCCTGTGAGTAATCAATCCTCAAGCCACTAAGGGATAATGCTTAGCTCTTCAAAGAAATCACATATTAGTAAAGCAGGTTGGAATCACATCAGCTCAATCCATTTCTCCCTCATTATGTACTTTCACGTGCGCAAAAGGAACAGAGAATGACTTGCCTGGCACTTCCAATTATCATTTGTGGCTGACATGATACACAGATGAGGACTGCTATTTATGTTTTAATTAGATTGAATCCCATTCCTAATGATATACGTGTTTGCATATTGTTGCTGAAGTGTAGAGATAATAGAGCAGGGCTCTTTGGAAATTTCTTTTGCAATCTTAACTCCCATTACTAAACAGCTTTTGCTTTCATTTGTCTTTTAATTTGATTATTATAGCAACAGTACCATCATTTAACAGGAAATGAGCTCCATTCTCCCTGTGCATTCACATCCATAGGAACTCTCTGGATTCAGATGAAAGAGCACCTGAAAAATTATTTTTTAAAAAAATGGCCTCTCTGCCACATGTTCCACCAGTTATTCTGCCCAAAGTGAATAACTGGTCAGATCCCAAAATTGTGAATTCCAGAACTGGAAGTCAAGGTCAAAATCTGCTTGCACTTCAAAAATTTTTCTTTTCCTCTTTTCCAAAGAAACTCCAGTGCTAAGTTCTCTCTTCAAAATACCAGTACCAGGAACTCATAAAACAAAAGATCTGTTGGATTTTATAGCTGTCTCAACATTAAAAAAAAAGAAAAGATAAAATGAAGCTGGATTGATAAAGAGTTAGTAGAGAGAAAATAATGGAGTCACTGGAATGGGGACCTCTGAAAACCTGCTCTTCCATAGAAGCAATGAGGATATTGACAAGGTTGTTAACATTTTGACTTTTTCAGAACTGTGGAAATTAGCTGAAGACTTGCAACAACCTGAGGAGTGTTTAACCAATAACCACAGCTGAATCCCAAGCAGTGAGCTCAGCAGCGACTCCGTGTGTTCTCGTCTGTTCCAACCTGCCTTTACTCCCCAGCTCTGCAGAGCCTTGAAAACCAGCAGCCTTATAATCATGGCAGCCATGAAATCAGCAGCCTATGAGCTACTAGAAAGTACAGAAAGGGTTCGGAGTTATCCAAAGAGTCTGCTCCAAGACAGTCATCCTTCTTGAGTCTGTCTGGCAGTTCCCTGGGATACCTGATTTGCTAGGCTTGTCTATTTGGCAACAAGGACCACCCTGCAAGCAATCTCTCTAACATTATGGCTTAGAGTTAGGGCTGCCTGAGTCAGTGATACATGTGCGGCAAATGGGAATCTGAGAACCTAAAGAAAAATCTGGGGAGAGAGAGGAAGGGGGAGTCTTTAAAGCACTTTGACACTTTCCTGGGAATCAAGAAGGCCATGTGTGTGTTCAGAACTGAGGGCAAGCTCAGAAAGGCATGGAAAGGCCCTATTATCTCACCTCTGGTGGACATTGAGCTTCTGCAAAATAAGAAGTATATGCTTTCAGAGACAGTAATCTTCCTGGAGTGCTAAAGACAGGCTTCAACCTACACACACAGCCCCACGGCAAAGTCTGCTTCAGGAAATCTCAGTACAATCATTGCTGAACACAAAGCCAACTGAGTAGATTCAGTGGCCATATGCAACAAAAAAACACAGACTTTACAAAATTAGCTCAGGAAAGGTACTAAATATACAAATAGTAACAACAACAAATCCTGAGATGGGGGATCTGATCTCCAGATTTACCACGTTATATATTTTATGTTAGTTTGCAACAAAAAAATCATGACATGCAAAGAAACAGAAAAAGTATGGCATGCACATTTTCAAAACATATATCATTAGGAACTTTCCTCAGGGAAGTCCACGTGTTGAACTTATTAGACAAGAACTTTAAATTAGCTGTTATAATACGGCCAAAGCACTGAATAAAAACATGTCTAAAACACTAAAGGAAGCTATGAGAATGATGTCTCACCAACAAAGAATATGAATAAAGAGACAAAAAATTTAAAAATAGACCAAGTAGAAATTCTGGAGCTGAGAAATACACTGACAAATATAAAAAACTCACTAATGACATCAACATTAGATTTGAGCTATCAGAAGAAAGAATCAACTAATTTGAAGACCGTTCAATTAGATTATCCAATTACAGAACAGAGAGAAAAGTTGGTCAGGAAAAAGCGAGCAGAGTTTCAGACACCTGTGCAACACCATCAAGCTTCCCAAAATACTCAAAATGAGAGTTCCAGAAGAGTAAGACATTGAGAGATGTGCAGAAAGAATATTTAAAGAAATAATATCTACAAACTCTCCAAATTTGATGAAAATATTAATGCATACTTCCAAGAAACCCAACAAACTTCAAATGTAATAAATTTAAAGACATTCACACCTAAACACATCATTTCAACAATAAAGTTGCCAAAAGCCAAAAAGAAAAAGAAAAACTGACCCATTACATATAAAGATCCTCAAGATTGACAGGGTGCTCTCACCAGAAAGCATAGAAACTAGAGGCAGTGGGATAGCATATTAAGATTGTCAATCAACCTTTTAAACTCTCCTTCAAAAACGAAAAAGAAACTAAGATGTCTCCATTTAAGCACTAGTATATCTATCCTTCAAGAAATACTAAAAAAATTCCTTTGGGCTGAAACTAAAGGATCCTATACAGTAAATCAAAGCCACATAAAGAAATAAAGCACTAATATCAATAAAGTTAACTCACAGGTAAATGTAAAAGAAACTAAATGTGTATTTTTGGTGACTCTTCTTTTTTCATAAAAAATTAAAACAAAAGCTAAATTTTAATTAAAAATTAAAATTGCACTAAGCTATGATTACAAAATTGCATTGATGTTCTTATAATAATATACAAATATAAACTGGATTGCTAAGACATAAAATGTCATCCTCAGGAAACCTCTAAAAAATTTTTTTAAATGTAGTAAAAGAATGACAGAAAATTCTAAATGTTACAAAATAAAGTATCAATTTAATGCAGTATTAACTTAATGCAGAATCCATAGTAGAGGGATTAAGTAATAAAATAAACATCAGACAGACAGAAAACAAATAGCAAAATAATAATGTTATGGGATGAATTCTGTTCCCTTCAAAATTTCTGTGCTGAAGTGTCTCAGTAGAATCATTGACTGACCACAAAGCCAACTGAGTAAAGTCTTCAGTGGCCATAAACAACAAAAAAGCACAGACTTCACAAAAGCAGTTAAGGAAAGTTATTAAATAAACTAACAGAAACAACAACAAATTCTTAGTACCTCAAAATATGATTGTATTTGGAGACATGGTTTTTAAAGATGATTAAATTAGAATGAGATCACGGAGGTGGCCCTACTTTAATCTAATTAGTATCCTTATAAGAGAAAATTTGGACAAACATAAGAGACATTAAGATGTATATGATGATAAAGAACATAGAGGACATAGTGAGATGTCATCTGAAAGTCAAGGAGAAAGGCCTCAGACGAAACAAAACCTGATAATACCTTGATCTTAGACTTCTAGCATCTTGATCTCTGGGAAATAAATTCCTGTTGCTTAAGCCAGTCAGTGTGGAGTGTTTTGTCATGGTATCCCTAGAAAACTAATACCAGAAGGCACTAGTTCTACTTATTAGTAATTATACTAAATGTAAATGGATTAAACACTTCAATCAAAAGGTAGAGATCGCAAAATGGATCTTCAAAAAAGTGATCCAACTATATACTATCTTCAAAAGAGACACAAGTTTAAAAATACAAAGAGGTTGAAATTGAAAGAATAGAAAAATGTATATCATATAAACAGCAACAAGAAGTAATTGAAGTGTCTATTTCAGACAAAAGAGCTTAAAATTAGATACCAGAGACAAAAAAGATATTTTTATAATAAAATATTCAATATGTAAAAAAGAAATAACAATTATAAACATGCATGCACCTAATAATTAGAGTCCTAAAATACATGAAGTAAAAACCTATATAATTCAAGGAACAAATAAACATTAAACAATAATTTTACATCTTCGGTAATGGATAGAACTAGAAAGAAGTTCAACAAGAAAATACCAGACTTGAAGAACACTACAAAACATCTAGACTTAAAAAACTTCTACAGTCTGGCCTATGAAAACACTTTTTTCAAAGGCATGTAAGAATATTCTCCAGGGTAATTAATATTTTTCCATAAAACAAATCCCTATAAATTTAATAGAATCAAAATCATACCAACTATATTCTTCAAACAAAGCAAAATGAAATTAGAAATGAATAACAGAATCAAATTTGGGGAATTCTCTAGTATGTGGAAGTTAAACTACACATCACTAAATAATCAAAGAATCAAAGGATAAATCTTAAGTGAAACAATAACAGCTTTCAGATGCAGACAGATGAAAACACACGAAAATGATAAGATGTAACCAAAGCTTAGAAGGGAAATTATGTGAGCTGTAAATGCTCACATTCAAACCAAAGAAAGATGTCAAGTAAATATACTAATTTTCCACCTAAGAAAACTAGAGAATGAGTAGCAAGCAAAGGAAGTAAAAAAAAAAAAAAAAAAATAGCAATTATAGTTGAAAAAATAAAATAGTGTAGAAAAAAACAATATAAAAAAATCAATGAAACCAAAAGTTGTTTTTTTGACAAGATAACAGAATTAACACTTTAACTAGTGTCTGACAAAGCAAAAAAGATGTCTCAAATAAGTAAAATCAGGAATGAAAAAAATGACTATTATTATTGACCCAACAGAATGGAAGGGGTCATGAGATAATATTATGAACTACCATATGCCAAACAAATTGCTAGGAAGACATAAAATATAAAAACTGTCTAAAGAAATAAGTCTGAATAGACTTGTAACACATTAAGAGACTGCATTAGAAGTCAAAAACTTCCCACAAAGAATACCAGCCCATGGTGGGGCTGCAAATTAGTGCAGTCACTCTGGAAAGCAGTGTGGAGATTCCTTAGAAAACTTGGAATGGATCTACCATTTGACCCAGCTATCCCACTCCTTGGCCTATACTCAAAGGACTTAAAATCAGCATACTACAGAGATACAGCCACATCAATGTTCATAGCTGCTCAATTCACAATAGCCAGACTGTGGAACCAACCTAGATGACCTTCAATTGATGAATGGATAAAGAAACTGTGATATATATATATATATATATATATATATATATATATATATATACACATATATATATATATATGCAAAATGGAATATTACTCAGCTATAAAGAATAATAAAATTATGGCATTTGCAGGCAAATGGATGAAATTGGAGAATATCATGTTAAGTGAGATAAGCCAAACTCAAAAATCCAAAAGGCAAATGATCTCACTGGTAAGTGGATGATGACACATAATGGGGGGTGGGAGGGGGGCAAGAATGGAGGAAGGAGGGACTGTATAGAGGAAAAAAAGAGGTGGGAGGGGTGGGGGGGAGGAAAAAATAACAGAATCAAACATCATTACTCTATGTAAATGTATGAATATGCAAATGGTATGCTGTTACTCCATGTACAAACAGAAACAACATGTATCCCATTTGTTTACAATAAAAATAAATTAAAAAAAAAAGAATACCAGCCCAGATATTTTCACTGGCAAATTCTACCAAACATTTAATGAAGAATTATCACCCATCTTTCACACAATCTTCTGAGCAAGAGAACAGAAGGAAAGATATCCGGGCCATTTTCTGAAGCCAATCACCCTCTTAGAATCAAAGACATCACTAGTAAACTATACCCTAATATACATTATGAGAACAGACCCAAGAATCCTCAGTGGCAAAAGGCTCAAATGCAAATAATCACACTCTGAGGAGATGGGGCACCACAACCATAGTTCAAAATATGAAAATTGATCAAAAGTACATCACAAAACCAGGGACAAAAAAGCACATGAGCATCTCAGTTCCAGAAAAGCATTTGGTAGATTCTAAAATCCACCCTTGGTAGAAACACTTAATAGGAGTAGAAGTCAATTTAAACAACCTGGTTAAGGCATCTGGAGAAAAATGACATAACATCACATTTCATGGTTGAACAAAGGAGCTTCATTCCTGAGGATATACCAGATAAAGGTGTCACTCTTGCTACCTGTAAGCAACTTGTGCTGGAGGTTTGAGTAGGGAAATTTTTTTTCTAGCAAGAAAAAAATAAAAGGCATCTAGATGGAAAAGAAAAAGTAAAACTTTTTCTATTCTCAGATGACGAGATATTAGAGAAAATCCTGAAGAACATATACATAGGGTAGAGAGAGAAAAAGAAAACTATTAAAACGAATAAGTGGGGCTGGGCTGTATGTAGCTCAGTGATAGAGTGTTTGTCTAGCACATGTGAGGTACTGGGTTCAAGTCCAGCACATGAATATAAATAAATAAATAGAATAAAGGTATTGTGTCGATCTACAACTAAAAAAAAAAAAAAGAAAAAAAAAATTAACAAAAAAAAAACTAAAGGAGACTCAGTGGTACATGCCTGTAATCCCACCTACTCTGGAGACTGAGGCAGGAGGATCCCAAGTTCAAAGCAAACCTCAGCAATTTAATGAGGCCCTAAACAACTTAGTGAGACCTCTCTCTCAAATTAAAAAATAAAAAGGGCTAGGGATGTGGCTCAGTGGTAAATCATCCCTGGGTTCAATCCCCCAGTACCAAAATAAATAAATAAATAAAACCTAATAAAGTGAAACTAGAAACTGTGCATGATAATAGATTAAGATACAAATATTAATTGTATTTTATATACTAACAATAAACAATATGAAGTGATGTTAAAAAAATTTCATTTCAAATAGCATTAAAAAAACATTCAGAAGTAAATGTAAAAATATATGCAAGACTTCATTGAAAATTACAAAACATCATTGAAAGAAATCATGCATCTAAATAAATAGAAAAGAATTTCATGTTTATGAATTTTCCCAATTTGACCTATAGACTCAACATAGTTCCTACCAAAATTCTAGCTGGCTTTTTTTTTTTTTTTTTTTTTTTTTTTTAAGAAATTGAAAAACTGATCCTGAAAGTCATCTGCCAATGCAAGATAACCACAATAGTCCAAACAATCTTGAAAAGAAAGAAGAAAGTTGGGGAACACACACTTCCCAAATCCACAATTCACTATAGAGGTGCAGTAATTAAGACAGTGCTGTTATGAGGGTAGACAGGAAGACTCACGGAAAGGAAGTCAGCTCCTCACTAAGCCCTTACTTTTGTAGCCAACTGATTAGTATCAAGACTGGCATGAAAATTCAATATGGAAATAACAGTCTTTTCAATAAATAATGCTGAGATAACTGGATATTCAAATTTAAATAACAAAGTTGGACCTCTACATGATTTCTTTTTTAAAAAACTAGCTCAAAATTTGTAGGAGATAAATTGTGGAAATTATCTCTTAACAGTAAAAATTATCTCCTAAATTATGAAAGTCTTAGAAGAAAACTTAGGCTCACGTGAGCCTGGATTTGGCATGGTTCTCAACTAGGACAAAAGGCAAAAAGGATACATTGACTTCATTAAAATTAAACACCTTTATACTTCCAGACTCTATAAAGAACGTGAAAATTCAAAGCACAGAATGGGAAAACATCTAAGAAACGTCTGGACAGGTTTCTAGTGTCAAGAATACATAACGGGTTCTTAGGACTCAACAATGGAAATAGAAATCAGTCACTTAACACATGGTCAAAAGACATGAAAAGACACTTCTCCAGAGATGGAGGGGACTGGCCGGTGAGCCCTGGAGAAGTGTTCATGATTATTGGGGAAGTACTATGCAAAACCACAACGGGCCACAGCCTCGCCTCCGCCAAGACGGCTGTGGCTGGCCAGGCGGGCGACGGACGGTGCTGACAAGGACTTGGGCAAGGCAGCTCTCGCACCCTCTGGCAATGAAGAAAAATGACATCGCAACTACGGAGGCGAGTCTGGTGGCTCCTCAGGAGACGGCCAGTGACATGCAACCAGCAACTCTGCTCTCAGGAGTGCTCTCAAGAGGATTAAAAATACACAAGCACGAGTGTTCAAAGCAGTGTGACTCAGGGCAGAGGGAAAGCGGGAAGAGCCCAAAGCCCTGACGAATGAAGGAACGAAGGATGGCTTACCCATAAGGGCATCCATGAAAACGAATAAAGCACTGATATAGGTAAAAACGTAAGTGGAACTTCCTCTCAGTTCACATAAGTGAAAGAATCCAGCCATAAATTATCAACTACTGTGATTGTGTTCATACAACATGTCCAAAAGAGGCAAATCCAGAACAGAAGTAGGCTAAGGGTCACCAGGGGCAGAGGGAGGGATGAACGGGAAATGGGTGCTCATGAGGGTCTCTTTTGAGGGTGGGGAAAGGCAGAAATATTTTGGAGTTAGGCAGTACTCATAGTTGCATAAAACTGTGAAAGTACGAGAAACGACTGCTTTTTACTTCTGCAAAAAATAAACACAAAAACAGGAAACACAGTAAAGCATAATGAGCACGGTAAGGGGTAAATCTTCAGTTTTGAGATGAATGAGCGTTGTAGGGTGCCAATGATCTGGGCAATGACCAGGACCTAGAGCAGAGAGCACCAGCTAGCCTGTAAATGACTGGGGGTCCAGCTTTGCTGGGTTGCAGCCATTTGGAAGACAGCGCTGCAGTCAGACTGAAACAAGATGTCAGAAGACACCCAGTGGCTTCGGAGGTTACCACGGGTTTGGCGTTGCCCCCCAGGGCTTGCCGGGAGGAGCGCCTTGAGAATACGCTCGCAGGTCAGTCTGCACCTTCGCTCTGAGAATTTCTAGTCACTAGTCAATCAGAACCGTACAGCTGCAGTTTAGGTTTGTGCATCTTTGAGGATGCATAATTTGAAAGCAGTGGGACCACTTTTTCAAAAGCCTGTTTGGCGATATGTCAACAGATAAATGAAAGTGGCCCTCGAGCAGAACCCTGGACGCTGCCGCATCAGCCACTCTGGACAGTCACCAAGGAAATCCAGACCACAGCGCAGCACAGCCTCCCTGAGACAAAGAAAGAGAGCCAGAAGCTCAGGCCACCTTCACAAGAAGACCCAGCCAGCGGTGCAAAATGTGTTCCAGGCGTGGGGGACAAGGGCAGCGTGGAGATGGCGTGCAGAGGCTGACCAGGGAGGAACGGGCAGGGTGCGGGGAGCTAGGGCGCTGGCCCTCCTTGTGCGGTCGCTCAGACCAGGAGGGAGTTTAAAGCAGACTGTGATGCACCCCTGATGTGCAAGCCCAGGTCCTGAACTCATCCGCCTCCTTGGCAACGCTCCGCGCATAACAAACGTGTGCACGGAGTGAGCGCATCGGTGTTCTCCAGTTTGTCTGAGAGCAGTCGCACGGTGGCATCTGCTGTCTGTCCGGCCAGATGGGTCAGAAGCATCCCTCTGGAAGAAGTCAGATGGCTCTTCTCTGCTCCGCCTGCAGAGAGAACGCAGCCAAGCCCTGAGCGCAGTTCCGGAAACCCTCATTCCTCCCAGCAAGGGAAGGAGGGCCCCAAGTTCTCCATACCTGCAAAACAGAGCTCACCATTCCTTCGGGGCTTTCCTTTCCCCTTTCTTCCCTCCTTCCCTTCTTCCTTCCTCTGCTCTCCTTCCCCTCTCCTTTCTTTCTTCAGTACTGGGGTGAACCCCAGGCCTGGGCGTGCTAAGCCAGAGCCGTTCCTGAGTGCACACCGGTTCTGTGCTCTTAGGTCCCAGCAGCCTGATAACCTCCCCTCCACTGGTGGGCACTTCGGTGTGGAGTGCCCCAAGCTTAGTCAGCGCCTTGGCTGAGTGGGGAAAACAATGCTTGAACTTATCTGAGAAACAATGAATAGTGAGAAAGAGACTTCTAGCCTGCAAGGGAGAGAAACCCTTTGTGAGGACATTTCCCAGCTTTCAATGCCCCTCGAAGACACAATGGGGACAACTCCAGTCACCAAGTGGAGGAAATCTATTTATTTGCACTGCATTGTTTCTGGCATTAGATCATGATACAAAGGAAGTGCTGTCACAACCCCTTGGATCTGGACCCTCCTGAGAGGCAGGGTGTGCCTGGCTTGCTGACCATGAACACCAACAATGAAACTGTATTGTATTTTTCACACATAATAACGGCATTACCCAGTAAAGCCATTACCTGTGTAATGGTAAACAGTCACCAACTTACATTTGGGAACATTTCACAGGATTACAAGCTAATCCTTATTTAATAAATTCAAGGAAAGCAGTGCTGGAAAATCTCTGCTTGTTGTGCTAGAGTTTCCTGGCTCTTCGTCAGACAATGAAGCTATAAAGGGTTTCTATAAACAGAGGGTTTTTTTCAGGTGTACATTTCTCCTATTAAAGCTTGTCTGAATAAAGATTTTCTCAGGTCAATCTCTGCCAGAATGTCGTTCCTGAGGATGCTCCCTTGGGAGATGAGAAGCAGTTGTTTTGCCAGGGGGAGAAATACTCCTGACATTAGCCACGATGCACTCCGACCTCACTGTCCCAAAGTGTAGCCATGGCCAGAACTTGGAGAGAAGGCATGGAGACAATGTGTATCACAAGGGAAAGCTTACTCACCTCCTCCTCCAAGCGGCTGTCAGTGTGGTTCAGGGGCCCGGGCCCAGGGGATGCCTTCTTTTGATCTGAGGCCAGCAGCAGAGGTGCTCAGCCCACCTCCAGCAGGAGGGGTCAGAGGTGTCCCGAAGAAGGAAACTGGATTGCTCAGGTCTGCAGCGAGCCTTGGACCAGCACCGCTTGGGTTCCCCCACCTTTGACCTCTGCTTCCTCAGTTGCCCTGTCTGATGGCGGAGCTGCTTTTTATTCCATTTTAGACCAGCTGCAGAGAATTCCAGCTTGGACTCTTTATCCTGCTTTGCATGTCCTTCGCACCTCCTTCTGCCAAAAAGTGCGCCCCCCTCCATCTTTGGAGGGTGGGATTAACCATATAGAAGGACTCCTTTGGAACGTACAGCTAAACCTGCCCTCCCTGTAGCACCCTCAGTGAGGGGTCGGGAGGAATCAAAGCATGCTTTACATTTTCAAAGAAAAGTCCTGGCTGAATCAGACCTTTGATGACTTTAATTTTCCCCTTCAAGTCTCCAGTGGAATCATAATTTCCTTTATGTAGAGGAAAGTACATTGGCTCCGTTCACCAAAATACTACAAAGCTGCGGGTGAAGGGCAGGGGACAGCCTCGCCTGCAGATGCTGATGTGAAGGATTTTGTTTTATAGTAGCCTGCTTCCAGCGTTCACGACTTCATGCCAACCAGCCAAGTGGGCTCCACATACAAACCCTGTTATGACGTTATGAGGAAACATCCTGACCCCATTATCCTCAAAGAATGTGGCTTACTTGCTGTCCTTCCTTCAGCTTAGTGAGCTGTGCACCTAGTGTGGCACTGGATTTTATGTTAAACCAAATGAAATCAAGTCAAAAGAAACAAATGAGCACAGACTCACAGATACCTTATGGCTTCCACCTAATCTAACCATCACAATGGTTGACTTTCCTTATGATAATCACTTGTGAAGGATGAGTAAAAGTGGATGAGCACAACAGCTTCACTGAAGGCCAACTGAACATCAACCTAAAAAGGTGATAGTTTTCCATTTTGACAAAAATGAATGCTTTCCTTACAGACAAAAATGATGCTCTCAATAAATCAGAAATCACAGGATTATTCACTAAACTCTGGAAAATGCTTTCCCTATGGATGTTGGAGGTGAGAAGAAATCCCTTCTACTCTGAGTTTGACATTCTCTGTTCTAGCAGATATAAGAACTTCCTTACAAACCTAGAGGGAGGTCTTTAACTTGCATATTCAAAAGCTTTATCTAGCCCAGAGATTGTGCTTAGTCAGAGCGTGTTGCCCAGTTCAAAACCCTGTTCCAATGCTGTCAATGCTGGCCACGAGGTCCACCAAGGCAAAGGAAAACTGTAGCCTCATGTGGATGACTGAGGCCAATCTGAGGCTCCGTGCTCCTCTGCAAGGGAGAACTAAGGGAAAGTATCTGGGGCATTGAGCCTATCGTCCAGCCCTCTGCTTGACTTTATAAGGGCAAAAGTGGCCATTCTGGTACAGCAGCTCCCCGGAAAGGCTCCGTAGTAGCCACAGACATTTCTTACTTTAGTTTTTGATAGCATAGGGGGCCTGGCTGAAAGAGTCCATTTGAGCTCAACCTGAACCTCCATCTCTCTGCGCCTTACTAGCCGTGAGACTTGGGGTAAATTACTTAAACATATGAGCCTCAATTCTGTATTTCTAAAATGGGGGAAATAAATATTGGCATAAGCATTAACTGAAATAATACATTGAAAGCAAGTTCTGTAAAGCAAGCATTCAATCACTGACATCTAGTTTGAATTTGAATTGAATTACTGGGACAACACAGGGAAGCAAGTCATGGTCTATGAAGAAAGGGTTGTGCCCACTCAGTCCCCAATCTTACCACACCATCAGCAAAGCAAAGCAAAAACCACAGTGGTGTTTCTGAGATATTTAATATGATGGGACCGTGACTTGGAGATTCACTTAGGTCCTTGTGAGTTTCCTGGGTCGTTATGACAAAATCTGAATTCCTCCTGTGTGTGCACCTCTCAGTGTCCATGAATTCACCTGAACCATCGTGGATCTGATGCTGGCCGCTCTGTCAGTGGTTCACTTAGGCATTATTTAAAGCAAATTTCCAGTGTAATAAAGCCTCCCCTTTTGTAAACATAAATTATATTTAATATGCCTGGGAACATGTGTTTGCCAAAGCTGAAGCAAGACAGCCTTGATGACTTCAGTCCGTTCTCAGCACTTGATTACAATTTGATTTCCTTTGGCATCAAAAGACAAACTATTTTAGTGAACAATGTTCTTCCTTTAGCAAGAGTGAGATCTAGTTACTTGGCAAAAGACCTGACCATTTGCCAGACACTTTTACCAAGCTTTTAGCAAGAGCTGAAGCACTGAATTTGAAGAGCAGAGCAAGTATCAGGCAGCAAGGGTGCAGCTCCCTGGGCGCACTGAAGGGTGGGATGGCTCGTGGCCATTCTCCACCCTCCACTCAGATGGGTCCTTGCTGTGCCTCCACATCCGGAGTGAGACCTACGCCTTCATCTGTCCCTTGACTGGACCCTTGTTGATAAATTTCACAACGTTGTATTCTATTCAAATGCTGCTTCTTTCCCCTGGTGCTTTCTCGGAGTTCCTTGATGTTTCTGTCTACCTTTGTGGCTTCCATCTCGGCAACTTCTGTTTTTTTCCTTAAGAACTGCCCTAATCTCTCCCATGTGCCCCTCATCCTCTGACAAGCTGATCCCACAGGAACACCAGCTTTTCTCCGCCCTGTGACCATCTTCCTTGGGAGTTCATCCGAGGTTGCGGTTTGTTCACATCCTTTCTTCATTACATGGGGAGCACTTTTAGGACCAGTGGTGGCTTCCTGCTGGCAGACTGGCTCACCCCCGCGCTCTCTGGAGGGCTGTTCCTGGTGCGGGGAGGGGAGCATTGAGCGCTTACACTGCACCCAGTCCCTCCACCTGGACCAGAGCCCGTGATGAAGGGGGCTCCCTGGCTGACAGGGGGTTCGTGAGCACACCTACACGCCCACATGACTGCACGTGGCCCTCACCCGGGAGGCCGCTTTCCAGCTCTGGGGAATCCTTAGAAATTGAACACCCGACACCGGATGCCTGGCTTTCTAGACTCTGCAAGCACCCTTCCCTAAGGCGCTCCCCCATGCCCCAGGTCTGCTCTACCCTATCACAAAAATGCACCTATGGTATTCCCACCAAATGCTGTTCGGCTCCTCTCACAACTAATCTGATATGTGCCTCGAGTCTAAGATTTGGGTCCTAATGTGTTGACAGTTTCCATCTCTTGTGTCGTGTTTGCATTTTATAGGACCTATCACAGGCAATATGTCTAGAACCACAAATATCAGCTTAATTTCATGGGGATTCCAAAACCCGGACAGAACTGTGGGGGCAGACAAGTGCATTTGGAGGTAAACGGAACTTTTGGCATTTAATTAACAATACCATACAAGCACATATCAAAGCTAATTTAATTATTTGTTAACTAATAATAGCAGAGAAGTAAAATTATCTGAGATGAATGAATGAAACACCAGAACCATTTATGTGTGGATATCTTGATGGAAGACAGGACATGGCTTCTTTCCACACTTAGAACTTTTCTCACATCAATATCACCACTATAATTCATTAAGAGTTTGGCTAGAGTGGACTTTATATAGTTTTTATATATAATAGTGGAAGATCAATTTTGACTAATACTGTAAACTTGGTGGGGAGAGCAAAGAACTATTAATTAATGGTTGGTCATCTTTGTCCTTATTCTGACTTGGCTGAGTGGGTCACTTATGATATTTTTAAGCATTTCTTAAATAGGGGTAATTCAACAACAGAAGATTCCATTCCCAACCTCAAATTCTTTCTAATCCAGCAAAGAATTTTAAAATGCATATAAAAAAGGACCTTCGTGTTACAAACAAGTCCAGTGAATAAAATAGATACAAGTTCTATGGAATGTAGAAGTGATTTAATCATGTGGGAAATGAGAAAAAAATCTCCATAAAGTTATTTTCTTTCCCGACATTTCTGCATGTTCATTATAGGAAATTTGGAAAATACTGGATAGTTTGTGGGTCAACATGTGAAATAGCTGCAGCCCCACCCTACAGCCACGTGATTAATTCGTTCCGCTCCGATGGCGATGCACAGAGCGCTTGCCTCTGGGGTGTGGAGGGCACCGGATGTGGAGCTGAGATGATTTCACGTAGGCGCCATTGTGCTTTCTTCACGTAGCATTGAATCATGCACTTTCCCCTCGTACGTACACTTTTTCAGAAACCCGTCTCATCTGAGCGGCCGCACCGGCCGTTAGCCTTATCAAAGTGGGAAATGGGAGACATCCAGGAGCAACCCACGTACGATGATGGAAGACCCCAGGTAGAGTTAAAGCTTTCCTTGTTTAAGAAAGCGCTATACGCAAACACACAGTAATGCTATTAAATGGAAAGGGGGGCTTTGATGGCTCTATAAAAGTTCCCAGGCAGACAGCATATTGGAACATCATCTGAGAGTGCAGGAGGCGTATCTCAGCATTATTAACCAGACCCATGGAAATGCTTTCAAGATTCTGAGATCTTTATAACAATAATATTGTTTACAGCTGTTGTTTCTGAGTTTTTTTTTGTTTTGGTTTTTTTTTTTTTTTTTTTTCACAAAAAGAATCTTATTTTTCAAATAAGAGACCCCAACATATAAGATCTAATATTGGGCAGGCCTGGGTTTGGCTGACCCCGAGCGGCCGACATAAAGCTCAGCCCCGGTCTCTGGTTGGTGGCTGCAGGCTTGCGCTTCCCTCCTCCAGCAAAGGAGAGACTACCGACCTCTGGGTCCCTCCCACCCTGAGCTGCAGATCCCCAACTCTGTCCGCAGCTCTTGAGTGGATAGTAGGCATTTCTCGGGACCCTCAAACTCAGAGTTTCAACTGTCCACTTGGAAATACTCCCTCCAGGTTCCCTCCAGATCTAGACAGCAGAGGGCGGTGGAGAAGGATCCTCTCTGCTGGTTCACTACAAGCAGACTGGGATCTGCTTCCCCTGGAGGTCCCTGCCTGGGGAAAGGTGTGAAAGAACTGACGTAAAACAAGGATGCACTGGGACCCGGCTTCTGACAGCGGCTTTACCTGCTGTTGACATGTGATCTCTACAACTGATCCATCATTAGCCCCATTTCTCTGATGAGAAAACTGAGGTTTGGTGAAGTTAAATGCTGAATGCCACACAGTGGGTGGGCTTGGGCGGCGGTGGCAGCTCTCGGTGCTGGCTCCATCCACAGCAAGCTCTTCCTACGTCACAAATCATTGACACCACACCTGAATCACTACAGGGACATTCTCCATGTGGTGCCCATTTCCTACTGTACGTTTCTTTTGCAAATACAAAATTTACAATACAAAAATCAAATTTAGAGCAAAGCCAAAAGGCCGGTGTGTGAAAAATCCTAAAAAGAAATACAACGCTGTGCTAAACATGTAGTCCTGGCCGGTAACACAGAAGTGATTTATTTTGTGTTCTTTGTGTATGCAAGAGAATATGTGCATATGCATGTGTTCACCAAATGGCTACTAATTAATTATGGGAATAATAAAAAATTAGTTTAAATTCTTTGTGTCTCTACACACATGCACAGAGAAAGAAATACACATAAAGTCTGAAGATGTATGATTAATTTATTATTTCCTTTATATTTTTAAAATTTTTTCAAATTTCCTATAAAGTAGAAATATTATTTACATAAATAAGAGTGATAAATATTATGTAAAATGGAAAAAGTAAGAACTTCCCATTGTTTTCTTCCAGTTTCTACCTAGATATTAAAATTGAGCTCCATCAAACCAAAAAATATTCCTAAGTCACTATTTACAGGATTCCTTTATCTCAGAAGTGTGATTCAAAACTGCATTACAACAATATAAAAGGTCACCATTTTGAGAATTTTCTGCATGCCAGGCATTGTATCAGGACTTCATGAGTACAGTCTTGTTTAATAATTCAGCAATTTCATTTCATGCATGAGAAAACTGAGGCCAAGGGACTTGGTGTCTTCACCCCGTTAACAGAGTTAGCAGATGGCAGCGGCTGGCTCTGAGCTCAGCATACTTGACCTTACCCTATCCCTAACCACTGAGCCATCTGCCCGTCAAGAGACAGTAAGGGCAGCAGCACATGGATCGTAAATGCTTGAAGACAACCCACAGTAGACCTGCTCATGAGCCATTTCATCCCCAGCAACAGCACATTTCAAGATTATAAAAGTGTGTGCCCGGGCTCCACACAGAGGACAGAGGCAAAACCAGCGTCCCTCTACTTACAAGCAGGCCTCCTGGTGATGCCCCCAGTGGGGAGAGTTCTAGCATGTTCTGTAGCAGCTTCCACAGGTCATTTCGTTGAGGGAGAAACTGTTGATAAGAACAAAAAGAGAAAAGGAAAAAGATGTGTACATTCTTGTTATACTCGTGTGTGCGTACATATAAATATTTTTTATTAGAGAATAAGGGTGACTAAGGGAGGGAATCACTGAATCACTAGCATCACTTCCTTAAGCATCTTGATAATGATTTAGCAAAGGAAAAGGGAAGAACAATGGTCTCATGATGTTCTTTTCCATGGGAAAGAAACATCAACTTCCAAAGGCCTATTCAGCTTGAATATGAGAACCTATTATTTTTTGTAGGAAGAGTTCATAATCGTGCATGAATAGAAACTGAAAGGTTTGTGGATGCTCCAGCCTTGGACGTGAGCACATTCCCTCATGTTCTTCTCTCCAACCGGAAGTTCCCATATGGAGCTGCCTGCAGCCGGCCGGTTGGCTCAGCCTGGTGGGCCCTCGCTCATTCCCCCACCAGGGGCTCACGGGCCGCCTCTGCATGCTGGGTTCTGTGCACAGTGCACTCATGAAGAGGTACAGTTGCACCCCCCAAGAAGTTTGGGTTCCAGAGAGTGAGGTCGAAAGCAAACAAGCCAATAAGAACCCAAGTCCGGGGGATAAGTACTGTGAAAGAAGAGGAGCTCGAGGGGAAGAAGGCGGGGGAGGGCCGGGGTGGAACGCTACCTGAGAGGAGGAGCCCGGAAAGCTCCGTCCACAGAGCTGATGCGCGAGCAGAACCACTGGGAAGGGAAGTCTGCAAAGGGCTCAGGAAGGTGGTCTGGGATGAGGACCAGGGGACCAGAGGCTCTGAGGCAGAACAAGATCCTTGCGCAGGAAGAAGGCCATGGTAGCCCAGTGATTCTGAAACTGGGGACTGGTTCTGCTGTCCAGGGGACGTTTAGCAACATCTGGAGACAGTGTTGATCATCACGGGGGCTGTGGACTGCACTGGCCCCCAGAGGGTAGAGGCCACTGGTGCTGCACAGGAGCCCCACAGAAGGAAGTATGCAGGCCACGGTCACCAGTGCCGGCAGCTGCGGAGCCCTGTTCCCGACTTTCCTCTCCACTCCTGTCCCCTGCCCTGTCTTTCCTGTCCCGTGACTACAGAGCCCGTGATTGAGAAGAGAACTTAAGAGACAACAGCCTGGCTTTTGCCCCAGATTGTATACATGCTGTTGTTAGGGAGGGACAGGTAACTTATAAAAGGAACATGCAATAAAAAGCTCACCACGGATGCGTCACTACCTTTATAGTGCCTGTACCCGCTGCGTTAGGCTGTGTAAATCCAGCACCAGTTCCCACCCCTTTGAACTCTAAGTTGCCCTCCCAACCTAGCTGCTGTGATATAACATAATGTCTTCATTTCTAATTTGCAAAAATTTGTCAACAAACAGTACACATAACTAAAAGCGTTGATAACAACCCAGGGAGAGGAAGATCAACAGGCTGAAGGGCGGGGGAAAAGATGCAGACACTGAGCCTGGAAATGAGAAGAGGCACGGGGTGTGAAGAGGTAGAGCAGAGCTGGAGAGTTCTAGAAGACAGGCACTGGTTGAGCACATAGCTACAGAGTGTCCTGGCAAGATTATGTTGGACGGGAACCAAATAAATGCTGCAGAAAGGCTAAAGGTGGGAGCAGGGGAGAAATTCAGAGGTTAAAAATTTTGAGTGCTCGTTATACAGAATTTTGAGTGTCTGTCAAATGAAATGCACTCAATTCTGCTGTAAAAGATGTCTAGGATTGGGTGGGATCAGGTGTTTTGGGAAACCAGAAAGTGGTTGTATTTTAGGAAAATCATAAAAGGCAAACACATGGGTGCTAGCATTCCTAGCCCCCTTCGTTTGCTGTGAAGTCATTTTAGACGTAGGAACTGTGACTAAGTGTGTCTAGTATTTACAATCAGTCAGCTGTGTTCTTCTTCAGGATCAAGAAGAAACATGCAAACATGGGATTTCTTTTTGTTAGGGCTGGCCTCACCATTTCCTCACTCAGTGGCGTGCCTCAGGTTGCTACCTACCTTTCTCCTCCCGGCCCCCACCTTTTCTCCTTCTCCTACGTGGAAGAAGAGGAGATTGAGGAGAAAAATCCTGCAGGAAAATTACCTCACTAGCAAAGATACTAGGAAGAAACCTGCAGGTACAGAAAACTTCTCAAGAAGCTACGCCCACTTCAATTAGGTAAAACAGAGCATATCGGTCCAGATGTATGTGCAAATAACTGTGTCTGATATACATATTTATAACCTGCTTTACGAGATGTTAAATGTGCTTAAAGATTGGATACATGATATTTGTGTGAATACTATGCACCTATCCATTATTATGTATAAATATGTACATAATCTTTAAAAACTTTAAAAAGTAAAAGACACTCAGTGATAACCTACCGAAAGGAGAGCTCTCAGTGATAAGATAGATGATTTCAAACCAGACATTATTCCCATGTGAAATAGTATTATGTATTTATGACTGCATCTGTCTAGTTTCACAGTTCATTAACAAGGCAGTCCAAGAAGAGATTGCACTGTTATTGCTTATTGCACTTATTATCTAGGCCACTGCAGTAGACACATATATCCCACCAAAAATAGCACACAGTTTGGATACTTTCAAAATTGGTCATCCATCTTACATGCTGATAAATGTCTCTGCACATCACTGGGTCAATGTACATTGTCTAGACTTAGGGAGAGCAGGGAGCACACAGTCACTTGAAACTGTGCTGTCAGCTCATTGTGGGAGCAAGCGGGGAGCCCAGGCCTGGCAAAGACCCTACGCGTGGTCAGAGGACACAGGCTACAGAGCCCAGAAAGGCCTGAGATGCTTTGGTTTATTGCTGGTCAGTAATGGCTGGGAAAATAAAAGTTGATAAGGATCTAGTCTAGAGCCTAACAGAGAGATGAATTTTGCTTCTGTTGGAATACGTGAAGGTTTGTTGTTTTGTTTTGTTTTTTTATGGGAAGGGATGCCTGGGACATGAACTTACCACAGAAGGGTGAGCCACATGTTAATCATGTCGTCTGCCTTGGCTCACACAGGCTGTTCTGGGTCGCTGGGAATCCCTGGGAAGGTGAAAGGAAGTGGCCTGGTGGGCGTAACTTCAAAGGCAGGGTGGACAGTGAGCAGCATTTCTTTTCCCATCAGTGTCTAAATTTGTCTCTATTGTTTCTTTTTTTTTTTTTTCTCCCTTGCACTAAAATGGGACTTGGGCCCAGTGAAGGACAACAATATCTTGACAGAGAACTCTGTGCATTGAAGACAGGGTCATCTGCATTGTCTGAACTCCATGTGCAACAGAGATTACACTTGGAGAAAACAAAAGATCTACGCAACAAAAAGGTCCTCGGCCAGTAAACAAGAGAAACGTGACCTGTGGTAACAGGCAGCTTCCTGCAGCACTGAAGTCGGTGAAAAATAATTGTTCTGTTCCCACCCCACCCCCATCACTGCCTGTCCCCATGGGAAGAGGACCCAGAGAGTTAGGTTTCCCTGAGGCTCAGATGATCCCGGGAGCAGGTTAAAGACTTAAAGAAGCTGCCTGAGCGGAAATTCAATCAACACTGTCTCACCGCACCGAAGGCTACCCCTGTGGCCTCCGAGTGGTAATGCCGCTTACAGTCGCTCTCTTCTGACCAGAAGTCTGGCTCAATACAGGGAAGAGCGCAGTCCAGTCTTTTCATAGAGATTGGATATTAGACTTACTATAGCCCTGTCACAGGATTCGATGACCCAGATCATGCGTTTACTCTTGTCTAATACAGCAAATAACTTTTCTTTCATTCAACAGACATTTCTCTATTCCCGGAGCTTAATTCAGCAGTGGACTTCCATTCTAGTGTACGATCTCTCGGTACCTTTGCAAATATGAGCATTTATGATTTGAACAATCCCATGCCGAAAAATGTCAAAAAGTGTGCCCTGTGAATATATTTCAGAGATTCATAGCAAAAAATTACACCCTCCATGAAGGCTTCTGGTGACAACACTATATAGAGAATGGAGATACCCACAGCCTTATTAAATTGGGTCGTCTCCTGGTACTTTTAAGATTGTCATATGTTTGATAAGTGTTTATTTACTGGCCTTTAGAGCATTTGGGGATGTACAACTAGGGACCACAGAACTGAGGGCTACTCAGATGTAACCCAAAATGCCAGTATCTGGCATCCTGATAGCCACCAGCATCAACCACCCACCCTGTCCCATGGTTGCGGATGCTGCCATTGCTGAAAGCAAGTTACAGATGACAGGCTGCTCCTAGAGAACTGATGGGAAATTGACAGAGACAAAGAAGGTGTTCGCATTCTTCCCAGAAAGTCGGATTCATAAAATCTGACTGTTGTTTTTGCTACTATCCAATTCATTTCATTTAAGGTATTGTAGAATATGATTCATGAGCTCAGACAATGAGGTTGACATCCGACATATGTGAGAATCAGGAAGGAAGGAACATCTGACAGGAGGGAGCAATATCTACCAGGACCGACTTTCTCAGAGGGTATTGAGGCTCATTTCAATGGTGACTCACACCTGCGACCTCAGAGACTCAGGAGGCTGAGGCAGGGGGACCCCAAGTTTGAGGCCAGCCTAGGCAACTCAATGAGGTCATAAGCAACTTAGTGCCTCAAAATAAAAAATAAAAAGGAGCTGAGGATGTGCCTCAGTGGTTAAGTGTCCCTGGGTTCAATCCCTAGCACCAAAAAAAATAAAAGAAAAGAAAAAAAAGGAAAAAAGAAATGTGTGCAAATGAGCATGAGTTGATAAAGCAAAGTAAAACAGAGAATTTGCTCCAAAAGTGCAATGGGGTGCCCATCAGGACCATTCAACATGGGCATTGAAAGCCAGGAGATATCAGAAAACGAAATTTACTTGTATTCTGAAATCAGAAAAGAGTGGTTTAGGTGGAACTAGGAGTTAGGGACACTGAACCTCAGCCTCTTACGTTTCTGAGGGACTTGTTTCTCCTTCTGCATCAACTTCCTTCCAAGCCTGAGTGAAGTACAGATCTGCGGCGTAGCAGTGAGAAAGAGAACAATGGAACTTAAGGTAAAATATGCATCCCATCCGTGCTGACCTGATCTTGGGGGAAGAAAAAGACTCAGAATGAAACCAATGAAAGACTTGATAAAAGAAAATGCATCCTCTCTACTTACCTAATGCATATGATGTGCCAGACATTGTAAATACTCGACACCAACCACCAGCAAAACAGTCTAACAAAGACAGCAGGTGAGGATGCTAATCCTGCGTGACCACAGAGGAAATCGCAGCAGTGGGAGAGAGCATGCCTGCTCGGGATGACATATTTATAAAGCACAGGGCTCTTTAGCCCAAGCAGTTGGCTTCTGAGTACACACCTCAGACTCCACAGCATCCATGTTTAGACTCTGAAAAATTGCAAGTATCTGTAAAGTTTATAAAAGTCAACAGGAAACTCTAACAGATAACAGGTTGCATGTGGAGAGTCTAGTTCTGTGGTCTTCACCTCCGACTACTTACCAAAGTCCCCGAGGAATGAAAGATCACCAGTGTGGGTGCCCAACCCAGGGTAATCAAAGCAGAATCCCAGGGGAGGTCTGGGGTCAGCATGCTTGTTAGAAGCACCCAGGTGAATCTTGTGTGCGACCACACATGTGAACAACTGGGACAGGTCACAGGAAATACATGCCAACACTTGAACGAAAAATAAAAGAATGAGGAGCATCAAAGAACCAGCCATAGACATTTTCAGATAGATAATGACAAATAGTCACTCTCACTTGTAAACAGAAATACAGTTTCAAAGGACTGAATGGCATGGAGTTCTTATCAAGTTAACAAAAAGGTTTTTTTGTTTTTTTTGTTTTTTTTTTTTTAATCTTTTTCTATGCTGGGGTTGTGGCTCAGTGGGAAAGCACTTGCCTAGAATGTGTGAGGCACTGGGTTCGATTTTCAGCACTGCATAAAAATAAATAAATAAAATGAACATCTAAAAAAATATTTTTTAAAAAAATCTTTTTTTTATAATGGTGAAATGTCCTGGGTTAGCTTGCTTAAGTAAAAGAAGCAAGTTTGGTCTATTTTTTGGTATATTTCTCCTATAACTTTTTAATAAATCTGTACTAAAACTGATTCTACTTCTCCAAAATCTACCTTAAGGAAATAGAGATGGGTACAAACACACAGGCAGAAGCATGCCTGGAGCAGAAGGGCTCTTGGCAGTAAAGCATGGTTAATGCCGAACACCAGGAGAGCAGACAGATGCTGTTGGTACCCTCCCAGGGGTATCATGCTGGGCAGGCATCCCCAGCCCATCCTCAGGAGTGGGAGGTGCCTAAGAAGGAATAAGCCGTGAACAATGGTAAAACCACACACTCTGCTCCAGCTCTGTCAATCCACAATTAAAAGACCAGAAGGAAATGAGCACAATGTTAACAATAGCCATCCGAGGTGGACTTTTTTCTTAGGAGCCCTGTAAATCAGTGAACTCCGGAGTGAGTACCCAGACCCACGGGGTGACTAGTACTCTGGGATGGCGCAGAAGCCACTGTGACCCTGCCTGGGTCATTCTGCTGCATGTTCCAGAGTGCCATCTAGTTCTGAGATTCATGGAACGACCTCATACCCACAGTGCAGGTGGACAGAGGTGGGATTCACTGTGCCAAGGCCCTTGGTGGAGAATCTGCCTGCCGAGCTGCGGGCTTGCCAGCCGCTTGTCTCTTTTTGGCTGTCTTGTTAGTACTAAAGGATAACTAACCCCAGGCAGACGTGCTCAAAAGTCCACAAGTAGAATCTACACGACTGAATCACATCTCCAAACACATTTTCGCATATTGATGCAAGTTATAAGTGCAAAACAATTAGCATATCTGAGTCAGCACTGCGTTCTCCAACTGCTTGCTAACTTCCCTCGTCTGTGAAAATGTACACTTGTAAACAGAGAGATTCCAACATGCGTCCGGTCTCTGCGCGCCTGTTGTCCTGGGCAAGACCTCGGTGAGCGTGCGGATCTGCAGCAGGTCGGGACCTCTGCACAAAGAATCTCCAAGGGCTCCCCTTCCACTTTGAAGTCTGCAACTCCCAGTAAAGCCCAACTGCAAACAAGAAAAGGAAAAGGGAGTTTTTCTGAGCTTAAGAGACAGAAAGAAATAAGATAAATATTAGACGCTGTATACATTCACAGTGTAAAATACGAGACCATGCAAATAAAACTGCATATACTCGTATTTTTTGCTGAAACTTATCATTTAAAGAATCTTCCCTCCTCGAGCTGCCGTTTCCTGCCCGAGCCTGTTCAGCCAGTAATAACAGCCAATCAAGATTAACCAGAGGTCGCCCAACACAATTCTGTAGATGGGATCTAGATAAAGTGAGTCTCGTGGTGGGAACAAAATCCTCCTTCTTCAACAGGAAGCCAGAGCAAAGGAAGCACAGGCACAAGTCAGGCCGAACCCCTGTGTTCTTTGTGTTTCTTCCCACGTCGGAGGTGTCGCAACGAGAGGGAGCCAACCGCCTCAGAATGAGAGCCCGGAGCGCTGAGCTGGCCCAGGAGGTCCTGTCGCTTACAGGGACACTTCTGTGGGCAGGCTGCTGTTTTGGAACCTGGACTCGTGTACCGATGACTGTGATGACGATGAAGGCTCATCCCTGCCCCCCACTTCACCCTGAGCCTCAGAGGCTGAGAAGGAGCAAGAGGCCCTCTAGAAAGGTCCTGGTGGGCAGCCGATGTGATGAGGCCCTGGCCACACAGCGTTGTCACTGGGATAGGACAGGCAAAGCAGTCATCCCCTCTGATGGGCTGTCGTTCTTCCCATTTCAATAAATTAACCGACAGGAGGGCGAGCCGGTCTCTACTGAGAATGGGGGGCGTGGAGTTTTGGAACGCTGAGACCCACGGCAGGGACACAGCTACCGGCACCAGTGAGGCTGGCTCTTAGGTGAAAGGTGTTGTGCATTTGGCTTGTAAGTGGTTTCTCAAGTAACAAAACCCAGCCACACCAATCAGCTGAGCTCTGCGGTTGGAGCAAGTCAGGCGACTGCCCCTGGCAGGGTTAAATGCCACCTGCCAGGCTGTCTTCTCCAGGCTCAGAACCGAGGTCAGAACCTGGGAAGATACTAGAGAAACCAAGCTCACATGCCTTCCTCCAGGAGCCTGCGCCGAGCTGGAAGGTGAGGAGCACCAACACTGGCAGCGCTGACGGCCCAGCAGCTTCTGCAGCAGCCACCACCCCATCTACATCAGTCTCAAAGAAGGAGCATTGTCCCCTGAGGCCCAAGGCTGGACCGGACCTGCATTCCACACATACTCACCATCTGGGCTTGCTCACCTGGGAGTCTCTTTCTTCCTTCTGTGTCTGGCCTCTCCCTCTGTCCTAGATCCATGCCCCCTACAGAATCAGAGCATGTGGTCCCTCTGTCCCCTTAGGAGGAAAGCCCTTCCCTCAGTTCCCACCTTCTTGCCACCCCTCTGCATCCCCTCCCAGCACCCAGAAGCATACCCAGTACCTGCCTGCCCCCGGCCTCTCCTCTGGTCTGCAGTCTTAGGTAATGCATCTTCTGTTGCTGCCAGTACAATAATTAGCCTTTACAAAGTGAGTTTGCTGGCTGCCAAATGAAATGGACTCCACTGAGTTGGCACCAGCACTGGGCTTAGGGTATGAGATGTCTTATCTCCTTAGTTTGGATGCTCATCATCTCTAGCCTCAAGATTACAATAAGTACAATAAGTGGTTCACTTGGTTTCCAATTATGCACTCCTGTCATCCATTCTCCAGGCTTGTGCCAGGTGACCCAATGGTGTTCTTTTTCCAAACACCAGTCAACAGTTGGAATTTTTCAGTGGCTCCCTGCTATCCAAAAGACAAAGTGAAATGTTGTTAGTGTGCATTCATCCAAATGTGCACGTTGTACCAGGGACTGTGTCAGCATGGGGACACTGCGTGCAGCAGACAGACCTCGTCCCACGGAGTTCCCTGTCCAGAGAGGAGATAATGAGAACGCAAAGTGACACGGTGTGGTTTCAAATGGCAATGAAGTTTCAAGGAAACTTATAGAAATCAGAAAGATGGGGACATGTTTTTGATGAGGTGCATAAATTTCTCTCTGGGAAGATGGTGTTAAAGCAAGATCTGACTGAGAAAAGTAGAGATCCACGTGAGAGCACAGGCAATGCATGATCCAGGTGTATCTTAATCCCCAAATGAGGACAGTGCTTGGCACCCTGAGACAAGGATCAATATGGCTAGTCAGTAGAGGGAAGAGAGGCAGGAAGAGAGGTTAGTGGCACAGGCAGTGGGAAACCATGCCTGGTCTTACAAGTCAGATCAAGGAACTTGGATATTATTACAAGCACAGTGGAAAGCTTTTGAAGAATTATAAGCAGGGGGGAGATACAGTCTCATTTTGTTATTAAAACAGCCTTCTCTCTGCGTAATGACAAATTAAATGTGAAGCAGAAAAGAAGCTAGCTAAAAACTACAGTAGTTCAGACAAACAGCAACGGCCCGACTACCGAGGGAGTAAAGATGAAGGGAGTGAAGTGGGGTAGGGACAGGACTTGCTGAACAGGGCATGGGAAAGAAGGAGAGAGGTAGGATTCACCGGCGTCCAGCGAGTGCAGATGCCGTGACTGAGGCGGGCAAGACAGAGGAACACGTGTAGGGGAGATTGAGATTCAGCTTCAGCTCTATCAGCTTTTAGATGTCAAGTTTGAGACCAAGTTTGAGATAATGAGAAATACGAGGGCAAGAAGAGAGCTGGCTGAGTGTAAGTCATGTGTCCGTGAATTGTATCAATAGCCAAGGCCACGACGGGATGCTCTCGCAAGAGTGAGAAGCGTGTGCAGAGCAGAGGACCCCAGACGTCTGAGGTGCAGCAGAGGAAGAGAAGCCTCCAAAGGAGGAGAGAGGAAGCTACTGATTAGAAGACAGGAGAGGGCAGAGTGAGAGAAGCCGAGTGAAGAAAATGATTCAAAAAAGGAGTGATCAGATGTGTGAGATGAGGTTGCCAATCGTCCTCCTGAGGAAAGGAGGGGTGAGTTCAAGACAAGCCGCTAAGTGGAAAAGACCAGGAATAGCCAAAGCAGGAAGGCAGAGTGACAACCAAGGGGGCGTCTTTCTCAGGACGCGTTTATATCGACCCTCAGGAATCGTCCAGGCATCAAAATTGAAGAAAAGAAATTCACCAAAAATATTAATAAATTATTTTTTAAAGTTAAAATAGCAAGATGATAGCCAAAGTGTAGTAAAGATTGGTATTTTATATTTTGCTCTTTACATTATAAATTGATGCAACTCTTTAAAGGGAAAACAATTTGACAGGAGATATATCCAGAACCTTGAGCTGGTTAATTGTACTTATGGGAATCTAACCTAAGAAATTACACTTAAATACTTGTACACCCCAAGCTGATCATTTTAGCATTGTTTGTAGTAATAAAATTGAGAAAAATATCAAATAACTGCAAATAGTGAAATGATTAAGTAAATTGTAGTATATTCACTTAAAGATTATGTAGACTAGATGTAAAATAATGTGTTTATGACATAATAGGAAGTAATAATGAATAAAAATATGTTAAAACTCTGAATACAATGTAAAGTTTGTCTGCCCTTCGGAAGAAGAGACTGGAAGGAAATGTACCCCAAAAAATAAAAGCAGATGCCAACAGGAGGTGGAATGGCAGGTGAGTGCTCCCTCTCTTTTCTGCATTAGCTATAATATGGTTTGCATCACTTTTATAAGAAAAAATATTTTATTGAAATTTTGGCAATATTATTCTCTCTTGGGAATATGGATAATAATTCTGTCGCAAGTGTTTTGAATGAGAAGGGAAATGTTAATATGTATGATGTGTGGGCTTTCTTAAAGAAATGAATGCAAGACTCTCTGGGCTTTGCTTCACTTGTAAACATGGACCTTTGTAAGCCACATGCATAAGTCCCCTCTGCTGGGCTGGCAGCTGATGGTCACCTCAAAGACCATCACTTTCCATTTCTTTGCCTGTCTCCATTCGTGCCTGGTCACCAGTCTTCAGTATGGCTGCACAGCATACTTCAGGAAACCCCTTCCTGTCCAAAAACTAAGACCCCAGGTGCTGGGAGACATGAGCTGTACCCTTGCTGAACAAAAGTTTTCAGAGCAGAGGGTCAAGAGGCCAAGAGCCCTGCCTAAAATCACATTCCAAGGGCAAGGACTCAGGCGTCAGGTGGCCTCAGGGACAGACAGGGGTTTTGCATTTCCAATGAAGGATCTGGATGGGCAGACCTGGGAGCCGGGGTTTCCTATCTCATATTCAAAAGGATGACCCACAAATCTTGTGAGAATTTTTCTGATACATATTCCTCTATCTAATATCTAACTCAATCCCCAATTTTTACTTTGGAGAAAACCTTTTACTAATTTTGAATAAGTTCAGCCTAATTTATCTTGACAAGAAGTTGAAGATGAGGAAAAAATAGGAGGAGAACCCTAAAAGAGAGACTTTCCGGTTCCCACATGCATTACTCAGGTGAGAAAGTAGGTGAAGGAGACCGTGGGGCAGGGCTCGGTGGGCTTGGAGATCGTAGAAAGGAACTCTATTTCTTCAAATCCCATCTCCAAGTAGCGACAGGTTTTTTCTATATTCTCGTTACGACACAACATGTTATTGAAAACACTTACGTATGACTTTTCTGTAAACACAAAACCCTGTGACGCAGTTTTTAAAGCCTGCTTTCTCCCAAGTGAAGGCTGACTGAACAGAACAACCAAAAAGAAAAAAAAAAAAAAAAAGGCTCCAATTGAAGCTAAAAATGAAATAAATCACAAAGAACTATAATTTGCAAAATTCATTGTATGAAGTAATTAATCAAAGCATGGCTGAGTTTTAAGGGTCGGGACTTTGATCTGACAAGTAGAAGAAATAGAGTGAACCAGGGAGATCACACTGCAGCCTTAGGGCTTGAAACGTTTTCCATGCTCGTCACAAGTTTAATTACTTTTTTTTTTTTCCTCACTGACAGTCCCAAATTAAAATAAATGGACCACATCGAGACAAATCTTGGATGCATGTAGAAGGTTAGGCATCTATTGCTCCTGATGAGGAATAGCTGGGAGCCAGTGAGTGTGCTCCTTCTAAGTGGTCAAGCGGGCAGGAGGCGCCATCAAGGGCAGGGAGCAGCCACCTGACCAACCTGCCTCTCGGGGCCACTGCCAGGTAAGGGTTTCTCACGGAGTGCGGGTTGGGGAAGAGACCCAGCGGGGGAAGTGCGACAGACACACAGCCCTGTGGCTGCACAGCCTATTAAGCCGCTTCCTTTCTAAGTGCAGGTAAACTGCTTTATATTTAGTGACAACATCGACTACATTACAAATTAATGAGGGGTCGGAAGCTGGGTCAGAGGCTGACTGGCCACGCTCCCGCCATCAACCTGATAAAGCAGGAACAAGAAAAGAACCGAAGCCATCAGGCCCGGCAGTTCCAGGCACTGAGCACCAGCCAGAGTCCCCAGGTCCCCTGGATGGCTTCCTGCCGGCCTCTCAGCACTCCCAGGACCTCCAGTCAGCATTCCCGCTTTCCCAGCATCCAGCATTCAGAGGGCTCTCATGTCAACGACCTTCTTGTTTTTAAATTCCCGGTTTCCTAGTATTTTCCCAAGACTCCCTGTACCTCCTGAGCCTGCCTGGAGGCCGCGAGCTCCCGACGGTAAACAGGAAGAGCTGGGGCCGCAGCTCCATGGCTGCTGCCGCCTGTTTGGGCTTGGGAAGCAGAGATAAGAAGGCGACTCACAGTCATGTATCTGCGGCCGTTTGGCCAAATGCAACCAACCCCTGGACGAGGGTCAGCAAACGTTCAAACTCGTTACGCTTCATAAACACGGTTCTTCCTGGCGAAGCCAGGCCTGCGTGGGGAGGGTCTGGAGCACGGCTGGGTGGGCCCGTGCCTCGCCCTCCCAGCTCTGCCTGGGGTCTGGAAGGCAGGCCCCTCTTCCTAGGGTCACCTGTGCTGCTCCCCTCCAGACTCCGTCCCTTCTGCATCTTTGAGACCTCGTCAGCCGACACCTCGTTGGGAGCACCACTCCCCTCTGCCCCAGTCCCCACGCCACCTAAGGCCCCTTTGAGCATCCTTGTGACAAGGCAAGTCACAAAAAGCTATCCCTTCCTCTGGACTCAAGCGGGGCTCTGTGGCCCGCCCCCAGGGGCACACTGTGGGGCACACTGGGCACACTCGTCAGTTCCTCCAGCCCCAGTGTTCTGCTAAGACCAGCCAGGTGCACTTCAAGAACGTCAGTCAGTCCCAGTGAAAGGAAAGAGAGGGCGGGAAAAAGGCCTGGGCTCAAAATCATCTCCTTGCCCGGCAGAAGCCTCCTTCACAGCCCGCTTTCTGGAAGTAGGGTCTTTTCCCCTGGTCAGCTTCCATATCTTCCATTTGGCCTTTGGTCCATTGCATCTGCCCTGCAGCCTGATTTCTCTACTGAGATCATTTTCAAAAAAATCAGATCTGCCTTGGGTCCACTGGCGTAGCTGAGCACGCACTCCTCCTCAGGGTGTCCACGACCAGCCCTGCCACACTCCTGTCTTCTGGCCTCCACTGACTCACCTTCTGGGCCTCCTCTGTAGCAGTCCTCCCACCAACCTCGTGGGTGTTGGAAGGTGGCGAGCTTCCGTCCTGAAGTCTGTCTCTTCTGACTTCATTCCGTCTCAGTGACTGGTCTCCAAGAGTTTCAGTAATTCCCCAACCGCCAACAACTCACGACTATCTAATCTAATGCTCCAACGGAGGCATTCTGGAACTTCACTCTGTTGTTCCTTTCCCCAAACCCCGCCAATCCGCAGGTCATGTCCATTCTTTTGCCTACGCGTCTCTCCAGACTTCTGCTTATGCTGACACCCTCTCCCTCCAGAACCCTAAATGTCTCACCTGCCTTTCCAGTCTCTCCTCTGGGCACTCCATTCCTTTTTCTAGAATTGTCTTTCTAAAAACACAAACCTGACTTGGCCCTCTGATGTCAACATCCCCCAGTTGCTCCTCCTTGTCCCAACGTACAGTCTGAAATTCTTCCAAGGAGCTCACTGGGCCCCACACCCTCCGATGCCTCTTCTCCCGTGTCCTTGGGTCCCACCACCACTCCTCACACCAGCTTCATTCGGCTTCCGGAGCATTCGCCTTTTGTACCACTCTGCTAAATGCTCCATCTGCCCCCGACACACATCTCTGACCCCCAACACTGCAGGCCCGGTGCAGCCTGGCCACCCCTCCTTCAGCTTCCACCAGCCTCCCTGGCATCCACCTCTAAGTCTGGGAGAGCTGCCTGCATAAATTAAGGAAATCGTAATCAAGGAATCCTGTCCCATAAATTGCAAATTCAAGGAAGATTCTAGTTCTAGTCATGTGGAACGTAGGGCCCTCTTTCCACCTGTGTTTCAATCATGCTTCTTCCTGGTATGAATTTCTTGTGTGAATTTAGTCTGGCAGAATAATGACAACCCTGCATCTTTACAGCCCGCAGTCCAAGTAGCAACCATAAGAGTATCTTTTAGGTCTCAGAGGTGATGGCAAATGTACCAGGTACAAGGTCTGAGGTTGTTCCTCGTCCATCCAGCCTACGGTGACCATTCTTTTCTACCAAAAATCTAAGAAGTGTTTAGAGCTAGGAGCTGCCAGATGATTTCTGGTGGCATACAGTGAACCAGGTGACAAACTGGGTTTGAGAATACACCACTAAACAAGGTTTTTTTCGTCTTTATAGAATCTGGTGGAGGGGCCCAGGAGTAAGCAGTGACCACACACAGGGATGGTGGTCACAGTGGAGCAGATGCAGGAGGGCAGGGAGGGAAGGGCAGCCCCTCCAACTCTGTGGGTGGAGATGAGGGTGGAGAGGGGAGTTGGGGCCATACCCAGGGGGTCATTTGTGTTGGTGTGGGGTTTGGTGTTTGTCCTCCTAGCAAGGGGGAATCCAGGAGGCATTCTGGAAGATGACTAGAATGAAGAGAGAGGTAATAGTGTGTGCATTTAGGCAATGGCAGAGAGGCTGGGGATGTGAAAGGGGAGAGAGTCGAATGGTCCCTGGCAGACAGTGAGGAAAGGTGACAGCCAGTCTTCCTTTACTCCAGAGCTCTTCACTGAGATGAGGAGAAGGCACAGTGGCAAGCTTCCTGTAAACCCTACAGTGGGACAGAGATTCTGGCCCCAAATATACAGGAGCCACAACGAAATAATAAAGGGATCAGCCTCCTTCACTCTAGACACTCTCTGAGCCCTGAGAGTGACAAGGGCTTCACAAGTTTGTGAAGACAGATGCCACAGCTACTCAGAAAGACAGTTGTGTGACCACCAAGGAATCAAAGAAATTCTATCCCTGGGACTCTAAAAATCGAGGTGGAGACGTTGGGGGTCCAGTGTCAGGTAGGGCTCTGCTCAGCCTGGACGGGGATTATTTCTTTCTGAATGTTTGATTCAACAGTTCCCAATTCTGCTGGGTGGCAAGGAATGATGTGTCCCTCCGATCTTTGTCTTAGTTAAATCCTTATTAGTCTCAGGAAAGTTTTCTCCTTATCCACCACCATCACTTTAGAAACTGAAACTGTGAATTTTGCAATTTTGTTTTGCCGAGTAGCACGTTAGGGTAGGAAAGTGGAAAACTCTAAACGGCCTTGATGCTAAGTAATCAGATTGAAACCACAATGAATACATTTTACTTGAAGTATTTTGAATTATTTCTACAAAGAAAAAAACTCAGACTGTCTGAAAATCAAGATAAAACTTTCCTCCACAAAATGCCCGGAAAACTGTCTGCATTTTAGGGAACAGAAAGATGGCAGTAAAGTCAACACCCAAAGAAGGAGACTTGATGGCAAACTAAAAATAGAATCAAAATGGATCCTAAGAAGGAATTAAATGAAAAGGATCACATAAAGGTAACGACATTCTGCATCTTCCTAACCCAGTTGAGTCAATATTTCTCCTTCTCGTCAAAGAAAAGCTACTTAGGAAGAAGTTCTTAGTGGTGGCTTTGCTATTTTCAGTCAGATTGCCAGTAAGGTATAAATGAAAAATGTATTTTGTTCAAGCACTGTAAAGTGGGAGAAGAGTCTGGGGACGGGATTGGTACCCTGACAAGGGAGAATGAATGGGGATCAGAGAGAAAGCACTGGAACCTAACCACAGGCTATTTGTCATGTCGTTTTATTGTCTCCATATGGAGCTATTAAAATAGAACCAGGCAGAAACAATGCTCTGAGCCTAGCTGAAATTCAAGCTTCAGCGGAATGCTTCTGGAGGATGGGAAGCTGTGTTCACATTGCCCCCACCCACTTCTTATTGTCTGTGTGGAGGAGTTCTGGACAGAACCGGGAAGCTTGATTAGAGTGGACGCTTTACTCTGGAAGTCTTTGCTGGACACACTTGGCTTGGTGAAGCTGCTCCCTGGAGCTGAGTTTCCTTGGGTTTCCCATTGTGCAGACGTTTAAAGACTTCAGGAGGGAGGGAAACCACAGGAAAGATGCCTTATTTTCTTCTATACTTTGGAATTAAGTTTTGTAGCACATTTGACTAAAAGGCAGTTTATCTGAGAGAGAGAGAGAGAGTGTGTGTGTGTGTGTGTGTGTGTATGTGCACGCGTGCGCGCATGCTACACGTTTAGGGCTAGGACCTGCAAGAATGACTCAAATGTCTACTTAATGTTGAAATGACTTGTATCTTTTTCCAGCATCATAAAGCTCCCTTGGTGAAGGACAATAAGTCCACCTTCCCAAAGCTGTAGTTATGAATAAATAATTCACAAAGACATTATTTTAAGATCTTCCCTACAACATCAAAATAAATCATTAAAAGAGAACATCTCTTGCAATGTTAGGTGGACAGACTGACCCAGTAACCACAGATAGTCAATCTGATTTTTCTCTCTGCCTTAACTAGATTCTTGACTAAATTGATCTACTTACTGTCTCCTGTTTACAGGAAGACACCTAAGCCATCCTTGGGGTTATGACTACCTCTATAAACCATCCTTCTGTGTCCTGTATGGGAAGTGCAAAGACACTTCCAGAACAAATCAATACCAATATCTAACACACATTTCAAAACATGTTCCTTCCTAACTTATTTGTTGTAATTTTTTTCTTTTTTCTTTTCTCAGAACCACTCTTCTTTCTCTTTCCGCATCTATTTCAAAAAGTAAAGTATCTGTCAGAAGCCTGGGAACTTATTAATTCCCAGTGCTTAGTTAGGAACATCGCATTAAAGATAAAATGATTATGGGAGTAAAGTCAATGATTTTAGAAAGCCAGTTAAGAGGAGATCATCCACTTTAAGTACTAATAAAATAAATCCCTCTAGAAAAGATGCTACATCTGGATCTAGGATTTTTAGGACAGGAAAGGAAGAGTCCACACAGGGTGAAGATTTCAGACACTAAGGTTCCCATTAGACACCATATGGGGCAGAATTTTGGAGCAGTGTTCTCCTACCTTTAAAGTGCCTAAGAATCTCCAGAAGGCTGTAAAACACCAATTCTCTGCCCAATTCTCTGCAGTGCAGATGAACTGTTCACTTGGTGTGTCCACGGTGAGATCTGAGATGCTGCATTTCTTGACCTGCAGATGAAGCTGAAGCTGGCACCTCTGGCTTGAGGAAGAAGACCTAACCAACAGAGGGACCTTCTCAGGACCTGCAAGAGGCCTGCAGAGTCCCTCGAACAGGCTGTTGGGGCTGGGGGTCCTGCCCGTGGTCAGCCTCCTGAGTAGGGTGGCATCTGGAGGAAGGAGTTTTATCCTCTCCCTGACTTCCTGATGACTGAAGGAGAGTTCCCTTCAGGTCACACTTACTCTCTGCCTCTGCCTCAAGAAGCCCCTTCCCAGCTTCCTCTTGAGAAGAGCTGTGACCCGAGGCTCTAGAGTTGACTTGTTCCTAGTTTTATGAGCTCCACAAGCCAGGTAATCACTACACAGCTCAGCTTCCTTGGGTATAAAAATGGTGGTGTTAATTAAAAATAACATACCTATACAGGATCACTGTCAAGATCAGTGAGATAAAGCAAAGCCCTGTGGGGGTTGCAAAGCACTCCAGAAATTTCTGAGAATGCTATTACAAATTCTTGGGAACGTTTTAATAATGGATACAAGATTTGGAGGGAACAAAGAAAGAGATGACATGCAAGTTACATGGAAGGAGAGTGATTTAAAACTAACTAAAATGACTCAATAAATGAACAAGTACCATATCTGGCTATCTGAGTGCTTACTGGCAGAGAGGTGGAAATCTGCGGGGGCAAGGGAAGGGCTGTGGCTGATGGTGAGCTTGCCTGGTGCCCGCTTCTTTAGTCTTTGGTGTCGCAGGACAAAGGGCTGTGTGCTGTGGCACTGGCTGCCAGTCTGAGATTCTACTACAAGTTGATGGTTGGCCCAGATTCTTGTACACCCCTTTCTCTACAATGAGAACTTCACCTACAGAAGTTTCTTCTCAGGGAGTTTAAAGAGTTCTTAAAATTATTTAAATGATCTTCTTTCAAAACCATGTGCTCCTTTGACAGGGTATCTGCCATATTAGATAAACATTTTATTATTTTAATGACAATAAAATAATAATATGTTTGATGGACATTCTGCCATCAAACATAACCCATAGAACTAAATGTCAAGGGCTCTCCCTAACTATTGCCTCTCCTATGAATTTTGCTGAGGTGATTTGCTCATAATCTAGTTATTACAACATTTATCTGATAGTGAGATTAGAAGTCTTAGCCAATGTTTTTTTAGAATATGCACAAAGTCCCTACTGTAAGATTTATCAGGAATGATAATAACACTAATACATTACAAATAATCAAAATACAATAGCAAAAGAGAGAACTGAATCCCAAATGTTCCATGACTGTTAAAAAAAAAAAAAAAAAAAAAAAAACATTTTTTTAAATAAATGAACTCCTTCTAAACATTTTCTTTCTTGAGAGATAATCTTTCCATTAGGATAGTAATCTGTGAAGTGAAATCTTGGTATGTCCTCAGGTTAGCTTGTTTTTCTTCTTTTAAAATAGATAAAAGTTCTATGAACGGGTTATTTAAGGGGCCGTTTTCATTTGCAGAACACAGGAGGCTACAGCAACGCAGAAGGGGATTTGGGCACATCACATGTGTTCGGTTTTGCCAAAAGAGACCCCCCGAGACTTCTATCACAAGTCTGGCTCTGGGATTAGTTCAACAACTCGCTTTGAATTCATAAGAGTTCTGACTGCTAAATTTGCAAATGCTTCCACATAAAGGTTACGCACCCACTGTAAATGTGGCATCTATTCAGAAGATAGCCATATTGGTTGCTAGGAGATGGAGGGATCCTCTCAGAGAAAAATCAGTCCTGACAAATTTTTTTTTTTTTTTACATAAAGACCTTTTAAATATAAATACCTTTGACAGCAGCTATTATTATTCACTGAGTTCCTTCACATCTGAATAAATGGCAGAAAAATGATGATATTATTCATATGCCATTATACACTAAAGTGTTAAAATAGAAAAGAGTCTTATTCCCTTCTCTCTCTTGCAGCGCTCTCTCTCTCTCTCTCTCTCTCTCTCTCTCTCTCTTTCTCTTTGTTATTGCTAAGAGAAAGGAGAAAGCTTTCTTTTTTTTCTTCTCTCAATTGAATTTCTCTGCTTTCCTTTTAGATTCCCAGTATAGCAGGGTTTGGATCATTGCAGTTTCCTTTCAGTCTTGAGCGTCTGTTTTTAAAGGATGGTCAAAATGGAGTCAGGGGAAGCAAGGCTGATAAGAGAACAACCCACTTCCCCTGAACGGCTGGTTCAGGGGGAGCAGGTGGGAGCTGGCTCCTTGAGAGCAACCGTCCGTCCAATTTCATTCCAATAATGTTTGCAATTTTCTCCCCACTGGGTTGACTGGAGGCACAGCTGCCCTATATGTAGGTCCATGTGTTTGGCTTTTGCTAAAAATGACCTTAACAAATAAAATGTGAAACAAGTAATATACTTGCTGTTTATCAATTGTGTAGTGGATAAATGAAGCAGTGATCTTTCCTAATTCAGTGTGCCCTGCTGGTCCATTGAGGGTCTGAGAACCTCACAGCTGTGGCCACAATGTGAGGGCCCGAGACGGGTAGCCCCAAAGCTCACAATAAGAGATCACTGTAGAAACACATTTCATTTCCATGAGAATAGCCACCCGAAACTACAAGTGTATTATTTTTGTTGTTATTGTGATTACTGTACAAAGTTTCTCAAGAATTTTTTATACAGTCCCTTAGAATCAGACTGAGGCATGTTTCCCTGTCCAAATATTGACAAGAATCCCTCCATTTATTTAGCGCTGTCCTGTGAAAGGCTCACTATGGTAATGTCCCATTCACTCATTTGTTCTGACTCTTGGCACCAGGAAGTTCTTATTGTTCCAGTGGATGCTTACTGGCCCAATGACATTTTTCCCCTTTTAGTGACAGACATGGTATGTTTCCTTTCTTAAAGTTCTCATGAGAGTTTCTTAAACTGTTCAGCATACACCAAAAAAGGCAATGTGCTTGCAGGTCCTCTTATTGCTTCTCTTCTGCTTGCCTTTTTGGCCAATGCAACCCTGGCTACAACCAGTGGTAAATGAATAAAATGGAGAAATGGCAAGGCAGAAAACCCCTCAAAATTCTAACAACTCACTCTAAATTCATGGTACATGGGTCTACTACTGAACCAGGACAGAAGTCCTTTGAGAATAAGCCAGGGAGGTTACATTCTCCTTTGTGGTAGGCATCAACAAAGCTACAGGGACTTGCTTGAATATCTAGCTTTTTAAGTGCAACAGATAACTCTAATTTTTCTTATGCAATACCCCAATTGCATAATTTGCCAGTCACATAGCATTCCTTATGCTTGTGATGATTAATGATTTCAGTTTCCAGGGCTGATTATCATGCATTTTTTTTTTTCTAGAGCAGAATCCATTCATTGATTTCTACACTAAAATAAGTGGTAATCCAAATGGAAGTAAGTCAGCCAGGATACAAACCCTATGTACAGGGAAATATGAAGGTATTTGTCGCAGTCCAGGGGAGAGTCACTGTGCTTTCTCTGTTTTGCCACTTCCATCAAGTCATGGGCTGTTCCTACATCGGGGAATCTTGCTTTAAACTCACACATGGGAAGGAGACTTTGGGAGACAAAAAAGACACACAGGAACATCCTTCACATAGTGGTTTTTATCTAGTGTTTCTTTGTTTGTTTGTTTGTTTTTGTTTTGTTTCCAACAAAAACACTGGCTCTCTTTTTGGAGGCTGGTTTGATCTGAGAAAATTCTTAGGGGAAAAGAATTCAACAACTAAGATTCTGCACAGGTTCTAGAACCATAGAATTGTGGATCCGAAGGACAGTGAGTAACTGAGCTTAAGACCACAGCGGTTCACATGGCCTTGGAGACATTCCAGAGGAATAGCTCTGCCTGAACTCATCACCCACAGGGCTTCATGGCCTGGGGAAAGGTGCCGGTGGCTCCGGTCACAGGGACAGGCAAGCCTGAGGAGGATAAAGGAAGACTTGAGTGTCATCCAGCATCAGCAATGGCTAGCCCTGACTTCGCCACCATCCCATCTTTATCCACCTGAGACCCAGACAATGGGCCCTCTCCTCTCAGAGTGGTGTACCCTGCATCACGCACCAGCGTGCACGTGTCCGCGGCACAGTCCAGCCGTCCTTCCTTCCTGCTACATTCTTCTGTAAGCTACACTCCAGGTATGATTTATTTCTGGTTCATTTCCTATGACTCAGTTACATAGGATACAAAATTATGATAATAGTGCTTGTCTCCAGATAATGAATGAGGAGTTCATATTTCTCATAGCAGAGATGTTATACAAATGCACAGTATCATTACAGCTAAAACCCATGACTAAAGAAATTAAATTTCCTGCAATGTTTTATATCTAACAAGAATGTTTGTAATCCTCCATATTTACTGCTAAATGAGGTGGACTACAAGTAAGAGGATATTTAAAAGGAAGGAATGAGCTCAATGGGAAAAATTAACAAATGGGAAAATTGCAGCCCTGCATTCTGTACTTTATAAGAGAAAAACGGCTTGGTAAACATGCAACAGGAAACCCTGTTTGATTTGTACAAGGAAAATTTAACTAGCAACAGACTCATGTAGAATCTTCAAAGAGAAGTTTCTATACTTGTTTACCTTTTGATATGTAGCTGAAAAGAACATTATGCCTCAGTTTAAAAGGAAGTGATATCAAATAGTTTACTCAGTCCTGAAAAGAGCTAATAGATACCTAACTGGACATACAGCAAATAAAAGCTTTGTCATAAAAACGTTGGGAAGAAAAGAGGTAGGAGATTTGGGGGTAGAGGTTTAAAACTCCTACATGTCTAACAGTTTCCCAAATTTAGTTCCTTTTATTATTTTATAAACACGTAAGTGTTCAATTCAAGCATTTCGCCTCATGGTTCTGCTAGATTTATCAGCCCAGTCTTCCACTCTTGTTTACACCCACTTTTTGTCACGAGGTATCAACTTCTGGCCTCATGAAATCAGAACAGAGTGCATTTCTAAAAACCCCACACAGTCATGGCATCGTGCACACCGGCTGGCGGGTGCCCCCTCCACGTAGGCAGCAATGGGTATGACCGTGAGGTCCAGCGCAGACCCTTTCATGTCCTCAGCTCTTCCTCCTCAGCCACCCCCAAGTGGCTGCTGGGTCCTCAGACAGGCATCTCCGACTCACGATCTGCAGACTCATCGTGTGTCTGATCCCTCATGACTCTCACTGCATTTGTCATCTATGGGCAGGTCGTGAACTTTCTAAGGGAGTCTCGATGCCTAGAAGACCCCATGATGCACTTGCTTAGTCGACATGAAAACGTCACATCTGTCGCTGTGCAGAAACAAGGCTTGTTCAGGATTTACTATGGAAGGATAAAGGGAACGGGGAAGCTAAAGCAAGCAGGTGAGGCAACGTCAAGTCATATCCAGTTAGTTACTTTTTAAATTACTTAACTTAAAAATATTTCAAACCTGCAAAAAAAAATACCCATAAGTGTAATGCATAACTAGGACCTACCATGGAGGTTAACTATACAATATCCTTTTGCAATGTTCGCTTCCCTTCTTTTCTTTTTTAAGAGAGTAAACACTAAATCAAATCAATGGCGTTCTCCCTCCTCTCTCTCCCCCACAGTGTCTCCTGGTTCCAGAGTGTTGTGTCTTCACACGCTCACTTCTGTGCTCGGTCCGCATATGAATGCCCGTATGAAATACCTACACCAGTACTTCTATGTTACGAAATTTACGTCAATGTTTCCCTGCTGTTTTGTTCTTTCATAGAATGTGTTTTACACTCCGTCGTGGGCTTTTTAGCTCAACCCCCATTGTTACATGCAGATCTAGTTCTACATATGCTGCCTACCACCACTAGATAGTTAAGTCACAGCTTATTTGTCCATTACACTAAAAACATGACGCTCAAGTTGTTTTCTCCTGTTACATGTAATACTACAACTATAACCATTTATACATCTTCTTGTGAATTTGTGTGATTTCTCTAGAACAAATACCTGGAAATGGAGTTACTGAATCAAAGGTATAGAGGTACCTTCGACTTAGTTTGATATTGTTCCATTTCTCTTTAGAGAGGTGATGCTGTTTTGCAGTTCCACTAGGTACATAGTCACATTCCTGTTTTCCAACGGCCTCATCAACCCATAGAATAAATGTGAAACTGCTGTTTAATTTAGCATCTCTCTAATAGTCCTTGGTTCATTAGTTCTTCTTTCATATCCTTTGCCATTTTGTCCTGTCCTCTATTAAAACTTGTTCTCACTGACTTGTAAGCATTCTCCCTTATTCTGGATCTGAGTCTTTGCTCTGTAGGTTGTAAATGTCTTCCCCAGCCTGCTTATCCCATTACTACAGGGAACCAGGGCTTAGGATAGGGTTACAATGCCAATATCAGGTGACTTACAGAACTGTGTGGAAATGTTTCTCCTTTGGGTAAAGTTTTGTTCTTCTCAAGACTGAGCATAAAGCTGAATATATTTATCTGAAACATTATATGGCATATACTTCTGCATACTTTCAAAAGATGTCATAACGATCTTTAATGTTCGTATCTTGGCATCCTATTAATGTTTACAAATATTACTCAAATCGATTTATACAATGGAAAGCAGATTCCGAGTCTGCCAAGTCTGAATTTGGACTATTATAGAATGCCAGTGGAATATCCTCTAGCAACTACTTAAGTTTAAAAATCATTTCATAAAACAAATCCTATTCTTGGTGACATTTTATTCTACACCCACAGTGCTGCAGAGAGCTTCATGAGAGAGAAATGCAAGGTTGTGTGCCTTTGTGTGTATTTGTACATGTCCAGGGAGTATCTTTGCTTTGATCTTACACTTCAGTTGGTAAGTCAAACTTTGGGGAAACTTTTTATGGTATCAGCGCAGCATATGCATCATGGAAAAGTGATTTTTCTGTGTCTTCATTCTTCACTCATTTCCACTAAAATAAATACAGAACAGATTCGGAAAACTGATGCCGAGGACAGGCTTGGTGAATCTGTGAGCCCATGGCTGGAAGCCTAAAATATTATTTTGAATTAACCTATTAACTCATTTGAGATAATTCCATCCAGATTTTAGTCTGTATTTATTCAACTGATTTATTGTCTGTTTTTCTTTCTCCCAAATGGGACTCATTAAGCCCTTGAAAGCAGTGTTCTCCATGACTTTTACCATTCTTACTTTTCAGTGTACTTCATATCCTAATTATTGAGTCAAACATCATGGAGCCCTAATTATGAACCCAGATGTAATGTATGCCCAGTGTAGTGAGCGAGTTTGCGTGTGTGCTTACACGTGGCAGCAAAGTGGCCTTTCACAGAGCAGTCACGCTTCCAGAAGCATAGAACTCCCTTAGACATTCTCCTGGTTGACAGGGCTTTCTGACATGAAATAGGATTTCCCCAGGTACTTGGAAAGGCTCAGCCAGCCACAGGCAGCCAAGCCATCTTGCCCCTCAGTTGACTTAGGGTAGCAGAGGAACCCCAGTCCTTGCTTTTCAATGTAACAGTAGGAAAGAGGGAACCGAGCTTGGGTTTTGGACTTGGACACCCGGGCTGGGATCTCGCCTCTGTACCTCGGATGGGATCTGGGTAGCGCACCACTCAGAAACTGCTAACCCATCTCATCTATTACCATAAGAACACCTATTTCCTGAGGTTGTTGTCTGACTGGCTGTACTGGCTGGAAGCACTCTAGAATACACGCTGCTTATGTATTAACTTCCCTCCCACCTCCACTTGGTGTCCTCCCGTCTCCTAAGCACGGCCTCATTAACAGAGCCTCGGGTTTCTCACAAATGGAATGCTGTCCTAACAGGAAAAACTGATTCTCATCAGTTGTCAACAGCCCCACTTGAAGCCAGACAGGTCCTCTGATTCCTCCTCAGTGGAGGGAAGACTAAGTGCCACAAGTCAGGGTTTTATCACACCCTGGAATGAACCTAGGCCTCTTCACAATCTCATATGTGCCACCAAGCCCAGAATTTTAACTGAGAACCCCTGGTAGGATGGCCTTGTGGTCGATCCCAGGGAATCAGATGTTCAGTTAGCACTTTAGTCACCTTTTGTGTCACTGTGACCAAAAGACAAGGACAACTTTGAAGAGGAAAAGTTTATTGTGGCTCATTGTTTCAGAGGTTTGTTCACGGTCAGCCAAGTCCATACCTCTGAGCCCAGAGTGCTCAGATGATCATGGTGGAAGGGGGTTGCAGAGGAAAACAGCTCAGAATATGACAAACCGAAAGCAGAGAGCAAGCTCCACGCACCAGGGGACAAAATATAAACCCCAAAGGCACGCCTCCAGTACCTACCTTCTCCAGTCATGCCCTACCTACCGACTGTTGCCACCCAGTTAATCCACTCAAGTGGATTAATCCACTGATTAGGTTATAGTTCTTGCAATCCAATGATTTTACCTCCAAACATTCTTGCATTTTCTCACACATGAGTTTGTGGGGGATACCACATATTCCAGCCATAACTGCTCCTAATGCAAGTTGTGTGTTGAAAGAGCTAGTGTGTAGGTATTCACGTACTTTGCTTTAATCAGCTTTCACAGTCTCTGTGTGAATATCTGGTTCATACTTATCCCTCACTGTTCAATATGAGGAAACTAAAACTCGAAAAGACCAAGAACACAGAGTAATGGGAAATGGGACTTCACAGACTTCTGACTGCCTAAATTTCCTATTAGGTTGGCTTGAACCATAAGAAATTGCCTTTTTTGTAAATCAATCCATAGGTGCATATGGTTTTCTCTATAAAATGTTGCCTGACTCAAAAAGTTTTGGTAAAAGTGGCACACACTGACATAAATTAGCTTAAACAAAAATAGGAAATTTAATTGCTGGATCACCAGAGTCCTGCAGCGTGGCTCATGAGGCACGGACAGAGCAGAGATTCCAACATTGGGACCGTTCCTCCTTATCTGGACTTGCCTTGGCTTAGCTTCCTTCCTGGGCAAGCCTTCTTTCTGTGGAGCAAAGGTGGCCACCAAAAGCCCCAACTTCCCTTAGTCCTTACAGTCAGAGACACGGGCAAACAGGGAGCCCTTTCTTGATATCTGGCAAAAATCCTGGCCTGAGGCTGTGGCCCAGTTCAAGTCCACAGCCCTGACATTGACACAGGTTTCAAGGATGCATGATTGACAGCCCTTCCTGTAATGGGAGAGGATGTTTCCAAAATTAAAGAGGAGTTTTGTTCCCAAAGGAAGAGTGAAAAGGTGCTGCTCAGGCAAAAACAAAAACAAACAAAAAAATCCTACGCATGCCCAGTGATGTGAAATACACAGAACCACAGAGAATCTAACGTTCTTCCCAATGTTACCGTCAGACCCCATAAAAGAGAAAATAAAATAAAAACGAACACGGCAGAAGTTAATTTGTCAAAGATAAAGATAAAAACAGGATCAATAAGTGGCTGATCTTGTTACCTAAACACTGAATTAATTTACTTCTAAAGTTTAAGTGTATTCCCATGATTTCAATATTTTTAGCTATAAAATAAGAAAAATGTTCAGGTTTTTTAGAGAGTCTTTAAATAGCTAAAGTCAGCTCTTCCACACACATAGGGCTTACTATTTCACCTCTCAATTTCTTATGACATTGGAAAATTAAATAATGTCTATTGGCCCCAATTCCACTGCATAACTCAGATTTAGATTTGCATATTCCTGCTAGCTGCATTGCCCCAAATTTCAGTTAAGCAGGGAGCAGAAACAATTTCAGGTTAGAATCAAGCAAGCTATGTATATGTACCTTATAAATATTGGCAAAATAAATAAGAAGAGACTTATCCTGTCCATCTGTAAGATGACTACAATAACTATTTTAAAGGCAGAGGGTTGAAATTTTACAATGTGCTGCTGGTAATGAATGATATGGGTTCCTTTTTAAAATAAATACCTTTTTAGTTTTGGAGAAAAAAATTGCTTTGATAACCTCATTTATCAATAAAGAAAGGGTTGGCTCTTTAGCACAACACATTTTTTTAATAAATCGTCTGAATGGGCACATTATTAGTAAATATATCTGAAGGTACAATATACATTGTTAATTCTAATGAACTTATCTATTATAAATGCAATATGTTATATGATATTATATATTAAAGAAAAAATGAGGTAAAAGAAATTTCTTATGAGTTTTGAGTTTTGGAGGAATAACTTCTTGATCTGAATCAATAATCACAATTACTATTATAATTATTATTATTTGCTATAATATGACTGACAAAGAGCTGTCTAACAGAAGCCCTGCTTGTTCTGCAGCTGCCCTGATGTGTGCCGACGCTTGCATTAGCTGTACTAGCTTTAACCTCAGACTTCTTTGCAGAAACGGTTGACATTCCTTATCCAACGGTTACTTTAAGGTGGTCAATAGTTGCAATTGCTTACCCAGCACCTGGGAGATGGAGTACCCTGAACTCTTCTGGTTAGAGCAAAGTGGAGTGGCTGCAGTGTGCCTCCTCTGTGTGTGGACAGCCCCCTGTGCTTGTGCACACATTAGACACCTCAGAGGAAATTCCCCATGTAGAGCAAGCAGATGGAAGGCATCAGTGTCAACAAACATGGCGAACATTTAATATGCTCAATTTTTTTCATCTTCCAGGAAAAAATAAAATTTGGTATTGTGATACTGTCTTCAAATATCCCCAGGAGCTCCTGAGGCAGCACCCGAGTGTGCACAAGGCCTGGAAGACCATCCTGGTGGGGGTCGGGCACCTGGCAGTGCTAGTCCAGCAGGGCTGTCTTCATTTAAAACACATGTCGGAGACACAGGAGAAGGACAAGGGGGACATTTTCAACCCTAGAAGATTCACTTAATATTTTCCACCTGAATTACTCTGATGAGACTCCAAGAAGCCATAGTACTCAAAAAATCAGAGTCCTGTGATGAACAATTAGCTTTTTAAAAATAGGTTTAGAAGTACACTCATTAAGCAGAATATTTGAACTGAATTTGCTGTTTTCACCCCAAAACCTAAGTCATTTTTTGATCAGTGATTAATTACATAGAACAAACAACTTTATTAAAGTGTTATGACATCTGATCTTGCTAAAAATACCCCAGAACAAAATTCTGGGCATGTCTCTTTTTTTAAAAATAACCTTTCAAATGATTAACATATCATTCAATATTCATTCTCTCTGCATCATTAAGATGAACTCTTCATTTCAACTGTATTCTGATAAAATTTTGACATCTTCTTGTTTCGTGGGGGACAAAACTCCTCTCTTTTGTTGATGGTCCCTGAATCTCAAAGGCATTTCAAAACATCAACTTTACCTGTCTGGAGATGGATATAACTCACTGTCTTATGAACAGTAGTGATTCTCTACACTGCTATGAAATATCCTAGAGGAATGGGGTGGCCGCAAGTTATTGCAACTACCAGCAGCTCAGGACATCTGGCAGGACAACTATAAAGGGACTTAACGGTGAGAAAAGACTTGAATGTGATTCAGGTTGAGTTCGGTCAACTCAATCTCTCAATAGATTTTTAACATTTAAGTTTGGAGGTTATTTAATTAGCATTGGGTCAAAGAAATGGCATTGTTTTGCCATATTTGCAGGAGGAGTGGATATGGGATTCTAAAACAAGACACTAGTTAAAAATAGCAGTGTAAATACCAAGAACTTTAAACATATTTCAAGAGCCCTTTTCTTATTTTAACAATTTTGCATTTTAAGAGAAATCTATAGTTTTGAACTTCTGCAATAACAGGGTTTCCTGTGCAAAAAGAACAACTGGAGAGTGTACTGCTGGAGTAAGCTGTGTCGTGGGTTCAACTAGAGGTACAGCAAGAGAAGAGAAGGAAAGGGGCAAAATTGCAGAATGACCATGTGTTGTGAAGAAATCCACTCTCCAGCGTCCTCTGATGTTGACAGCATCAAAGACAACAGTCTCATCTGCCAATCAAATCTCCTTGATAGGAAACATTTCAAGTGCCAGGCAGAAGTCAGTTTATAAATGTTCAGATGTGCTCCAGATTACGCTCTCAGGAAACCCAAGTTACGTGTGCTTCTAAGGGAAATTTTGAAAGGAATAATGATTGAAATGATATTACCCTGAGTTTTTCCAGACTTTTATTACACACATAAGATTCTCCTGTGGATTATTTTCCCACACTCAACTGCTGCTCAGTATAGGCCCTGGTTTTCTTTTCCTGGCATCTAAGTTGCCTTAATTGTGAAATTATTTCTTTCTTTTTTTTTTTTTTTTTTTTCTTTTCATGTCAAGTTCAAATTGAAATGCTCTTCCAGTATTTGCTCACCTCTAACTAAATAATAGAGACCCTACTTGGTAAGAAGACTGTTAATCATGTATGAAGAATTGCTAAAGAACTTGCTAACAGAAATGAAGAAACTTAAGGAGAACAGTACTGTTATCTTCAAATATTTGAGGACTTTCAAGTGAAAGAGACATTCATAATTACCTCGTTAACTCCAAAGAGCTTGACAGGGCCAATGGATGACAACATTCAAAAAGCAGATTTTAGCCCCAGGGAAGGAAAAATCACAGTTGCCCAGAAGTCTGGTTGTCTGGTAAAGAATTAAATGAAGGCTGGTTACTTATCTGGTAGAAAAATGATGGAGGAATACCTCAGCTAGGAAGGAGTTAGTCTAGACAATGGCTAAGGAATCTTTCAACTCCTTGAGTCTTTGATTCAGCAGTTCTCTCTTACTCTCTTCTCACTTACTTGCCTCCTGACTCCATCTTCCTTCATACCCTTAGGTGACAACTAACTGGTATAGTGTCCATTTTTTTCACTGCTACAACCAAAATACCTGACAAGAACAATTCGAGGAGGAAAAGTTGATTTTGGGGCTCCCAGTTTCAGAGGTCTCAGTCCATAGATTGCTCTAAGCCCAAGTGAGGTAGAACATCATGGTGGAAGGATGTGGCAGAGGAAAGCAGCAGGAGACATGGCACCAGAAAAAAGAGAGAGACAAAGCTCAGCTCAAAAATATATACCCCAAAAGCCAGCCCCCAATGACCCAGCTCTTCCAGTCACACCCTGCCTACAGTCACCTCCAAGTTAATCTGTATCAGGGGATTAATTCACTACTTGGGTTAGGGCTTTCATACCCAGTCATTTCACCTCTAAACCTTCATGCATTGTCTCACACATGAGCTTTTGGGAGACACCTCATATCTAAACCATAACAATAGTATGGCTTACTCCTATTTATTAACCACCAAATCATCTCATATTCGTCAAACTACATGATCACAAGAAAATTGTTTCAACTACTCAGGTCGACAATTTCCTATCTACATCCAAGGATGTTTGAGAGGAATAAATTAGATAACTTACATAACACAGTTGGTATATCCCCTGGTGTGTGGTACACATGGCTATCACTAAAAAACGTCTGCTGCTCTTAGCCATTATTATTTTACCCCATCTCCCAAATCATTGTCTCCATGAGGCATCCGTCCACTAATCAGTCCCAGGCCTGGTCGACCCACTGAAACAATTTCTCCTACTCTAAGGCATGTAGTTATTTCCAGCTGTTTTGAATTTGTTTTGAGACATTTGGGTCAAGTAATAAAACTGCAGTAGCAATAAGAGTGCTGGGATCCTCAGGTGAGCACAGCGAAAAGCAGAGAGCTAGAGAACTCGGTGTCTGTGTCAAGCTGATCAGAGGTAAAACATCAGACCTCCTGGCCGCCCGACATTTGGCCATGTTGATGTCTGTAAGTCACAACAGAAAGTGGCAAACACTGAGGAAGCCTTCCTCTTATGAAAGGAACAACGATCCAAATTGAAGACATTCAATAAAATAATTGACCAAAACTCCTCAAAAATATTAAGGACTTGAAAGACACGGAAACTGAGAAGGGACTACACTTTAGGGAAGACAAGAGGGGAAGACAACTAGATGTAGCTTGGGATCATAGATTGGGTCCTGGAGCACAAAAAAGACATCCTGGAATAACTGGACAGATTCTAACACCGTCTGACATCAGCTACAGTATTATAGCCTCTCGAGTTTCCTCCGTTTGGAGCTCATGCTAAGCTCATGCAAGATGCTAACACAGATGAAGCTGGAAGAAGAGCTAGGAAACTCTTCTTGATACCTGCAAATTTTCTGAAAATTAAAACTATTTTAAAATTAAAGTTAAAACGTAAAATATAAATTTCAAGAGTAATATTATCATAAATACTAATTACTCCTGGGCATACACCCTTGAAACGTGCACACACACCAATAAAGATAAATCTGTTTTTTAAAATGTGATGTCAATTGCAATGTTTCCTCAAAATCCATATGTGAAGCCCTACTCCCAAAATGACTATTGAGAAATAGGGTCTTTAGAAGGAAATTAAGGTTAAATGAGGTCATAGGGTGAAACTGTGATCTGAAATCCAATAGTATTAGTGTCCTCACAAGAGACAGCAGACTCTTTCTCTTTCTCATTCTCTCCCAGGTGAGGAGACAGCAAGAAGGTGGCCATCTGCCAGCCAGGAAGAAAGCCCCGGCCAGAACTGGGTCATGTTGGCACCTCGTTCTTCTCCTCTCAGTCTCCAGAACTGTGAGGAAACCAGTTTCTGTTGTGTAAGCCACCCAGTTGCAGTATTTATTATGGCAGTCCAAACAACTAATAGATCCATGTGTTAGTTTTTTCCAGCTGCTGCGTCAAATTATTCCTAATTGAAGGACTTGCAAATTTTTTGTATTACCCTTGTTATGGGCAGACTTGAAAATTAAGCCAGGCTGACCCCATTTGGTTCAGACATCTCACCCTGTGCGAAATCGGGCCCCCTTTCCTCATGAGCCCACTCACACAGAAGCTGACCTCTCCCCGCTCCCGTGCACCCTGACCACAGGACCCTTGACTTACAGAATGTAAGCTTGCCCTTCTGAACACGTGCTGAGGATTTCTAAGAAAGTATGTTTTATGTAACTTGTGGTTTTAACTGCCACCCCCTCTCTCCCCCTTTCTTTGTGGTTTTCCAGTTTGTAAGCAGCACTTGACTCCCATGTCGGTGTCAGAGATTGCAGAACTGTCTGCTTGCTACTTCTCCAGACCTGGCCAGAATAAATCCGAGACCTACAGGTGGAAACTTCACACACAAAACACATCTCTGATTATGTCCAAGGAAGCAATCACACAAGCTTGGAGAAAGCACTTGACACAATAAATGGAGATAATATTCTTAAAAGCATTAAAGATGCCTTTTCATGGTGGACCTAAAGACCTGGAGTTTTACTGGGGATACTGGAATAGCGCCTAAACACCCTCCTGTAAGTCACACGTTTGACGTGGGTCTCACTGGGTTAAAATCAAGGTGTGAGCAGGCCTGTAGCAAGCAATCCATCTCTTGCTGGATCCAGTGACACACACATGGTGGTGGCCCCTCTCTCCATCCTCAGCATCCAGCTCTCTCTGGCTTCCATGATGCCAGCCCTCTTTTCCCTCCCACAGCTGCCAGTGGTTCTGCCCTTTGGAGGACTCGTGTGACTAGGTGGGGCCACTCTGAAAATCTGGCATGCTCTCCCATTCCAAAACCAAACCCCTAACCACTTGTGCAAAGTCCATGTTGCCTGCATGGTGACATATTCACAGGGTCCAGGGATTAGGGTGTCTGTCTTTCACAATTAATCTCTGTTAACCCAAGAAAACTTGTCAGGACTCAAACTCACAGGACAGTCGGGACGATGTAAGCCTTTGAGGTCAAATCAAGGTCAGCAGGAACCAGAAGGTAAGATCCCAGGCACATGCGCACGATGGAGCTGCTGGAATGCTCCAGTGATTCACTCGCTCGTGGATGAGTCTGGAGAAAAGAAGAACAGAAAACAAAATTCTTGCTGCTTACGCACACACCCCGGGTATGGATAGAGGGCTGCGAGGCCCAGCCAGGGGAAACAGTCACGAGTCCCATTCTTTTCTTTGGAAACTGACTTCCTGGAGTGCAGGTCTGAGGCCTGGGCCTTGAAGCTGATGATCAGAGGTCACCATGAAGGTTAAAGCATGTCCGCATATTTACAGATCAGTTTAGTTCCACTTTCCCATCAAAAAGATGAACTCAGCCATACAGGAGAAGCAACCCTAGATACATGTGAACAAAACAAATATTTAAAAAAAAAAAAATGTTTCCCAGGAATAAAGCAATTGAAAAACATAATGGAAGGAAAATCACATTTACCAGGGTAACTCTAATCATGAAATAACTAAGGATTCACTTATGAGCTATAAAGAAAGTTTTGAAAATCATGAAATTCTACCAAGGGCCGTTGAAGAAGTCACGTATGTCCCAAGACACAAAGAGACGTGTGCTGTCCTTGGATAAGAATGCTCCGGTCTGCAGCCTTGGGAAGAGGGAAGACGCACCAGCAGCTACAGCACGGTCGAAGGAAACCACTAAACCGGGCTTGTGCAAGGCCAGTCTTCGGGTCCAGCATGGAAAGGCGTCGTTAATGCTTTTAAGAATATGAGTCTCCATTTATTGTGTCAAGTGCTTTCTCCAAGCTTGCATGATTGCTTCCTTGGACATAATCAGAGATGTGTTTTGTGTGTGAAGTTTCCACCTGTGAGTCTCAGCTCTCCCCATATCCGCTTAAACTTCAAAATTTAGAAATAGCTTTCACACCGAGATGCCAACTCGGGTCCTTTCACACTGATTCACTCACATGGAATCCTAGTATTCTAAACGATTTGCTAAGGAAAGATTAGGAATTAAGAGGAATTTTTTTCCATTTCACAGGTGCTGTCTCTCTATAGTACCATGTTTAGTCAGCAAAAATGCCCTGTTATGGGGCACAACTTAAGAACAGACCAATCACCACTGAGAAGTCCAAATTTGAGAGTCTTTATTAAGCCGGCCGGCTGACTGTCTCACATAATGCCCCCAAAAAATGGCTATTGGGAGAACAGCCCCGACCTTAGGGTTGTAGGGGTTCTTATACCCAAAATAACTTCAATCATAACTGTCTATTACTATGATTCGAAATTACAAACTAACATCATGAGATCATCGACAGAGGGGGAAGTGGGTCAAAATGACCCTTACCTAGGTACAAACTAAAGAATGGTTACTAACATCCACACAATAACCGTTCACATGGTACGTTGTTTAGGAGCAATAGGAATCAAAAGAGAGCAATTTTTCTTTACATAGAATTGTCATTTCGTATTGCTAAACATGTCACGCTAAATAACTGATGATGGGGACAGAGGCGGGGTGTTCCCATGGGAGAAGCTTATTTCCTACATAACATGGAGTTCAGAGCAAAATGGAGTCTCTCTGGCCTCTAACATTCTCATGGAGCCAAGTCTGTCAGCCTGTCCCAGCACAGTATTATAAAAAAGGGTGACAACATGGACTTTGTCTTGGTTTCTCATTTTTTTAGATGTTTTTCACATGGACTTTATTATCACCAAATCTCAGCTTCACAAATATTGAGGTCCTTCTTATCTTGCGACCTTAAAATTCTCTAATAACTTTTTAAAGAATCTCTGCTAACATTATTTTTTAAAAATAAATGTTCTGTAACATTGAGATTTAAGTACAGTTGCTGTTTATTGTTCTTAGATAAATGTTTATAATAACGATGTATAACTTTAAATTCCAACTAGGTCATATTTAGATTTCTGATTTTACATTTAGAAATTAACATGTTTACAGATTTATAATAAAAATAATCCTAAGTATTATAGTATATGAATAAAAGATGTTTAAATATCATAATAAAATTATACAAGAAATATTTTTATTTTTGTAATTTGAAATTCTTCATACCTGCCTCATCATCTACCCATTTTTAATTAAAAAAAAAATAAAAGAAGTTAAGGGAGATAGGAAGGCATTTATTTTAGCATTTTAATTTCCCTCTAGGTGGGCAGATACGTAGTCAAATTGTGACATTCTTGCTTCAAATATTCTCCATGTTTTAATAATTTATGAAGCCTGCTCAACTCTTCCTGGAGTCTGGAGAAAGACCAGCAGGGTACCCATCATGAAGGAAGGAGAGTCAACGAGGCAAGTCACCTGGAAGGGAAGCATTTAGATTGAATGCCACACCTGGGCCAGCCCAGGAGAGATGGACAGGTGGACAGCAACAGGGCGGATCCCCCTTAGGCCAGTGCAGGGCGAGTCAGGGGGCCCCTTTGCCTCACCTGCAGGGACCTGCCAACCCTTCAAACCCTCTACCCAGTGTGTGAAATATTCATGGAATAAAATCGGAACTGTCTTCCAGCACTTAATCCCAGTGCAACTGAGTGGACCCGAGTCCTTTTTATTTCAAAACAGCTCTGTGAGAGAAGACTTGATCACCCTGCAGAGCTGTTTGGAAGGTAATCTCATCTCTAGACCGTTCTCACTCCAAGAAAATGTTTGTGCAGCTGGGAAGCCCGGCCCAGGATGGCATGGGACTGGGGTCCAGTATGCTTGGAGGCTTCTGTAACACTCTATCTGTTGGGGGGGGGGGGCGGTCCTCAGGAAGGCCAGTGAGAAGGGTCCTTCCACATGGCCCAAGGTTCCCAGTTCAGCAAGGCCTGGGTGCATTCTGGGCTTAGGGCTAAGAGATTCTCCCACTTCACTGGCCTCTCTCTTCTGTTCACCTCGCTGGGGACATCCAAAGTGACTTCGAGTGTGGGGAGATGGGAATAAACCTTCAGAAAGAATTTAATTGAAAAGTTGATTGGGAACTGGGTGTGGTAGGACATGTTTGTAACCCCAGCACCTCAGAGGCTGAGGCAGGAAGATCCCAAATTCAAGGCCAGCCTCAGCAGTTTACCAGGCACTAAGCAACTTAGCAATACCCTGACTCAAAATAAAAAATAAAAAGTAGTGGGGATGTGGCTCAGTGTGGAAGTACCCAGGGGTTCAGTCCCTGGTACCGAAGAGAGAGAGCGAGAAGTTGATCGGGTGAAACTTTTTTCCAGGAGTAGTTTGTTGGGGGATGTCCAGCCAAGCAACAGGGCTTAAGTGAGAAGGATTTGACAATTTTCAAAGAAAAATTATGCCTAGATGCCCAAACAGGTAGGTCCATTGGCTTAAGGCACCTGGGCAGGGCTGGGCTGGCCCAGTTGTAGTCAAGAAGGTGGGCCTGGAGCTAGCTCAGAGGTAGAGCGCAGGCTTAGCATGCTCGAAGCAGGAGCTTAGGAGGAGGGGAGGAAGATGAAGAGAAGGAGGAAGGACAGGGAAAGTGGGGGAGGGGACAAGGTGGGAAGGGCTGAAGCACCAACATGACATCCGGATCCATTTCACAACAGGGAACATGCTGGCACGGTCTAGACTGTAAGAAAAGGTGGTCTCGGGACCCAGGACTGTCACCAGCCCGTTCACTCCACAGGTGTCAGTGCAAACACAAGGTGAGAAACCTCAAGCGCTACGTGACCCGGGGGGCTGCTGAGAGGAAGAGAGGAAGTGCCACTGAGGAGAGACGAACGTGCACAAGTGCGTGCCACTCTGCAGGAGCACATCGCGCAGCCCCGGCCACGCTGACCTCATCCTCCCCTTGCCCCACACGCCACCTCTGCCTTGTTTTCAGGGAGCAGAACGGAAAGGAAGGTGCGTCTGGTCGAGACACAGCTGGCTGCGCCCCGGCTGCCGTCCTCCCTCAGGTCCCCTCCCTTCCTCCTGTCTCTGCAGCTCGCTCCTGACCTCACCATCCTCCCTCTTTCCCAGTGCCCTCTCTATGTCCCTCCCTCGGAGGTAACCTGCTGTCACCTGCGGCCTCAGAGGACATTTCCACACACAGAAAGAGCTGCACAAGTAATGTAGAGCTTTGGCCAGAATATAATCTCTTTTTTTTACATTTTATTTGTTTATTTTACTTGTTCTATTAGCTTTACATGACAGTAGAATGCACTTTGATACATCATATATGGATGGAGTATGATCTCCCATTCTTCTGGCTGTACAAGAGGTAGAGTCCCTCTGGTCATGCAGTCATGTATGTACATGAGGTAATAATGTCTGGTTCATTCTACCCCATACCTCCTCCCCTCTCTTCACTCCCCTCTACCTAATCTAAAATAACTCTATTCTTCCCTAGCCATGCCCCCTTATTGTGAATTAGCAGGTGCATATCAGAAAACATTGGACCTTTGGTTTCTTGGGATTGCTTATTTCACTTAGCAAGATATTCTCTAGCTCCATCCATTTACCAGCAAATGCCATAATAAAGGCTGAGTAATATTCCATCATACACCATATTTTCTTTATCCATTCATATAATCCTAAATTTTTTTTGTCTTAGTGTCTGTGGCATTGATTTTAGCTTTGTTTTCTGAAATTGTAGAAAAACCTTCTGCTGAACGTCTGCTCAAGCAGAGGGATATCAACTACCCTAACACCATCAAGGGAAGTTAATGGTAGAAATGCCACTTTTTCTCTTGAGTGCATGCAACCATCGGTGTCAAACAGGCCACACTGCAATTGCTGCTTCACACCCAGGCATTAAGCTGTAGTGGAGGGAAGAGGGGGTCTGGAAGAAGGGAAACCAGGAGATCAGATGCCCCGTTAGACCCTCTCTGTCTTATGGACAGTACTCCTGGGCACATGCATTAAGAAATTACTCAATTTCCAGAACAGCTCTTCATTCTCTAAGTCCAGAAAATGCTTCCACAGAGACGGCCCACGCAGGCCCTGCCGACCCCTCTCTGTACTCCGTCTCTCTGTCCTCAGAACGTCCTTGTTGTTGAATTCTGGGGTGTCAGCTCAAACTGAAATGAATTATCAAGCAATAAACCTTCATCTCCCCTGATATCATGCATGGTTGACACCCTTGCCCTCAATCCTGAGAGCCCAAATATCATCATCTTTAAAATCCTCTTACTGAGACCTTTTTAATTATTATTCCCAGGATAAGAAGAAATAAATGGTCATGACAGAGACACCTCTCACCTTGTCTCTTTGTTCTTCCTTTTGTTCAGCAAGAGTCTGGTGGCTTTTTCTCTCATTAGCCTATTATGTGTGTTCACTGTGAGGCAGTATTCTCGTCTGTGTGTGACACAGTGCAGCATTGTCTGGGGGCTACCTGCATGAGCCTTCTTGGGGCAAAGAGCTCTTGCCACACATCCAAAAAATAACTCTGTTCAGATTGCCCACTTTCATCACTTGGTCACTACAGCGCAATGGGCAACCATATGTTATTCTACTCTCATGAGGGACAAAGGATGTTTAATTGGGCATTTAAAAGTGACTGTTAACTTACACAGTCCTCATCGCAAATGGTTTTTCAACCAGCTTAGTGATCTGAAACATCAATTAGCTTCAATTCACACTTATTATCTGTCCCTCATTAAAGCATTTAGTTCAGAATCTACATTCTTTCCTATTCAAGAAAGTGTTGATGTTTTACTTTGGACAGAAGAATGTTTTTTGGTTTTTTTTTTTCTTCTAAAAAGGCATCCTGCAAAATATCTTCCAATCCATTCCCTATTATGATTCCCTATTATGAAGTGTGAGGGACTCTTACAGAAAATCCCTCCCTCAGGAGCATGGCTGCTGTCCATAGTGGGTCTCCTTGGATGGCTCTGGGGATTCTGTCCTGACACTGCGGGTGCTGTGGGCGTCAGCAGCCTCCTCTGTCACAGACCTGCTCTGTTGCTCTGCCAGGATCCCTTTGTTCTGTAGGACTTCCAAACACCTTTCTCCAAAATAGAGTCTCCAGCTGCAGGGCCAGACCACCCAGTCACAGGAGACGGAGATGGAGAGAAACATTAGAGAATCCACGCCCATGACTGTGAAGGTCGCAAGTCCAAAATCTATACATCAGGCCCGCAGTCTAGAAAGTTCCATGACAGTTAAGGCTGCAGTCTTGAGTCTGAATTCTGCAGAGCAACAAGCTGGAAACTCGGGCAGGGCTTCTCTGCTGCAGCCTTGAGGAGAATTATTTCTTCTTAGGAACATCCCTCTTTTCTCTTGAGGCCTTCAACTAACCAGAGGCCCACCCACATCATGAAGGATCATTTCCTTCACTCAAAGCCCATGACTTAAACATCAGTTTTGCATCTGTAGAATACCTCTACAGTGACGACTAGGCTTATATTTGTCCAAACAGCTCAGTACCAGAGCTCAGTCAAACCAACATAAAGATAGCTGCCATCAGAGAAGAGAACAGACTGAGATTTGAATGACAACTCTATCACATATTGCTCTGAGACCTCAGTTTCCTCATCTGTATCATAGTTCCCTAGGCAAAATAAACAAGGGTAAACATGCCTAATGAGTATTTCAAGTGTTAGATACTCAAATATCTGGTTAATAAAGTTGGGTTTCCTCTCACTGACTGGACACCAGTAATGTTAATTGAAAGGACGTTAAGTTATTCAAATCACAGTTAAATTCACATCGTTCTCAAACTAGACGCATCTGGGTGTATTCAAAAAATCAGTAGGTTCAGGTCGAGTCCAGGCGATTCCGGGGCAGCGTTGGGTATGAATGTCTGCATGGGAATTATGTGGCGAGCTCCTGTTGTTAGGCTGTTCAAAATCAAGCACGATCGTGTTCCTCCAGAAGATAATTCATCAACGCGCACCGCAGGTGGGTCTGCAGAGTGTGAAGGGTGTCATAGGGAAGTCACGCACCCTGGCTGTGCAGAAGCACATCAGTCACTTGGCCCTCCCTTGACCTCAATTTCCTCTATAGAAGATAGGATTTGGACAAAATGACTCTAATGTTCCTTCCCATTTCAAACTGGAATCTATTAGGATTCATGTTTTCTTCCTGAATGCTTTATATTCATTAAGAAGCACTTGATATTGGTTAAGTCAAATGTTTTAAGCTGTTAAGTGTATTAAAGCATAAAAGTACATGGAACTTAAAGACGGAACGCTCCCATTTCACTGGGCTGCCGCTCACCATTTATATCAGCTCCCACAATCAAATCAGTTAAAAGTTGTATTTTTATATTATCTCTTCAAACTTTTTATTCTCAGAAGATCTTATGACTAAATCTTCCTTTAGCCAATTTGGTATCAGCTATTTTTCTTTGACAGTATCTAAGGTGGTATTTATTAGGCCTGTTCATTCTACAATTTAACACGCCTCAGGGACGACTCCACTCTCAGGGATTAATGGTCCATATTATTGCACCTTTCTGGTCAGTTTAGATCTTCACACTTTTTTTTATTGCTTGGTCTTTGCTTCCAAACCACAAGTTTCCCTAGAGGATTGCATATAAAACAGGACCATTTGGGGGCGGGGGAGAAAACTTCAACAGTGATCCTTACCTTATAAAAGGAATAACAAACTTGTGGTAGGGGGATAAACACACACACACACACACACACACGTATATTTTATAAATACCATGCATATCACAATGTATGGTATTTATAAAAACAGGTTTAAAATATTAGAGAAAATATATACAAAAAGAAGAGAAGGAACCTCAAAGCATGACCACACAACTGTGCCCCCGCCTTGCTGCATGTGCTTCTCGGCATCCAGCTCCCTAGATGCACCAGCCCCAATCAGTGTGCCTGCCCTCTAAGCCCCTGGGAGGACAGCAATGGGCATGATGGGACAGACCCTCCCTGGAAGGATCATTCCTCTCCACCTTTCCTCAAAACCAGACAGCAATAAGGACAGAAAACAAAGATAATGCCTTTATTACTGACTGAAACTCTCAGAGTGACATTGTTCAAAGTAGCACCATTTATTTGATTTTCATAAGATGTTCAGTATAATCTTAGTCCCCAAGCTGCTGTTTCTTCATTTGACACAAAGAATTTGAACCATATGGAGCCTGGTCACTGAACCCTTGTAAGAGATTTGGGCACTCATGAGAGAACACAAGCCAAAACTGATGGCACGAGAATCTGGGTGTCACTATCGCATGACATTGCAGGACCCACCTGGGCCCATGAGTCACCGAGAGCACAGAAGTCCCACCTGCAAGTCCCTTGGTGCTAAGATGAGGCCTCCATTGGACTCAGCATGAAGATGCCTTCTCACAAAGCCATTCATTTAATACTGATTTTTCCTTCTTTTTCACTGCCATGGATGTTGGTATCAAAAAAGCATTTTAAGAACAAAATAATTGATGCAAAGACTTCATAAATACAGTGTCAAAAAGACGTGGAATTCAAAGTAGTCAATTGAAATAGGTATTGAGTGCATGAATAAAAGATTTAGCAGGAACTGTGGTTGGAACTATTAGCCTAGAATCAGGCTTGGGTTTTCTATGATTTAAAATTCTTGAAGCTGCTTAGCAATCACTGATGGAGTCCTGGCTATCTGCCCCTCGTGCTGAATCCTGGGACACAGAGCTAAATAGAGGTAGAGCCCCTTCCTCATGACCAATTCTAGAAGGCCAGTCAGATTGGGTTTAGCTTGCTGAGATTAACAGGTAGACTTTTATTCTTTGTAATCACCATTGTACCACTTTGAACATCTCCCCTTCCAAAAATATAATTGTTTATGATGAACATTCATTAAAATTAGTTTAATGCGGCCTTCATTCTCTATTACTAAAACTCTATTACTAATACTCAAAATTGGTATTAATCAGAATATTAAGTTGGCCACATCTTCCCAGTTTTAATTACATAAGAATACTAAGTCCTGGAGAGACTTACCACAACTGTACTACTGTACAAAGCTCTTTGGACAAGAGAATTCCTGAGCATATCATGTGCGGGCTTCCTCTCCACCATTCTCAGACCTGAAAAGAGGATGCTTGTTCAGGGGATCTGAGGGCATGGATCTGGCATGGCCCACCGACAGCATAGCCACGCAGACCACCTCCCCTCTCACGCCTGCAGCCCGCCCCTCCTGATCACACCCAACAGATGAGAAGACTGCTGATCCTCATCTCCAAGACAGCTCTAGAAAAATGATTTTGAAGATTCTTAATAAACTCCCAAAATTGCATTATAGCTCTCAATATTAGATATTTCCCTTTCCCAGGAAAAGAAAAAGTGTGAAAATTCATGAATAAGCTTCACCCCGCCCCACTTCTTTTCTGTTTCTGTTTATTATCTGGCTGGACTTTAAGGTCCAGCAACTTTCTACCAAAGGGGAATGTCCTGTATCTCACCTAGTTTAAATTTTACTTGCTATAATTCAAATGTTTTTTATCTATTATCTATAATTGTATTCTAGTTTGGTCATCTATTATGCCTCCAGAAACAACAGATACTAATCTGCAGATGCTAAAGAACACACCAACTTCTAAAAGGATTAATACTAATGCATTTGCACCATCAAGTCAAATGTTCTTGGTTCCTTCGTGTCATTGGCAAAATAGAAAGCAAGTGCAAAAATAAAGATCATCATTAAAATGATAGTAGCGTTACAGACCTGGGGACGTCTGAGAAACTGAGGCAGTGCAAAGATCCCCTTCAAACCCCGATTCTTGCTATCAAGTCAGAAAGATTTCTACATGTCGCTCAGAGTAACAGGAATGAGTTTATTGAAGGGATAGGAAAGGGGACAGGGGCCAGTCTCAAGGGAGAGAGTGGGTCCTTTCAGAGAAGAGAGGGACAACCTGCCTCTCCTGCACTCCAGTTTTATTGGGGCCCCCAAGGAAGTTTCCAGAGAGTCCCACCCAGGTCCACCTCTTGACTTTTGACTGACAGCAGGGTGACATCAGACTTTCAAGTCCCCACTGTCATGGCAACTCTAGGTCACTTTGACCCATGTTGACTGGTTCTAACTGGATACTTAACCATACATTCTTACAGATTTTATGGTTAGGAGGAACTATCCTTACCTCCCAGAGTTTCGGGATCTGGTCACAAACGTCTCCTTCAGGGTAACTTGGTTTCTTCTTATCAACATTATTTTGGGCCTGCATTTCTCCTGCAGTGAACAGGTATTTTGCTGAGGAAGGTGACATAACCTGTCCACTTAGGCTGGCCCGCGCTGCAGGTAAATGGCTTCTTGGAAAAGAAAGCATGCGGGGGTCAGCACCGTGGGCCCATTTTAGAGAAATAGTCTCTTAACCTTGTGTTCCCAAGATTCACATCTTTCTGTCCCCTAACAGTAACTCAATAGGTAGTAAATTATGGCAGCAGAGAGAATCACTTATGTATTTATTTACTTGGCTTTTATTTTTTTCAAAAAGGATTTCAGGTGCCTTCAGTAATTTCAAAAGTATACTCAGTTTGTTAAGAGGCAATTTTTAACTGCTAACTTCCAGAATTGTTGAGTAGAAATCAGCACAAATTATACTCATAACACTTGGAGCAAATTATGTAATTCCTGACCCAACAAGAAGGACACCCTGACTGGAGAGGAACCAAGGGATTCTGAAGATGGTTTGGGTTCCTTCAGACTTCTGTAAGTACTTTCATTATTGTAGTTTTTCTGACATTTGTGACTTTTTCAGTACAGCTGCAAAAGAGACAGCATTACATAATACCAAGCAGCGTTTGCACTGGCCTGTGAGGCTCCCGCCTGCCCCGGGCCCTGGCATCATGAGGCAGTAAATCCCGCTCACTTTGAACTTATTGGGAGACAAGCTTCAGCCTCAGTACCCAGTGCCCACTTCTCTCAAGCCCCTTGGTCCCTTTGTGGTAGCCAGCCTGTCACTTAGAGACGGCCAATGCAGTCTCTCTCATCTACACATCTAACAGGAGATCTGCAGAAGTAGGATGCGTTGTTTATCCGGAGTCAGACACCTTATCAGGGACGGAGTAAACCCCTGACATCTGACTCCCTCTTTGCACATCCGCGCCTCCATTCCCCCCACCAAATGTATTAATGAGGAATAGACCACGTGGAAAACATCTTTTCAGTCCTTAGGAATTCAAGCATTTCTTTCATAAGACTATCATCTTTTCCCCATTAACACACTATTTACATTATTCATGGGCAAACAGCACAAAAGTGTCTAAACTTTATTTTCTCCCCATTCCCAAATCTATGTGTTAAAATTATGAAGAAGCAAAATTTGCCTTAGAAGCCCAGGTCACATTTTTCAAGTGCTGTTCTTCTTACTGTCAATTCTACCCCCTTAGGTTCTGGAAACAGTGGCCTGGTAAATGGACTGCTGGGATTGGCTATGTTGGTCATTTTCCATATAACAGAGATGACATGATATGATGTGGCATGAGATTTATATCACCATGCTGTGTCCCTCAGGTATGTTTGCTTTAGGAATAAAAGACTCTTGGCAGTAAAGCAGCTGCACAGTTGCACAAGAGGCACGGCAAAGTCAGGTCCTCATTAGCCTTTCCAACTTACAGCACAGGCACAGAGTTCCTCCACCATAGACTAAAAGAATCACAATTGGGCCAGGCACAGTGGCACATGCCTGTGATCCCAACAGCTCGGGAGGCTGAGGCAGGAGGACTGAGAGTTCAAAGCCAGCCTCAGCAACTTAGTGAAGCCCTAAGCAACTCAGCAAGACCCTGTCACTAAATAAAATATAAAAAAAAAAAAGGACTGGGGATGCAGCTCAGTGTTTAAGTGCCCCTGATTCACTACCCAATACAAAAAAAAAAAAAAAAAAAAAAACAATTTGGAAGCTCTGGCCAGCATCATAGAACCAAGGCAAGATGTTAAAATGAGAGTGAAATATCTGCTGTCTAAAAATTTGTGATATGGGAAGGAGTGAATAAAATAAGTACACAAGCAATTATAGGATGATGCACAAAAATCTGGGGCTCGGTGGAGTACAAAGTAACTTAGGAGCAGGAAGTTCCCCTCTGTGATCGGCCTTCCAAACATAGTACACAAGGGTTTTCAAGCACAGTCTTTTAATCCCAATCCAAAGAGACATTGTTATCCTCAGTTGAAAAATGGGAAAACTGAGGGTAATCAAGAGGAATTTAGTTCTCCAGGATTATGTCACAAATACATAGCAAAGCCATAAATTGAGCCCATGATGTCCTGGTGGTCCCCTACACAGTGCTGTCTGAGATGTAGGTGGGACTACATCTTGAGGAGAAGGAAAAGCTCTGGACAGGAACTGGCGTTGGAGCTGGGCCTTGGTAGACAGGCAGGATTGCAACAGGCAGCTTGGAATCAAGAGGGAAGTCCAGTCAAAGGGCTGAGCATAAACAGTGTCAAGACGGAAAGTGTTTCGACATGCTGAGGAAACAGACATTTCATCTGCCTGTATGGAAAGCAGAACAGCGAGGACCCAGACCCGCTGCCCAGACCTAATCCCCACCTGACCGCTGAGACCTGAGACCTACAGCAGGGTCCGCTAAGGAGTGCTGCTCCGACCGCTGATGAGATCAGGAGACCGAAGAGGCCGGAGGACAGGCTCCCCTCCTGACTCAGCTCTGCTGGGAAAGGTCCCCCAGCCCAACTACACTCCTACTGAGGGCACGAGGCTCGGTGCCTTGACTTCAGGGATCAGGTGTCAGCTCCCTGCCAGCCTGCAGAGCTGTTCAAAAGCACCATTCACACCCACCAGCCAGAGCTAGAGGCCACCTCTCCCTGTGCTTCCTACAAATCAACCTCTCCCAGGCCCTGCTTGCACCCTCCACTCCTGGTCCTCCTTGCAGTTGTGCAGGGTCCTTCTGTCCAGCCTGTGAACATAGTGACCCACTGCTGTCTATCCAGCTGTCCACTGTCAGGTGTCCTGTGTTGGTCACTCTCATACCCTAATGTAAGGATGCCTTCCTCACCAGCAGGATGCAGAGAAGATGGATAAAACAGCCATCTCAGCTGTGTGACTTTGGGGAAGCCCCTGCACCTCTGAGCTTTGGTCTCCCTGTCTGCAAAAGTGCAGAAGCAGATAGAACCTGTTTCCTAAAGCCGCTAGAGGCACCACAGACGCTTAGTGGTTGTTATCCAAGAGCTTCTGACAAGTCAGTCGCTGCCACGACACGTCACCTGTCCTGACACATCTAATTCTCACCACAGACCTGGGAAGCACATCCAGTAATTGTGGTTGTCATCATTTTTTGCAACTGACAAGGAAATGAAGGCCGGACAGATGGATGAAGGCTGCAGCTCGCAAGCTGGCCAGCGGCTCAGCCATAGCCGAGGTTCAGGCAGGCTGGTTCCAGAGCCCTCACTGGTAGAGGGAGGTCTGGCAGGTCCCCAAATCCACCCACTGGGTGTCGGAGATAAGGACACCCTGTTTCCTCTTTGTTATAGCACTGAGCAGATTGAATTTCAATTCCTTGTGAGTTTTCAGGCAGTATTGTGAGAATGTATGCTCCCTGGAGACAGGGAGAGAATCCATTCTTGACGACATCTCTAGTCTGCTTCCCGAAACAGTGCTTGGCCCACTGGACACGCCTGCTCATCTTCTGTTGAACAAAAGAATAGATGACTCTGCTGTGGTTAGGGTCTGGTCTGTCCCCCCACTGTCCACACATCAGAGCTTCGTTCCCCAGAGTGGCACTGTCAGCAGTCCGTGGAATCATTCAGAGATGGGACCAGTGCGAGGCGCGCAGGCCACGGGGTACATCCTCACTGGTACAGTGGGACCCCAGCTCCCGCTCTTCCTCTCCCTTTTGTTTGGTGACCCAGCCATGAGGTGAGGAGCTTTGCCATGCCACCTAATCCTCTCCTGTTGCAAGTCCTCACCAGGGGCCCCAAGATAATGGGGCCAACTGACCATGGACAGGAATCTGCAACACTGGGCAAGAAGAAAGCTTTTCTCTTCACAAGGTGATCACCTCCGATGTTCGTGACAGCCCTGGAGAGCCGGCAGGCCGACCTCATGGCAGGCTTGGGGAGCTTTGCCTTGCCGCTCCTGGATCTCTATGTCATTCTGCTCCGCTGACTGAGCTTACTCTTTGGAAACTAGTCCTGGTCTCCAGGAGCCTGAATTTCTCCCTCTCTTTCTCCCTTGGTGCCTTTTCCTGGAAATACAGAAAAGCTATGGCTTCATCCTAACCCATCGTCTCTCTATTTGCCATTCTTCTTCAAAAAATCCACAGCCGCAGCTAAAAGATGTCCTTCCGGACCTCCTTCTGGAAGTGTGTGTTTTGAACTCCCCCCCAAGCATGGATCCAGGCCTCTAACCTCTGTGCCCCTTATCAGCTGTCCACCCATCGAGCCTATTTAACACTGAGCCCGTCTTTGACCCATGCCACCTGCACTCAGGTTCTCCTTCGTGTTTCCTCCATTTGCAAACGATGCCCGCCTGGTTTTAAACACTCAGACTCACCGTTCGCCCTACCTCGTCAGCGGCAAGTGCCTGCGGACGGCTCAGTGCCACGCGGCTGCCCAGCCTCCCTGCCCGACACCTGACGCGCACCACGCCCGATCCTCCTCACCTCTCGCCTTCTCAGACACGATTGCCTTAACGAGTTTCCCACCTCCAGGCTTCCTCTGCTTTCCTCCCGCCCCCACATTGCTGCTGGCTTCATAATAAGCCAGAACCTCAGTTTCGCACATTTATGGAGGAGTTTGAGGACAGATGAGATTTATAGTGTTGCTCAAAAAAGGACCGGGAGATAAGGAAATAAAGGTGGAGCCCATAGGCCACTTCCCCAAAAGGGAAATTTTCATTAAACAGATGAAGAATGTGGCAGAGCTGCAGGGAAGGGTCAAAGTTAGCCCATTTGTCGAAGCAAACATGTATTTGAATGAATCCTTTATTTATAGATCATTTCGTCACTGAGATGAAAGGGGAGAAGCTAACAGTGTGAGGTGGGAACTCACCTCAGGTGCAGGTGTGGGAGTGTCTTTGGAAAGAAAGGCCACCCTGACCCCAGATTTAGAGTCAAGGGAGAAAGGACATGAGCTGGAGGAAGAACTGAAAGGGCCTCAATCAGGTGACCTCTGTGCTAATCATCTTTCATCACTGTGACCAAATACTTGACCTCGGCAACTGAGAGAGGAAAGGTTCTACAGGACTCTTGGCTGCAGAGCTCCCAACCCCCGGACAGCTGATCCGGGCCCCCGTGAGGCAGCACATCACGGAGGCAGTGTACAGTAGAGAAAAGCTACTCAGCGCTTGGAGGCCAGGAAGCAGAGAGAGGGAGAGTGCCCAGGGCAGAGCCACCCCCTCCAGCCGCCCACCTGCCTACAGTCCATTCAAAACTTGGATGCGCTGATCAGGTCCCACGATCCAGTCACCTCACCTCCAAATGTTCCTGCCTCAACCCAGGGGCTTTGGGGGGATACCTCACATACAGACCATAACAGCCTCCATTTACTATGAAGTGCAATGGAATTTACCTTGTGAAACGTTAAAAGAAAGGTGTGGATAGAATCAAGGACTTGAGAAAAGTGAAAAAAAAAAATCTGCTGCAGATGTCCTGAGGAACCCAACAAGGAGAGAACAGGAGAAGAATTCTTTGGTGATAGCTTTTCCAAAATTTCAGGCTTCGCTTGGTGGAATCAGCACTACATTCCAAGCCCACTCGAATTCCCTTGTATACCAGGTTTATGCTTCGTCCCGACATCCCTTGCCAGAATTGCCAAGGGGAGAGAGTTGAAGCAAAAGGAAAACAGTAGCAAGAATTGCTTATGACATAAGCAATTTGCTGCTTCCCACATATTAGGGAAACAGTTGGATTACACATCAGGGTCTGGAGACTCCAAACAATACTACCAGGAAGTTAATGGAACTGGGACAAGGAAATTACTGTGACTCCACACTCCATAAAGTAAAGAAATGAATAGGAGCGCAATTTATCACTGAACAAACAATGGAAACGGAGCTGATAAAGTAACCAAAGAAAATACGAGAGCGTTGTGATATTGCCAGAAAGGAGTAGAACATTTTTGTGTTGAAGATTAATACTATTCTCCAGAACTGCATAGGCGATGTGAAATTAGAGGGAGGAAATGTCACTTATGGCACGTTTCTGACTGTAACTCAATCACCGTGTGTGGAGGTGTTATGGTTTTAAGTAAAGAACATATGTTATCACCTTTAAAAAGAAAACTGTGTTATTTTTTCCTTGTACCTTTATGGAGTGTATATAATGCAAGTTGAGGGAGTCAAATAACAGAGTCAGTCCAGAAATCTTCAACATTGTATAGAACAAACTCTTTTTTTAAAATCCCAACAGATAATTAACATTTTATGGAGTCTGGCTCCCTGGCAATATGGGGCACTGGCTGACTCAGGAACCACAGTGGCATCGCAACCTCCTCCCCCCCCTCCGGTTTTACCAAAGGCCGAAGAGATGGCCTCCACAAAATGCAGACACGGCGGTTCCACTCAAGTCTTAGGCACTCTGTTCCCTCCTCTGCTCACCAGATGCCCAGCATCCTTGCACCCACCTCTGGTCCCTAGGGTAGCTGTACCCTGAGTCCACGTGTTTACATCAAACCCTGCGAGATCAACCACCAGCTACCGAGCCAATGGTCTGTATGCGGAGCTTGTGTGTTCAAAGAATGGCTCAGCCCTTCTCTGAGCCATTAGAAAATTGAGTCGCACCGTAACTCTGGGGAGCTGCCTTCAAAGACCCTGTCTTGTTTCTTCAACAGGCTCTGTGACAGTAGGATTTCCTCCTTAGAGAGTGATGTGGCCGCCGGAAGGAACTGAACCCAACCCTCTAAATAAGGTGGGGAAGACCGCTTTGGTCCAAGACAATCTGAAGGAAGCGTTCTTTGGTGACAGCACTGCAGGATCAAGAAGCCAGTCAGGCACAGAGACCACCGGCTCCTTGCAACTGTGAGTTTCCTGGCCACCTCGTCCCCAGCATGGTGAGTCTCCTGGTGAGTGGGGAGCAGGTGACACGCTGATCGAGGAAGCTTGAACTGCTCACCTGCGCCCTGGTGTGACCCTCCCTAGGCCACCGCACTGCCTCTCCACCCCATGGAAATGTGTTCTCTGCTCTGGGGCAGCTTCCCTGGCATCTCCCCCACAGCCTCCCATTAAGAGCAGTTTGGTTGTTTCTGTTTTTTCCTCTGAGAAATTGCCAATCTTTTGATTGAGCTCAGGTACCCAATTGTGTCCCCAAACCAAAAACACATTAGACCCCCCTCACAATCAGGGCATTTTTAACAACCAAGCTGGGGTTGGGGACGGTGCTGTCCAGATTGAAACTGAATAAACATGCCTCAGAGCAATGCTCTCCAACTAAGCGTGCCTGACACCACCCAGGGGTGTGCTGAAAAGCGAGGTTAAGGACAGACTGCAGGACCCGACTCTGTGGCTAGGCCCCTGAAGGAATCTGACGCCTTCTACTCTGACTCCCTGTGGCAGAAGTCGGAGAAGTTGGCTAGATCCTCTCCAGACTTGAAGGGAAGGGAGGGAAGCCTCCTCCACAAACTCAGTGACCCTTGGAGCCGCCCTTTTTCTCAGCTAACTCTTGCCTCAGAGTGAATTTTTCAACTTCTCTGAGCGACTCTCACCCCGAGACACCCGAGGCCCTTCTCACCTTGGCCATAGTGGTCAACCCCACCCATTTTCAAGGACACCCTTCACTTCACCCTTCAGGACCTCACACAAAATGGCAGCTAGTGGGCACCCTGATCCCGGGACTGGAGCTCAGCCCCTTTTCCATCCCTGCTCCACCCACAAAATCTCACAAGGATCTCTCACTCAGCCAAAATGACCATGAAACCTAGCTGAGGAAAAGAAATTACTGTGTCACCAGCGTCCAAGGCCCAAATCAGTAATTCATAAAATAAAAATATGTAATGTTCTCAGAGGCACTTCCCTTGGCATTTATGGTAAGGATTTCCATTTTAGACTTTGATGCTCTACTTGCAAGTCGTGTTTCAACCAACTTATTTCATCACTGACTACCACGGTCCTTAAAATACACAGCAACATCTTAGGAGCAAGGGGGACAATGAATTTTCAACGTGAGTTCTAGCTCCAAGACTTGTGCTGAGAAGGCTGCTGGGTCTTGCCGTGGGAGTCAGCGTCGGGCAGTGCGGTGATTCCAGGGACGTCTGCCCTGGGAAGGGGCAGTATGATTTTGCCGTAGTGGGTTTTCTAACATCATAATGGTTCCTCCCCTTCCCTCTCCGACTATTCTTTTTTTTTTTTCAGTCCTAGTTCTGGGATAGTAGCTCACGGTCTCTGCAACCCCTCTGGCTATGGTAGGCAAGTGCTCTACCACTGAGTTACATCCCCTGTCTTTTTTTTAATAAGTATGTATATCTGAAGCTAAAAGTGAACGTAAACTTGACTTTTGGAAGAAGGTGACTATTGTGAATTCCCTAAAATCTCTCAAAACACATGAGTGCCTTGAGCTCTGGCCTGATGGAGCCATGGCTGCCTAGGGCCATTGTGGACATCACAGTGGCTCCTTTTATGCCCAATCACAATGCCTGCTCCATCGGACCAAGAACTACCCTTCCTCTCCTCAGTGACCCCTCCTCCAGGAGGCTCACTGAGTATTTGAGGACCAAAAACTAGGCTGTAGTAAATGAATGTCCAATATAAAGGTAGAGCTGGGCACAATGACAACATGCCTGTAACCCCAGAGACTGGGGAGTCTGAGGCAGGAAGATCATAAGTTCAAATCCAGTTTCAGCATCTTAGTGAGACCCTAAGCAATTAGTGAGACCCTAAGTGACTTAGCAAGACCCTGTCTCAAAATTTAAAAATGAAAAGGTCTGGGGATGGGGTTTAGTGATAAAGCACCTCTGGGTTCAATCCCCAGCACCCCCCCAACAAAAGTAAAGCTAGAGCAGTCATTTTCAGGTAGGGGGATGTCCTTCCAGCCCCCAGGGAACATTCAACGGAGTCTGGGGACATTTTTATCATGATGACAGCAGAAGGGAGTGTTCTCAGTTTCTAATGGCAGAGGTGAAACTGCAGCCGGCATTCTGTGATGCAGAGAGCAGTACCCATGGCAGAGAACTGGCAGAGCCAGAGGTGACCCGGCTGCGGCTGTGCACGTCAATGGAGAGCACCGGCCTTCCGTCACTAAGGGCGTGGGTCAATCGATAAGTCCTTGAGGGTCTCACCGCATGCAGAATGTAATCCCCCCACTGAGAGGAAAAGGAACCCAGCTCTGGCCTGGGCCCATGAGCTATCTCTATGGTGTTCTCAGCAAATGAAGGGAGGCTGTATATGTAAATTCCGTGGCCCAGGTATTTCTGCAAATCCAGACACGTGACCCACAACTTACACCTTCCCACACGAGCACAACACGTGCAGACCTAGCAAATTTGTTTCAGAGATGTGTCTGGAAGGGTAGCCTGCCATTCCCCCCACCGCAGAGAAGGAGACTAAACAAAGTGCCTTGTGTCCCTGCTTGCTGGCAGTAAATGATAATTGCAGGGTTTTTTTTTTTTTTCCTCTTTAAGATCAAAACGTTTTCGTGATTTCTGATTCCCACACCTCTAAAAAATGATGTGCTTAACATGCTACAATCTTAGAAAATAAATATTAAAACCTCAGTACATGTAAGACACGAGGAAAAAAAGATTTGTGGGATTTTTTTGTTGTTGTTGTTTCTTGATCAAGTAATGAACAAAATCAGCTACAACACTAGACTTTTAAAACATCTTAAACTGCAGCGTTTTACTCTAATAGGTCTGTGGCTTTGCAAGGCAAACTCAAAAGTTATGACAATCAACTAAATCCCAGAGGAAAGAGTTTAGCTGTGTAAGCACTGGTTTTGGGAAAATGTATTCCATAGAATCAAAGATTCCAATAGAAGCTGGGTTTTCTCAACCCTTAATTCTTCTAAGATGCATAATTGGGTATGATGCAGTTAACTGAGAAGGAGCATTGGGGAAAACAAAAACCAAGGCCCTTTCAGATCTTCATGAACATTAAAAGCTAAGCTTTCAACTGCAGCCAAATGCCATTACCATGAGTTTCTTCCAATATATTGTTTAGTCACAAATGCTGCGTCGTTGATATTACATGTGGTCCTGAAAGTTCAGAATTATGAGCCAAGGCTCCAGAACCCATAGCGCCGGAGACAGACTGTGACTCACCCTGCACGTGACCCGTGTGTGGCGTGAACTGGTGCCGATGACAAGGTGGCACTGCAGATGGGACCAGAGTCCCTGCTGACCGGCCTGTGGGAGGCCCGGAGAGTGGTCAGGACCTGCGCAGAGAGGGAATAACGGTCAAGTGGAAGTGGTGATCACACAGCTACTAGAAGCCCCCTGTTCTGGACTCTCCACATGGTCCTCTTCTTGGCAAATTCACACTAGAGCCCTGAAGAGATGGATAGAGGTTCTCCTCGCTGCTCTCGCGGGTCGGCGGCATCTGTGCAGCTCACTGAACTGAAAAGGATCCCCTGGAGGCCAGACCCACCGCTCCCAACCCTTCCGCTCCGGTCCCTTTACTTCTTGTGACTTCTTCTCCTCCCTTCTTATCACTGAGGCCCATGGTCCATGGGGCCGCCTGCAGGGCGCTCGCCGTTCTTCCCACCGGTCCTGCCTTCCGGGGCACGGCCTCCGTGCCCTCTCTTTGGTTCCCTTGCTCTGGTTGTGGCTGGTGGCTGAGTGGAAGCCCCTCTCCAAGCTGGACTGCCAAGCACCTAAGCTTTACCAGACATCTTGATGGCGAAGGTTAAGTTGGACTTTGAGAATTGAGATGATGGATAAGACAGAGAGGAAAAAAGGCACTTTGCCACATGAAAGAGTGTGAACAAAAATGTGGAGGTAAAAATGTCAAGCATGTCCAGCAGTTTGTCCAGAAGAGTAAGCAGAAGGCAAAGGGCAGAAGCACCCGGAATGCAGGGCTAAAGGGCTTTGTTTGGTCCAACCAGACAGAGGGGCTATTAACATTGTGAAATCTCAGGGGTTATGATCAAAGAGGTTCAGGAAAACCAGTTAGATGGTGTCATGGGCTCAGGCTGAATGGAAAAAAGTCCCCCAAAGAAAAATCAGCTAGGTGGTATTGCAGTGATCAGGAAAGAGGTGAGGAGGGGACATCATGGGGGGAAATGAGGAGGAGGGCAGGGAGGGTGTGCCCCCGTGAGCAGCACAAGCCGATGTCAGGTGCCATGGGGTGTGGCAAGGACAGGGGAACCCCAGCAACGACTGGCTGGGGAGGAATGAGCAGGGCCCAGCAGGAGCCACCAGTCTCCCTTCCGTCACCTGCCTCTTGCAGAACCTGAGCCATCTGGCTGGAATCCATGAGCATCACGTGGCACTGTACCCAAGCGGGCAGCTCCAGGTGAGCCAGCAGTGCCCCAGCCTGCGCTGCCTGATACTCTACCTCTACTGAATGGAGCACATTCAAGACAACCCTTTCTAACTTCTCTTGCCTGTTTTAAAACCACATGATCTCATGCTCCAAGACAGTGAGGAGGCCCTCTCCCTGCCCACTTCTCTTACTTTAAGCCCTTCAGCTGGCTCAATGGGTCTGTGGAGAACAACCTGATTTTGTGGACCCCCATACTTTGTCTGGAGGATTCAGGGCAAGTTGGATTTCCTGATAAAAAAAAAGAAGTCAATATTATAAAAATTAGATAACATATGAAAGCAACAGACGTAGTGTAGAATGGCAATGCATTTGGTTAAAATAATAACAATAATAAAATGAGAATTTCAGAAGTGAGTATTACCAACCTGGTATACCTCTAACTCTGAGTAAATCACTGACCTTTTTAATACACGACACAAAAACCCAAACAGAGAACAAGGTCACTAGCTCAAGGGTCCCTCTGTAGGGCCCCAAACTTCTCTGGTCAAGAACATGCCCATGATTTGGAGTTCTTTTTAAATCAAGTAAATTTATTCAAAAACCAATTTAACAAAAGGAATTTTAAAGTAGTGGTAGATTATAACATTTGAAAAACAAATTCATACTTAGCCATTAAGTGAAAAGAATTAAATTTTGGGGGAATCTACCACTTCGAACCAATAAAGGATTTTTTGGGTCATCATTTTAAAATTAACTCCCTTTTTACAAAACCCTGGATCCACTTTTCTTTGCACTTGAGGGAGTCCTAAATATCATTTTTCAGCACAACCAACCCATTTACAAATAGGCCCATTTCTGAAAATAGACCATAACATAAACACATATCCTTCCCAGAAATCAGAACCTAAATAAGAAAAAGTCTATTTGGTTCAAAATTTTCAGCACCCAGCTGCTCCTTCTCCCTCCTTAGGAAACACGTGGGCTCCAAGGAAACCACAAAAGACTAGTGTTCCTTATGGGCCGTTCCTGAGAAGAACAGAGAAAATCCAAGATGGTGGCTTTTATCTTCCTTTATGCAGAAAGTAGGAGTTGGAGAAGGGGGAGCTCTGTTTACGATTGTTTGTGTATCTGTGGAGAACTTGTGATTTGTGCCTGCTTTATGCTTTTAAAGCCCCCTTTAAAAGTCATCTCAGTAGAGGCAGTGTTTTTACCCCCAACTAAACAGAGAGCTTACTTTCTCATCAAAGTCTGAAGCTTTTGATCTCTCCGTTCTCCTGCGTGTTCATAGTCTATGCATACACAAGTCAGTGAGGTTCTCTCGGTGTCTCTTGAATCTCTTAAAACTCAAGGCAATGTGCTTTTTTATTTCATTCTTCATCCCTAGAGACAGTTAAGAGTGATTGAATTCTGAAGAGAAGTGGGTGATGTAGGCAATTCATGCCCATTTTTATTACCGCTTAAAATTTGAATTAAAGATTCAGTATTTCAGAAAAACAGCTTGATATATTAGCACCTGACCTGAATTTTTATGGTGCAATTTAACTACTTTACTTGCAACTCTGTTCCCCTCCTCACACCCAGCAGAGGATCAGCATCTTGTTCTGGGAAAGCTTCTTCAGTCCTGATCTCTGGGTACCTGCTTCCATGTCCATTGTAGCCCATTTGGCTCTCCAAAGGAGCACTATGGTAGAAATGTCCTTAAAGACAAATATGGATCTTAATTAAACATTAATATTGAATTTTGATAAGTTTTTTGGCAAAGCGAATTTAACACAGTTTTTTGTTTTTTGTTCTGTGGTGCTGGGAATCAAACCCAGGGCTTCACACATGCTACATAAATATTCTACTAATGAGCTCTTGAATACCCTCATCCCCCAACAGAGTTTATTTGAGCAAAGAAAATCTGAGACTCAGGCAGCCCTCAGAACCAGAAAGGGATCAGAGAATTCAGTTCTGCATTTCTCAGGTGAGATGACAGCCAGTTTTGGTTTGATGGCATTTAACTTTATCATGAGTGACTCTATTTTGGTTTGGTCTATTGGAGCTTAGTGCAAGAACTCAGTCTGAATCAGTAGCCTCCTAGAAATTTTATTTAGCAGTACTATCCTATTTTTTACTGCAGAGAATTCAGAAGACACATTATCTTAACTCTTAGAAAGTACTCTCTGCAGATAGGCATACTTTATTCTATTTTGTTTGTGTTTCCTACATCCTACATTGTATTTTATGTATAATTTGATATGCTACTTTTTTTTGCTTAAAGCAAAGAATACGTGAGTAAACACCCTTCACAGACATTTGAATGGTTGCGTAATATTTCTTCAATGAAATTAATGATGTTAATTACCAAATCAGGGATTTGGGTTATCTCCTTATAATTAATGCTGTCCTAAACAACTTCATTCATAAATCTCCATAGGCATTTCCACTTATTTCCCTAACAGCATCCTAGAAGTGTAACTTCAAGATCAAAGGAACTTGAATTTTAAGGTTTTGTTTTTTCCTACATTTTAAAATCTGAATGGCTTTGGAGGTTTGATTTTTTTAAAAAAATGGCATTTACTAATTTTGAAGGAAAATACAAGCCTGGCAGTTTGAACCTGAAAACACCAACATGCCGCTGTGAGGCGTTATGAGGCTTTATCTGGGGAAGTGTCAGGCTCCACACACGTCCTCCTTCTGCCTGTCTGTCTCTTCATCTCCTTTTGTCAATTGTCTCACACAATTGTTCACGATTTTTAAACCCGTGAGTTAAGAAGTAAAGTTTCAGTTATTTTTGGATGATATGGGGAAAACTGTGTTTGCATTTGAAGAGACAAACAGAGGAGAGTAAAAAGGGGAGAATTTAACTGTTACTTTACATCTTTCTGTGCTATTGGAACTTTCCACCAAGTGCATGGATTATGATTTTAACTATCATTGAGACCCATCTTCATAGTGTTATTACAGATTCCCTCTTTTTTCTTTTTGTGCTTTTTCATATATATATATATATATATATATATATATATATATATAAAGATGATTTTGGAAGAAATAAAAGGGTAACTGGTTTATAATGAAAATCATGGATAGAAAAAAGTCAGCAAAAAAAAAAGCTGTTGAGAAAATTGTACATGATAAAATAGACTATTGGATGATGTTGATGGAAAGAGTCCTCTTAATTGAATGCAGATGTGCAAAATTTGCACTTTTGCAAATTGAACCAATGGCTGAAAAATGAAACTCAAAGAGTACTGCTGGTGAAACTTTCCTTTTTAAAAAAAGCATCTGATATGGCTGAATGTGGCGGAATGTTTCATATGTTAATATGATTATATTTCCTCTTAAAATTGTTTCTGCCCTCTGTTCATTTACATACTAGGCTCTTGATGTCTTTTTTTCATTGATCTGCCAGATTTCTTGGTAATACAAATCTACTAACCATTCATTAAAAATGTGTATTGCAAACTTCTTGCCAGTGCAGTCGCTGAGTGTGAAGAGGAATGCTTTCTTCACTGCGTCACAATCACAGCTATTCCTGGTAAAAGTCCCGGAACTTCCAACCACGCTTGTTCATTTACTTACAATTTGGCCTATTCATTTAGTATCTGCCATGTCCTATTCAGATATATGGTACTGAAAAACAACAGGCATCTGAACTGCTCTCCAAGTTTTGATACCGTCTATCTCTGCGACAGAAGGGAATATCAAGTGTGTTCATGCCCAGGACTGCCGTACCAGAGGACCACAGACCAACGCCTGCTGGAACAGGGATTTATTGTCTCACGGTTCTGGACCTAGAATCGGGAACGGAGGTGTCACCAGGATCGGGCCCTCCTGAGAACTGTAGGAGAACCTGTCCCCTGCCTCTCGTCCAGTTTCTGGTGGTGGTGGCAGCCCTTGACTTGGAGATACAGCACCCATCTCTGCCTCCACCTTCACTCTTGTGGCCGTCTTCCTCTGGGTGTGTCTCTAAGAGTGTCTGCATTTTATTTTTCATAGACACGAATCATATTGGATTAGGTCATATTCTTTTGACCCATTTCCAAATAAGTCAACATTCTCAGGGACTGGGGCTCGCGTTTAACAACCTTTTTGGAGGGGACATAATTCAACTCATTACAACAAGGTAACCTCCTGTTAGTGTTTGGATATGAGGTGTCCCCCAGAAGCTCACACGTGAGACAATGCGGGAAGGTTCAGAGGAGAAATGATTGGGCTGTGAAAGTCTTGATCCAATCGGTGAATTAATCCCAGGTAGGGTGATAGGGTGTGGCTGGGGGAGGTGGGAGCTGGGGCCCACCAGTGGTGGGAGTTTGGGGTATATTTTGTATCTGGAGAGTAGTCTCTCTCTCTCTCTCTCTCTCTCTCTCTCTCTCTCTCTCTCTGCTTCCTGATGATGTGAGCTGCTTCCCTCCACCACACTCTTCGGCCACGATGTTCTGCCTCTGCCTCACCTGGTGCTCCAAGGAATGGAGCTGACCTTCTATGGACTAAGACCTCTGAAGCCATGATCCCTTCCCTCCTCTATAATCATGCTGGTCAGATCATTTAGTTACAGCAGCAAAAAAGCTGACTAAGACACCTAGGTTTGTCAGATGGGCCACAGTTGTTAGAGCGAACGTAGAATCCCCTCTCGCTATTTAAACAGAAAGAAGTGTATTTAAAGACATTCTGTAACTCTCAAAATCTCTAAGAACGCAAAGAACCAGACTTGGATGCTACATAGACAAAAATAACTGAATAGACGCATATTCAGAGGCAGGGCCATTTGGTTTGTGCAGTCACACTGGGCCCGCGAGGAAGGGCCCCATGCCTGTGGTAATGCCCCGCTCTCCCGTCTCGAAAGACGAATGACTTTATCTTGGCAGCTGTGTTTTGGGAGTGAAGTCCAGACGGTGTGTGCAGGTGCAGAGGAGAGAGGCCTGATCTCCATTCCCAACTTCCTGGTTCACATACAAGGTTAGGAAAATCACAAGGGGACCAAAAGCCCGGCTGTCCAGTGACATGCAAAGCCAGTATGAGGTAAGAGTCATACGCAGGATGCATAAGGCCAGGCCCCGCTTTTCCTTCCAAGTAGAGCTGCCTGTCATGCAGAAGGAAGGCAGGAGCGACTGCGGAACCATATCACATGCTTTTCTCACGTGCTGCTTCCCTGATGGGCCAACCACTGGCACTGAGCAGCAACGCACAGGGGAATGGACACAGGACGACCACCTGCTCTCAGGCCTGCCTCGCCCGCAGCTGAAGGTAGAGTGCTGCTACCACATGCACACAACACAACGTGCAACGAACACCACGGCGTGGGTTCTGTGCAGCGTTTCCACTGTGGTGGTAGAACCAGACTCACAAGCACGTACCGACTGAAGCAGCCACTGTACAGTTCTGGTGATTCTCTGCACATGTTAAATGCTCATTTTTCTTTTAAAACAGTCAAGTATAAAGATGATGACAAAATCCACACTATTTTGACATTTCAATGTTTAAAACAATGCAAGTTGAGAGACCACAGGAAAAAAAGAGAAAGGTACTTTAACACCTTTAGTGCACCTTCTCCCCGACATTTTGAACAGGGCTCCACGTCTTCGTCTTCACTGGGCATCGCAAATTACATAGGCTGCCTAGTGGAAGAGTCCGACCTACCACGGAGTGGTCCCAACACAAACGTGCCCACTGCGGTCAGGGCCGTGCAGGAAGGACTCTGGAGACAGACTGGAAGAGACTCCGAGGCAGGTGGGCTGACGTCAAGTGTCGCACACCCCGTTCCCTACTGGAGGCCCTCAGGGCCCGTCTCTCCTGCCCTTTCCGGCGTCCAGAGGCCGTCTGCACGCTGAGCCTGTGGGCGCTCCCTCTAACAGCAGCAGCAGTGGAGTCCCCCCCACTTGGGGGCTTGCACCTGCTCCTCCTCTCCTACCTCTCTGGTCCTGCTGAGGAGATTCTCTGACTTCAGGGACCCACATGATGAATCTGGGCTGACCCAGATAATCCAGGCTGACCACCACCAGCAGGATATCCAAAGACCCAGCCCCTTGGTGCACATGGACCTCCAGGTCTCACAGAAGGGAACTGACCCCAGGATGCAGAGAAGAGGGGGAGCCCTTGGGGTAAAGATTAGAGAGGCAGGCAAGCAGGAGCTGAGAGGGGCAATGTCCATCATCTGCCCTGCTGCACGGTGGAGCAAGACCTCAAGGAGAAAGGATAATTACAAATGGTGCCGAATCCGAGGCAACATGGGAGGACGCAGCAGCAGGAGTGGGAACACCAGAGCTCCCCCACCCTGTTGCCCAGAACCTCGTGCTCATCTTCACGGGACCGGGTTTGCACTCCTGCCATGCTGCAAATTGAGCAGTCACCTTGTGGTCTTCTGTCTTAGGTCTGCTTCTCTGCCTTGTTGAAAAGCCTCAATAATCATGTCAGAGCGAACTCAGGCACTACAGAAAGAAAAATGTACTCATGGCTCTTGATGTGTAAGTAACAAGGTAATTCTAAAATCTGATGATTATTTATGGTGATACCGTTGTTTTGTGCTGTTTAAATTGGTATAGAAGCATAGAGCCGCAAAAAGATAATTTTAGTAATACCTAATAAGCAAGTAACGCAATTTCGGCTAAAAGCCTAAAACTTAATTAACCCTACCATGATATAGCAAAAGCCCTGACCATGTGTTAAAGGAATCAAAAAGAAGGGGAAAAAATTATGACTACATCAATAGCAATAGCATTTTTACACCACTAATTTCTTGAGTGGGCAAAGCATTAGAATTAGAGAGTATATTCATTTTTCATTTATACATTTTTGAAGGAAGGAATAGAATACTTTCAGCTAGAAAAAAAAATCACAACAATTTAAAAAGAAAATGGCTATAAATGCTCTCACACAAAGTTCTAATTTTCCAACAACCTAGATGTGCTGTGCATACTAAAAAGTTAAACTAGCAAGGCTTGTATTAGGAGAGCTGGAGAAAGGAGGGATATGAAGAAAATCAGATAGCATTGCTGTTTGGTAAACAGACATGGGAAATAAAGTATCAGGATTAAGAAGAGAAAGAATGGCAGAGAGCCATCCGAGCATCCCTGGGCCCAGGGAATTACAGCATGGGAATTTTATTTATATGTGCAAGACAAATTCTGTTCTGTGTTGCAATCAGTAAGTCATTGCAAATCCTCCAGTTTTGCTGAGGGGAGAAAAAGATGTTTTCTCACCCTCTTGAGTTGAAAGAAACCCTGCTCTCGGCCTCTCCAGCTCTGACCATTCTGTGTGGCTTTGAGAGCAGACGGTCAGTGTGAGACAGGGGAAGAAACACGGATGCAGACATCTGCCCACATCACTCCAGCCTCAGAAAGTCTTCCCAGCTGGGCTCCGACAGATATTAAATTTTGGCACACGTCTATGCTTTAGATTAACCGTCACACCAAAATTTATTAGAGTAACCGAGCAGCCCTGTGAAGACCCCCCAGGAAGGGGCTGGGAGTGAAAGAAGTGGGGGGTACACAGGGTCCAGACCTCTGCTCATCTTGTCACTGTCCTGGGGCACACACATGGGTGATGTCCAGAAACAAGACATGCTGCTGGCAAGGCACTCCCACCCAGGAAGGACACTGGGCACCATCAGAGGGACAGGCAGGGCCCTGACACCACCTTCACCTAGAACATTTTCTGATTTATTCCTTTTCTCAAGCTTGACTGTTTCCCTGCTTCTCTGAGATCTTCCACCAGCTGGGAGACAATGAATGATAAATGCCATCCTTCCAGGAAATGTGAATACTCCACTTAAAACATAAATCTCCAGAAGCCTGAAGCGATGCTCCAACAGCAGGATTTGGGGACAAAATCAGGCTAGCTGCACAATTTCCATCAGGTGGTCTTTCAATGTGCTCTCAAATTATATTGCCTAGTAACAATAATAATAATGACGATTGTGCCTTCTGCTTTGCCATTTGTGATACATTTATGTGCACACAATTTCACTTAACCAAACATTAATCCCATGCAAGTTTGTGAAGTAACTCAGAGGAGATGGGAAGAAACAAGACAACCCTTCTTCCCACAAGGAGCCAAGAGTCCTAGGGGAAACGGGTGTGTGACTTCCACACAAGGCTGAAGGGAAGTGTGAGCGTGTCTTAGCTTTTTCATTGCTGTGACTAAAAAGATCTGACCGGAACGATTTTAGGAGAAAAGGTTTATTTGAGGGCCCACAGTTTCAGAGGTCTTAGTCCATAGAAGGCCGGCTCCATTCCTTGAGGCTCAAGATGAGGCTGAACATCGTGACGGGAGAGTGTGGCAGAGGGAAGCAGCTCACATTGTGATCGAGGAGAGAGAGACCGACAGAGAGAGAGAGAGAGAGACAGAGAGAGAGAGAGAGAGAGGAGAAACTCCACTCTGCAGATACAAAATACATACCCCAAAGTCATGCCCCAATCCCCACCTCCTTCAGCCACACCCCACCACTTCAGTTACCACTCAGTTAATCCCTATCGGGGGATTAATTCACTGATCAAGACTGACAACCCAATCATCGCTCCCCTGAACCTTCCTGCATTGTCTCACACATGAGCTTTTGGGGGACACCCCACATCCAAACCATAACAGCACGTGTGGATTCACCGTAAAACGGTAGTGGAAGCAGCTCTTACTTCAGGCAGGGGGAGCCACGGGGGATGAGATGAAGTGTCTCGGGAGGAAAGCAAGACGCCAAGGACATTAATAGTCAAAAGAGCTGCAGCAGCCGGGGTTGCAGACGTCCATCCGTGAGGTGTGTGGGGAAAAGCAAGTAGCCCTACACGCCTCCATCGGAGCGGAGAACACCAAGCAAAGGTCGTTGGAGCCAGACTGTGAAGATTTGGATATGACACAGGGAAAAGTGATATGACCCACGTAATCTCGTATTGGAGAGACCCCATCACTCCTTTACAGACCAGGAACCTGTGAGGCCAAACCACATAGCCATGAGCTGCAGGCGTGGCCTTCAAATCCTGGCCTCCCTGCTCAGCGTGCCTCCCTCTTCACTTTGTCTCCATGTGGACCTGGGCTCCCAGGCTGCTCCCTCTTAGCGCCCTTACACTCAGTGCTCTCTGCGTGTCTGCTGTTGGTTACACGGTGTCCCCCAAAACGTGTCGAAGTGCTTGGCCCTCGTGCCCATGAACGTGACCTTTTCTGGAACTAGGGTCTTTGCAGATGTAAGAGGTGAATTCAGGTGAGGTCGTGCTGCAGGGTGGGTCCCTATCCTGGGTGGCGGCTGTTGCTGTGAGGACAGGAGGCTCACAAGCACAGAGAGGAGCCATCAAGTAGAGACAGACGCCATGGGACCACAGAAGGGGACCTCGGGAGTTCCCAGCAAGCTAGTCCACGGTTTTTGATGTGAGTTTGGACATTTTACCCAGAATTTGGCAAGAATAAATGGACCACTGTAAGCCACCCAGTCCGCTGTGTAAGCCACCCAGTCCACTGTTTGTGGAGGTTTGCTACGACCACCCTGGGAAACTAAGATGGCCTCCAAACTATTCTGTGGCAAATATACAGTTGTCTGAGTGTCTGGATTAATTCCGAGTTAGAGTCTGTAGATAGTCTATTAGAATGAACAACCTTGCCTAAAGGTCAAGCGCTTAGCATGCTGCCTCCCAGACACCCCCACTATAGGCCAAGCGCTTAGCATGCTGCCTCCCAGACACCCCCACTAGGCCCGGCCAGCCTCAGAGAAGAATGCGAACTTGCCTGGAGAGGGAGGAACTGGCTTGCTTTTCCAGCTCTTCCCACTCAGCTTGTATAAAGGTAGCTCAACATTCTCCAAAAGAGTCCAGTCGGGCCAACCCCAGGCTTGTGTAACTTGTGGAAGCATTTTAAACCAGAAAAGCGTTTAACTCAAAATGTTAAAAAGAGACTAAAACACATCCCGGCTCCTCTTAACCTCCCCCTTGCCCCTTCCCCTTCCTCCAGTGAAACAGATCCTAGCTGACTTAAATTGCCTGGTGTTTACATACAAATGTATCCCAGAAACACAGTTTAGAGTTAGTAAAACTATAAAGATGCCAGGACAGAAAATTTAGAAGACAGAGTCCAAAGAAAAGGGCTGACTTTCTAAAAAGTATAGAAACCAAGGCCAAATAACAAGGATTGTTCTAGAATTCAAAACAGCTTGGGAGAGTTTGTTTGCCAACAATGAAAAACTCAGTAAAAAGACAAAATAGCGGAAACTCTAACCAAATGAAGAAAGGAGGAAGAAAGGAAGGAGGAGGCGTGCACTGATTAAGCGCCAAGCAACATCCAAGCTGATCTAAAGGTTGCATCTTATTTAATTCTCATGAGAAGCCCATGAAATAAATATTATCAAGCTTTATTTTACAGATGATAAAACAGACACACAAAGAGTTGAGCTTATTTGCTCCACTCCTGCGGCTAATATGTGGAAGAACTCTTCCACATATTTTTTTTGTTTTGTTTTTCAGAATTCTTCCGCTAAGCCACAAAGAGCACAGTTCTGACATTCTGATTAAAACACATCTGCTCAGGAGATGAACAATCAGGAGACTCCAACTGAAGACCATATAGCTTCGTTTTGGTTTGGATTTTTAATAAGAATGATGGGAAAAGAGAGACTTCTAGGAAACACACACACAATTTTGTGAAAGTATCATTGTTCAAGTGTGAATAAACTGGACAATAATGCAGGAGGAGCGAGTCCGCCAAGGAAAGTTGCAATATTTTTTCGGCCTTTGAATCTTAAAATATTTGACACAAACCTTGAGAGCTCAAAGATTTTTTTCCTACCAGTTGTAAGTTACACATTAGAAGTAAATGTCCTCGTTGTGAACACAAACATAATGCAAGAACATGAAACCATCAATTCCAAAGATGATATTTCTCGTACAGTTGATATCTTAGCAAAAAGGCAGGAGCTCAAGTCTTCCCTGCATTCTCAGTTGGGAGCCCTGCCCTGGGTGCCCAGGTCTAATGTGAGATGTTGCCCTTTATAGGGCTTTAACAGTGGGCTTCATTCAAAGCCTGGGCCCGTAGGTCAAGAATATCAATGTTTTAATCCACGCTCTGCCATCTCCCGGGGATAAGACACACAGTCCGCCTCTTTTCCTGTGTATCTGTATCCAGGAGATGGAGATGCTGTGGAGTTGTTCTGAAGACTAGATTAGATTGTATAATACCCTTGGTGTTGCGGGTTGAATCACGATACCTCCAAAAGATGGGTCCACTTGCAAACCTGTGGAACCTAGGAATGTGACCTTATGTGGAGAAGTTGTCTTCGCCTATGTGATTAAGACCCTTGCAATGAGATCATATGCAGGAGCCTGGTGAGCCCCAAATTAATCACCAATGTCCTCACAAGAGGCAGAAGAGAAGACATGGAGGAGGGCTGTGAATATGGAGGCAGAGCCTAGAGTGCTGTTGCCTGGGACACATCTCAGTTGGAAAAGGGGACGAGGGGGTGGGGCCAAATGCAGACTGGATTCAGTCCTCCCAGGAGCTCTGCCTTCCAAGGGCTCACCCCAGAGACCTGAGGACCTTCTATTAGACTCTACCTCCCAAAGGTTCCAGAGCACTTCCCAACAGCTCCACCCTAGGGACCAAGACTTTAATTATATTGGGCCCTTAGGGGTCACTGAGACCACACCTAAAACAGCCAGGGGTATGCAACACTTAGACAGTCCTTCTCAGTACTAAACACTGTAGACCAGCTTTACCTGGGTTCGCTCATCTAGCCTCTGTGACAGTTTTATGGGGTACGTACTACTCATCTCACAGATGGGGAAGCTAAAGCACAGAGAAATCGAATTCCTTGCTCCTAGTCACAACGCTGGGAGATCCATGGTCCTGGAATCCATGCATCTTGCCACCATGTAGTTTCCTCGAGTTATTGGAACACATTTCTATCAACTGTGGCTCAAACAGAGAATTATGTTCTCACAGTTCTGGAGCACAGAAATTCAAAATGGGTCAATTCCTGCTGAGGGATATGAGGGAAGGATTGGTTTTAGACCTGTCTCCACAGCTGGCAGACAACCATCCAGCTCCACGTTTTCTTCCTTCACGTTTATCTGTGTCCAAATTTCCCCTTTTAATAAGGGCACTAGTCACACTGGATTCAAGTCCACCCTGCTGATCTCATTTTATTTACCCTGATCACCACTGTAAAGACCCTCCAAGTATGATCCTATTCTAAAGACCTAGAGGTTAAGCCTTCATTGTGTGAATTTGGGGGGAGCACAAACTCTAAGTTACACCATTCTAAAAAAGAAGACGAAGGAGCAAATGATAAGGTGACTGACAGTCTTCCCCAGCAGAAGTCCTGGTGCCAAAGCCCACCTCCGCTGCGGCTCTGCTTCTGTTTCATGCAGTCGAAGGCCACTGCAGAACCATCAGCTAACGAACAGCATCGGTGGATGTGAGCACAGACAGCCACTATCAAATCCTGGCTCAGACACTTTTGGCTGTGTGACTTTGACAAATATCTCAATTTCTGAGAACCTCTGATTTCTCTTTTGAAGAGAATAAATACAGTCCTTGTCTCATCGAGCACCCAGGAGAAATGAGGAGTCCAAGAAAGGCAGCCAGGCTCCAGGATGGTTTGGCCCTGTCCTTAGTCACTCTGCCTGTTGTACTTCTGAAGCACCCAGCTCACGTGCCGAGCTGATGTTCTTCCTCGTGGGCAGCTCTGGGTGCCCTTCCCAGCCTCCTGAGCTTCCACTTCTCCCAGTGTTTCCTCACCACTCCACCCCTCCATTTAGACCATCAGTGGGAATTAGAGCTTTCCCAGGAGCTGGTCTTGGTGGAGCAGGGATATAACAGCCCTGGGCATGGGAAAGGCCATCGGATTGCAAGTTGCCCAAATTACAGGGCCCAGAAAGGCAGAGAAAGCGAAGACTTGACTCAGGCCTGAGTCTGAAGGACTAGAGTTCAGCTGAAACCTTCTGGGCTTCTCATTTGATCTTCAAAACATTTGGGAGTCTGACAAAGTGATACTGCCATTTTCAATTTTGAAAGAGTGCAAGTGACTTGCCAAGAGCCAGTCCAAATGCAAAGTCCAAAGCTAGCAACGGTACAAATGTCAGGAAGAACGGGGAGCTCGAGAAACCTGACAGCTCAGTTCACGTGGCTCAACAAACATTTACTGAGAACCAAGTGAAATCATTAAACCCAGGAGACATCAGCAAGAAATAGAAATAGAGGTGCCTCTTTGCCTGCTCAGAGAACTCCAAGGAGAGGGAGCAGATGTGTGCATGGGACACTGGAAGTCCTGGAGAGAGAGGAACCAGCCCAACCCAGGGCTGGACCCACACGGACAATTGGCAATTTTGCAGTATTTGAAGAATGAAGGCCATCCAGGAAGAAAGTGGAAGAGAGAAATGGAAGCAATGGTCTCTTCACCCTTTATAGGAAAGGAAAGGCCACAGAAGATTGAAAAAAAAGTAAGGGAAAACCATGTGTTTCTACCAAGTGGGAATCAACATGGGCAAGAAGAACATGGCAGACAAAACTAAGCTGTACCTGGGAGAGGTGACCAGCGGCAGAGTTGTGGAGTTGCTTCATGTTAAATGTAGACATTATCTTGTAGGTGACAAGACGTAAGCATTGGAGTATTATACGAAAAAAGAAATGAAAATCAGCTGATTTTGAAGAAGAACTCACAGCTGGGAGCACTAGAGAAGAGTGTCTCCATCTTTTCTACTATCACCGTCACCTGTACGGCTTATAAAAAGCAATAAAGTTTGCCCAGCTACCCCCAGGGATTCTAATTCAGTAGGTCTTGGATAGGGCCCAAGAATTCCCATGTCTAACTACTTTGTGGTTGCTATTTTTGGTTCAGGAAAATTGCTTTGAAAGCAGTTTGATGAACAGTGATAGTTCTGGAGGTAGGGAGGTCAGGTTAGAGTAAGAGGCTCCTGCCCCTGGAAGTTGAGGGAGAAGACCCTCGTGAACGCAGCTTCACAGGCATGCAGAGGTGAGGCCGGGTCTGAGCTGCTTCAAAAGGCAGGAAATGGAGGCCAGTGGGATCTGAGGGGGACACAGAGGGGCCTAAGATCCGAGGTCCTCCAAGCCTCTGGCTTAGATGACTGGGTGGGTCAGGAGATGGGGAGGAAGTCCTGAGGGGCCGCCAGGAAATGGTGGCAGGTTTCACATGATTCTGAGGAAGGTCTTTCACACCAACAGGGGAAGCTGTTTAATTTGGCACTCAAAGAAAATCCTCTACTAGGGAGATGCTTGATTTTACAGCTTAGTGACCTATTTCTGTGGCATTTACTTGATCACACAGGCAGTTGATTAGAAATTTTCAATGTATTTATTGATTTAGAATAATGATAAATCATCATGACCTCTTAGCATGTTTTTAAGTCCCAAGTGTTCGTAAGTAGTCTAAGAAATAAATAAAAAAGTACTCCAAATTTTGCATTAATCTGCAATTCACCTTAAAATAGTATTTACTAGTGAATTTGAAAGACCTAGAGTATGGCCTGTTTCAGGTACCCAGGCTGTCTCTTTGAGGATAAATTAGGTCATCTACTTTAAGCACCATAATGGGAAATAATACAATTTGTATTTTATTGTTTTATTAATAATTTTATTCTCCATAGATCACTTTCTTAAATTATATAATAAAAAGATTTGAAGTCATAACAAGCATCATTTTTCAGTTTTCCAGTTTTTAAAATTTATTTCTCTCTACTATTATTAAAAACATATAAATGTTTTCACTTATTGAAAAAAAACTAACGTGAAATATAAATAAGCAAAACATCCGACTTTTCATGCCAAGTTTGGCAGATATCAACTCCAACATGACATCTGTTACTTAAAGCACCAAACGTTTGCATTGTATCAAGGATAATTTTGTAGATTTTTGAGGCAAGCTGTATGTATGTGCACTATTTTCTTTTAATGAGAAAGGTCACTTCCCATGCTGCAGAGATACCTGTTGTGATGTGTGGGCGCCAGTTTTTGTCATCCTTTGGAGGGCTCTGTTCAGCTGGCTCCAGGGTCCTTTGGTCCTGAGTGGCCGCAGGAAGCCTCTGCACTGCTGTGCCCCCATCCCCAGCCCTCTGCTTCCTCTTCTTTGTCTGGCTCACCTTCATCTTCCTTCCAAGCTCACTCCCATCTCCTAGGAGAGCAGCCCTGACTTTCCTGGTCAGGATTCCCCTAGTGGTTCATTGGTATTTTACCACAGAGCTCCTCCTGGGAACACCCAAGCTGTTAATGGCACGCATCATCAAAATCTATTTCATTGTCACCCATCTCTCCCGCTGTGAGCCGTGAGCTCCACCCAAGCCAGAGCCCTGGCGTGTGGACCCCTGCCATTCGGCTCACTGAGCTCTCTCTGACATGGAGTGCAAGCTCTCGCACGAGGTAGACCCTCCCAGGGCACCTGCTGAGCAAGGGAGAGAAGAAACCTTGCATGACGACACAAGAAAGCTGCCCCCCTCCCGTGTGAGCTCCATGATGAAGTGAGATCATTTTTCTGGTTCTCTTTCTTGGTTTTTGTCTTTTCCCCAGTTTCTCTTCCTGGAATCAGTTAATACCACTGAAGTCCCTGAGATCTGGACTCTGAAATCCAGCCCTACAAGTACAGCATTTGTAAACCTGTCACCGGGGACACCATGCCAAAAAGCATGTGTTGGAGTGAATTCTGGCCATGTGACCTGGAGCTGTGCAGTTTCTCTGGCGTTTAAATTGAATTGGGGCTTTTAGGCCCTTGCCAGGATGGGCCCTCTCTCCGAAAAATATAGTTTTTAAAAAATTCCTGTAAAACTTCCATGTTCGAAGCAGTTCTCAACTTTTACCCCTTCCTACCGTTAAAGTCAGAGGATAAGTTCCCTTGCATCACCCCCAAACTCAACTCTGCAGGAAGCCAGGCTTTTTTTCCAGTACAGTGGTGAAAGAGGCCAGCCGTTCAGTTCAATTCCCATTCCCAGGACTGGTGGTGTTGAACCCTGAGCCCTCGAGGAAGCGTGAGCAGTTCAGAAAAAAGCGAGCAATGTCAGCAGAAACCTGCTTCTTGCTTCCATCTCTGCCTGAAACCAGAAGTGCTTGCTGTGAGCAAACCTGGGGGCCCAGTGTGCTTGCAGCCCACCTTCTCAACAGAGGAGCAGCAGGCAGGTGGAGAAGGTTTCAGCTGTAGAGTTCCCTGTGCCGTGAGCCCCACACTCATGCAGGCAGGTATTCCCAGTGTCATACCTAGCCTGAAACAGTGTGTGGCACGTGACTCACACATACTTCTTGAATGACAGTTGAGCACATGAGCAATGAACTGAAAACTTACCCAAGTGTCTCACACATGGCAGTTCTTCTCATGCTGAGAAACGCCCAACGAGATGGTGACTATTGCCACGCCTGCCTTTAGATGAAGAGACTATACAGAAATCAAACGTGTGAGGCCATCAAGCTCAACGGCCTTTTCAGGGTAGGATTGAGCCCCCATCTAGCCAGACCCTAGTACCAACACTCTTGCCTGCGGTCAGTGGTAAGTCTGAGTGCCTGTACCATATCATCCCTGGCCCTGCAGGTCCTAGATGCTGAGGCTTGGAGTGGCCTCCCTGCAGAGCCACCGTCACCCTGGTACTAAGAGGGCTGGTCTCCTGATGTGCTAGCTACTGAGCTGAGCTGACTGTCTGGGAGGATTGCCTGTCAAGCAGAGCAAGGAACTGGTAGACGCAGAAGATATTTAAAGCTGGATAAGTTATGCTTTGATGATATTTCTCCTGCGTCCATGAGGTCACACCTACGGAATCATGCTGTGCCCCCAAGGCCTACATGCCCACCTGGTTATGACCTCCTGGAGGTTCACACTCCTGACATTTTGCAGCCAGATTGCTGCCTCTGCTTTTCAGGAAAAAGCATCCTCCAAAGATAAATGCCCCTGACAGGCTGCACCACCTGGAGAGGAAAGATGGCCTTCCTAATCCACCAGCACAAGTGGCCTCAACTGTGACTTCTAACAAGTGTGCATGGAAGGCCCAAGGTTAGCAGGAAGACAGCGCCATGCAGCACAAAGCCCCAGAAGCAGGAACTCAGATCCAGGGCCCCAGCCCGACCTCAGCTCCCTTATCCAGCTCTCCCACCCAGGGTACCCACTGGCAGAATCCAAGTCTGTCTCCCTCTGTGGGAATCTTGTTAGCTCCAAACATCTGACTCCAGACTTAGCTTCCTCCCAGTCCCAGAAAGGTCCTCTCTCGGTCCTGGTCTCACCTCAGGGAGAGGAGCCACAGCTATTTCCTCCAGGGTGTAGTCCATTCCCTACACTCTAGGGTCTAACTCAAAAGGCCTGAACCAAACAATGACAATAATTCACAGAGCAATAGTCTGGCTCACTCAGTTTTAAATGACACCATGTGTGGGAATCCAATAGCTCAGTTCCAGAAACTCTGTGTGGAGCCGGTTTCATTGTCTTCCTTCCCATATAAGGAAAGAAGTCATCAAGGCTGCTGGTACCTCATCCTGTGGTCCAGGTTCCAGTTTACCATCCAAAGACTTAGACAAATTCTCTCTCTCTCTCTCTCTCTCTCTCTCTCTCTCTCTCTCACACACACACACACACACACACACACACACACACACACTCACCCACATGCACTCTCAAGAGTATTCAATAATTTCAGGCATGGAGCACTTCAAATCATGATTGAAGGGAGTAAATCATTGTGTATGGTTCTGCAAGAACACAGTCCTGGTGAGGCTGACGATTTATACCACTCCACAGGACGCTGATCAGCGCGACATGCAGCACCTGCTCTTGTAAGCCCTGTGATTCCCGGGCTCCTCGGGTGGTGCCTGGTAGGTCCCGTTGGCCTTCCACATCCGCTGCCCCTGTCTTCACCTTGCTCTCTGCTGCAGAAAGGGGGCCTGGTAGGATCACAGAGGGGTCCCCTGTCCCCTAAATTCCACCTATTTGGCCAGAGAAGAGCCCTGACAGAGCCTGGGCGGAGAGTTGGGAATCTCTGGTTCTCTGACCCTCTCCCTGCGGGGCCACCTGCAGCTGGCTGTGGGCTTCACCCTGGACGTTGCTAAGCAACCTTGTAGAAGAGTGGGCTTCTCTAGAAGATTCCCCTGGCCTCAGGAGCCACCCCATCATCTGACTCTCTGGGTCCAGGGGTGCTTATGGCTCTCATTTATTAACACTGGGTCCTCGCCCTGTTTCTTGGACACCCCCTCACCAGCCACCTGCTCACACCTCTGTAAATACTCTCTTTACCGTCCTAATAGGGGATGCCAGCTCTTTCCAGTGGTGACACTGATTGATACGAGGGCTTTCCAAAACGAGAGCACGTTTGACTGGAAGAACACAGGTCCCAATCAAGCAAAGAATCCCCCAGCACCCTCATGAGATGACTGAACGTCGGTAGGGTGGTTTCTACATCGAGTCCTTTCCTCTTCTGTCCCCGGGCAGCCTCTTCCTCACGCTGTAGCTGGACTTTAAATAACACAATAAAGAAAAGTGTCCCAAAGGGAACAATATAAGTCCTGGCACCTATAGGCAAATATATTATTAAACTTGTTTTCATCTGTGACCTGGAAAGAAACAGCATGACGAGGAGAGGAATCTTATTATGAGCTGCACAGCCTCCGACTGCATTCCTAGGCCACTGTTCAGAGCATCTTGCTGTAGAGTTGTTTTTGTATGGAACGTTGGCCACAGGCATGTTTCTTCCTTTATAATCACTTGCCTTCTATTTAATATTAAATGCTTAACCATAGTCTGAGATTCTGTTGGATTTTTCAGCCTAAATGTTTTTCAAATGATTCAAAAATCCCCATTAGAGCAATGTTCAGGGACTCTACAGACACTGTAATTACCGTAGTCTTAACCAGGAGATGGCGATTCTGTCAAGAACTGGCCCTGTGGGGCTGGGTGCCCGGTGCTAACTTGTCAAGAGTTAATAGTCAAGAGAATAGTCAAGAGAATTAGATGTAACCATGGGATCCACACAAGGCAGGAGCTGGGGGCAACGTGGGGAGGGCCCGTAAGCTGCCTGTGTGTGGCCTTCTGGAGGCAGGCCACGGGGATGGTCTGTGGTCTCCCTGCCATTTCTCACTGGCCCCGGCACATGACAGTGGACGCAGCAGAGAGAACTGCTGTCAGCTCCCCTCTGGGAGTCCTCAGTTCCCCGGAGAAGATCTGTACCAGGTAATGATAAGAGTTCCCGAGCATTGGTCTCCCAGTTCCTGGAAACCATTTTTCCTCTGTTTTTCATGTGGGTTGAGTTGGGTTCGCCTTGGAATTGCCTCCTAAGTGCCTGGGATAGTGGATTCTGTTCTGTCAGCATGACCTGAATGGAATGGCCAGATCTCACTGCACTCTGGGTGTGTCTGTGAGCATGTTTTCAGATGAGCCCGGGACATGAACCTGGGGACTCCGCCACATGGGTGGCCCTCCTCACTGTGGGTGGCTTTCTCTGACCCATAGAGTATGAATAGAACGAAGGCAGAGGAAGGAGGGATTCGCCCCTCTGTGCTTCCTGCCTGACCTTGTGGGCTGAGCAGTTCCTGCCCTGCCCTTGAGTGGAGTTCACAGCCAGCGTCTTCCCTCATTTTCAGGCCTTCAGGCGGGGTCTGAATCACTCCGCCATCTTCCCTGGCTCTTTAGCTTGCATGTGGCAGATGGTGGGACTTCTCAGCCTCCATAATCACGTGAGCCAATTCCTCATAAGAGCCTTCCTTTACTTTTACACACATGAGATCATATGTAAGCATCACGCCCATTGGTTCTGTTTCTCTGGCGACCCCGGACTAGCACAGGACTAACAGGACAATTTCCTCATTTGGTTTCAGGAGATTGACAGCCCCCCTCCCGTCCCCCGTTGCTGATAGGGCTATCTCAATCATGCCAGCACCCTATTCCTGCTCTGAGCAGAGGAGCCAAAAATCCTTCCTCTTCATTGCTGCCACCTTCTGTTCCTGCCACATCAGAGACAGGAGGAGGGGGGCAGCAAGGGGAAAATTGGAATATAAGATCCAGAACAGTCATCTCACCAGATGAAACTGTGGACTCTCTGGCTGATAAGGAGAAAGGCCCTGATTAGAACAAACAAATTCAGATCTGCAGCACTGCCCTCACTTAAGCAGAGTGCTTAAATTCTCTGAACTTGCTTCCTCTACAGGAAAACTGGGATAATATCCATGTCACTGAGTTGCTGTTAAGAGTAGGCGAGAGTGCAGGCGTGGTGGCACACACCTGTAATCTCAGAGGCTAGAGAGTCTGAGGCAGGAGTATCGCAAGTTCAAAGTCAGCCTCAGCAGATTAGCAAGGTCCTGTGCAACTCACCAGGACCCTGTCTCAAAATAAAATATAAAAAAGATCTGGAGATGTGGCTCAGTAGGTTATGTGCCCCTGGGTTCAATTCCCAGTACCAAAAAAAAAAAAAAAAAAAGAGTAGGCAAGAGAATGCAAAGACTGGCAAAGGAACATGCTATAATTTAACAATATGATATTGGACAGTGTGAATTCTAACTTCATAATGCCTTACTCTCATTCCCTGCGACACCTACCATTCACACCACAGGCATTTGCTGAGCATTTAGTCTCCAAATGAAACATCCTCTAAGGACACCACTTCTGTCTCAGTGACCAGTTCTAGGGAAGTGTGTCCACTCTCCCCAGCAGACAACTCATCAAAAAAGACTAAACTGATGGGAAGAAGCAGAACCCAAAACTATAAGGTACTTAAACAGCTGACTAAAGAGAAGCTACTTTACTTGCAGGAATCAAAACTTTAAGGAAATTTACGAAGCACCTTCAACAGGAATAGTAATGATTATGTGTTGCTAAGACACCTCTCTATCCAGCAGTTGCTGTGAGTGTGTGGGCCTTGCACACACTCACGCCTGTCTCCATGGTAACCCTGTACACCAGGTTTCATAATCCCCATTTGGCAGAAGAGGAGACCAAGGACCAGAGAGAGCAGGACCCATCCGCCTACAAGGCCTCTTCCTCTCCTCTCTGCCCACTGCTCTCCTTCTCAGAGCTGAACTTTCTGGATCCAAGGCATACCGCTGGGAACAATGGTTGGAAATTACAGGAAGACAAATTTCAGCTCAAGACCAGGAAGGACTCATGACATGGCGGGCTGTTCCTAACCGCAAAACGCTGCCTGTGGAGACTAAGTTTCCCAGCACGGAGAGACTTGAGCATTGTTTAAAAAGGGCATTTCAGAGAGGGGACTAGACCGGCAAAAGAACTCCTGCATTAGTTGCCTTTTGAGGTTCCTTCCTACCCCCCTCAAATGCATCATCTGCAAAACAGTCATTTTGCAGAGTTAGAGCAGAGTCACCTTTGCATCCCCCGGGTTCTCCTACAGTGACTGTATGGAAAGCTCTAGAGAAGACCTCCCCACAAGTCTACCTCTAGTGCATCCCATAAGCTGAAGGAGAGTCGGCTCAGGAGGTTGAGTAAGCCCCAAGGCTGACTTCAGCACCTTGGGACAGGCAAGGTCTCTACTTGGAGGTGTCGTGAGCAGCACCCCGGGCAGGCAGGCCCTGTCACTCACGAGGCCCTGCACTAGGAGTGCCATTCCATCTCTCACACAAGCTTAGCAGAGCAGAATGGAACGTAAACTAGGAAGCAACACCAACTTTCTTGCCTACAAAGCTTTAAAAAGAAAACCAGTATAAATGGCTTAAACATCTAACAAGGTTCACATTGTATTGTGGAATTATTTTTAATGAAGCTGTTATTATGCTCCAAGAATGCAATAAAACATCTGAAACCTGAAATTTCCTATTTTTATCACCTCCTGTAAAGTTTTCAAAAAAGGCCAAAATGATTTGTTTCAAAATGTGCACAGGAATAATTGGATAGACTGTTTTCAGGCCAACTTTCCATTTGGAATGAAATCTAGAGACCGTTACTTCATAAACCACTGAAAATATGAGCACAAAGTGAAAAGGGTAAAATATTGTGGAATATAAGTATAATCAAACATGACAAACCCTGGAAGGAACCACTGATTTACCATCTCCCAGAGTGTGGCTGGGCACAGAGACCTCTTTTATTTAAAAACGTTCACAAGTAATTGCTCTTACCTGAATTCCTAATTGCTTCTGGTTAAGAGAAATACTATACATGAATTTCTGTACATGGACACATAATGTGAAATGCTGATCCAATACTGGTTAATTTTTAAGCAAAGTATTATTCTGAATTATTCACATTGGTGATATCCCCTTAATTTTCTCTTTGCAACACAAATCTTAGCTAATTTTTGTTATAAACTGGCTAAGATCTAATCTTTGGATGTTAAGCAAATGCATCTTAACACACGCGTTGTATATAAGAAGTTTATTTAAGATGTGATTTGTTATAACAGTCCTGCCAAATAGCTAGATATTAATAACACTGCCAAGGGTTCAAGGAAGATACTATTTCATGATTTCAGATTTTATTTCCAGCTCATACTTTTCTTGAAGTTCGGTCACTTAGGGACCAGACAAGGCTGCCTATACTGCAAATCAAGCTCTGGGTTCCACTGAAGTCCTACCCAGGACATTCATCTCTGTCAGGAGATCAGTGTATTCTCTTTCAGGAACAGCTTCCAGCACTAAGTAGAGTAATTCTGTCTACCATCTGGCTCTGCGAGCAGAAGAATTCCTTTGTATAAAAATATAGAACAACCTGCCCCATAGTCTAGACTTCAAATCTCTCCAAGGATGTCAACTGTCTGTTCACCCATCCCAGATGGATGACATATTACACAGACCAGTGACAAGAGTCAAAAGGTCTGACATCTTCCTTAACATGTTTACTTCAATTGTTTTAAGAACGCAGGCACTGGAAACACTTTTTTTTAAGATACCACCGCTCTGAGAATCAGCCCTACATTTGCTTTTTACTATGTGAAAACTGAGTACTTTTTCAAAAACAGTGTAGGAAAGCCTGCCTTAGGAGCACTGTGGGATGTGCCCAGCTGTTGCAAACACCGGTGGCTTAAGCTACCAGACCTGTGCTGTCAACATGCCGCTAGATCTTCTACCTCTTGGTACCAGCTTCAACCATAGAGGTTTGTGCTACTGCAAGATACGATCACAGATGGGAAAATAAGAGCATGAACAATCACCAAACAAAGGCTGGGTCTGATAGCTCTTCAGTTGTTCTACTCAACTTGTTGACTGCCTACAAGTGAGTCTGGGTGTCCATCCTAGAGCTGCTCCCTGTCACCATCTCTCAGCCCCTGCCAAGAGAAATATGCTCTCCATGTGATCTCCAGATCACATGCCTGAGTGCTCCCGACTCTTGCTGCTGGGAAAATTTTCTGTTGATTATTTTTAAGACACTTAACCACGTGAACAGAAATTTTTGAAAAAAAAAAAAATCTCCTTGTCTTTGTGTTACAGAAATTAGTAAAACGAACCTCCCTGGGGGGAGTAAAGAATTTTCTCATCTCTACCACGTAAACACGCACAAATTGAGGCCACCTGGATGCCAACTCATTGGTGTGGAAGTAGGCTTAGAATTCTGAAGGATGGATGCGATTCTACAGCTACCTGAAGCTTCCGAATGAGAATGTCCTCTTCCAAACCTAATTGCACTGGTGACCAATCAGTGTTGCCCGCACCGTCACAGTAGATCCGAAGCATGAGCAGAGCGGCATGCTCAGTCTTGGGGCTCAAGGTCCTACCCCCAGAGGAGAGGATGCTTCAGAACTTCAGCACACACTCTTCTTCCTGGAAAAGCAGCTGGGGAGCATGCGCAAAAGGCAGTGGTGTGCCTGAGCTCACATTTGCTGACTGCCTTCCAGGGTGGACTCTGCTCACTTGCTGAGGGACTCTGGGCAAGCTGCTTAACCTGTCTGTGCCGCAGACTCTCTGTACAGTGAATGTGGTCATACATCTGCCTCATGACATTATTGGGAGGACTTGAGTTAACACTTACTATGTCAAATAAAGAAGGAAAGTCTTTCAGCCCTGGATCTGTTCTACTGCTGTTCTTGCAAAGAAATTTTTCCCAAGGACTCACAAAATAGAAAATTTAAAAACTGTGTTGGGAACAGCCTGAGCTAATGCTGTGAGCTCTCCCTTCATGACCTTTCCCACCTCCTAAGGTTCCCTGTTCTCTCTCCCTCCCTATTTGTTCTTTCACTTGCCAGTATCCTGAAAATGGGCCCAGCTCTGCGTGGCACCGTTTCCACCCTTTCTTCAAGGACCAGGAGTAAGCCCGCAGAGGTTTGGTGTGGAAAGAGCAAAGAGCTGGTAATTGCCCTCATGACACCTGCATCTCTCGGTTTGAGCACCGACTGCACCCAAGGCCACGGGGCACAGGGTAGATCTTCAGTCGCGTATGGTTTTCCCTCCCCTCCTCAGACCTCAACGGCTGCCTCACCCTTCTTGAGACTTAATTTCGATCTCGGAAATACAGGATTAACTCTATTACTGCACTTTTTTCCGTAAAGCATGTTGATTTCACTCAAAAGGGCAATCAATGTGACTGATATCAACCTTAGAGTATCGACTTCATTTACAATGCAATTCAGAAGCAATAAGAATCGTTTCCATTCTCCATCAATTATATTTCTGTGTATAACAATGGGGAAATAACCTCCAAGGCTCTACTGTACAAGTTATGACATTTTTCTGTGTATGTTGCAATCGAAAGGAAAAATATATCCCCCTTCTGGCTAGATCGTTATGGTTAAAGCAAAATCCTAACCTCTGCGTAGCGCGTCTTTGTCTCTCTTTTGGGTTAGGGCCGGAGCTGTTGACACCCACGCGCCAACGGGCGGTTTGCGGGACTCGCCGCTAGGGGGAGCCGAGGCCAACGTCAGAGTCCGGGCCGCGGGAGACGCGCGGAGCTGAGCAGCCGCGGGAGGGTCAAAGGGGGCGCGGAGCAGGGAGGAGGAAGGAGGGAGCTTCGCTGGGTTGCGGGACATCCAGGGAGTCAGCCGGCGGCTTCTCCAGGTTGATGCTTAGGCGGTCTCTTAAAGAGGTGGGAGTGGGTAGGAGCCTGCCATTGCAAATCGGCCGGGAGTTTCCTTTTCCGTCAAGGAGAATTTTCTGCTCCCGGTTTTTACCAGCGATGATTGCAATGAGGTGACGTCACGGACCCTGAGAAGATTTAGGGGGATGGCGGGTGGGGGCGGGAGAGCGTGCTGGGAGCTGAACCCAGGGCCTCACATACAAAGCACATGTTGTACCACTGAGCTACAACCCCAGCCGAGGAGTAATCTCCTAAGCCACCTAACCTGTGGAAAGCATTTTATGTTTTGTTTGTTAATAAAATCTCCTTCCATCGCCTTGCTGAGACAGAGCTGGAGGGCGGGGCGGGGGAGGGTCTGGGCTGGAAGGGGACAGTGCTCTGCATGGCTGCGGCTGTCAAGCCCCAGCTACGGGCCTCAGCGGCAGAAATCAGCATTGCGCTCTTCGCTTAAACATAACCTGCCCAGATCTCTTCTCCGGAGTGTCACCTCTCAACACATTTCCCCAAAACAGTGGCAGAAGCCACTGCTGAGATGGATTGTTGATTACACCAATAAGGAGCATGCCGAGGCCAGCTGGGCCTTTGTCACTCTGGCTGGTGATCAGCAGGGGGGATGCTGTGCTGAGGAGGATGGAAGGGGAGCTGGAAGAAGGTAATGGGCACAAGGCCTGGCCCTCCGGGAAAGCCAGCCACCCACCCAAGCTGCTAAACCCTAGGGTGCCGAAAGCGATGGCATCTCATCCACATCCACCCTCCTGGCCTTTTTTTGCCAGCTCCTCTGCACTTTACCCTGAGAACAATGGGTATCCTTTGAAGGCTGTTAATCATCAAGTGATGTTATAAAATAGCCCACCCGCCACTCTCTCCTGTCATTCTTACTCTTGGCATAGCATTTGCACTTCCTGTGTTTGTCCATTCATTCACTTATTCATCTGATTTTGTTAGTTTGTTTCTCAGTGCTGGGACTGAACCCAGGTTCTCCCTGTTTGTTTTCATTGCCTAAAGTTTCCCACTAACATACAAGTTCCTTAAGAGCCAGAATTTTACCACTCTATGCCTAGAAGACAATTGAGGTAGGACTTTGCAAGCGTTCCCTAAGGCTTCCTGCATGTTAAAGGTCTGTATTTTAGAAAGCATCCTTGGAATGAGGGTGGATGATGGACTCAGAAGACGGGGCAGCATGGAAATAAAACAAAACTGGGTAGGAGGGCAAACAGCAGGAAACGCATAGTCATGTGCCACATGTCCACTTGGAGACGGGCTGTGATAGCAGGGCTGGGAATGAAGGGCGGGGCCTGGGTCTACAGCAGGTGAGGCCAGGAGGCCACCAGCACACAAACAGGAGCAGCATTGAGGCAAGTGGGAGGGGGCAGGGCCTGCAGCGGGTGGGAGTGGGCAGGGACTGCCGCCGGTGGGACAAGAGCCCAGAAGGGGGTAAACGGAAGCACAAACCGGTGCGTGTGTGTCGCAGGTGTGCATTGCAGGGGGGACGGGGATCATCAGATCCAAGGACAGGGTGTCATTAAATCCCCGGGGTGCCATGCAGTGCCCCCTCTTCTGCCCCATAAGCCCATAAAAATGTGTAGTGAAGAAAAAGCCCAAGAATGCAAACCTGGGAAGAATCAGTGCTTCGTAAGACAAAAACAGGACAGGAGCCTTTCGAAGGGAAGGCCATGGCTGCTGTGGTGCCCTGTCCAGCCCCTGTCGCAGTCCCGCAGCTGCTGTGAGTGTCTTAGGCTGTCTTCTAAGTCCCTCTCTGGAGACTGCCCTTGGCTGACGGTCGTCTCGATGGCCATACTTGGATGGCCCACATCCAGTGACTGGGGGGTGGTGAAGGTGAGGAAGAAACCTGGCCCCTTACGTCGTGGGTGGACAACCCAGAAGGTCACCCCAACTCAGGCTCTCGGTGAGACTGGCTCCAACCAAGATCAACGCCTCCTGCCTGGTGCCACTTCCCGCGTTCCTCTGGAGGCAGTTGCCAGGCCACGCCCCAGAAACTTCTTCCTGTGAATTTTCACCTCCAGTCTGTTTCTCCAAGAGCCAGTAGTTGGTGCCAGGAGTGTTCAGAGGAAAGGGACTCTAAAATGGATCTGCAGGCCTGGACCATCCCCTTACAGCTAGAAATGAAGACCCCTCCTGCAGGCCTGTGAGCACCATCACCCCGCTGCTGAAGCCCGATTGTCACAACTTTCCCTGGAGATGAACTCGGGAGGATGTATGTGGGAGAGACTGCAATATCCCAGGCTTTTGAGAGATTCAGAAAAGGTACCAATTATGAGAACAATGGCATTTGATGGCTCTTGCTGAGTCATTGATGCATTAGAGAAAGACAGTGTGAGGCTCAGGGCTATGAATCACCCATTGAAAGCAAAGTGTAAAAGTTAGAAAGCCTCTCTGGAGGCATCTAAAGAGACTCTCATCTCTATAGCAGAGGATAAGGTCCCGGACTTAATTATAAGAATAGCAGCCCTCCAAAGAAATTTGAATTCCCAGCCCTGGCAAACCTCCTGTGACAACGTCAGGGACCTAGTTTGAATGCATGGGACCCTACCACTTGGTTGCACACAGAACATCAGGATTAATGCTCTCGAAATTTTAAAAACTCCTCTTGGAGGCTTCTGGGTCTCCAGAAGTGGCCTGTCCTCTCAGTGAAACACTTGGCTCTTCCATTACTTGAACATGATATTTCAACCTGCATTGCAAGGTAATTCAAGGCCCCCAAGGATCCACATCATCTCCCACTCCTACGAGACCAATCGAGAGTCAGGTGAGAACAGCACATGGCTCAGAAGCCTTGGGTGCATTCCAGGAAGAAAAGGACGATGCTCCTGGGGGCTGCAGGGCCCGGCACCCTGTGCCAGCCGAGCTGAGGTTGTTTATGTGGCCAGATCCTGAGGGCGACGGGGCAATGGGGCAAAACATAAAGCTGGATATGGGTGAGCTTATTTATATGGGGGCAGCCTGCTGCGCTGGATGATTTGCCACCTGGCAAGGGCTCTGGAGCATAGTTTTATCATGCTGCTAAGAGGACTCTGGGAACTTTGGAAAAAATTATAGCCCGTACTAAATAAAGTTGAAATGCCAGCACTGTTGTGATAGATGATGAAAGAACTGAAAAAATAAATCTTATTTCCTGAGCCAGTTTTCTGACCTAGAACCCACTAATTAAAGGAGAGTTCAGGTCCTCAGTAAGTGAATACAGAAACAAGGTATTTATGCCACAAGGATTTACGGTCATTTATTTAGACAACCATACATTTAAAAGCAGAATATTCAAACATGTTGAGAAATGCTGGACATGTCTTCTGAGTTGACATTCATACCCAAAGAACTCAAGACTCACGATGATCTCCCCCACTGGAGTGAGGTATACATGCCAGGTGTAAGTGGAGCTCTGGCTGAGGCCTGGATTAAGTGGAGACCTGAGTCCATGGACCCGCCCTGTGATCATTTCCCAGTCTCCCGAATGTTCAGCTGGAACAGAGGCACTTGGCAGTTGGCCAAGCACCAGCAGCCACATGGGCTTCCTGGCCTCTGGGCTAAGAGCTAGCATACTGGGGAAAGTCAGGTGAGCAGCTCTGCACATGCTCCCCTGGCCAACACAGTAAATAGAAGGCGCCCCACCCCTGGGGAACTGGCAGAGATCAGTGCCCTCCTTACACCCTCAAGGGAAGTGTGGTAGGTGGCAGATCATAGCCCATTGTACAGACCAGCCTGGACGCTACAGAAGTCTGACAGATGCTGAGGGTAACAGTGGACCAGGCCAGTCTCAGTCTAGTAACTAGTGGCAAAGGTCCCACTAGATGTGCCATCTTCATCAGAGTGTCAGAGAAATTTTCTTTTTTTCTTTTTCTTTCTTTTTTTTTTTTTTTTTTAGTAGTGCAGATTGAACCTAGAGGATGCTCTACTGGGTACTGAGTTATATCCCCTGTCCTTTATTTATTTCTTTATTTATTTGAGACAGGATCTCGCTAAATTGCTAAGGTTGGCCTGGAACTTACCATCCTCCTATCTCAGCCTCCCAAAATAGCTGGGATTACAGGTCTGTGTCACTTGCCCCACTCACCAGAGCAGATTAAGGAGGATCCGAAACGGTTTACATTTACCTGGGACAGAAAGCCGCTGCCTGCAATCATAATGTAGTAGGAGACCCTTCACCATCTGGATGCTCACAAAACATCACGTTGGTTCACCACATCGACGGTCTCATGTTGATCAGGCAGACGGAGCAAGAAGGGGCAAGTGCTTTAGAGGCCGTGCAAAGACCATGCCCTTCAAAGCATCAGCAGTGAACTCTATGAACCAGAGACCTGCTGTGTCAGCAAGATTTTTGAGAAATGATGGCCTAAAGAAGCTGTGGAATTTTTTTTTTTCCCAAAGTAAAGACAAATTATTGCTTCCTGTATCATTACTGAGAAGGAAGCACTGACAGCTTCACTAGTTGCTAAAGAGCATATTCCACACCTGGGAAGTACTGTTGCAACCAACTTCCCCAATGACATCAAAGGCTGCCATCTTGATAGCACTCAGATCAGGAATGGCTGCAGACCAGCTCTGAGCTGTGATACCACAGTAGGTTCTGTGATCCTGCCCATATGGCCTGACAGGCACTATCCTGTTAGCAGTCTTTATGGTGGGAAAAGTTGCTGGGTGGCATTTGTACTAAGCCTTCACAGAGCCCAGAGTGTGCCCTGTGTGTTCTGGAGAAAGACTACACTAGCTCCAATGAGAATTAGATTCAATTTGAAACCAGCTCTTGGTGTGCTGTAGTCTCTGCTAAAGGTAGAACACCCAATCATGGTAGCTCAAGTACCCCAAACAGAATTGTTCCTTGTGAGGCCTATGCACATTGACCAGGTCATAAGATCAAATAGCCCAGCCATACCCAAAGAAAGATGGAAGAGGTACATTTGAATGAGTCACAAGCAGGGCTGAAGTTCACAAGCAAGCCAGCACAAAACCCAGTGGTTTACATTTGCATGTGGTCATTTTCATGGGCCACAAGGAATGGGAGGCCCTAATAACCATCTGTCAGAGGTTGGAATTTTGATAGAGATTGCATTGAATCTGTATATCACTTTAGGCAGTTTGAACATTTAATAATATTAACTATTCTAACCCATGAACATGGGATTTTTACTATTTATTTATATCTTCTTCAATGTCTTTCACCAGTGTAAAGGTCTTTTACTTCCTTGGTTTCTATTTCCTTGGTTATATTTAATTTTTTTTAATCTAGGGTAAATGGAATTATTTTCTTGATTTCTCTTTCTGCTAATTCACTGTTAGTGTATAGAAATGATACAGATTTTTGGATGTTGCTTTTTTTATCCTGCAACTTAACAGAATTCAGTTATTCTAACAATTTCTATATGAAATCTTTAGGGTTTTCTAGATATAAAACCTTCTCTCCCCCCCCCCCCCACACACACACAAACCCAGCGGGCCACCTTTATTGGAAGGCTGTTAGACTCTGAGATGATTTCGCAGTAGCAGTAAGGGAGGCAGCAGACAAAAGAACAACAGTCAACATCTGATGGAACATCTGGAACAAGGGACGAGGAGCAAAGCCCCAGTGAAGAGGGGGAGGGACCCGGCCCTGCCAGGGGCAGGGTGGAGGCAGAGAAGTGAGACTTTCAGAATGACGGGTCTTCTAAGTCCTTCTGTCCAGACCTGATGACCTGAGCACATATGTTTGGACTTATAAAATTCTAGTCTTTGTATTTTAACTGAAGCATTCCCCCTTTGTATTTGATTGACACGTTGAAGCTTCAATGTGAAAGGCAGAATTTTGAAACAGTAAGAGAAATGTGGAAGATGTTTAGGACCTTGAAGTTAGAAAGGATTTCCTCAAATAAGACTAAGACCCTTCATCACAAAAGACAAGGCTGATAACCTAGATTAAGTTGAAATTAGGGACATTTGTTTATCAAAAAATTAATTCATCAAGAAAGTAACTATTTGAGGGAGTGGGGTTGTGACTCCGTGGTAGAGCACTCGCCTAGCCCCTGTGAGGCCCTGGGTTTGGTTCTCAGCACCACGTAAAAATAAAATAAAGGTGTTGTGTCCAATTACAACTAAAAAAATATTTTTAAGAAAGAAAGTAACTATTTGAGACATAAAGTCACTGAAGCTCTTTACAATAAATACATGTGACATCTTTATAAAGAACTGCCATCATTTCATAAGAAAATGCAAGCAACCAAAAAGATGTAAGCTGGAATTTACAAAGGAAGCCCAATGATCAATAAACATATTGATAAAGATATTTAGTCTTATTAGCAGCATAGAAAATGCTAATTTGAACCCCAGTGAACTAGCATTTCCTACACAACAGTTGAAAGATTCAAACATCTGATAATATTAAAGTTGTCAAGTGTATGGAGAATGGAAAATGTGCATAGAATACTTTCAGACAGTACAAATTTGCATCTGCTTTCTAGCAAAAATTGGCAGTATCTATTTAGGTCAAAAATGTACAATCTAATTCCTGCAGGCTCTCTTGCACAAAAAACATGTACAATATTCACAGAAGCATTATTTATATTAAGTAAAAAAATCTAGAAACAACCTGAATATCCTTCATCCATAAAAAGGCATAAATAATCCAGATACATTCAAATACTGCCTTCCTATACGTTGAACATAATTCAGCCACATGATTCAGCCCAGGAAAATTTCAGTCATATACTACTGAGCAAAAGCAAAACTAGTCTTAGAATTAATACAATAGCATGTTTTTATTATGGTGTAGTTTGGGGAGATGGACAAATATGAATCAAGCATTTTAAAAAGTATGGAGATGATTGTGCTAATTTAGGAAAACATCCCTATCTGTGATTTAGAAGTGCTTCATTGAGGACTTTCAAGTTACTAAGAACATTCTTTGTGTGTGTGTGTGTGTGTGTGTGTGTGTGTGTGTGTGTGTGGTTGCTGGGGATTGAACCCAGGGCCTTGTGCTTGCAAGAACATTCTATTTTTGACATTGATTTCTAAATACATCTCTATACATACAGTAATATATGGAACCACATAATATTACACGTTTTATACACTCTTTAAAGGCACGTATTTCACAATGTATCTCACATTTTTAAAAATGAAAATTAAATCGTTTATAAGAGATAGGAACATATGTTGATAACACTCTCCAGACATTGACAGTAACAGAGTGGAGAGATGGCGGTTTGTCTAGAGGGGAGCACAGGTTCCCATTCAAGTCGGACAGCACTGCCTGTGTCAGAGCCCATGGGAATGAGCCACGAAGGAAATTGACAAAGTAAACCAGAGAAACGGACATCCTCAGAAAGCAAGCCCTGGAACTGGTGAGCAGGAAGGTTGGGGCAACTCATAAGGAAAGGAACTGCCTTTCAAAAGATCAGCCTCACCTCCCTCCATACTGAGATGGTGAAGATTGGCATGGAGATTTGGTCAAAAGATGAGGGCTTTTCCCATCTGGTTGTCTGCAAGTCAAGATCAGCCACTCAGAGAGGGAGGTAGAGGAGAAGCATTGTAAGAATTTTGGGAAGAATTGAAAAGTAACAAATGTCTCAGGAAATACTGCAGAACCATGAGGGAGGGCCACCTGGAGGGAGAATCCTTAGAGGATTATGTGTCTGCCAGCCTCAGGGAGGCCAAAGAGGCTCTTCAGAAGAGGTGGGCCTCCGGGACAACAGGTGGATCCACAGGGGAGGTGTTTGAGAATCAGGGGGAGTCAGGACTAAACAGCAGCCCTACAGGGGTGGCCTAAAGGAGTGCCCAGCACTGGGACTGGCAAGAGGAGGTGGAGCCAAAGGCACAGGAGCTCAGTGAACCAGGAATGAAGTACACCTCAAGGACAAGAAATCCAGAACCTTCTTCGTTAAAGCGATCCAATGCCTCTCACTACAGCATTGGCCTGCATGTGGGGCACAGGGTCAGTGTGAGAGCTCATTCCCACGAAGCAGCCCGTACTGATTTCAGAATCCTGACATGGAGCAGTCAGGTTCACCGACAACAGATGATAGAGCTTCCACTCACACCTGTGCACAAGGGAAGCATCCAGTGAGAGGCTCTGTGAAAGGGCACTGAGAACTTGCCACAGAGAGTGAACAAGTCTGCAAAGACCCTGAAACCCCTCTGGAACAGGAGAGTGCTCCCGACAAGTCAGCGATCCAGCACTCAGAAAAAGATTGTACTTCCTTTTGAAGCCTTCAAATAACATAAAACAATTTGCATTGGTAATTTTGAAATCTAAAAGCAATTGAAGGATTGCAGCTGTCTTATATTTCTTAATTCTTTGTCACATCCAGGCAGAGATTTTAGGAGCACAAATCAGCTTCTGTTAAGCAGGGGTCAGGAGCTCTCCAAAGTGCTGGTACATGGGGGCGTAATTGAGCAGCTGTCTCTTCTCCTACAGGGTCAGTACAGGGTTCTGAGAATTAAGTTCAATGTGGGGTCAATGGCACCGGACTTGCGGGCTTCTGTTGATCTTCATTGTGGGCAATGCTTAGATGCCTCCCTGTTACTAGATCACCCAGACTTTTGAAAATTAAAATATGGACTTTTTCATTATAAAAAGAATTCTTGCTTGTTAGAAAAAAAGAGAGAGAGAGAGAGAGAGAGAGAGAGAGAGAGAGAGAGAGAGAGAGGAGAGAGAGAGAGAGAGAATAGAGAAGAAGCTTGAAAATTAAAAAGTTATTTTCTAGAAGGCCATCTTAAAAAATAATCATCGTTAATAGCCTGAAGAACATTTTTCCAGATATCTTTTCCTGTTTAGGTATATACATATATTTTAGCTAAGATGAAATTTCTCTCTGTTATGGTTTGAATGTGAAGTGTCCCCCCCAAAAAAACCTCCTGTCACTACAGGAATATTCAGAGGCAAAATGATTGTCCTGTGAGAGCTGTAACTGGACTGGGTAATGACTAAAGGCAGGTGGGGTATGGCTGGCAGAGGGGGTCCCTGGGGGCATGTCCTGGAGGGTGCATCTCCCCATCTTCTCTATGACCCTTCTGCCCTCTCTCTCTGCTTCCTGACACAGACATGAGCTGACCAGCTTTCCTCTGCTGGACCCCTCCCCCATGATGTGCTGGCTTCCCTTGGACCCAGAACAACAGAGTCAGCCGTCTGTACTGAGAACTCTGAACACATGAGCCCCAAATAAGCTTTTCTTCCTCTAAGTTGTTCTTGGTCAAAGCAATGGAAAAGCTTTAGTTTATTTAAAACACTCTCTGAATAGTATATATTTGTTGTATAATATATATTGTTTTGTCCCCTTCCTTTGTCTCTAACAATACATGTGAGTGTCATACGTGTTGGTAAATATGCACCTCTGTGACCTTCTTAATGACTGCCAAGAAATCACAAATGTAAGGTAAATATATTAAACAAAGCCCTTCTTTAGGGCATTTGATATTTAATTTTTTTTTTTTTTTTTTTTTTTTTTTACTATTTACAAAAATGAAGTGAAGCTAAAGTTTAAATATGTATTTGTCAGCTTATTTCCTTGGGGTGAATTTCTGGAAGTGAGGTTGCTGAGTTAAAGGGAAGGGTTGTTCAAAAGCTTCTAGTGACTTAGCCAGAAGGCCCAACAGCTCTGTATAAAAATGTGCATTTCTTTCGACTTTGAATGGCATAGGGTATTATACTTTTACTATTTTCCAACTTTTTTCTTCTTCTGTTGATCTATATGTTTTTGCTTGCTAGTGAGAATGAATGCATTATTAATGTTTGGTGACTTAAAATCATACATTAAGTCTATAATTTCTAACCCTTGATGAGTGACAGGATGCTGCATGTGGAGAAGCACAGGGTGACTCAGCTTACTGATGGCCATGAGTGGTGACACACCCTTCCATCATGACAGCAACCTCACCTAGGCCCAGAGCAGTGGCACCAGCCAGCCCCTCATGGACCGAATCTCTGAAGCTGTGAGCCCAAAAGAAGTTGTTCCTCCTCTAAGTTGTTCTTGTCAGGTATTTCGGTCAAAGTGACAAAAACTTGACTAATACACCATATGACCTATTTGACCTTGTCTCTTTAAAGGCCGCATCTTGGAACACAGTCACATTCATGGTCACTGGAGACTCCAACATATGAATCTGTGGGAGATACGATTCAGTCCCTTAACAGACACTACGGGTTCCCAGGAGAACTCTCAAAACAGGAGGCTTTCTGAATGCCTCGGGGGGTCAGCTGGAGAGCGTCACTGTACCTCTTTCAGTTGGAGTGGCACTGCAGCGATCAGAGCCCTGGGCAGGAAAGGAGGGCACAAATAAGAGACAAGAGAGTCGGGCGTGGTGGTCCACACCTGTAATCCCAGCAGCTGGGAAAGGCCGAGGCAGGGGGATGGCAAGTTCAAAGCCAGCCTCAGCAACATAGCGAGGCCCAAGCAACTTAGGCAAGAGCCTATCTCAAAATAAAAAATTAAAAATGGGCTGAGGATGTGGCTCAGTGGTCGAACGCCCCTGGGTTCAAGCCCTAGAGCCAAAACACAAGTGAGTGGGGGCCAGCAGCAAGAGCGTCCCGCAGGGAACACGCTGAGGTGAGGTCAGAAACCAGAGTGAGGCGATGGAGAGGCAGGAGCAAAGCCACTGCTGCCCCAGGTGGAAGGGGAGGGAAGAGGGTGTGGACAGGAGCCAGCGATGCTGTGTCTGTGGGCGAGGTGCCGGACACCAGCTGGGGCGTTGGGGAGGGGCGTGGGCAGGCACACCAGGGCTCTCCTCCCTCGGACCTCCCCTTGGCTGAGCCCAGCAGGCGCCTAGCGCACAGACAGCCCTACGATGTGCCCACACTGGTCAGCCTCTGTAGTCAGCAGGACAGGCAGCAGAGAATCCCAGGAGAGGCACAGTGACTGACGCTGGACTCCGGTGGCCAGCTGCCGGGCTGCCTCAGCGCTAGGGAGGAGAATTCCAGCAGGGTTGGGCCACCCGGGGCTCAGTCGACCAGGAGGAGCATCGCTGGAGGCTGGAGGCTGGAGGCTGGAGGCGGGTCAGCACGGAACCAAAGTACATCCTCCCCAGAGAAGTGCCTGGAGGGGCGTTTGGATCTCAACAAAGAATGTACGTGGGAGTGGATCCTAGGAAAGACGGGTGCTGGGCTGATGAGAAAGTTAAGGACTTCCCACAGGATCCTGCGTGAGTCTCCCACAGCTGCTGCAGCAAAGTGACACAAACCTGGTGGCTTCAAATGACAGTAATGTGTTCTTTCAACACTGTGGAGGCCGGGAGTCTGAAATGAAGGCACTGTAAGGGCTCACTGCCTCCACCGGCTCTAGGGGAGGACCCCTCCTGGCCTCTTTCCGCTTCCGGCTTTCCTTGGCTCCTGGCTGCACCCCACCTGTCTCACAATCCTCCCTGAGTCTGACTCTCCCCTGCCTCTATCATCAGCATCACTGTGGGCACAGTGTAGGCAGCCAACATTCAGTCCACTGCAGAGACCCCCAAGACCCTCGAAGGCACACAGGAGAGAAAAGACCTAAGTATAGGCAAAGCCCGGCCAGCGCGAGGCTGCGATTCTAGAGGCAGTGAGAAACGTCAGCACCTGCCCCACCTCCCCGCTCAGCCTGGGCTTCTCAGAGCCTTGGCCAAGCAGGCAAAGGACAGGTGAAGCAGAATTCAGGAAAGGGGCTTTCCAGGGTCAACGCCATGGGCTACAAGGAAAGGTGGGGAAAGTTTCACAGAAGGAAGTGGAAGACGTGTGGGATCCTGGAGGAGGAAAAGGTATTGGTTGAAAACCCAGAGAAACCCAAATAAAGGGTTTGTGTGTTGTAGTTGATAGTGGGGCACCAATGCTAAGCTATTAGCTGCTTGTGCAGGATGTTCAATTTAGGGGCAGGGCTGCCTGAGCCCCACATTCTATCCTGCAGCTGTCCATAAATCTAAAATTATTTCAAAATAAAACCATCAGGGACCCTGTTTGTTGAGAAAAAAAAAAAAAAAAGACCTCTGACTTAACAAAGCTAAATGTTAGATCACACCTATTCAGGAGTAAAGTTTGAGTCCATAAAAAGTGGAGTGAGTATAAAGCTGCAATACCATGACGTGGGGTCAGCCAGCCCTCCTGGAAACCGCTGCTGCATCCGCCCTGGTCCCAGCCCAGATGGTGTAGTTGGAATTGACAAGCCCCGCCCTCTCATACTGAACCAAAGTGAAATAAACAGAACCCAAGAGGATACAAGTCCCACCATGCTCTAGGCCAGAGAAGCCCACGCTCCCAGCCCAGGAGACAGAGTGAGAAGGTGAAAGAGGACCCTTCGCCATGAGGAAAGGAGAAGAAAGAGGGAAGTGCATGTCAATCAAGACACAGGAAGAAATGAAACTGCGGATGGTGGATTTACACACAACTTCTAGCCAGTCGAAAGGAGAGGAGCATTCCTACAGAAGAGCCGTGAGACAGGAAGCGTGGAGGCTACCTAGTAGCTGAGCACAGCACACGCAACACACAAGGCACGAGTAACATATACGGTACACCCACACAACACACACATAACAAGACACAATGCACACACTTGCACCGAACATACAATACACTCGATATGCACACACATCACACACCATATGCAACATATGCACCATACACACATTACACAACACCTTATACACAGCGCAACACACACACAGCACACAGCACAAACATCACACATCACATGCATAAAATGAGAGGAAATAGCCAATGTCTTGATCCAAAGAAAAATCATGTATGGAAAAGATATTTTTGGTTGTAATATGACTTTAGTCATTTTTAATCTCAAAAGTCATCCCATCTTTCATGTTTCTGCCCCACCTCCTCCCACTGTGCTTGGAACCCTGGATCCCAGATTCTCTCCATTGAGAGTAGGGTCTGTCCCCAGTGGGACAGGCCCAGTGGAGGAGGACGTCCCACTGAGGGGCGTCCAGAGGAGGCGGCGATGGGCTGCTCTGGACATGGACTCCCAGCACGTCCTCCTCTGCTCACACCAGGCCCTTTCCCTGCCTCTCCATGTCCTGAGGCTTCAGTCAGCTCACTTCCTGCTTCTCCTTCTAGAAATATTCAGATTCCAGATTCAACTCACCCTCCCAATTCAACTAGTTTCCATTTCGCTTCCAGCTTCCAGCTTCTAAGACTGCTCCAAACTCCTCCAGCATTGTACCTTCTGTTCTTTTGGGTTTTGTGTTTACTGTTTACACCTTTTTGTTAAAATTACTTTTCCATCCTCCTACGAGGTTTGGGGAGGGCATGGAAATTGTTAATTATATGTTCAAATCCTCTGTGTTTAAACGAAAGTCCCTATAATAAGTTTTAATTGTGGAAAAGTGGGAAAGGGCTCTGGATGACATAATGACTAAATCTTATTCCCTCTCATCTTAGAAAAAGCTGTGCTTCCCACCCAGGCCCTCAAAATGGATTCATACAGAGCATGCAGAACCACATGCAAATCCACATCCACACCCCCACATGCACACCACCGAAACTCAGAGACCAACGCAGGAACACAGTATAAAGAAATGGCCCTCAGGTTTGGGGCAGTAGGAGTGTCCAGCCTGACATAAGGCCTCTTTAGGAAAAATAATACTAACTTTCCCCACAGATACAAAGTGACTCTCGAATGCACGACTTCGCATCTCCTTCCGGTCACCACATGTGAGACCACCTTTTATGCAACAAACCTAAGCAATGGAAAAGTCAGTTGTTTAAAGCCAGCTGGCTCTACTCATCTAAACAAAGGGGAAACTCATAGACCTACATTTCCTATGGCGTCAGGCTGTGCTCTAGCTTCAGCTATCACACAGGTACATATTTAAAAGCCACATTCCCTGCCCCGGCCTGGCTCTCAACAGACAAGAGCGTGGTTGGCTCCGAGGCTGCTGGGGCGTGCTCTGTGCATGGAGGCTCTGGCCTTTGCCCCTGACCACCAGTTCCCCAACTTCTCTCCCACTGCAGCGCCGCCACATCCTGCAGTAACAGGAAGGGGGACGAGTCCCTGCCTGCAGTTGGTGGTGTGGTGCTGCATAGAACTACCTTTGGCATGAGGACAATCTTGATTATATGATGACTGAAACAGAATCACATTGTTTTAATGTATCAGTGTTAAATTAGAAGCTGAATTTTTGTTCATATTTGTCTTGAGTTTTTAGTGAAATACCTTCTTAGTGAAATACCTTTTGCTTACTTGGGTATTCACTCTTTAATTGAGTGTAAGTTCTCTTTATTCAAAATCTGATAAGGAAAAAAGGCTCCAAGAAGAAAGGCCACGAAAGGGAAACACAGGAACCCAAGGAAGAAATGGCTAGACATAGCAAAATCATACAAAAATAAAGATAAACTGCAAGGTAAATAAGGGTTAAGCAATGCCACTGAGAAGGAAATGAAAGCAATAAAAGAAATGAGAAGAGCAAATGCTTAAATGGAAAACAAAGGCGTCAGAGGATTAGAGAAGATGTAAAGGAAGCAATGTACCCACAGTCAGACCCCTGCCACCATAACAAAAGTGGAGCAGCACACACAATTGTGCACATAGCACCACTAATTAAAATAACTTTCCTGGAAGCTATGGTCTGACTATCCCTGAAGTTCATGTGCTGGAAACTTAATCCCCAAAGCAACAGTGTTGAGAGGTAGGACCTGCAAGAGGCAATGAGGGCATGGGGGCAAAGGCCTCCAGAATGGACTGCTGCCTTCTCTGAGGAATGTTTGGTTGTTGAAGAAGCAGGTTTCTGATAAAAAAGGGAAGGATTTGATCTCTTTCGGTCTCTCTTTCTCTCTCTCTCTCTCTCTTCCCCTCTCTATCTTGAATTCTTCCAGTCTCCAGAACTGTAAGAAATACTTCTCTACTACTTAATTATCCAGTCTCAGGTATTCTGCACAAACCAGACTAAGACAGTGTTATAGTTTGGATCTGAAACTGCCCCCAAATCTCAGTGCAGCAAGATTCAGAGGTGGGGCTTTTGGGAAAAATTGGACTGTGAGAGCTATAACCTCATCAGTGGATCAGTCCACTGATGGATTAATAATTGAATGAATTTATGAGTGTTAACTATAGGCAGGTGGGTGTGGATGACTGTAGCAGCCACTGTGGACCTAAGTCACTGGGATCTTGTTGTCGGGAACTATATTTTATACCTGTTCTTTCTCTCTCTTTCCATCCCCTACCTTCTCTCTCCCTCTCTTTCTGCTTCCTGGTTTCCATGAGCTGAGCAGCTTTCCTCTGCCACATCTTCCACCCAGATATTCTGCCTCATCTCATTGCTCATCCAGAGCAATGGAGTTGGCCATCAATGGACTGAGACCTCTGAAACTGTGAGCCAAAACAAATCCTTCCTCCTCTAAGCTGTTCTTAGCAGGTATTTTAGTCACAGTGATGAAAACTGACTAACACAGATACTGACATGAACCTAATACCTGATTTAAATGTGGTGGGGAAGCATCCACTAACTGATTGAAATCATCATTACCGACACACATCGTAGTAAAGTTGTTTGACCATGAAGTAAAGAAAGACTCCTCTGAGCAGCAGGTAGGTAAAAAAAATCCATCTGGCTTTTGTTTTCTTCATAGCCATGTTGGAAACATGAAGACAATTGGGGGAGCTCCAAGACTAAAACAAACACAAACAAACAACAACAACAAAAAAAAAACAGCAACAACAAAGTCCCAAGACCCAAGGATTTTATAGCCAACCAAGCTGTCAACACAAAGTTCTGAGTGTGATGTTAAGGAGCTCAGTAACCAGACTTCCAGGACGTGTGCCTGAGGACTCTCAGAGCATGAGGCCCACTCAGTCCTGGATCCAAGGCCAGTGCAGTGACTGGGGTCGGATCTAGTGTTGGACATGCTGAGGTCCAGGGGACACAACTGACTAACCTGGGATGGAGGACGGCAGGGGCGGGCAGAGCTGACCACCACTGTGGGAGGGGGATCATGTGCCCTAGGCAGGCACTCGATGAATCAGGGCATCTGATGGCCCTGCTCAGTTGCAAATGCTGAGAAATAACGCATTATTGATTAGAGTAGGTCAGAGAAGAAAGAGGGAGAGGGAAGATTCTAATGTCATCATTGCCATCTAAAAAGTAATAATGGAGTGAAGCATACAATATTAAATTTACAGAACTGGGGCTGGGCTCAGTGGCAGAGTGCTTGCCTAGCATGTGTGAGGCACTGGGTTCTATCCTTAGCACCACATGCAAAAATAAGCAAATAAAATGAAGGCATGCTGTCCCTCTATAACAATAACAGCATATTTTTTTTAATTTACAAGGGTAGCCAACAAAACAAAAATAAACGCTGTGAATATGATGGCTCTACATGAGAAGCAAAGAAAACAGACCTTACAATGACCTTAAAAAAAAAAAAACCTAACAACTAAAATAAAACGTAAAATAATATGATAGCTTGTATTTTAATCATTAAATAAAAATAGAATTAAGTCATCTAATTGTAAAGGAAAAGCCAAGTCCAGAGTGTGCGCAAGAGACACTCCCCAAAAGAGGGATTCGGAACTAAAAGACAAAGTCCAGAGAAGAAAGAGCAAATGAAAGGAAGCTGTGGTCCTGATGTTAAAATGGGACCGAGTCGGATCTGGCCCCAAACATTAGATGTGGTGAAGGATGCTCTAGGGCAACAAGTCCCAGCAACAATGCTCAGAGACACCAGAGACTCAAGAAGACAGACACAGGAGGAAGAGATCGGGGTTCGCCTGTGAGCACGGAACGAATCCACTGGCAAGCCGGTGAACAGCCAGAACAAGATGCGGTGGCAAACCGGGAAATATGTCCATACACAGCCGTAACAAAGGCTGATCTTGCTGTGAAGGGCTCCCCGGCAGATGAAGGAAACAACCTCAAAGAGAAAACTAAGGATGGAGGTGGTTCAGAGGAACCCAACGGAGGATAACCCTTAAACATGGGGGGGGGGGACAAAGAACAACTCTTCCTTATGCAAATATGAAAACTAGTTACCAACATTGCACAGCCTGCAGGATGTACCACTAACCAGCTGAGCAAGAGCCCTGGTTGGGTGGCGCATGCGCAGGCAGCTGTAGGGAGGTGGCATCCTTCATCCCGAATCTGGTGAAGACCATAGAACGCTCCAAACAGGAGAGACCCAGGGGCACATCCACACGCTCTTCAGGGGTGTCAGTCATTATAATCACCAGGTCTCAGCAGTTCCTAGGCCCAGAGGGACTTGATTTAGCAAATAAAAATACAGGGCACCCAGTTGAATTTCAGATAAACAGCGTAGGTTTTTTTTTTTTTTTTTTTTTTTTTTTTTTTTTTTTTTTTTTATGTAAGTATGTCGCGTGCACTATGCTTATCCTTCAGTTTATCTGGCAACTCTATAAATAAATGTCTAGACTGGCCAAGATGTCGAGAAGCAAAAAGCATTCTCCATAAGCGAAGCCTGATTTTGAGAACCCCACCCTTGAGCAACTGCATTTTTAACAAAAAAAAAGGTCACTGTGCAAAGTACCCAAAGAGTCCAGCAGTTGGCTGAGAACAACTCACAGTGTTTCCTCGAGCTAGTAATGTGTCTATCCACACGCCTGCCTCTTCCCTCAGGAAACACCGTGGCCAGGGTGGTTTCCCGGTCACCGCACCCAGCTCAGTGGAACCTGGAGGAGCACCCGTGTTGCCTTCTGGCCACCCACAGCCACATCACCCAGGGCGTGCAGAGCTGCTGGGCACCATGGACCATGCCTGTGTCAAGAAATGCAATGCTTCCCCCACCGTTTTCACACGCCCGGGCAGAGCACGTTGGGCTTTGTTTTGTTTTGTTTTAAACCCCATGTTGAGGATCTGATAAGTGGTCAGTGGTGGTGGTTTCTAAAAGTTCTCCCCACGTGCCTATTTGGGCATACTGAATGACAAACTCAGCTCTGACTGGCTCGCTCTTGGGAGTTGCGGTGAACAAAAGCTATCTTCTCTGTTCTGTGTTTTCTAAAATATAATACTTTCTTAAGGCAAAAGTTATTTTACCTGTTAAAGCGTGGTAAGGTAGACTTCCTTCAGGACCACTGCAAAGGATGTCAGGACCAAGGCAGTAGGAGATAGAGGTTGGGCCCCACTCACAGTGACGTGGAAATTTATAGCCAAGGATCAGGGTGGAGATCAGTGGGTAGAAAATGACTAAGCAGAGACATGAGGGCAGAGGAGGACTGTGGCTAAAACCACACAGCGAGATTCTTCCTGAAGGTAGCCCGGGTGATCAGACATCAGCTGAGCAATGGGTGAGGATAAGGAACCTGATCAGATATCCCCAGGGCAATGAAGGGTGGGATTTGCTGGCTAAACTGGCTTATCAGGATTCTTGCTAAAGTTGGGCAATGCAGAAAAGAACACAAAAGCCCCAAAGCCAAGGATATTTGAGATATGAGCTCAAGGAACCTCGGGAGAGGTTGTGGGAAGAACAACACAGGTGCATGCATGCACGCCCTTACAAAGGCAGGCTCTTTTTGTCCCCTACTCCAGTGAAATGACTTTCTTTCCTTTCCAGAAACTTCTTTAATGTTCATAGGTGTGTCCTGTTTCTACAAAGACCTCTAATTTCTCCAACACTTACCTGGACATGCGTCTAATTTCCCGTGAAGTTTTGAAGTCTTTAAAATATGGCACAACTTTCAAGAAAGGCTTGGAAATTCTCCTGATACCTGTCCCTACTCCTCTGACATGCCTGGTGCCTCCCTCTGGATCAGCTATAACAGACCTTCTGCCCCAATTCCCGATGCCCACCATCTTAGAACACCATTCGCTCAGTACGGGTGGCCATTGCTCTGGGGACACCGATGGATATTTACAGAAGAACTTGAAGGTGCACCTCTGCAAAACTGGGGGCACACCAAAAGTTACCTGTCCCAGAGAGGGAGGGAGTCTGCCTCTCTAGTATGTTCTGTGGCTTGCGACGATGTTGCATGTTCTTTGGGCCACGCTTCCTCCTTGGGACAGGAGCACTGCCCTTGGCAAACGCAGGAGGAATTATCCAGGCTAACAATATGTAGCATGCCTGCTATTATAAAGCTCCTTCCATGTGTTTCTCCACGACACTTTTCCTCAAAAAGAACCCTGCCCTTTAGCACAGCACTAGACGTCACGAAAACATGTTAATTCTTATCAGATGTGCCATCCAGAAATTTTCTTTTCTTTTCAGTTAAGTGACATTTTGCAAATAGAGTCATTGAGGAGAGTGGCTTGGAAACTGAGAGAAAACCTGAATAAACCCTGAGCCCAGCTGAGTTTTGTTGTTGCTCATGGCTAAATTTAAAAATCAGGACTGCTGGCGAGCACACGGCGGCATAGTACGTTTTCAGAATCCTGCCATCTATGGTGTAGACAACAACTCTGACGTGGGGTCATGATGACAACTGTTCCCTAGGTTGCTCTTTAGGGATTTGAAGGACACTTGTTTAAACCATGGACTCTTCACCTGGTCCTGCATCAGTGTCCTGAGACTGAAAACCTCACCTTCAGACGTGCTAATGCTATTTTCTGACTTGTGACCCACAAGGAGTCATGAAGATTGTCTCTGCATGTGCAAACACTGGTTGTTCACCCTCATTCACCTTCTCTTGTGCCTTAACTCAGCTTCTTCATTCCATAAACACCCCTAAACCCTGTCCTCAGGGAGGCAGATTTGAGACTGCCTTGTGAATAGACGCCTTCTCTATTACAAAACTCTTTTCAGAGATTGTCATACCACACAGTGGGCAAAACAGCCTCAGGAAACAGTTTCAGGAAGAATGATCCCCACATGCCCATTGCTCAGAGGCCGTTATTGCTAACCTTTCACAATAGATGCTGCTCATATTTTTGTCATTTTGCCTATAATTATAGACACCATGAAATTTTACTCTGAGCATTTCAAAAGCCACCACAATAATCTTAAAACATTGTTTTATACGGTCATAATTATCATGGACACAGAAAATCAGCAAACATTCTCAACTTCATTCAACACCCAGTCTATATTCAAGTGTCCCTGTGGTCCTGTGAATGTCCTCTACAGTTGGTTGGTTCACCCTTTGAGTCAACAGAATCGCACCTTGCATTCACCTGGTACGTAGAGGAAAGCCAACTTCTCCATGCACATTTCACTTCTGCTGTCCTTCACATTGATAGTTGAACAGGGCGAGCGCAGAAGATTTTGGCTATAAGTAACCAGAGGACCAAACACAAATAGGTCACATGATACACACATGTGTGGGAATTTGTCATTCTACATAATGAAAGGTCAGGAAATGGGGCGACTCCACAATTAAACATGAAGTAGCGATGTCAGTGTTATTTTTCTGGAGTGAAGCAAACTTTCCTACAAGCCTCCCTCAGAACTTCCCTCACATCTCATTGCCACAACTGTGTCACAGCCTCGCCCCAAGCCAATCACCAGCAAAGAGAGTAAAGCAAAACTATTGTCTTCAATCCATCAAAGTCCACCCCACTGGGACTAAGGTGAGCCAAAAACAGCATGACCTCATGAAACCTGGATGACACAGGTAGCCTGTGGCTGGCAGTGTGGGGGGAGGCTGTTGAAGAGGTCTTGTCCTAACAGACTTCATCCATTCTCAGTCCCACCTAATAGCTCTGGCTTCGGTTTCTCCTGGATTTTTCACCCATGCTGGAGATTCGAGTTCGCGATGAAAAGCTAAAATGGAGTGTGGAATGCCTGTGTTTCAGTGGCGACCATGACCAGGCGTTGCTCACCCATGTGCTAATTGTAAGGTGTGTCTATGTTGAGGCTTGTCCAACTCAGGCCTCTGCGGTGTAGAAGTACATCTGAACTCAGTGACAAAGTGGTCCCAGACTAGATGCCATTGGATAATGTACATATATACAGCAAAATAAATTCCTAAGAGACAAGTCAACTGAAAATTGTTTGGGAGTCATTAGTAGAGGAACAGCGCAGGAAAAAGAGAACATAATGGTAAGTTGTCAAGTCACCACCTCTGTGTCTGGCCATGCCCTCATATTGTAGGGGACACTTAAACAGTAGAACCCCATCTGAGGAGCGAGGAGTTGGGGTGAAGGGAAGTGAGTAAGTTAACCAAGGGCACGGTCTGGGTATGTTTTGTAGAATAGGGCTGTTTGTCCTGAGCAGAGGCTGATGGTGCATGTTAAGGAACACTGGAGAGTTGTTCTGGGCAGGCTGGGTGTATGGTTTAAATATGAGGCATCCTTCATGTGAGAACAATGTTAGAAGGTTTGGGAATGATTGGATTGTGAGAGCTGTGATCTAATCAGTGGATTGGTCCATTTGATGAATTAATAATTTGAATGGCATAATGGTGGCTATTGTAGGCAGGTACAGCATGACTGGAGGAAGTAAGTCACTGAGGACATGGTTTCAGGGTCTATATGCTGTCCCTGCTGGGTGAATTTTTTTCTCTGCTTCCTTTCTCTCCTTAACTGAGCAGTATTTCTCTGCCTTGCCCTTTCACCTTAATGTTCTGCCTCACCTCAGGCCCAGAGCAGTGGAGTTGGCCAACCATGGACTGAACCTCTGAAATAAACTTTCTCCTCTAGGTCATTCTTGTTAGGTTTTTTCTCACAGCAACAAAAAAAATGACTAACAAAAATTGGTATTGAGAAGTGAGATCTTTGCTCACTAACCTGATCATGTGATTTGGAAGCATTTGTTACTGGTTAGTGAAAGGAGTTTTTGTAAGCAGAACTTAGTGGACAATTCTGGTGGGAACTTAGAAGACAGCTAAGACTGGGATCATGAGGTCTCAGAGGGAAACTCTTGAAAACTGGATTGGCAGTCATTCATGTTACATTCTGTCAAAGAGTTGTCTACACTTTGCTATGCCCATGTTCTGTGAGGCTGAATTTAAAGGCGATGTGATGGACTTATTAACCTGGCTAAAGAAATTTCAAGACAACCCAGCATTCATGCAGTGGCACAGATATTGCTGATGGCTTTTAATCAAGTTTACTGTGATAATCAGGAGGAGAAAGATTTGAGACTCTTGCAATTCCACCAGAAAAGTGCCTGTATACTAGAGCCAAGGAAGTTCTGGTTGTTGAAGAGATTACAGTTACTAAAGAGATGCTAAGTACTTTACACAGAGACAATGGGAAAGATGGTTTGAGATCATCTCAGGAAGTGGCAAGATCACCTCCATTACAGGTTCAAGGGTGTAAAAGTGAAACTTCCTTTAAGAAGAGAATATGGGGGCACCTTGCTTGCACAAGGATTCCTAGAAAATTGATTTGCCATGCTCAGCCATGTTCACTGCAACTGGCAAGGACATAGGGGTCAGGTTATATAAGCCCTTTGCAAAGAACATTATGATGCCATGTGTCCCTCAGGCTAGATGCAGGACTTCTTTGCCCAGCTGTACATTGGTCTTGCTTTGGTGCCATCCCTCCTTTCTATGCCTCCATTTCTCCCTTTTGGAATAGAAATGCTTACTCTCTTCCATTATATATTGGATATGTGTAACTTGCTTTTGATTTTTACAGGAGCTTACAGCCAAGACTTTGCCTTGAGTCACAGATGAGAGTTTAGACTTGGATTTTGGGCAATGCTGGAACTGTTAAAGACTACAAGAACTCTTGAATATGAGTTAAATGCAATTTTGCATTGTGAAATGAACATGAGCTTTTGGGGGCCAGTAGCAGAATGTTATGATTTCAATGTAAGGTGTCCTCTGAAAGCTCATGTGTGAGACAATGTGGGAATGTTCAAAGGTGAAATGATTATATTATGAGAATTATAACCTAATCAGTGGATTAATCCATTTGATGGACTAATAATTCAAATGTATTAATGGATGGTAACTGTAGGCCTACATAGGACATGACTGGAGGAGGTAGGTCACTGAGGGTTTGACTTTGGGGTTTATATTTTGTCCCTGATGAGTAAAGTTCTCTCTTTCTGCTTCCTGGCTGCCACAAACTGAGCAACTTTCCTCTGCCACACGCTTCCACCATGATGTTCTGTTTCATTTCAGGACCAGAGCAATGGCTGACCTTGAACTGAACCTCTGATACTGTGAGCCAAAACAATCATTTTATGCTCTAAGTTGTTTTTTGATCACAGCAATGAAAACCTTACTAAGAAAATGTGGACAGTCCAAGGATATGGAGAGTGAGAACTCCTCAGAGTCAGGTGGGGAAACTTGAATTCAAAGTGATGGATGGTTGGCTGCAACTGAGGGTTTCAGAAGTGAAGAAGAATACCAAGCTTTGCTGTATATTTTAGTCAGCTTTTTTGCTGCTATGACCAAAAGACCTGCCAAGAACAATTAGAAGAGAACAAATTTATTTTGGAGCTCATAGTTTCAGAGGTCTCAGTCCATGGATGACCAACTCCATTCCTTGGGGCCTTGAGATAAGGCAGGACATCATGGCAGAGCAAAAGAGCTGGGAACATAGTGCCAGGAAGCAGAGAGAGAACTCTGCTCAACAAGGACAAAATATAAACCCAAAAAGTATGCCCACAGGGACCCACCTCCTCCAGATACACCTGACCTACAGTTACTACCAAGTTAATCCCTATCGGGATTAGCACACTGATTAGGTTAAGGCTCTCCTAAACCAGTCATTTTACTTCTACACTTTCTTGAATTTCTCACACATGAGCTTTTGGGGACTCCACATATCTAAACAATAACAGAGACCAAGGGCATGAAGAGAAAAGTCAATGAGAAGGAACAGTTTGCAGAAAGAATGATGAAGACCAGGGCCACATATAGGGAGAAGTGAGCAGAAAGTCCTAGGAATCCTGGTGCTCACAAATGTTGGGCTTGGCTGAGAGTCCGCTGTTCCTCTCTTGAAGTCTTTAACTTTGAATGTGTCTTGTAAGAGCAGTTTGATGAGATGGGGCAAGTGCTACAGCCCTAGAGGCTTGGAGCCTCAGCTCAGATGTAGTCCCACTTTCACCATTTCCCTTGTCCCTCCTGAGCTGGCGGTGCTCCATCTAAGGGTGGACATAGAATGAGCCCCCTACAGGGACCTGGCTCCACCCACTGTACAGACCATGCATTGGCCATGAGCCTGGTTGTGCCCAGTCCTGGACTGACGGTGGGGGACTGTAGATGCCTCTGTGGGTCTGCACTTGCTTATGAGAATCCTCCTGAAGCATGAAGCAGGACATTTAAAAGGAAATAAATTACCACTGCAGGTCGAGAAAGAAACCTCTGAAGAAATAAAAGTTTTATATTTTAGTGTCTTTAAGAATACTTTTTACCGTGATTGTTTGTACAAGAGACCCACATTTTCATTTTGCACTGGACTCTGCGTGTCATGTGTCTAGTCCTGGACAAAAATGCCATGCAATGGAAAAGAAAAGTAATAAGCCAAGATTGTGCTAAGGTTTCTGGGGTGAACGACGGGTGGGAACATCTGACAAAACCCAACATGTCTGTGGAGAAAAGACGGCCATGGGCTCAGAGGTCAGATGGCCTGAGCTTGAGAATATTTCCACGTAACTTAGCAATTGACCTATTCAGACAAGCCGCCAAAATCCGCCAGCTACATTTTCTTCTTCTGTACAATGGAGGTGAACTAATAGATTGGTGAGGACCCATGGAAAATGGGGAGCTTTGCATTTGCCAGATGGCAAATTGGTATTGTTACTGGTCATTTTAAATGTACCATTTCAACTGGTGATAGGTGCCTCTGCATTCTCGTCATTCTTGTCAGACTTTTCTGGCACTATCCCTCACAGAAGATTCCCAGTTGGCTAGGTCATCTCTGTCCCCTACACCTCACCACTTTCTGTTGAGTAATGACACCAACTTTGCTTCTGATACCAAATAACCTTATATCCAAAGCTATTCTAAAGGATTCTGAGATGAAGGCCATCCCAATGAAGGTGAACTTGAGCAGACCCCTTAAAACACATCTAAAAGCAATACCAGAGCTCGCATTGAGGGTGGAGAGTGAATGAGGCCATGGAATGGCATCCTACGTAGCAGTGAATGGTACCTACGTCTAATATTAAGGACAGTAGGGTGGACTGGAAGTATTGAGATGTATGTGTTTGTATTCCATTCTTTCCTGGACAGGTACATGTGGCACAAAAACTTCCTTTCAAATCAAGTGTGGTCGTAAAATACAGTCTAGAATCTCCAATGTTTCAATTGGTACAATTTCAGGGAGAAACAGAATCACAGCTCTGCAAAGGACCTGTGGAGCCCGCCCAGTCAACCCTTCATCTCGCAGTTGAGGAAATTAAGGGCTACGGTATTGTGACATCTTACTCAAGACCAAACAGAAGCTCATCAGTATCTTCCAACTAAAAGTCAGTGCCATTTTCATCGAGTGCTATGTGAAACATGTTTTTGTGACTGTCCAGATGCCCCTGTGTTAAAAGCATGGTTCCCATTCTGTGGTTCTCTTTGGAGGTGGAACCTTTTGGTGGTGGGGCGTAGAGGGAGAAAGTTAAGTAGTCGGAGATAGAGCATGGAAAGGGATGTTGGGAACCTGGTCCCTTTTCTTCCTCTCTTTTGTATCCCAACGATGAGGTGAGCAGCTTCCTCCGTAGTGTTCATGCCACGATGTGCTGTCTCATCAGAGGCTCAAAAACAATGGGCCAGTCAACCATGGCCTGAGATCTCTAAAACTCTGAGACAAAAAAAACCTTTCCCCCATTTAATAGTTGACTACTATCTCAGGTATGCTGTACAGTGATGGACAGCTGACTTTCCATGTCATGACGATTTTTACATCATCACATCTTTTGAATTCCTTCCATTGTGAGGTGTAGTTTAAGTCACCTCACCTTAAATCTGGGCCACTTTAGCAATAGAATGTAGCGTGGCTTCTGAAGCTGTGAGGAGGACTTTCTGGCTTCCATCTCATTCTCTCTGGTCACTCACTGGAACACTGTGCTGCTGCAAGGCCACCATGTGGTACAGAAGCTGAAGCCTCATGAAGAGGCCACTTGTAGGTGATACCTCTGACAGCTGAGGGTCAGGTGGCAACCAGCATCAACTGCCAGACATGTGAGAAGAGTCCCTGGCTCACAGCATTTCCAAGCATCATAAAGTGGTTGTTTGCTGCCACTAAGTTTTAGGGCAATTTGTTATGCAGCAGTAGGAATAGAAACAGCACTTTTTCCCTTCCAATACAGACTTCTGGATGGAAAGCTAGGAAGAAATACTCATCCCTAGTCTATTTTATCTTCACTTAAGGCCAACTAAAGCCAAAATACTATATTTGATTTGAAAAGAGAAGTGAAATAAAACTTGGTTCTGAATTTTAAATCTCAGCAGCACAGATTCTTTGAGGAGCAAATATAGGGCAATTTTTTAGTAAATGTTGTAAGATTTTCTGAAGATGATAAACACTTATTTAGCAGTGCCTTGCCCAGGCAAATATATAGGTAATTAATCATACATACACAGCATTCTTTTCTGTGGAGAATTTTTTTGGGTGAAAAAATGCAAATATGAAAAATATTTTACATACACAAAAGACAAATACGTTAAGAAGTATGTGAAAATGAAAGTAAACACAGTGATTCACTGCTCTAAAGTACAGTGCAGCTGACTTGCTTTCATAGCATAAATGCTATAGCTTGCATCTTGAGTGTCCCCAGTAGGCCCATGTGTTAAAGGCTTAGTTTCCACTTAGTGCTAGTGGGAGGTAGTGGAATCACTAAGAGGTGGGACCTCATGGGAGGACTTTAGATCATTGGGGCATGCTGTGAATGCGATGGAAGAACCCAATGCCTTCCTTTCCCTTTCCTTGCTTCCTGGCCATGTGGTTAGAAGTTTTTGTTCTGTCATGTGCTCCCCACCATAATGTGTTGTCTCATTCAAAGCAACAGGGCCCACTGACCATGGACTGTAACCTCTAAAACTACAAGTCAAAATATACCTTTTGTCTTTAAGTTGATTATCTCAGGTATTTTGATATAGTAGCAGAAAGCTGACTAACATAGTATGCATTATTATTTTCTGTCAAATCGCTCATAAACCAAATAGATCCCAGCAAAGTGGGATGAAGACTTGTGTTGGTTTGAAACATTCTCAGCTGCCACTGAACTTGCCTGATAACAATGTGGCAGGGACTACGGACACACTCAGAAACAGGAAAACCAGAGCAATGAGTTAAGTGGTTTTATTCACTTCCTAGTGTTTCTGTCACATTTTACCTCAAACATGGAGACTGAAAACAACAGAAATTTATTGTCTCATTAGTGGAGGCTATTAATCCTAAACTGAAGTGTTGGCAGGGTCATGCTGCCTCTGCAGGCTCCAGGAGGCTCCTTCCCTGCCTTTCCCAGCTCCTGGTGGCTCCAGCCAGCTTTGGCACCTTTGGGCTTGCAGCCTCATCGCTTCAGTTTCTGCCTTACTGTCCTCTGTGTGCGCGTCTGTCTCCTTTTCCCTGCTGGTAAGAACGCCTGTCGGGTTGGGAGAGTCCCCCTACTTAGGTACGAACTCATCCTAACTTGGTTACATGTGGAGACACCCTATTTCTGTAGAAGGTCACATTCATGTTTCCATTTAAGTTCAACGTATCTGTTTGACAGACAAAATCCAAACCACAGCAATGTCCTATGAAAGGATCTAAATTAAAGCTTGTGGCTGTGAGGAGGAGACCATAATTATTTGCAGGGCATTCCTTCTGCTACCTCTTGTGTAGTCAGAAAAAAACTTGGGTTTAAATACTGCCTAGTTGTGATACTGTGAAGAAGTCACTTTACTTCTCCAGTCTGAGAGAAGGGAGGACTGAGCCAGACAAGAGGCCCTCAGCAAGCAGCATGAGCATTGCCCGGTGGAAAACACTGAAACCAGACCCTGGATGGACCCATGAGCCAGAATTTGCATTTTACCAGCTCTCTAGATAATTTGGTACACATTAAAGCTTGAGCAGCACTTAGCATGATCCTAAGGGCATAATAATTTTCCAATAAATGCTAATCCCCTCTACTCATAAACACTATGAAAGCACTTGGATAAAATAGCTTAGTTCACATTTAATTTAATAACTAGGGACTAAAACGAACAAGGAGGAAAATAGGCCATTCTTAAACTAACTTCCTCCTCCAAAAAGAAATTGGTTAACAAACAACAGCTGGGGGAAAGAATCAAACTTTCAGTACTCTTTGGGAAATCTCAGGCTTCGTTTTTATTTAAGGAAAAGTCACTCAGATCTAATAGAGAAAATAAATCCAAAGATGAGGGATAGCTTGGATACATTTTTTTTTTAAAGATTTTGTTATCTAAAAATAGCAGGTGAGTTCAGTGTTTACCAGTGTATCATTCTTGTGGAAATGTATATATGCATATACATTTTTTTAATGTGAAAAAGCAAAATAACCTTAGAAATTGTCTCTCCGTCTCTTGAAATTACAACAAAAACAGCTGAACAAACAAAATAACTGACTTGTCCTATGTGGATTTATTCACAGGATTAAGGTCACTGAATAAAATATCACCCTAAAAACTGAAGAGACAGGTGAGTGCAGTAGCCCCTCCATATGCACAAAGGATACATTCCAAGGTCCACATGGGAGACCTGGAACCACAGGAGCAAGGAACCCTATACATATTTTGCTTTTTCATATTCATGCATAGAGTTTAAATTTATAAATTAGGCACAGAAATAGATTAACAGTAGTAAATAATGATGAAATATAGAACAGTTACAGCAATATATTGCAAAAAATTGACAAGTATCACTACCTTTGGGGGGGCATTATTAAGTAAAATTTGGATTACTTGGTCACAGGCATGGCAATACTGTGATATTAGTATATAGTATAGTCAATCTGGGACCCAAATGACTGCTATCACCTAAGAAGCAGATAGCTTATTCATTATGGATATGCTGGACAAGGGGATGATTCACTTCCCAGGTCAGATGGAGCTCAATTGCTGTATGCAATTTAAAACTGAAGAATTTTTATTTTTGGAATTTTCCAATTCATATTTTTTGGATTATGGTTGACTATGTGTAATGGTAACTGCAGAATGTGAAACTAACCGGTAAAAGGGATCCACGGTATTGAGAGTACACAGATCAGCTTACCTGAGGCAGAAGCTGCTGGAGCAAGTAATAGGTAAGAACACCTAAATGGTACTTTTGGTGAATTGCTGGGGGCTGAAGGTAGATTAATTTGAGAGTTAAAACTGCTGGAGGCCCATGGTTTCTCATGGAGTTTTCATGTTTTTACTTCCAGGACCACCCATGATTCTCATGACGAAGATAACAGAAAAATATTCTCATGTTTGGCCAGGGGAAATGAAAAAGTAACCATCTTGAAATATATCTAGAGCCTTTTTTCATTCCTTTACCCAGTAAGACAAAAGACTACCAGCACATTATCCAATTTAAGAAGGAGTTCCTACGGAAACCCACAGTCAACCAGGGAGACAAAACCAAGGATGAAGAAAGCTGAAACTCTGACACCTGTAGCTACAGCAGATAATAAGTACAGCCTAACTTCAATATGAAAGTGCACATCAGAGGCCTTTCTACCTCAGATCCTGTTGCCCACTACATCAAACTCAAAACTGCAAGGCATGTCGTAAGCTAAAAAAAAAAAAAAAAATCAGAAAAGGCAAAGCAAGAATAAGAACCAGAGGTTTTAGAAACACCATATTAGGAACTGTAAATAACTATGAAATAAGTTAATTTCCTAATTATAAATATATAAGTATATAATGAAAAGCTGCATGGAAATGGAGATTCTAAAGAAAATAAAAAATAAAATACAAAGACAAGCCTAGAATTAAAAAAAAAAAAAAAAAAAAACAAAAAAAAACAAAAAAAAAAAACTTCTGTAACAGAAATGAAGAAGATCTTTCATGGGCTCATCCACAGACTGAAGATAGGTCAATAGAAACTTCCCAAACTGAAATGAAAAGAGGAAAAGAATTTAAAAAGCAAGAGAGAATATTCACTGAAGGAATAAGCACTGAAGGACAATTATAAAAATAATAACATATGCTAATGGAGTTTCAGAAGAGGAAAAAGAGAAAGGGCCCCAAAATATTTAAAATAATAATTGCTGAGCATTTTCTAAAATTGTTAATAAAAATCAAACCACAGATTAGACACTAGGGAACACTAAACCAGAAAAATAGCAAAAATACTGCCAAGAAGCAAAGATAAAGAGAAAATCTTGAAGAAGCTGTAAAAGAACAAGGAAAGCATCATATAAAATTTTGAGTAAGTAACCAGCAAGCAGGAGGAGTGGAGGGAAAGTTTTGAAAGGAAATACCCACAAATCTAGAATTTTGTGTCCAGCAAAATTATCCTTCATAAATGGTGAAGAAATAAAGACTTTCTCAAATAAACCAAGACTGAGGTGGTTTGTTGCCAGTAGTACTGGCTTGCAAGAAATGTTGAAAGATGTTCTTCAGAGGGAAGGAAGAGATTGTAGGTCAGATGCTCAGATCTACACAAAGAGAAGAAAAAGCCAGACCAGGAATAAATGAAGACTCTTAGGCTGTCCTCAGAAGCCCTTGCTGTTGACAGAGTGGAATTCTACCTGAGCCAGGTGTCCCTGAAAAACAGAGGTTAAGAAATCTACAATCTCTTCCTCCTATGACTTAAACAAGGTTCACTGGAGCCCCTTTGTTACCTGTGACACAGACCCTCCAAATTCATATTCTCTACTCATAAATTAGCTGACCTAGTTTGTCCCCACAGACTAATGAGAACAACATTTTTGTTTATCAATATTTGGTGAAGTGTCTCTCCCCTTCCCTTCCCCCCAGAATCTGGCCCGCCCTGGGCCCCAGCAAGTATGGCCTTAGGCCCCTCTGCCCACAGACTTCCTCAAGCTTCCCCACACCAGTGCTTCCTAGATTTGTTCACTCCTCTTTGAAAACCCAAGCCCCATTGCCTTAGTCTCCAAACACCTGCGGGTTTGGCAGTCAGAGCTTCTACAGCACTAGTCTCTCTCCTCATGCCTGCCCCAAATAACCCTGTAATGATCCTTTGGAAAGAAGTCCTTTGCTAAGTCCTGCTTTGTTTTTACTTGATACTGTAAATTGGCCTCCTGTTTCTTGGCTCCCTGTCAGAGCTTGCCCGGGTCGCACTTGCATCTGCTGGAGATCAGCCCTGCTCACATCCTGTCCTGTCCGGTCTGAGCACATTTCTGGGAAGGACACCCTTTTGCCTTTCAATACTCAGCACCAAGAGTTTTGCAGCCTTGCTCTTGGGACATTGGAACAGAAGTAACAGATCTCTGCACTCATTGCTGCTGTGACTATCTCTGCGTGCCTCTCCCAGTCGATGTGTTTTCTGCCTCTCTAGTAAAGGGTTCCCTTTTCATTTCTTAGACAAGCATTAGATTTTTCCATAGATTTTTCCATATAGAGGCATACACTTAAAATTAACCTTACATAGTATTGGGCCTCCTGTCATCTGTTTCAGATGGAGAATTAGAAGATCATTTGTCCTCGGGAAAAAGACTGAATGCTTTGTTCAGAGATGAAGATTATGAATTGAATCAAAAGATAGATTTTGGAACCTGGAATTCTCCAGATTTTATTGCCAGGAGCTGTGATCAAAGTGTTTACTCTTGTTGAAATTATGTAATATTCTGTAATTTCGATATCTCTGTAAAGCTGTTTTAAAAAAATCTGTGTTGTGAGGGAAGTCAGAAAACATATTCCATATTTGTTTTCTCACTCAAAATGTTTTGTTGAATACTTGCCCTGTGCCATGGGCCAGGCCTGACATGTGGCCATAGCAGTGAACAGATCAGGAGCTCTCTGTCCCTCCTTCGTGGAACTCAGTTTTTAGCGAGAGAGAGGGTTTTAAAATAAGTAATTAACATTTCTAAATTACAAAAATGAAAACTGCTGCCAAGCACACCACCTGCCAGGGGACTGGAGTCAGGTAAGGCTGGAAGAAATGGGAACAAGTAGGGTCTCCGAGAGCTCAGGAGCAGTTTGGGAGGGGATAAGAAGAGTGATGGGTTAGTAAGTGAGCTGTGCAGAGATGGGGTCCCTTGAGCCCAAGGACCCGGTCCACTCTCTAAGTGGAGATGGAAGTCTGAGAGGCTAGCAGTATTTTCCACAAACAAATCACTTACTATTTATGAATTGAAGAATGCTGCTTCCTGGACATGTTACAGGATATAACTTAAATTCTGAAAAGTGGTCAAAGGGGGCTGAGGATTAATAGTCTAAGAGTTGGTGGGAAAGATACATTCAGGCGGCCCCTTGACGGTTTTCACATTTGAACACTGTTCTTCAGAATGATCTGTTATTTATAGCTGGTTACTGAAACTGTTCAAAGATGAATGGAGGAAACTTTTACTGGGAGAAGGGAGTGGGAGAGAGGGACCAAAAAGAAAACTAAAAGAGAGTTTGTTTTAGTCAGCTTTTTTGCTGCTGTGGCTGAATGATCTGACCAGCACAATCATAGAGGAGGAAGGTTTATTTGAGGGTTCATGGTGTCAGAGGTCTTAGTTCATAGAAGCCCGACTCCATTTCTCAGGGGTCCAGGTGAGGCCGAACATCATGGTGGAAGAGTGTGGCAGAGGGAAGCAGCTCACATCATCAGGAAGCAGAGAGAAAAGAGAGAGAGAGAGAGAGAGAGAGAGAGAGAGAGAGAGAGAGAGAGAGAGAGAGAGAGAGAGAGAGAGAGAGAGACTTCACTCTCCAGATAAAAAACATACCCCAAAGCCGGGCCCCAATTCCCACCTCCCCCAGCCATCTCTTACCACTTCAGGTAACCCCATCAGGGATTCATTCACTGATTGGGTTGACTCTTACAACCCAATCATTTCTCCTCTGAACTTTCCTGCATTGTCTTACATGTGAACTTTGAGGGGACACCTCACATTCAAACCATAACAGAGTCTAAACACAAAATAAAATAAAGCAAAAAACAAATAAATCAAAGCTTGCGTTAGGCATCTTTTTGTTGCTATAACCAAAATACCTGAAAGAAACAACCTTGAAGGAGGGAAAGTTGATTTTGGCTCATGGTTCCAGGACCTACTATACTGGCGCCCTTGCTTTGGCCTGAGGTGAGGCAGAACATCTTGGTGGAAGGTGGAAGCAAGCAGCTCGCTTCAGGATAGTTGGGAAGAAGAAAGAGAGGAAGGGGCCAGGGACAAGAAACGCCCTCCCAGGGCATGCCCCAGTGACCTCTTTCTCCCAACTAGACCCCACCTCCTGCAGTTTCCACTACCTCCCAATAATGCCATCAGCTACAGATCTATCAATGGATGGATCTATTTGTAAGGTCAGAGCCCTCGTGATCCAATCACCATCCAAGAGCCCCGTCTCTGAGCATTGTTGTACCAGGGACCACGCCTTCGACACCTAAGACTCAGGAGATGCTGAACCACAACAAATTATGAATTCATGACAAATTCATGATTCCTCATTGTATTCCCTCAAGGTAAATCCAGTGTACATTCACTGAGGTTAGCGTGCTAACTCATGGGTTTACAGTGAACACAAACCAGTCAAGATGCCTGGAATTCAGATCTGCTGGCAAGAGATATTTAATAAACAAGTAAATAAATAATGAAACAAGGTTCAGTTCAGGGAGTGTGAAATGCCAGAACTTTGACAATTCTACTATAAAATGTAGATCTGAAACATGTGTGCCACTCAGTCCTTTAATGAATTCTCTAGGAATTCTACTAGATGATTCCTAGTAGTTTGGTGTTGGGGGGGAGGCTTTGATGTATATTTTTTCTCAGATTTTCCCCACTGGGCAGCAAAAGACACAGCCTGAGTGGAGTAAATATCATCCTCCTTTAAAAGCTCCATAAATTCTCATAAAGTCAACCCCAGGGTACGTGCAGCCTAAATGAAATGGATAATCTGCTCACAGCAACTTGAGTAGGCTTCCCAGCCTCTGTCTCACTGGTGGAGGCTTCTTGATTGATTTTCATGGTAGACTGGGTAAACAGGCTCCTTTGGGCGCTTTTATTAGGATACCACTGTGGATTTGAATATACATGTTCCTTCACAATTCACCTGTTGAAACCCAATACTCAATACCATGAGCAGTGGAAGCTTTTGAGAAGTGGTTCAGCTACGAGTGCTCTGCCCTTACCAACCAAACAGGTGCTCTCATAAAAGGCATTGAAAGGAGCAGGCTAGTCCTTCCGCTGTGTCTTCTGCTTAGGTTGCATCAACAAGCCACCACCCTGGAAGCAGACAGAGGGCTCTTAACACAGGAGTATCTGCTGCTGACTTGCATTTCCCAGACCCTGGGACTGTGAGAAATAAATTCGTGTTGCTTATAAGTTACTTGGTTTTCTCCTCCATTGTTATAGCAGTCTGTTAGTCAGCTTTGCATTACTGTGACTAAAATATCTGGCAGAAATAACTTAAAACGAGCAAAGGTTTACTTTGGCTCACAGTTTCAAGGGTTTCCGTCCATGGGCACTTACCTCGGTTGTTTCTGGACCTGTGGGTGAGGTAGAACATAACCGAGGGGAGCCAATGGAATAGAAAGCTGCTCACCTCATGGTGGCTGGAGAGCAAAGGGAGAGTGAAAGGAAGGGGTCAGGGACAAACACACCCTGCCAGGGCATAGCCCCAGTGACCGCCTTCCTCCAATGACGCCCTCCTAGTTTCCATCACCTCCCAAGAGTCAATTAAGTTATGACTCGGTAAGTGGGTTAACTCACTGGTGAGTTCACAGCTCTCCTGACTGACTCCTGACCCCAAGCCCCCACCTCTGAACACAGGGGCATTGGAGGTCTAAGCCTTCTGCACATGAGCTTCTGGGGGACACGTAAGTTCAAAACCATAACAGTGGGAATCAACTAAGACATTACTCTTCTTTTTCATGTTTTCTTGAAAATTCTGTTATGTAATCCTTCATACAAAACTTAAAATTATTTAGTTAGTTCTAACATGTGTATTCCCAAGAGAATTTGGGACTCTCACGAAAACTGCAGCAATTTTCTAATTTGACTTAGGAAGAATTGGCAAGTTTTTGATACTGAGTACTCACTTGAGAAAACAGCTTGCGTTTTCCATTTGTTCAGCCTTATTCTGTCTTTTCAGCCAAGGTTCATCCCAAAGATTTTATAACTTGGTAAAGCTTATTCCTAATTATTTTATAGATTTTGTTTCCATTGTGTAGAAAATCTTATTATTTCATTTCTAATAGGCTATGGGTTGCTCAAAGTAGAGTTTTGATTTTTGTTCTGCTTACCCATGTTGAGTGAAGTCTTTTATTGAACTAAGTTGTAACATTAACTCAAAGATGTACAAATAATGATGTTATCTCTTTTGGTGGAGATAAGGGTGGGGTGGCTTGACAGTGACAGTGTGTTATGCCACATAATAACATGGCTTTCCTTGACTAGGGCCCAGTGGGGTTGTTATGTGCAAAGAGTTTGCACCACTTACCTAGGTACACGTCACTGTTCTGCCATCTACTAACTGTGTGACCTTAGGAATTTTTTAATCTTTCTGAACCTCAGGGTCCCCATCTACAAAATAGGGATAACAGCAGTACTTAATTCAGAAATATAACTATTAAGCACTAGTTTAAAAAAGCATTTAGAATGCACATTCTTCTATCACGCATCAGCATACACTAATCAAAACCTAATGCACGATTTATCCCCTGTAAGCTTCAGCACCACGTCAGAAAGTGGGGCAATGTGCATTTTGCAAATAAGCAAACTAAGCTCCAAGAATAGAGTGATGTGCCAAAGGTCACTCGGTGCAATTTAGGGGTGTCTGACAAATCCAGCTCCTAGAAAATAATTCAATCCATCAATTCCTGCCAAGGCATAGCTTGAATCGTATCATAACGTGATTGATTCATTCTACCTTGCGTGGCATTTTACTAGAAAACGAAAGCATACTGACGCAAAGGCGGCAGGCTCCGGCCTCGAGTTCGCAGGCTTCCGCCAGGAGTGACGAAAAGGGCCGAGCGCGCTCGGAAGCGCCCGACCGCCCTCGGCCGCAATCGTCAAGCGGCGGGGCTCACGCTTCGGCACGTTCCGCGCAGGGCATTGTGGGAAGGGCGGCCGGTGCAGCCGCAGCTGCCATCTTAGAGACTCCTTGCGTTGCGGCCTTCTGGTCGGAGGCGGCCTTCGTGGCGGCTGCAGACCTCGAGGAGAGGCAGAAAGTCAGCGGGCGACAGCCGTCGTTCCTCCGGCCTCCACAGGACGGCCAGCCCGCGTCCGAAGGCGGAGGCGAGGGGAGCCGGGCGCGTGCGGGGCCCGAGGCCAGCGGTTAGTCAGAGCGGCGCCCGGAAGGATGGGCCGGTCCCGGAGCCGGAGCTCGTCCCGCTCCAAGCACACCAAGAGCAGCAAGCACAACAAGAAGCGCAGCCGGTCCCGGTCGCGGTCGCGGGACAAGGAGCGCGTGCGCAAGCGTTCCAAGTCCCGGGAAAGTAAACGCAACCGGCGGCGGGAGTCGCGGTCCCGCTCGCGCTCCACCAACACGGCCGTGTCCCGGCGCGAGCGGGACCGGGAGCGCGCCTCGTCCCCGCCCGACCGCATCGACATCTTCGGGCGCACGGTGAGCAAGCGCAGCAGCCTGGACGAGAAGCAGAAGCGGGAGGAGGAGGAGAAGAAAGCGGAGTTCGAGCGGCAGCGAAAGATGTGAGTGCCGCGGGGGGAGGGGCGGGGAGACGGGGAGGGTGGGGGTGCGGGTGGGTGGACGGGGGGAGGGGTGCGGGTGGGTGGACGGGGAGGGTGAGGGATGCGGGGTGGGTAGACGGGGACAGTGGAGGATGAGGGCTGGATAGGCGCGGGAGAATGGGGGTGCAGGGTGGGTACATGGGGAGAGTGGGGGTGCTGTTTGGACAGACAGGGAGAGTGGGGATGCGGGATGGGTAGATGGGGAGAGTGGGGATGCGGGATGGGTAGATGGGGAGAGTGGGGATGCGGGATGGGTAGATGGGGAGAGTGGGGATGCGGGATGGGTAGATGGGGAGAGTGGGGATGCGGGATGCGTGCTGGCAGGTGGGGGCGCGGGGCTAGGAGAAATGCGGGCAGGACACAAGCCCCGCCGGAGGGCAGTGGCGCGGTGGGCACTCGCGGCGTTTGAAAGCCTGAAGTGGGAAGGCCCACGCGGTGGCTGCAGCAGGAAGGGCTTAGAGGGGAGAAGGCGATTTTGGCGCGCGAGGCGGAGAGTCCCGGAAGTAGGGGTGGAGTTCGGAAAGAGGTCTGCGGGCTGCCTCGGCGGTGAGGCGGGGGCTGGGTTCGCCTGAAGGTGTGAATGGCGAGCCTGTGCAGTCCGCTTTCGAAGGGCAGAGAAAGGAATTAACCCGCAGGATATAAATTGCAGTTCGCCAAAAGCATTTTTTTAAATTGAAGCTTAAGTTGAGGACAGGACTTAAAGACACGTTAGGTGGTCCACCAAAATAGACCACATTTTTGACTTAGTGTGTTTAAAGGTGTGGCGGTTGCTTTATATCCCTCTCTGCTGCTGCTACCTTTTTTTTTTTTTTTTTTTTTTTTTTTTGCGGTGCTGGGGATTGAACCCAGGGCCTTGTTTTTTTTTTAAACAAGTAAAAAACAAATCACATACTTTAAGTGTACTGTTTGACGACTTTGACACTTGATTTCACCTGTGTAACCATCATTCTATGTACGATCTATTCCTTTTTTTTACTTTTTCATTATAATACTCTAGTAAGTATATGTAGTTCTGTTTTTCCAAGGTAGTATACTTGTTTAGGAAAAGCTTTAATATTTGTTTTTATTTATGCCTTGCTCAGGTACAGAATTTTTATGTAAGGAAAATCAGTTACACTAAGGGTTCTTATTTGAAATTCTGTTTGGGTAGAATCCTGTGAATCTGAAAAAGAGTCACCTCAGGTATTTTTGGATTATGTGTAGATGTGGATAACCCACACTAAATGAATGTCTGATTTTAAAATGTAGTGTTGTGTAGGACTACTATGTATGCCTGTAATCCCAGCTTCTAGGGAGCCTGGGGCACGAGAATCTCTGGTTACAAGCAACATAGGAAGACCTCTGTTTTCAAACAAAAATATACAGTATCATTGTTTTTTACTTTTAAGATTGTGGTACTTTGATGCTCTGAATTCCCAAAAGCCACAGTAGGGAAGTAGAGTTAAACAGAGGTGCTAACTCCCTATTTAATCAGTACTCATGAGGCAGGAATATTAGTAAATTATGGTCTTCCTGAAAGGATTTTATGTGTACTTTATTGTCTGGGGGTTTTACAGTTTTCTGCAGTCAGGTATGTATTATGTAGACTTTCTAGCATACCTCATTTCTAAATGCAAAGTTATTAATAGGTATGGAGCTCTAGCATAAATATTAGAGAGGAAATTTAGCTATTTTGCTGTCAGCATTCCTTTAAAGCATATGCAGCTCTTTTTCTAATTTTGGAAATGTCAGTGATACATATGAAAACCAAGTTCAGTTAGAATTGTTTCACAGTAAACCTTGATTATATAGAATTGAGGTTTGGGGTCTGAAAAAAAGACCCTTAGCTATAAAGATAAAGCTCTCAAATAACTCAGTAGGACATAGGAGAAATTACCTAAGACATCACTGATAATTTTTCCATGTGAAAATGAAGGAAGCCTCCAAACAGTAACTACTTGCCCTTTACTAGGACTAGGAAGCTAAGACTTATAAGAAAAGTGAAAGGAAATTTGATCCATGTGAAAATGAAGGAGGCCTCCAAACAGTAACTACTTGCCCTTTACTAGGACTAGGAAGCTAAGACTTATAAGAAAAGTGAAAGGAAATTTGATATGCATAGAATAATTAGAAGCATTTAGAAAGCTATATGTGGATAGCAGAAAAGAGATCTAGGGATGACATGATAGGAAATAGAGCAGGTATATGGTTCTAGGTTGCGAGAGAGAAACTGCCATTCATGATTAGGAGGGGAAGGGACGTGGCCAGTAGCCACTTGAACACTAAATTCCTGTGTGCTGTATGAACCTTACTTAATATGGTCTAATGCATTGGAAATAATGCAAAGAAAACACTTAAGTGTTAGAGCTCTGGAAACGGGAGCAAGTGGTTGTATACAAATCCTTGTTTGTTAGTTCATTCAGCTAGTATTTACTGAGCCTTTAATAAATACCAGTCACTGTGCTAGGTAATATTAATGTAAAGGGAATTGGTCTCTTCTAAGATCTTGATCTGACTCAAGGACAGGTAATAAATAGTAATACAGTGGTAATGATACCACTGTATAAGGGACGTATCCTGGGTGGATAAATACCTTAGTTTTCTCAAAGAATGAATGGAGGGTATAGGAATAAAAACTCTGATGCTAAGTATAGAATATATGTGGATTGAAGGAGAAAGCAGCCTTCCCCATCTCTGCCATAAGGAGCATGAAAGGCAATAGTCTGAGGGTAGAGTGACCAGATATTCTTGGCTACCATATGAAATTCTGTAAGTACTGTAGTGATATAGTGACTGAAAAGGTAAACAAGACTGGAAATTAGGGAAGAGTTCGTGTATGCCATATTAAAAATTTTGGTTTCATCCTAAAAACAGGAAAGGTTTTGAGGTAAATGGCATGTCCACCCCCCAAAAAAGAAAACAGATTGTGAATTGTTGTATAGGGTGAAAACAAGTTATGAGGGAGGAGCATACAGTAAACTGAGGCAAGAATAGTAAGGACAGTTACTAGAATGGAAGGACCAATTTAAGAAACATTTAGGGCATATAAAATTGGATCTAGGACCTAAGGGAAAGAAAAGTAATTGTTGGTTTTTGTTTGTAGCGTGTCTGTTGCAGTTCATCTACCAAATGCTGCATGTCTGCTAATGGTTAAAATGTCAGAAACTTGCTGAACAGTGGCTAAGGAAGAGGGAAGATTAGGGAGTTTTGACTTGGCACTCCACTTTGGGCCATAGTTTTAGGTATTCTGAACTTACTTAAATCCATAATGAGGGACTGAAGCCTAAGGAAAGGGGACTTAATTTGTATCAGTGAAGTCATGAGAGTTTATGAAATTACCAAGGCAGAGTATAAGGAGAGAAAAGTAGTTGGTCAAGGAACTGAATGAAAGGCCCAGGTAGGAAGCAGAGCAGATACTAAAAGATGCATAGTGTCTAGTATTTTCATAAGTCTCAGATTAGATGGAAACAATAAAGATCCATTTGTTGAGTTTAACCAATTAGGAACTCTGTGGTGCCAATGGAGATGAGATTGCTGTGCCTCTTAAAATTTTAAGGCCTTAAGTAAATAACCTCTGAGCTTGTTTGTCTGTGAAATGGAGATACCTGTCTTAAGAAGATTGTAAGTGTATTTAAACTACCTAGATAGTGCTTGGCTTGTAATGAATGGGTCTTAGTGTTATTTAATACAGCTTCCATACTGTCAGAACCTGCTGAGTTTAAGAAGTGATCTTGTGAGTTATAATCTCAGTGCAGTGAAAGGTAGACCTTTAAGTTATTTTTTTACTTTGAATAGCTAGTTTACATGATCAAAATTAAATTCAGAAGGTTATCATGTCTGTGTCTCCCAGTCATTCACTGAATGGCTCCTAGTCCTCTAGTAGACCAGTATTACCATTTTCTTCCTCTTTTTTTTTTTTTTTTTTTTTTTTTTTGCAATGCTGTACATGTGTTGCATTAACTGCTAAAATAAATAGTTGAAAATGACTTCTGACAAAATCAGGAAAAGTTAATGGTCTAATGTGCTGCCTAGGCTTGAATATTCTAAGGTTGAACTAGGATCTTTAGAAGAGTACTTGAAGAGCTCATTGTGAAAGCAAAGTAGAGCTTCTATTAGCAAATTTAATATGCGAAACTGAGTATTCTTAGAGGGTGGTGCTTTGAGACAACAGGAGAGCAAAAAGACATAGCTGGTGTTTGTGTTTGGGGTTAGCCCTTTTGGTAGTTACCTCATGCATATCTTTGCTTTTCACATTTGTCCTAGAGAGACATTGTAGGATAGTAAAGTGCTTAAGTTCCTTAGCTTTGATGTCTACTAAAGTTCATATTCACAGCTCAGCAACACACATTAAGCTTGAGTTCAGAAACATAAGCTTCAGCTAATACAAATATCGTAGGAACATATGTGAGATTTAAGTGATGACATGCTATATTGAACTTTTAGAACAGTGATTTGGACTTACTAAGTACTGAATACTTAAATGCTGTTGGCTAGTAATTTTTAATCAGTTCCTAGAAATAAGCGCCTGGGATTGAGTGCACACAATTTAAAGACCAATGAAAGTAATAGTGTCCTATGCTCCATTCCAAGTTGTACTCTCATTTGACAAATCTGAACTGTTGTACCCTTGCTGTTTTGTTTTAGTAATTACCATTTTAAAGTTGATTATGACTAGTGTATTTAAAATACCAGAGAGCTTGGAAAAAGTAGGGTACTGGTAATAATACCATTTCCACTGAAAAACTTGAAGATTTTGATTTAACCTTTCATTAGCATAGATTTTTGGCAAGGAAATGGATTGAGCAGAGAATGAGGAATAGATCAGAGAAAATAATATGAGGGTGACAACTCATATAGCACATGTTTTATGGACTGGATATTAGATATAGTTTAAAGACACCATGACTACTGTTTTGAACTTCAAGAAAGTTCCAGTGCCTCAGGGAGTTAGCTCAGCAGTGGTTTTATCATTGTTTATAATGATAAATTTGCCATCAGTGAAGATGAATTTATACCTAATTCAGTTGTGTGTGTGCCTGTTAAGTTTCCTGGATTAAGTGTGTACGGGAAGGGGATGAAGTGATACTGAACTTTAACTTTTTCAATACTGGTTCAAAAAATTAAATTTTTTTTCTGAATTCCAAAATAGTGTATTTAATCTTACCAAGAATACCAACTAAAGTTGTATTCTTGTAATAAATACTTCAAGGGGAACAGTTCTGCTGTGGTGCCCAGACCTTACTGGTCTTCACTTAGAGACACATTGGCAAGGCTTACTGCATTCATGGTGGGGTGCCCAGCAGTTCCTTCAGGAACAAAGGGAGATAAGCAGCCTTGTGAGAAACTTCAGGAGGATGTTTCACACCCTCCACTGTTTCATTTGAGCTTGGGACTTCCCATTTGCCCTCCCTTTGGGCTGTAAAACCATTGAGCAGTAGTTAGACTTGACTTAGTAATAGAGCAACTCACCTTCTGTACTGCCTGTCCTGTGGCCTCTCTGGTTTGGTGTGATCAAGTGGCAATACAGACACAGGGAGCTGACCTTTGCTGATTTAATTTTTACTGTGAGTAATAACCTGAATATTTTTTGACTCATTTTGTTCTTAATAACCAAATGTATGGAAATGTGGCCTGGTTAGCCATTGTGCTAGTCCTTAGGGAGTGCTAGTCCTCAGGGATGGCTTCAATGCCTGAGAAAAACCCTGACCATGTATCAGGTCTTTTCTAATTTTACCATATTCCTAAATTGTGGACTTTTCTACTGTTGAGCTAATTTAAAGCCTTATACTATTTTCCTGCCTTTCTACTTCATATGGAAAGTTTAAATGAAATTGTTTTACCATATCCTTTTGAGTAGTCAGTACTGAGTTCTATTTAATATTGATAATTAAGAGTTGCATTGTATTGAAATTTTAAATACCAAGTTTCTTTTTTAGCTTCTACATGCAATAATTACATAAGAATCAATTAGCAAGTGTGTATGTGTGTACATTTATAAAACTAATATGAAAAGTTTGCATATGCAAAAGTAGAATATTGTTATCCTTATATACCTGTTACCCAGATTCTGCAGTTGTTAGCCTTACTTTTTCATCGTTATTTCTTTCCTTCCCTTTGGATGAAATAGAGTCAGCATTAACTTCCATTGAATTGAAATCACTAATTCTTTTAGATATTCTTGGCAATTCCTTGGTAGCACTGCAGAGAGTATATGCTGCTGTAGATAAAAGAATTATTGTAATTATTCCAATCCTGTATTTTCTTGGAAGTTAAGAAGGAAAAGGAGAGGAACATAGTAAGTCCTAGGCTTTCATATCCTTTTTTTTTTTTTTTTTTTTTTTTTTTTTAATTTAGAAGATATTTACGAGTAAGTAAATAATAGAGTCCACAGTATGGGTGCTGCAAGAATCAAAGAAACTTTCTGTAGTACCTCCTGTCTTTTTGGTGGAGAAGAAAAATGTGTAAACTGAAGTGAAGCAGAATGTTGACGACACTTTGATATTAGTGTGGTGTCACTAAATAAGTGACAGGAGTAGAGAATAAAAACCCCTTGGGTGGGAATTGAATTATTCCCAAGAATAGAATTGAGTTGAAGTGGATTGAGGTGTTTAAAGGTCAGGTTGAAACTAGAATCTTTACTAAACTTATGAATTGAATGACTGACTGTTTTATACATGGGTATGTCAAATGAATCATCAAAAGATAAAAGTTGCACATTTTATTTAATTTGGGTGGATTGTGGGAAATTCGAAGCATTAATAAATTGTCTTCTTAGTATGTAGATACACTCGTAAGAGCCTCTGAATTCATTATAATTCAGCACAAATATTACTTCATTGTGCTACTCAGTAAGATGTGAGCAAAATAGGCAATTTATAATGTTCCAGTAGCCACATTAAAAAGCTAGAATTAATTGTAATATATTCTCAGTCTGTCAAATTTTTATGAACTTTTATGTTTTTCTTAATATTAATCTTCAGTTTATACTAGATACATGTGACAAGTGACAAGAGGGAAATCAAAAATTTTATATTTGAATTTATTTTACTTAACACCTTAGTATCTATTGTTTCCTCATGTGACTTGAAATGAATTGTAAAATTATTATGTAAAATAAAGCTGATTTAATAAGACTCGAAATTAGTGTTGTTTTAAAAATATCATCAAAGTAATTGTTTTCCATTTTGTTTGCTAGTCGGCAGCAGGAAATAGAAGAAAAACTCATCGAGGAAGAAACAGCACGAAGAGTGGAAGAACTGGTGGCAAAAAGGGTAGAGGAAGAATTGGAGAAAAGGAAGGATGAAATTGAGCGAGAAGTACTCCGAAGGGTGGAGGAAGCCAAGCGCATCATGGAAAAGCAGTTGCTCGAAGAACTCGAGCGACAGAGACAAGCTGAGCTTGCAGCACAAAAAGCTAGAGAGGTAACGCTCGGTCGTTTGGAAAGTAGAGACAGTCCATGGCAAAACTTTCAGTGTCCGGTTGTGCCTCCTGCTCAGTTCAGAAAGAGATGGAATACAGACTATCTAATTCCTTTCTCATCTAAACTTACATTGCTGCGAAAGTTAATTTTTTAGCCTATTCAGAAGTGCTGACTGATACTTAAAAGTTACTTTCATAAAACTTATTCAAGGATACTTTTTGATTTAATGGAACTGGCTTATATATTTGAGAAGTGTTTGAAACTTTTGCCATGGCTGCAGGACTTACATTCTTTTTTGGGTGGGTGGGGGGAGACAGGAAGTGGTAAAGGGAAAAGGTTAAAAAGCCACCTGTGGTTGTATATTCTTTTCTGTTTATCACTCTTATTACCTAGACTGTGAGAGGCTTTTTGCCTTCAGTCAGATTAAAAAGAGCAGGGCCTAACATTGAGTGACAGCACCTGCTTTTGATAAATAGGTTTTCTCACTCTTCTTTTTCCCTTCTTTTATCCCTCCCCCTCCCCCAAATCCTGCTTCAGCACAATGGACTAATTCTAGCATTCTGATCATAAGGCCCTCCATTTTCCTAATGTGTTTCAAGGAATCTTTTTAGGAAAAATGTCCAGAATATTCATCCACTTTTTTAGTATCTACTAACAACTCCTTTTTTTCTCTAGAGAGTTATGAAGGAACAGGTTGTCCTTGTCTGGAGTCAAGCTAAACACATGATTTGTTTTATCAGCAGCTGGAGCAGAAGTTGAAAATGTCTTTCTGTGAGACAGTAATTTGCTACTGAAGCTTTATGGCTTGTTTGCACTGATTACTCCAGGATCCTAAAACTTGGTGAAAGTCACTGGGACACTCAGGGCAAATTAGTTCACAGCATTGAGTGTCACCCATCAAATAGTTTGTGTAATAAACATGAAACCCATTGGTGTGACATAGGAAATCTTGTAGTTGTATTTTCTTGAACTGAAATATTTGACTTGAAATATATGGTTCATTGTCATTTCTCATCTTGGACAAGTTGATGTAGTATTAAATCTCTTTGCTTTCCAGTAAGCTTAGCTTATAACATGGATTTTCTCTTGTCCTGTCTTTAGATATATGTGTCTATATTTATAGTGGATTTCACAGATTATAAAATCGAATGTGTGAAATTTGCATTTTTACCAGTGCTTTTAATAATGAAGTATTTTTGGAGTAATTGTGCTATCTTGTAGCGAGTTATTAATCATAGTAAAGATTTTTTTCTCTTCATTTGCTTTTTGTTTCATATTAACAATTTTTTTTTACACGGACACAACCCTCTGACAGTCTTTCCAAATATTAAAATCATTTGACTATGTATGCTGTGATCTGAACACTGCCCAAACCATCAAGCAGTCTTCATATAGTTTGCATTATAAAATTTCATTAAATTCTCCAAGCAAAAATAAATTGCAGAATTTTATTTCCTAACCATGCATCCCCTGGATTCCTGAATTTCAGTTCAGACTGTAGATGACAATATAAGCTGCCTTTAGAAATTGTCAACATCTGAATGTTAAGTCCATTTTCCCCATGGAAGAAGCCCTTAGTTCCATGAAGTATGGATTACCATTTGTATTTTTCACTAACAGTAAATGTATTTTTCTTATTAATTGTTTGCCTTAGGAATGATGAATTACATTTTTTTGTTCCTTCTTACCATAAACATCTGCATTCCTCAGCTCAGCCTTCCTTGTATGTTGTTTCTTTATAAATGGTTGAGCTGCTGATGCAGGTATTGCCAAGCTAACAGTACAAATCATTTTAAAGAGGAAGCTGGCGCGTATGGCAGCCGAGGAGCACACTCTGCAGGACACTGGACAAGACAGTAAATATTCAACTTTTAATGCTGATTAAAGGAGTATAGGTAAAGAATACGTAGGTATACATAATTGGTGAGACAAATATTCACTTTATTTATATTTTATATATTATTTTTTAATTTGGTAAATACTATCCAGTTTTGTAGTTGTCCTTGTTGATTTGTGTGATATTAAAATATTAGTAATAATTGCCAGGAAACTATCATTAGGGAGGGTTTAGTCGGTTGCTGTTTGGACTGGGAGGGATGATTTAAATTTAGAGCTAGAAACCAATTTTAGTGGCTGCACAGTTTATCATTTGTCAGACAGAAGGTAGCTATAAAGCTACCCTATAAGTCAGATCAAAAAAGTTCAGAGAAAGTTTAGTAAATATTTATCAATAAAAATAAACATTTTATTTTTCTAATATCTTAACATGTCCTCCCCTTTAGGAGGAAGAACGTGCAAAACGTGAGGAGCTAGAGCGAATACTAGAAGAGAATAACCGAAAAATTGCAGAAGCACAAGCCAAACTGGTAAGTATAAAGCATACCTGAGAAGTATTTTCATTTGCCTTTTCTTTTAATAAGTTTTGTGGGATGATTTTGTGCTTTTTAATTTGACTTATTTGGGGGGGATTCTCAGAGCTACTCTAATGATTTGAATTTAAGGCAGGTGTGTGTGAATAGTTGATTAAATTTTTAGTCTGGAAAGAATTCCAAATTTTTAAGTGGTTTATAACAGTTTTCCTGGGGAAGTTCTACTTTTACCTCTCCTCAGTTTTTTCCTACCCTAAGCTCATTTACATTTCTTCTCTGCCTCAAAAAACTAACAATAAAATCTTGGGAGTTATTTGGGGTTGAGGTTGTAGCTCAGTGGCAGAGCTGTTTGCCTAGCATATGTGAGGAACTGAGTTCAATCCTCTCAGCACCACATAAAAATAAATAAAACAAAGGTATTATGTCCATCTACAACTAAAAAAATATTTTAAAAAAATCTTGGAGTTTTCTAAAGCAACTGATACTTAGCATTTTGCTTTGGGCTACTTACCTGGTTATCAGTCACCAGGAAGAATATATATTTAAGCAAGTATACCAGGGTAATAAAATTCTTTTTCCTATTCCTAGTTTATAATGTGCTAACCACAAATATAGAGATTTAAGTAATTATGATAATGAGAGATATAAAGGTGGTAAACTACAATTTTAAAATTTTAATAAGTAAACCAATATAAAAACTCAGAGCAATTATTTTAAAAGAAACTATATCACTTCTGTTTTCCTTTAAGAGTGAATATTTTTTGAAATAGCCTCAGTCTGAGGAAGAAGAAAGCTAGAATTCAAGGATTATGGATATGAGTATTCCAAAACACAAAGGGAGATAGGTACTATGAGGAAAGACTTTTATCCCGTGAAGGTGGTGTGTATATTCAAAGAATATAAATAAGAGACGAAAGGAAATTTACCTAAGTTGGTGGTGGGAGGTGATTAGTGGTACTTAATGCTCAGGAGTAAAGACACAATCCAGGAGGAACTCTTGGTTGTGGGGAGAAATATAGAAGTTTGTCTAGTTAGAAATGTGTTGAGAATAATATGGCCAAAGAAAGATGTTTATTGCTGAGTAATACTGTTGACTGGAGGTGGAAAGGCATGGCTAGTCTGTGAAGTCTGTTCCTTCTTTTTGTGTGTGTGCATTATGAGCCCAGGGCCACTCAACCACTGATTTACATCTCCAGACTTTTTTTTATTTGACTTTTAATTATGAGATAGGTCTTGCTAAGTTGCCCAGGTTGGCCTCAAACTTGCTTTTCTCGCGAGTAGCTGGAATTAACAGGCATGCACCACTGCTACCTGCTTATGTTTATTTAAAAAAAAAAAAAAAAAAAAAATCTGTGACTGTGTTGACAAGTGCACAGTAAAAGATCTCAAGAGAGTCTAACAATGGAGCCTATTTAGAGTACAGTGAAGGAGGACTTTAATGCATTATCCTATAATTCACAAGAGTCCGAAAAGTTAACATGGTACAGTTGATTCTAAAGCATGACTTATAAAGTGTATCCTGGATAAAGACAATACTGGAAATAAGCTAGGTGACATAGCTTGTTACAGAAGATCTTGACAGTTATCACTGTCTTGTTTATTTTGAAGACCAAAATGAAATCTGTATTGAAAGGCCTTAATCCTGCTTTCTCAGTAAAATACCTTAAAATCTGCTTAGGTAAAAGAAAAAGATACAAATGTGCGATGTATGAATCATTATAAAATTTATCCTTACAAATAAATATGTGATAATGCTTTTTTAAAATCTGTACATAAGAGGAAGTCAGAGGGAGTGTGAGTTTTGTTTTGGTTTGGTTTGGTTTTGGTACCAGGAATTGAACTCAGGACCACTTAAGACACATCCTATCCCTTTTTATTTCTTCAAATTTTGAGTTTCTTAAGGCCTTCCTAAGTTGCTGAGGCTGGTTTTGAAATCACAGTCATCCTGCTTTGGCCTCCCAAGTAACTCGGATTACAAGCGGGCAGAGTGGAGCCTAGGAGAGCTTGAGTTTTAAACAGTCAACTTTAAAGGGTAACTACGGTCTGCTTAGGGAGGTGTGGACATTCCCGAAGAGAATAAAAATATGATTGATCTTTAGAAAATTAAAGCACAGTTACCAAGCAATTGAAACTAGAATTCCTCATAGGTTATGCTGAAGAGATGGGATAGCTGTGGTAGGTTTGGTTTGTGGACAGCGTGGAAATTCCTTACCTAGGGTATGACTTGCCAAGGTTTTGGTCCCTCCTGATCATGGGTGTCTTTTGTCCCTTTAGCAGCTTTCCTTGTTTACTCACATGAACCAAAAAAATACCACCTTTTGTGTATTATTACTAGGAACAGATTGGAACTGTACTTTTCAAGTGGTAAGTACTTTCAAGAGGAGTACTTTTCAAGTGATAATAATAGATAATAGTTTTGTGTTTTCAATTCCATTTTGTCTAAGACATCTACTTTTGAAAAATACAGCGAGATGAATTATTAGAAAGATGAGATCAAATTGGCCTCTAATACACTTAGTCTTGGTTTCTACTTGTGGATTGATTGGTTTTCAGACTGTTGTTGGACTGTGGACCACTTAATGCTAATAAGGTTCTAGGGTGCATAAATTTAGGTTTGAGCTGGTTAACTGTAGGGAGCAATATTGTTCTGATGACATTTTGTCAGTAAAATGCTGTGAAAAGATACCATAGGGGAAAGAGATTTGAATTTTAGACAAGTTGGTAAGAATTTAGACATACTTAACACATTTGCTTGTTGTGGCAAGTTAGAAGCATAGGAAACTTGATGTTGCCACAGTTTTTTATTTGATTCTATTGGTAGTCATGTTGGCAGGGAAAGTAGAATGTCCTTTGTATAAAATTATTGCCGTGTAGATGATGGCATGCAACACATTGAGGCTTCTTTCATTTTTATTAGACTTTTCTCTCCCTGAGGAAAACTGAGTTTTTAGCACTGTGCTTTAATCTTTATATATGATTTTTAGGAAATATAGTGTAAAATACATAGAGGATTCCATTGAAATAACCTGGTATTTGTGAAAGGAAGGAGATGTAATAGCATGTTGCAGATTAGAACTTTCCTGGGTATATCAGCAGTGGCAGTTTATCTGATCAAACTAAAATTTGTGCTTGCTTCATGAGTATACAAAAAGTGTGGGCTGTTCATTGTTCTATGCACTGTGTAAAGCAAGAAGATAGGAAGCATCCTGGCTTCTAGAAAATGCAGGGAGAGAGGAATTGTAGACTCAGGAACTGTTCACTAAAATATGTTTTGAGAAGCATTTTGGTTAAAAAGTAGGCAAGGCATTAGTTTCTTTTAAGTAATATATTTAATGTGGAAACAAGACCAACTCCAAGAAAAGTTAACTAAATAATATGGAAATGTTTGGGAAGTGGTGTCAGTGATGTGAGATAATTGATCTGTTGTCATGGTGGGAAGCCTGAGAAACCTTTCTAGAAGAGGTACCCCTTTGCTGGGTTTGGGTGGATTAAATCTGAAGCAGGAGGCAGTGAGAGGAAATGAAGCAGGGCAAAGGCCTTTTGAGCAGAAATAATAGAACAACAATAAGAGCTGGTGAAATGGAATCTTGGGATGTGGGAAAAGGAGTAACAGTGATGTAAGTAGAAGTAAATCATACTGAGGTATGTATGTTAAGCAGTGTTAAGTAAGATTTTGAAAGCAGATTAAAGATAGATAAGAAAATACTCTTGGAGGGAAGGAGATTTTTTAAAACATGAGTGAAAGCATAATAGCAGTGATAGAAATGGGTAAAGGAGACCAACTTCCTAATTAAAGTCACAATAATTGACAAATAAAGATTATATAAATACAATAAAAAGTAGTTACAAAAATTTCTGAAAATAGGGAAGCCAAGGAATGCCCCTCTCTTTTTGTTTTTCTTTAATAGCAAATCTCAAATTGGAAAAGCTTTTGGAAAAGCTGTGGCAGTATCCTGTGTTGGTAAGGATGTAGTGTAAGGAGTGCCCTCTATATGATTATCCTGGGAATTTAAAGGGAAATAACAATTTCCAAAACTACATAACTGTAAATCAGTAAATATCAAATACCTTAATTCTTCTAAGAATGTGAAAATGGATCATAAAAATAAATTGACACATAAAATAAATTATAATTTATAAAATAAATAATGTTACACAAAAATAAATTTCTTCCCAGATTATTTAAAATAGTAAAACATGGTCCAGGTTATTAGAGAAATATAATCAGTGAATTATTCTGATAATACAGGGGAAATAGGAAATAAACAAATAGAAAACTTACATCTATAATGCCCTATTATTTCAAAAAAAAGTATTTTGTATATTTTAAGACAAATATATATGCTAGAGTGCTAAGAATAGTTATCTTTAATGAGTAGTTCTCATTTTAGCTTTATCAGTTTCTTCATGTTTTACAAGTAATCTATCTCTTCTATGAGCACACAAAATTAGAAAGGTTAACTTGAGCCACACTTTTGACCAGCTTTTCAGTAGATCCTTATGACAAAAAGTTAAGTCCAGTGATGACAGTAATGTGTGAAGATTAGCCACTCATGTATGAAAGTCAGTATTAAGTGCTCTAGTCATGGGTAGTTTTTACTCACTTCACTTCCAAATTCTCTCTCAAAATACTTTGTCTTTCCATAAAACAAAAATGTTTTAACTGACACACATACTTGATTTGTAAAATCAAATAATTCATCTAAATGTGACTTGATTTGACTTTGGCAACACACAGATGTCTTCAAATATTGGAAGAGTTATTGTTAATACAAGAAGGAGATTTTTTTAAGTAGCACTAAAATTTAAAATTTTTTGAAATCTCTGCAGTTTTCATTATTATTGTATGCCTGGAAAAAAACCCAGATATTCAGAAATGTGTATCAAACTTTCTTACTTCGAAAGAGAAGCAGCAGACTTTTTAAAAGGTGTTACATGTTGCTGTGGAACAGTGTTCTTGGGGGAGACAGTGTTGGTAGGAAAAACAACCCTCAGCCTGTTCCCCTGGTGGAGGTGGTGGTAAAATAGGAATGAGCGGGACCCGGTTAATTAATCTACATGTACACACCTAAATTAAGTCTCAGACTGGCAGGTTTAGTAAAATTATAAATAACATGCTGATTAGAGGAAGGACAGGTTAATTTTGACTAGATGGGCATTCTTTGCAGTTTTAAAATATGTGAAAATTAAAAGTTCTTGATTTATAGGTGTCTTTAATGTTTAGTTTTCGGCTCACTGCTTCCTTGTTACATCACTTTGAACACCTATTTGAGAGGTGTTTGAAAGTAAACCAGAGTTCACTTTACAATTGAGAGAACTCTGTAGAGAGTTCTTAGAAAAAAATGTGAGTTAAAAACTTTTATTGTGTTTGTGTAGTAGGCTGAAAAAGGCCCTCTTCAAAGAAGACACTGTTTCTAATTCCTGAAATCTGAAATGTTACCTTGTTTGGCCAAGAAAAGTGTATAAAGGAAACTTTGCAGATGTGATAGAGTATCCTATCCTGAATTGTTTGGTGAACCTGAAATGCCATCACATGTGTCCTTTTTAAAAGAGAAGGGGTGTTTTTACCATACAAAACAGCAGAAGCTGAAGTAAAAACAAAGCAGAGAGAGATTTGAAGATTGATGTGATGTGGTTAGAAACCAAGGAGTCCTGGGAGTCACCAGAAGCTGGAAGAGCCGTCAAGGGGCTTGAGCCTACAAAGTGGTTGTGGCCCTGCTGTCTCTTTGATTTCAAACTAGTGATACAAGTTCCATACTTTGTCCTCTAGCATATGTTTCTCTTGTTTGGAGCTAAAAATGTGCATGTGGTTTTGGAATTGAGTAGAAGCTGAACGGATTTTGAGGCATGTGATGGAAAGTGGATACATTGCTTTAAAATGACTGTTGGCTTTAGAACCATGGACTTTAAAGGTGCTCTGGCTAAAAGCTGGTCAGGAACATGTTATTGGAAACTGAAGGAAAAGAGTCCTTTTTGTGATAGAAAACCTAGCTGATTATATCTTGCAGTTTTACAGAAGGCAGAATGTATAAGGAGAATTCTAAGTAAGTGTTTAAAGTGTAGCCTGGCTTCTTCTTGTTCATAGTAAAATAGCAAGAGGAGATAAAAAGAATGAACTAAGTTTGAAAGAATTCAACACTTGACGTTTGGGGAAAATCTCAATCTGTTAGATTATAAAAGATGTTTACTGGTAGAATTTGCTCTGGAAAGAAAGCCATAGGTTTGACTAGACAAATTTTTGCTGTTGCTAAAGAGACCATGCATGTGACTTATTTGGTTCCTCTGCCATCTCAGTAAAAGTTAGGAATGGATGAGATTACCAGGAAAGACCTGTGTAGGTTCCTCACGTCCATGTATGATCTTTGTTGAAGACTGCTGTGGTTTGAACATCTCCAAAATGCATTTTGAGATTTAATTGCCATTATATTGGGAGATGGGAACTTCAAGAGATGTTAATGTCACGAGGACTCCTGGAATGGATTAATGCTGATTTTATAAGACTTAATTGAAGGTTTGATCTCTTGCTCTTTCCCCTCTTTTGGGAATGCTCCCTCATCACATGATAGCCTTTACTGTGTTGTGACGAAGCAAGAAGGCCTTCATCAGATGCTGGATATTGGCTTCCCTGGCTTCTAGAACTGCAAGATATCAATTCCATTTCTTTATAATGTACCCAGTCTGTGGTATTGTGTTATAGTAGCCACAAATGAACTAAGAACCCACAAGGTTTCTGAAAATGTTATTATAGAAACACCACCAACTCTGAACTGAGAAGGTCAGAAAAGATATAATAAAAGAAGGCTGTTGACTCCCAAGAGTCTGCACACATAGGGAAGGTTGATGGGAAGATGAACAAAGAGATTTGAGGATACTGATCTTGAAGATTAGAGTGATGTGTCCTGGTCTTCAGAAGCTGGAAGGGGCAGGGGCAGAGTCTCCACTAGAGCCTTTGGAGGAAAAGTGTCTCTGCCAGCAGGTTGATTTTTGCTTTGGGGATACTGATTCTGGACCTACCCTCTCCACAGTACATTTCTGTTGCAAACCATCCAGTTTGTGATGATTTTTTTTTTTTTTTTTTTAATATAGCAGCCACATGAGATTAACACCGTTTGAAGGAGAACAGGGCATTTTATGGTAGAATGAACATGTGTAAATTGAAATGGCACAGTATGGAGGAGAGCATATATACACATTTTAAAAGATGGAAAAACATGGCACCAAATGTGTCAAATATTTTAATTTAGTTTGAAATGAAGGATTTCAGTCAGGGTAATAGGCTTGTTCCTTGATTATTAAAATTTAAAAATGCTGGTTTAAGATCTTAATGTAGCTGGACGCAGTGGCCCATGCTTGTAATCCCAGCATTTGGGAGGCTGAGGCAGCCTTAGCAGTTTGTTGAGGACTTAAGCAACTTAGTGAGACCCTGTCTCAAAATAAAATATAAAAAAGGACTCAGGGATATGGCTCAGTGGTTAAGCATCACTGTGTTCAATCCCTAGTACCCCCCCCACAAAAAAGGAAATAAATAAATAAGTAATCTTAATGTATCTGGGGACAGCAGTTTAAAATATAATTAGATATTGTGTAGGATGGCTTGAAAGACAAGACTAGAAACAAGAAGCCATTGTAAGCTAGTGAGAAAGCGGAGTCTTGTGTGTCCATAAAGTAGCAGTTCTTAGGAACTGTAAAGAGAGAATTGATAAGCTAGGCAAGCGCTGGGGTGTATGTACACAGAGTAAGAGGGATAAGAAAGTGCCAGTACCATGGAAGACTTTCCTGATACAATCATTCCTAAGAACTAATTCCAGGGATTAGCAGGCATTTAAGGAAAACTTAAGCATGTAAAATAGAACAAATGACCAAGACAAAAATCTAACTCCAAAGAGAAGAGGTACACACGATTCAAAGAGCCATGTCTAGAAAGTATAGCTTTTGTTTGAAACTTTGGAACATGAAGGATAAAAGACATTCTGATAAGACATACAGTGTTTCTGTTGATGGTATCATAGAGCATTGTCTTCGGAGGTCTAAGCAGTGATTTTTTTGTCCCTGGTATTTCATACCTAGCTCAATTATCAGTCTTTTACCTTTCAAAAAGTTGTCTTCACTTTAGTTAATATGGCATCTCAGGAAATATCCAATGTTGATGTTCTAAAAGTGGTTTAAGGTTAGAAAGGTAACAAGAATTAAAATAGATTGAGAAGGGAGGATGTGGTGGTATGAATTCTCTTTGTGTGGGAGCTAATGATATCATGTAAGGATAGATTGGGAATATTGTATACTGTAAGGAGATATCTAGCAGCATTACTAAATTGCTATAAGAATGGAGGGGATATTGTATCACCCTTCTATGATTTTTTTTAACCTTGTAAGTGAATAAGTTTTCAAGAATTTTATTAATGTAGTTTCATGAGGGTCAGAACTAATCACATCTAATTTCTTTTTAAATCTTTTTTTTTAATTCATTGGTTATTTAAAGTGAAATATACATTAATTTATAGAGGAGATGACAAGTCAAGTAATTGAATTTACAAATGGCAGAGTGTATCAGGATTTGTGTTCTGGAAGGTTTAAAATGCCAGAAGTTCGTATTTGTTAGTAGTGGCATGGTTCCCAATTGTACTGGTTTTCATTTTTTTTTTTTTTTTTCTTTTTTCTTTTTGCATCATTTCTGTAATTACTCCTGATAACAAATATCTCTATCTTTGGGTTTTTTTACATTTTATAAGATTTCATGTGTATGCATATATCAAGTAGTGAGTGGTTTTTAATATCCTTACTTAATAAAGGGACTGTTGCTTCGGCAACACCTTGAGTAAATTTACAGGCAGCATAAGTGAAGGCTGAAAGTAATTTTTTATGATACCATTATACTTTCTGAGTAAAGATAGCCTTATCCTTATCCCAGGATACTGGGAGGGTAAGTAGGCCCTCACCTGTAATGGTACCTTTTGCTTCTGTATTCTCCTTCTCACCCATTGCTCTTGGGGTGGGTCACAGAGTCCTGGGTGTAATGGCCAGGAAGACTTGTCCTGATGTAATGGCTCTGGTGTTGTAAGCCTTAATTTTATCCTTGACCTCCAAGATGTCCACCACTGTATCCTTGTGAGTAAGCTTTGTATTGTTCCTACCCCCATGTAGACTAACCCCATGCAGACACTCCTTTCTTCTGTATAAATGTGAAACAAAAGAAGAAGATAGAAGAACAATGAATATTTTCTGCTAGGTAGAGTCAATCAGGATGGAAGAAGTTAATTAGGGGGTGGCTAGGGTTTAGAAAAATACCTTGCAAGTAAGATGCAGGGGTACTAGACTTAGCAATGGGTGGACAGAAAAAAACACTTTTTTGGGGGATTCTGGGGAATCAAATTCAGGGGCACTTAACCACTTAAACCATATCCCTGGCCCTTTTTTATTTTGTTATTTTGAGATGCGGTCTCACTAAGTTGCTGAGGCTGACTTTGAACTTGAGATCCTCCTGAGCCACTGGGATTACAGGCATGCCACCAGCCAGAAAAAAATTCTTATATATTGGAGAACCACTGTATTAGTGTAAGAGATGTCTTTTGCTTTGTGTTTGAAGACTCTGTTGAAGAGTGGAAAGCTGTAATAGAACGAAATACAAAGATTTTTGCCTGCTTGATTTATTTTTTAATTATCGTGTTCCTAAGTACTTCTAATTGGTGCTGTATTCGGTGCACTGGGAATTCTTCTATTGAGACATAGGGTCCCAGATAAATTATAGCTCTTCTTTATATACAATCCTACTTATATCTTATGTTTGTAGACCTAAATGAAAATGAGGCTTGATTCTTTGTGGTATAAGGTAATTTAAGTACAGTATAATTTGTCTAGAAATTGCTTTACTTTATAATTTTTGTTTTAATTTTTGCGTTTTATCACGTGGTTCACATGCCCCCCCCCATTTTTTTTTTTTTTTTTTTGAAAAATATAAAGTCCCTGTACCTTTCTCCTTTCCCTGTCTCCATATTCAATTATGGTTTTATTTTTCTAGAATTCTTAAAATGCATGTTCAGGCAGAGATAAATATATGATATTTTTATTCTCTATTATTTTAGAGATAAATATATAATTTCTATATTCTTTATTTTTATAATATTTTTATTTTATTCTATTTTTATTTTATTTTTATTCTTTTATTCCCTTATTGCATGAAAGTAGTGTATATTGTATGCATGCTATTGGGCATTTTGCTTTTATCCTATATATAATAGCATATTTTAGAAACTTCTGTTTTAGAACATGAAGACCTTTTTTAAGTTTATATTTTTTAAGTACATGTTCTGTTTTGTTGTTGTATAATTTATTTAGTCAGTGCTTAATTGGTCATCTTTTGGATTTTTTGCCACTCTTTTCCTTTTATGAACTATGTTGCAGTATGTAACCTTACCAAACTATTAGTTTTGCATGTGTACAAGCATACTTATAAATTCCAGAAGATTAAATCATTGGGTAAAAGTATTACAAAACGTACTATTTTGATAGGGATCAAAGTGCACTTTATTAAGGTAGCACATGCTTTTGTGCTTTTGAATTTCTCATTGTATAGGGTAAAAGATGGTATCTCTATAGTTCTAATTCTGTTTCTCTCAGGGGTTGAGGTTGTGATGTTCTTTCCACCTTTTTGTCTTTTTACCCTCTCCCTCCCCAGGGTTCTAATATGCTTTTCTAGGGCAGTGTTAAATCTTTAGGAAAAAATGAGCTTGGGTGTTTATATTGGCAGTAGTTTCCTAAACACCTGCAGCAAACTTTTATTCAGTGGTACACATTTAAGCTTTTACCCTAACTTTGTGATGATTTATTAAGACTGAATAAAGGAATTGCCATATGAATTGGCTAAAGAACAGAAACATATTTTTTTGTTGTAATTATGGAAAATCTAAGGAAGATTAGTGATTTGAAATGGATTCTAATGTACAGGTAGAATTTTAATGTAAGTTTAAAGCCTTATAGAAATATGGTGATTTAGAAACAAGCTATATTCTGTAGATGGTGGGAAATAATTGGAAATTTGAGGGCAAGTGAGAAATCATAAAGAAAGACAAGCATTATCTGTAGGATAGATTAAAGGACACACCGAAAATGGCATATCATTTTAGGTGTGCAAGAAATGTGTGACCCTGAACTGGTTTGGTGGCAACAGATATGAGAATGAATTCTAGACCAGAGAGAATATAGAAGAAACATTAGTAGACTTAATGATCAGTTGTTGTCAGAGAAGGAGGCGGCAAAATCAATCTGCAGAATTAGGGCAGCGTTTAGGATAGAAGAGTTTAAATCTTTGAGCATGTTGAATTTTTAAGGAACCATTGGATCTCCCAGGTAGATGTCCATCAGCCCTCTGTAATTGTAGCTTAGCAAAACAATCAGAAAACAGTATGTCAGAGCTGTCTTGGATTTTCCACCTGGCCCAGTTACCAGGGCTCTGCTCATTTCAACCTGATCTTTGCTTCTCTCTGACCTAACCTAACTATAGTAGATTTGCACCACCGTCTGTCTTCTGCCTTTCAGTCTTCCCTGCATTGTCTTATACCTTTTTGTCTTACATATTTAGGTGTTTCTTTTCCTTTTGTGTTGCTACCTACAAGATAAAATTTTAGCATTTTTGCATACCAGAGCTATTATTTTTCCATCTTCTCTGCCAGCAGTCCTTCAGTCTAGTCACATTGTGTTTTACTTAAAAAAAAAAAAAAAAAAAAAAAAAACAGTGAGTGGAGAAAAAAGGAGGGATCTGGTGGAGAACCTGATGTTTTGTATTAGAGAATATATAGGAGGGAATATTTTCAAAATACTTAACTGAAGAATTTATTCAAAATAAAGAAGAAGGTCACTGGATATATTGTTATTGACCATCTTAAAAATAGTTTCAATAGAATAATGGAAGTAGAAGCAAAGACTTAAAATGGCTGAAGTGAAAATTGGAGGGAGTGTAAAGGATGCAGTGAATGTTTTAAAAAGATCAAGATCAGTGAAAAAAGGACAATGTGTTGATAACAGATTGAAAATTCAGGAGTTAGAAACGGGCTGTCACGGTGGCACTGTTAACACTTGGTGTTGAGAAATTCTTTGTGGGGGACCTTTCCTCTGCATTACAGAATATCTAGCATTGTTCATGATCTACCCTCCACATGCCAGTAGCCTTCCCCATTTGTGACATCTACAATATCCTAATCATTGCCTAATGTCTTAGGGGAAGAGGAATAACATTATGCTTGGTTGAGAATTGAGGAATTGGGTGTGGAAGACAGGAAGAAAAGACTTAATAATAAAGTTCATGACAGTGGCCTGAATTTTCTTGGTAAAGAGAGGAAACCTGTAGAAGAATGCAGGAAGTTGCTTGCTTGAGATTGAAGGAGTTGAAGGTGCTATAAAAGTTACTTTAATCAGTGTCCATTTGAAATTAGATAGCATTTTTAGTCCACATGGTCAAAATGTTTCCTGATTTTTCTTTTTTTTTTTTTTTTCTCCAGGAAATTGTGTCTGTAGTATTTCTTGGTTGCATATTAACAATACCATGCAGCCCCAATGGGAATTTTTCATATCATTTATTGTATACCTTTCTAATTATGAATATAGTAATCAGTAGGTAACATTTTAAAAAATAAATCTGCCTTGGTTTATAATTGATAGAAAATAGGTAAAAAAAATCTGTACTAAAGATGATTTATAGAAATTGCATTTTCAGAATGTGTTCTTTCCTAGTTTGTTGTTCATAAAAAGTGAAATACAGAAAATGAAGGAATAATAAAAGAGTTCTATTTCTTCACTTTTTCATTACTTATTGTGTGACATTAGGTATGCTTTGAGAAACATGCTCTTGGATGTTGAAGTTGTCACCTGATGGGCAGGATATTAATAAAAAGCATGGAAATCATAGTTCTGATTTTTCCTTTTAATTTACAGGCTGAAGAACAGTTGAGAATTGTTGAAGAACAAAGAAAGATTCATGAGGAAAGGATGAAACTAGAACAAGAACGACAACGTCAACAAAAAGAAGAACAAAAAATTATCCTGGGCAAGGGAAAGTCCAGGCCAAAACTGTCCTTCTCATTAAAAACCCAGGATTAAATTGCAAACTCTGAACTTTTTACAAAGAAAAATGGAAAAACTTTGTATGGTAGCTTCATGTTGAAGTGGTTTTGTTTTTTGTTTTTTGTTTTTTTTGGTTTTTTTTTTTTTTGTTTTTGTTTTTTTAATTTGGAAAATCTGGAAAGTTAGCTTGTTCTAATAGGGGCTATGCTCTGCAATCCCTTTTATTTTTATTTTTCTCCCTTAACTTCCATTAAGTCAAATCCTTATCAGATCATTGCTGTCTTCTAAAAAGTGATATTTTTTTCACGTGTTTGGATTCTGTATTGTGGTCTGAAGAAGAGCAGATCACTTTGTAACTAGATGGTCTGATAAGGTTTTTACTGACCCACTGACTTCAGGGTTATACTCTGTTTATTACATCATAATGCTGGTTTTGCTGACTTTTTGTTTTTTTATGTCTTTATAAAAAAAGAAAAAGTTGGTAATTGCATTGGAAAATCCCCAGGGTATTACTGGACCTGTGTGGTATATTGTTAAACCAGTATCCTTGTGATACTGTTGCTCTTGATGTTCCTGATACAGGTAAGGAAATAGTTGGTCAACTCTGATACAAAAAAAATATATATATATACAGTTCAGTATTGTCTCTGTTCAATTTGTTTTTATTTCATTGACAAAATCAAACCAGCATTCCCCATTGTGTAAATAAATGATTTTGCTGAATAAAGTAAAGTCTTAAATTCATATGTTTAAGCAATTTTTTTTAAAGTTCTGTTATGTCTTAAAAAGAGGGTGGTTTACTTTTTGATGGTCAATAATATAAAAGTCTTAGAACTATGCTATACTTCCCCTCATTTATATTTTTAGCATAGGGTTTATATGTCCATTAAATATACTTGTGAAATAGTTTAATGGCTATTTTTACAAATACCTACTTTATGCTAATAGAGCATTTATGACATCAGATATTACCTTTAAGAAGACTTAACAACACCTAGGAGATTTAACTCCTTAAACCTGTGCCTCTGTTTTAGGAAACAAGTATTACACCACAAATTGTACTTAACTACTGACTAGAAAAAATGCATCTAAAAATTTTATGGAATATTTAGATCATTTTCAAAAAGGGGCCATCAGAAAGGACTTAGCTTTGAACATTCAAAAAAGGCTAAGGTAGTCAAATCATCCTTGCATGTTTATTTTTTAGACGATCACCTTTAAACTTTTTATAAGGTTTGTGTTTGGTGGGGTTTTTGTGTTTTTTGGTTTTTTTTTTTCCTTTTTTGGCTTTTGGCTTTGTTTTTGCATGTGAAATCTTATGGATGACTTCCATTTTATACACTAGAATCTGCCTCATCCTTATATATGTTTAAGTCTACTGGTGTTAAAATGTTTATTCAGGAAAAGGATATGGATATAAAAATGCTACTTGAGATGCATAAACATGTCACAGTAGAGAAAGTGTTCCCTAATATTTTCAAGACAGCTTGATCATTCTTTAAAATTCGAAAACAAGTTAATGAGATGACTGAATGGTAGATTATTTTATAGTGTGTGCATGCTAAGAAAAATGCTATTGCTTTCATTTTGAGCTCTTCATTGAGTCTAATTGTGGTAAGGAATAATAAAATCAGCTTAAATATCTCTAAAGATAGAATTTTAAGTAGGCATGAACTGTAGTGAGAACTTCTAGTAAACATGATACCTGTTACTCTAAAATCAAACATTCACTTTATTTCCCTAATGAATAGGTTACCTAAAAATCTTTCTTATCTCTAAATATAGGTTAGCTGTAATTATTTCATGATTCTTAAACTTTTTCTTATTGTAACTTTTTTTTGATGCAGATTCATTGTTCCTAAGTTGTGTATTCAAGTTTTTGGAAATGTTTATTTAAAAAATTGTTTTTGCTATCCTAGTGTTTTAAACATTGTATCTGAAGAGAGTAGCCTGAACTTAAAATATTTGAAATCAGCTTATGCGTGCCTTTTAATCCTTTTTTAAGTTTCTGTTTGCCACGTGGTGTGAAATCACAATAAGTCGCTTAATGACATTGCAGTATCTGTTTGCTGTTGGAGACTCATGTGAGATATGAAATTGTCCCTGTGCTGGGTAACTTGACTTCTGTTCTTTGCCAGGCTACAGGAAAGAGGTTGTAATTGTTAATAACACACACCCAATCTTTTCTGTGCTGCAATAATGTAGTAATTTGTTTTCTTCATTTGTTTCCACTGCCTTTGTGTACATACTATAAAAGTTAAATTTTTCTCCCAATCCATTAGTTCAGATATTCCCTAATTTATTAAATATGCCTTTATTCACAATTTGTTTTCTTAGGTTATTAATTCTTAATGCATTACAGAATTAACCAATGATTTTGTTTATTTTTATTACAGTATTTAAAAATGTAGTTATTGCCATTTATATTGTGGAGTTTGCAGAATTATAAATTGTATAAACTAAACCTTTAAATTAGCATGGTGTGAGTACTCTTTAATGCTTCAAATAGGGAACGGGGATTGTAATTTGACTTAAGACCTCAGGTTCTCTAAAAGCAAATTACACTGATTCTGTCCTCTCATTAATTTGTGTTAGTATGTCCATAGCTTGCTTGTTTTTTTTTTTTTTTTTTTTAATTATTTTTTATTACCAAGTTCCTACATTACAGCCTTGCTTTAAGAATTTTGAGTGGTTTTATATTTCTTTGTAACTTTCTGAAAAAAAAATAAACAATCCTGGCTAATTTTGCTTATCATTTTTAATAACCTCATTTCATAGTAAGGATTCTCTTTGTCATTTAACTAAATTTTCTTAAACTATACTATTAACTGTTAGCTTGAATTTGTGTTTCAGGGGTCTCCATTTTCTGCTCCTTTACACCCACTACCATCTGTCTGTTTTGCATTTCTGGCCATGAGAAATGCTGGAGACAGACCATCTAATTTTTGGAAATTCCCATCCTCTCCAAGAGAGCCTTGTCACCTCTCTAAATACTACAACTGTTACTGATTATTGAAAGGGCCTAGGACTACTGAAGGTAGAAGGATCTCAGATTAGAAGTCTAGAGTCAGTTACGACCCAGGCAGTAGGCCTTTATCTTCTAATGCTCGTTGATTGAACTGCCCTCGAACAATGGTCTTGAATTCACTTTTTTTTTTTTTTTAAGGGCTCATTTAGAATTCAGTTGTCCATAATGATGGAGAATCCAGTGGTGCAGTAATATAGATTTGTATTTCTTACAGACTACACTGTACAATTTGCAGTCAGTTTCCATTATTTATGGGATTAGATTCATGGCCTTATTCTCTTCTATTTATAATTATTAGAGTAAATGATTTGGGGAACAACAGAAAGGGAGGGTAATTTCAGAGAACTCTATAGGGTGTGTGTCAACCATCCTGCCACCCTACAAAGTATTTCTTTGGAATTTTTCTGTGATACTATAAACTAATGGAATTCAGAATGTTTGCTTTTACATCTAGTAGCATGCACCACAAATTAGTGATATGTCCTTTCATATCTAAGTGATGGTTGAATTTATAAATTAAGCATTTTATTGGGAGTCATAATTCATTTGCTCTTTTCCTGACCTCCAGTGGTTGATCAGAGGATGTAGGAACACAGCTAAGGGTGAAAAAAGTGTGTGTGTGTGTGTTCATTCACTCTTGGAGCCAGTAAAAGTAATATCGGCAATGTTCCAACAATCTCACTATCACACATCCAAAATTGTGTATCCAAAAATAGTAATAGTTTATTTTCTAAGATTATAAAAACTTGGTTACTGAACTTGAGTTATTAGGTTTTAAATAAAATGAGCTCAATCCCTATACATTTGAATGGTTCTTTCCCTCATTTTCTAGGTTTCACTGAGGACTGATAAATAGGTGTAATAAGGAATATGAATTTCAGTTGGTTCTAAAGCTGAACGAACTGCTTTGTAAAGGGGGATGGGGTTCTTGGACCCAAAATAGAAGATCCATTATCACCTTATCACTATCCTCAGTAATTTCCCTTGTATATAATAGTAGCATTTAAGTAACCAATACAATTGAAACCCTGCATAGCTAGCTGTTACTCCTCCCTCGTCTCCACCACACTGCCTAATGCAATGAGTGGTGAGTGGAACTTGGCTGGTCCTCCAAACCTCTCATTTTGTAAGTGAGAAAATGAGGTTTTATGCTTGGTGCCCAAGCTAGTTGGAGCCATTTCTGTATTCTTCCAAGTATACTGTTTTTCAAGTAAAAATGCTGTAAAAGATAGCTTGTGCTAGATGACCACTTATGGCAAGAGGGTGTTTTGCTTCCATAGGAGAAGCAAAGAGAGACCTCGCTAAACTTCCTAGAGGGAATAACTATTTTCTTGATGAAAATTAATGCAGTGTTTCCTGCCAGATGCAAAGAAGTAGGCTATAATTTTAAGACGCTCTAGTAATCTGAATTTCAGAAGCAGATAAATGGGATAGGGATGTGTGGCAAAGTTGATTTTTAAGAAAGGATGTATATTTTTACTCTTGTTGAGAGTAAAATTGGGCAAAATTTGATTTGCCAGAGTTCTGAAAACTTAAGGGATTTGTATGAAATAAACAAGATACAATGCCAGGAAATGGTGCAATTTCAGGAGAGGTTTACATAAATAGAAAATTCACACTCAAGCCACCACACCTTACATCTCAAATTCAGTGATTTTTCTGCAATATAACTTTTGTTTTTATAAAAGTTATGAGTTCAGAAGTGTGTCACAGAAATGGTGGGATATTGTACAAGGAATATGTAAGAAACCATGTTCTAAAAGGGTTAAATTCCAGGGGTGGGAACATGATTTTTTAGTAAGGAGCATTAACTAGAATTACCAACCTTTATATTTGCTGCTTCATTATACACATTCAAATTTACATTAGCTTAAAATTGAGCATGTCTTTGAAATTCCCAAGTCTTTGTTTGACTTTTGAAACTTCGTAACTCCAGGAAACACAATGACTTATCTGTGAAAATGAAATTTCATTTTTTAACATGGGGTTAAGAACAGTCTAGTAGAATTATGAATTTTCAAAAACAGCCAAGAATCTAATTGTAAAAGGAGGTCAAAACGTGAAGAGATTAAACTGATGTGATTGATTTCTTGGTTTAACATACTTTAGAATTTGTCCTTGGTCTTTCATGCATGGCAAGATGAAATTTTGCCTGGCACAATATATGTAAGAAGTGATTTGAGGTTATGTTTTTAGTTACTGAAGTTACTATGTGATCATAGTGGACTTTTTACATCTCAAAGTTGTTTGCAGTTGCTGATGCTTTACATTTGTTCCCTAAAATCTGTATTTACTGAAAGTTAAAAGTAAGATTTTTTAAAGTTCACATACTTTACAATATGAATCTTTGTATAGGGTTGTTTACTATGCACTGATTTTTTTTAAAGGAAGCAATAATTATATTTTACATTTTTCCTAAGTAAAATTGGATGTGAGAATAGCTGATTTACTCAAGATGGTATTTTTGGAAACTTGGTTATTTTTAGACAATGCAAATTTCCTTTATTTCCTCTAGTTTACTTGGGGAAAGAATATGCAGGAGCTAGGAGGTCACAGCTTAAATTCCACAGTGTAAGTTTGCTATATGAGAAAAGTACTGATTTTTTAAAAAAGATCATTCAGCTAATTACACTAGATTTAAATGAATTCTTTAAATGATTTCTTAAAGCATATTAAAAAACGAGTCCTTTTTTACTTTCATGAAGTTGGAATAATTGTGCCAGCCCTTTCCTGCCTTTTTAGTCTGGTAATGGGCCAGTAAATTCAAATTGTACTATTTTTGAGACATTTAAAAAATGTACTTTTTAAAATGCATTTAAAAAATGCACCCTGAAAGTCCCCAGAGATTGTTATATGGAGTGAATTTTAAAACTAGCAAGCAATTAAATAAGGTGTCCTAACATACATATCTTCTCTTCCTTAATCGTAGCTTAGTGAAATTATGGTTAAACAATTTAAGTGAATACTGTCTGGTTTCTTGTCTGAAAAAATCCTGGCAGGAAGAGCATTTAAAAACAATGTGGGCATACGACGTATTTAATTATTACTTAATATTTTTCAGACTATGAACTGTACATTTGATCTGTGCCTTGTTTTTGGATTGGTCTCCCTGCTGCTGGTCCTTTTAAAAGATTCTATTTTGGGCTTTCTTACTTGATGAGCTACTGGTTGTGGGTAGGTCGAGGTGTGCTCTCGAGTTGGGGAAGTAAAACTGGGCGCTAGTGGGCGCTGTGGATCCGTGGAAGTCATTGATGTGGAGCTTGGCGAAGCCGGTCTGTGGGCTAGCAGTTAACCGATCATCAAAGTAACGTAGCATTCCTTTCACTTTTCCATTTGGCTGTTTCAGTTGCTGAATAAGAGATACTGGCGATGACTTTTACATCACACGCGGAAGTCTGCCCGCGTCACCTGCTGACTTCCTGGCAACCTTGGGCAGCAGCAGGAGCTTCTCCCTGAGGCTAGTTAAGGAGAAAGTCCTGTAGTAGTGACGTTTGCAGGCAGAGCCTAGGAGGTGCTGTTTTCCCGGGAAGTGAGGAGCGGAAGGGAGACGCCCGCGAGGAAAGTGCAGGGGAGAGGGAGTGGGAGGCGCAGACTTCTCGCCCTAATTATCCTCTGCGAATTCCGGCGCCGAATCCCCCGGAATCGTTTTGCATTTCTCGGCCCCTGTTGACTTAGTCGGGCCCGAGTTGATTGTTTAGTACTAAAATCGGCTGAGAAGCAACGAGGGAGCCAGTGACTGGATGCGCGCGTGTGCGGTGGGTTAGCCCTGCACGGAGGGAAACGTTTCGTTTTAAGTAAAACCCAAAAGGAAAGCCAGCGCCTTCAGCCCCGCCTGAGTGAAAGCTTCGCCCTCTGTAGAAGTTAGGACACTTGCCAGGCCGTGAAGGCGAGCGTCTGGGCGCGACGACAAAGGCCAGCGGGGAGCCGGGCGCGGGCACAGGTGACCCGTCACGGTCCCAACCCCCTCGACCGTGCCCATTTCGACCGGTCCACCACGCCTCGGAGGCCTGCCCGCCGCTCGGGGGGCGCCCTGTGCACACACCCGGCCACTTCTCCACGGCCGAGGTCCGCCCCGCCGCGCTCCGCTCGGGGCTGGGGGCGGGGCTCACCTGTCAGCTGGCGCTCCGCCTCGCGGCGCCCAATGTCGGGCGGGGGTGGTGAACAGACGGGAGGACTACCCAATCATCGCACGGCTGGTACATGGCGGGCCAATGCGCTGCGCGCTGCGGGGCGGAGCCCGGTGTTTATAGTGCTCTGACAGCGCGCGGGCCGCGCTGACTCTCCTCGGCGGGGACGGCGGCGCCGGCCGGAGCGAGGATCTGTGCGCGGAGTCGGTCCCGGCGCCCTCCCCGTACACAAAGGCCCGCGCGCGTCCGGCGCCCGCGGCTGAGACCGAGACCACTCCTACTTGCTCCGCGGGCCGGGAGCTGCGAGGACTGAGGAGGTTTCTGCGCGCCGGGAGGCGCCCTTCTCCGCTCCGCGCTCCGGGACATGGAACCGCGCCGACGCGGCGCCCGCGCGCTCGGGCTGCTGCCCGCTCCCCTGGATCTATAGTCAGAGGCGGCCCCGCTCGGGACGCTGCGTCCGCCAGCCCGCACCGGCTGTCTCTCCGCTTCGGGCCTTTGTCCCGGCCCTGCGCCCTCCTTGCCTCCCTCCCTCCACCCGCCTGCCCGCCCGCCGCGGCTGGCCTGGCACCCTGGAGCCGCACGGGAGCCGGCCGTCGGAGCTGCGTCCGGCGCGGCGCCCCGGAGCCCCGAGCCCGCCGCGCCGCCGCGCCCCGGGCGTGCGATCCCACCCTGCGCCCTGAGGGCCTTGGAGGGCAAGCGCACCTGGCTTCGGCGACTGTTGGAGCTGCTCGGTGTGCTCCGGAGCTGCCTCCGGGCGCTTGTGGTCTTCCCTCCTCGTCTGACTCGGAGGATTGGGGATCCCGCCCCGAGTCCAGTCTCTTCGCGTCGGGAGTGCGCGGAGCTGGGAGCGGCTTGGCCATGGCCGTGAGGAGGGACTCCGTGTGGAAGTACTGCTGGGGAGTTTTGATGGTTTTATGCAGAACTGCGATTTCCAGATCGATAGTTTTAGAGCCTATCTATTGGAATTCCTCGAACTCCAAGTAAGTGGCGTCCGCGATCTCCCTCGATTCCCGTCCTGGGGTCCGCTGCGCTGTCCCGGCGGGAGGAGGGCTGGGCCCACGGTGCCTCGGAACCTGTCTCTGGAACCCGGGTCTCCTGTTCCCCACACCCACCCTGCCACATTACACTAGGTGGAGACTGACTAGCTGTGCTTTCCAGTCGAGCGCCGTCTCCAAAAGGCGCATTCGCCTCTTTTCTTCGCCTAAGCGCTTCAGGGTGCTAAAAGCCCCTGGCGGCTCAGGTGGCACGTCCGGGAAGGTGTCGGATGGCGATACCTGATTCCCACTTCTTTTCGAGGACGAAGGAAGTGTCCACAAACAGGGCAGACCAACGCGCAGCGACTGGCGGGCTCCGGAGACCCGCGGAGATGCTACGCTTGCGAGGAGCGCAGGCGGAGCGGGCCCGGGCGCCGCGGGCTGGCGGGCAAAGGGGCCTGTGGGTCCGGGGCAGTGGAGCACAGACTTGGCGAGGGATGCCGGGGTCTTTGAGCTGTCCGCAGCGTCCCGGAGCCCGGGGCTTCGGCACCCCGCTACCAGCGGGAGGATGCGGCGGGGAGTTCTGCTCTGCAGGAGAACTCAGGCAGCGAGCCCTCTTTTTTCCACCTGGGAGAGGGGCCTTAGATTTCTCCCGGAGGGCCCTCTGAACATCATCCTCTCCCTTCGTTTATATTTACCGATGGCCGCGAACTCTGCGAGGTCCCTTAGCCAGCTTAATTTTGCATCTTCTGCAAAAGCTTAGGGCCCTGCCTAGTCGACGCTGCTCCTGAAGCCTTTGCCTGTAGAGGCCCTGGGTAGAAATAGGATTCTTTGAATCAGACTTGCTTTTATCAAACGGCACAGCCTGGAGAAAACCAGGCCTGTGGAGAGTAACTTTCAGTTTGAGCTATCAGGGTATATTCAGAATTTTAAAATGCAGTCCATTCCTTTATATGTATGGCTATTCCCGCAGTCATCTGTGCATTCGGTGCTGCATATTACCTCATTCTCGAGATATATTTCGAATCAAAGCCAAAAAGTGTTTTACAGAATCTTGGAATTTTAGCCCTGGGAAACTTGGAGAAAGTATGGAGACATTGGCTAGTTTCTGGAGGAAATGTTTGAAATCAGAAGCACAATCAATGGCCTAATTGAAGTTAAGCAAGTGGTGCATGCACTTAGAAGTAAAGAGAAAGGGAATTGATTTAGAAATTACATCTTTATTAAATAATTGTATCCTCTCTCTTTAAAAGGGTGAATTTCGAATTGCCAACATGTTAGCCACAAATGCTCCCACGAAAAGGGCAAAACATTACATTTATAAATAGGTTTAAACAAATTTCTTGCATGCTGCTCAATGGCACTTTCATACACTGCTCGTATTTGAAAGTTATTTAATGCAGCCCCCTTTCATGAAGTCTAATCGCGTATAGTTTTGTTTTTAATTTTTTAAGTGTAAGGTATGGCATTTGCTGTACTGGCGGTGGCATCTTTACCAGGAGACCGAGTGGTGAGGCACCAGGTGGTGCCGGAAGGCGCCTGGCTGGGACCTGAGCGCAGTGGCGGCCCCGAGTCCGGGCGCGGCCGGGCCCTGTTCGCTCTGCGCCTACAGAGGTCACTCTTCCATGCCGAATGCTCGCGGGTCGGCCGCGCCCCTCCCCCAGGCCTCCTGCTTCGCTCCACTTTTCACTTTCACTCACGGCTCTCTTTGGGGGCCGATTCTTTTTCTTTCTTTCTTTCTATCCGCATTTAATATGTTTAAATCGAGTTGAAAGAAATTCCCTTTAACCCCTTCGGCGGTCAGCTCTCGGGATCTTAGTGTGTGTGTGTCTGGGAGGAGAGTTAGACATGCCTACCGCGGGGAGAACAACGATTCTTCCCACCCAAGGTTGAAACAGTAATATTTCCTTAATATGCTGGAGGAGGAGGATGACTTATACTCACTCCCCGACCCGAGGGTTAAGTCTCTTTTTCTGAGCTGTGGCCACGGATTGGGAGAGCTGCGAGGGGCCTGCATTTGGAGAGGCCACATCCCTGAGACGCTGCTGCTGCTGCTGCTGCTGCTGCTGCCGCCGCCGCCGCTGCTGCTGTGTGGGTGTGATCGCTCCCCGTCCTCCGAAGTGAGATTTCTTTCTAAATCCCTGGATAATGGCTTGCCTGGAGGACTGTATGAGCTGTCTCTGGAAAAGATCTACTTTCCAAAAGTAGATCTAGAATGCTAGCTCGAAAGATCAGAAAGATATCTTCCTGGGGGACGAGATGAAAGAGCCATTCTTGAGTTTGAGAGTGTGTAAACCTGCCCTGGTGCCAGGGGCTTGCTTCACTTGGGGAAGTTGCATTTTTATTTCCAGGGGAAAGTTTCAGTTAGTAAATATGATGTGGCAGAAGGTAATCAAAGGCATCCAAGTTTCACATCACTGAATGTGAATTGTGAAACAGTTCGTTTGTAATGAAGCAACCATAAGTAACTAGATTAGTTTCATTTGGAGGTCAGTTTTTTAGCAGGTGGTACACCCAGGAAGCATACAACAGCTGTTTGCATACAGGTTCAGAAAAATCCTTTGCAAATTCAGCATCTCCATAACTACTTTAATAACATTGTCTGTGCTTCCATCCTGAGAGTTTCTGAAAAAATCAAAAGAACTTCTGTGTACTGAAACATTAGTGACTGCCTGTTAGATTATTCACATTGCATCAATAGGTTCTGGTAACATCTAGATCATTTCAACTTTTTTTTTTTTTTTAAATGGGGAGAACAGCAAAACCTAGCTTCCATTTCTAATTAATATTTCAGTGGAACTTTTTTTCCAAGCATGATCTTTTTGCTAAAATAAAATAGTTGGTCTTTTTAAAAATCAATTTCACTTTAGGGTGAGCAAATCTATAGTGGTATGGTGTTCTAGAATGAATTGCACTCTTTAAAATTTCAGTCGAGCATTAATTTCTTATGTCTAGAGTTGCTGTTCCCTATGCATCACAAACTAGTTAATAAAGCATTTGCTTTTCTCATTAATTTTTCCCCTACATAATGCTGAATTCCTGATATTGATTGACTTGATACAAAAGAATGGCTGGATAATATCCAGATAACCTATAATACATGGGCCTCACCCCAGCCAGGCTCTGAATAAATACAGAGCTGCCAGATTGATAAAATAAACTACAATGGATTGTGCTGTTTAAACAGCCCATTCAATAACATATATACGCCAGCCTGCCTTCCATTGTGTCTGAAATTCTTATTTTTGTAGGTAAACAAATGCACATTCAGCACTGATTGAATAGCCCCTTGAACTATGCTCCACAGTTTGCGTGTGGGTTAATCTTGTCGGTTTTAATATAGAGAGAAAAAAGCACAGAGCACCAGGGGTGGAACTGTGAGTGCTTTCACATCCACATTCCTCACGTGTTGTCAGGATGATAAACTGTAGGTAATGGACTGTCCTTGTTCCACAGGACAACCGAGCCAGGCGAGCACAAAGACAGAGCTCAAGCGATATCTTACAACATGGTCGGTAGCCTTCTTTTCAGATGAGAATTTATTTGGGAATCATGTGTCTCGGGACTGCACTTCTTAACCTCAACAATTACAGCTTCCAGCCTCAGAAATAGAAGCTGGAGGTTAAGATGATTTGTTAAGCACTTGGTTCTAAATCTTTCACAAAGCATAGCTGTTGACACTTGTCCTACTGATGCAAAGAAATGCAAATGATGCCAACATTCCTTAATGCTCTGACCCCTGAGCTAAATTAGTATGAGGACAGGTGAATTAGCCATCTCCCAGAGACAACCCAACCTAAAACTACATGTTGGAAAGCTGGATTTTCCCGTAGAGTCAGCAGCTGAAGAGCAATTGTAGATTTATATTAATTACCCCAAAACCTCCTGTCTGTGCATTTACTGAGCTAAATCCCCTGGCTGGTGGATCAGCCTTCAGAGGGACGTTGTCAGTGCAGCAACTGAAGCCTTGCCATCTTGTCTTGCACTGAAGTATTTCAGGTCGCTTCCAGAACTTCCATGACACCTAACTGGAGCTCCCGTTCCTTGGTGCGTCCACCTAATGGGGAACAGCATGACTGCAGTAGTGCGTCACAGGAATGGGAGTGGCAGAAGGAAATGCAGGTGGGAGACCCCCCTTAAAACATTTCTGAGGAGAGATTAACACTTTATAGAATTTTTTTCTCTTAAAACATTTAATTGCAAATTAGACAAAAAGAAGTGCTCTTGTATGAAAGATGATTAAAATGGCCCTCATGTCTTGCCTAATCTCTGCCTTCCTTTGCTGCTGACATAAAGAACCTGTTTTTCAGGTCACTTATTATACATCTACATAGATTTGCTTATGAGCTCACCCTTTGTGTGGTAGAGGAGAGCCTTAAAGAGGAGTGTTCAACTGTTTAAAATATTTTGATTAAAATATGCAGGACCCATAGAACTATAAGCTTCTAGTCAGGAATTAGCTCTTTCAGGGAAGAGCTGCCCCCCTTCCCTTGGAGGGGGGAATGAGAATGGAGCTGGGGGAGAAATAAGAACAGCAAAGAAGGACGGATAGCAAATGGGACATGTTCTGAACAGCTTGGAAAAACTCCTGTGGCTTCATTGTCTCTGTAAAGCCAAAGAATACAAAGACATAAGCAATTCAGCCCTTCTCCCATGATGGAAAATGGAAGCCGTTGACATGGCTCCCCTGTTTAACTTGTTTAATTCTCATTTTAAATTCAGCACTATCCCAGCCGTGTGAACTCTGAAGATTTCTTTAGTAATCCATTTTGTAGTTCCGAATCAAAAACAAAGTGAAAGGGTCTGACACAATTTGCTTTTATTTTTAGGCAAATCAACCCTGGTCATAGTTAATAAGGGGATTACAACCCAGACTAGGTCTTTACAGATGTAATGTAAATCAAGGGCAGAGCATAAAGAAACTGATCCCTTTTGATTGAAGTATGGTAAAAAGGCATAGAGAAACTAGCAGCAGTAATCTGATTGTATGGCAATAAAACCACCATTTTCTGTCTTTCAGATAAAAATAATGTGGTAAATCCATGCAGTTCATGAGATGTAAAGGCAGATAAAGGGGAAGCCATGGCAACATATAGATAGATGAGCTTGATGTTAGAAATGACACGTCTCTGAAAGGGTGCAGAGCGTGGGCCTTGCTCGGGGCTGTCGGGTATTATGTGAGAGCCACACAGACTTGGAAACTGGGATTACAAAGTCTGAGAGCTCCGCTTGTGGTCTGGGGTGGCTGGAGCCGCAAAGAAAAGCTGCTCAGTTCTTGCTCATTGGTGGAGGATAATATGGCCAAGGTAGGTTTCATTGACTGCCTTTTTCATAGACTGAGATTGGGGCTGATTAAAACTTCAGATCACTGCGGTCCTTAGGCCTGGAAGCTTTTCCTTCTTAACTCCTGGCCTGGCAGCCCGGCCATTCTGAAGGATTAACCGCACTTGGGGTTGGTTGTCCCCTTCATCTATTGGGGCTTCGGGCAGGACCCTGCTGGGCAGCAACAGAGACCAGAGGCGATAGGTAGAACTGGGGTTATCTGAAAAGAAAACAGAGGCCTTTTGATTGCGGCCATCTCTCAGACAGGCAAATGTAAACAGGGCCCGATGCCCCTCTTCCTCCCAGAAGCACTTCTGTGAGTTTGTCTCTGCACCCTGGTGAAGAAACAGCTGATGCATTTTTTAAAGTGGGGATTTAGTTTTAATTCAAATTAATTCATCTCAGATGTCAAAAACTGTGAGCTCTATCTAGAGAATGGCTATTGTAACCTTTGAGCTGGATGGATATGCTCCTTGGTGTGAATCACAGGATTATCGAAAATGACAGTGTTGCCCAGCTTCTAAGTTAAAAACAAAAGTCTCTGCGCTCTTGACTCTCTTTGCCCTCTGTCCTGAGCAGCCTGGCAAGTGGGCTGGACTTTTTGTCTTTGCCGCCACACTTGCCACTTCAGTCATTAAACAAGACAAACCATGGGTTCCATGGTCGAGTTGCCATGCAGAGTGACATCTGCAAATGGGTCGAGGCAGAAAGGAAACATTTGCCTTATCGCCTCCCATTTGGCATTTCAGAAAAGTGTCAGCATCTCTTCGGGAACTCTAAGACCCTGGAAGTACCTCAGGCTGCCACCCCCAGGGTCTGTCTTGGAGTGGATCTTGGGTATGTTTTTATAAAAGGCTGTTTATTTACAGCAGCGTGAGGCCTTCTAGACTTCTGCTTCTGTGGGTATCTGATGAAGACTGTCTCTAAATCCTAAATGTTCGACTTTAGACCTATCTAGTTAACTTTGTTCCTGATTCTCAGACTGCTGACTTGACTTTTCGTGTGGGGTTATAGATACGTTGCATTTGTCGCCTGTTTCTCTCATCACTATGAGAATTACCGTAGTTATCACTAAGTAGCGTTCACAGACTAAAAACATTTCTGAATGTTGGTGCACAGATCTCCTATACCCAGTACCTACTTTACCTTCCTTTCTAACTTAATTCAGTAATCTATATCAAAAGATCCATCTCATTTGTCTAGATTCATCAAAGAGAAAGGACACCCCCTAATTTACAAGCTGGTCACATCCTAGCACCTTGCATTCTCCATTTGACAATGATTGCTAATGGCCCATTCAACTAAAGTATTTGCTTGTTAGCAGGGAACAGAGCATGATAAATGTCCAGCAAGCTTGCGGCTGCCTTCAGCTTTTCAGATGCAGACTGGTGCATATTTATGGCAGGCAAATGACAAAAGAAGAGGCTGAATTGCCCTGGCCTCCAGCTTTCTATTGCACAGAGGGTTAAAGTGATTAAAGAAATGATGCAGGAAAGCGCTGCCGTTTGTTTACTAACTGCTGTCCACAGTCAGCTCTGCCCGGTGCCTTGTGAACATATTTCTCAAGTATGATGCATGAGGATGCTGGGTCCAGCCCACGGGAGAAAGTGGGAGAGCAGGTGTGCGTGTCTCCCTGCAGGCCGACTGCCAGGGGAGCCCAGATCTGTGGCTCCAGCAGAGTCAGCAGTGGCTCTAAACCATTCAGATATTTTCCTTTCCATATATATATTCAAATATGTAATGTTAGACCAGAGCATTCTGTGGCTGCTGAGTACGTACTTGCTAATTTCTAATGATAATTTTAGGAAATACTAGGAAAAAATCTCTGTTAAAAACAGAAGTCAAGTTGTTTCTGCCTTGAGTAATTCTCTAAACAAAATACCAACAGCGAACTGGCAGCAGCGAAGCGCCGACGGTTTGCACTTTCCCTTCTGTAAGGCCTGTGCACAAGTGTTCAAGCCCTTCCACAGGGACACAAGCAGAATTCTGAAACGAGCCACTGGTGTTCTGCCGCAGCTAGACAGCATCTTTTTCTTTGGGACTATAAATAGATTCTATATAGAACCATTAAACAGTCTAGTTTATTTTTCCTTTTAAATTCAGTTGCATGCAAATTTTAATTATACTATTTGGTTGGCTCTTCCAGTACTGACTGGTGAAGTCCCTGTGGCCACTAAGGCATTAATCTGTGCTTTTCATGCAGACCACTCCAGTATCCCCCCAGAAGAAGTATGCAAAGTACTTAAATTTTTGAGGCCGTAGGGTCAGTTTATTGTATCTGGAGGGAATTGGTGGATCTGAGGCCTCAGCTTGCTCGCCACCTTGCTCCTGTCTGTCCACTGGCTTGCTGTTCCCTGCAGGGCACTCCCGATGAGCATACCATAGGATTTCTGACTTTGAAAGCCAGTGTCTCTCAGATGACCTCTTCCAGCCGCTCTTTGTAGCTGAGGAAGCTGAGCCACAGCGTACTTGTGCATACAAATTTTTAAATTCAGTCTTTGCCCATGTTTGCCACTTCAGCTGGTTCACCATGTCCTGAAAACATCAGCCCGGATCAGAATTGCCTGATGAGTGAATGCAGCTGGGCAGGCCCTCTTGTCCAGTTCGAAGTGTGTCTGACTCCAGAAGACAAGGGAAAATGGCACCTTTTACTTCACTACCAGAACTATATTCTGGGTACATTTTAGACTAAAACAAACTCAGGTTTTGAATCTCCCCGGTCGGAAAACAGATCATCGTTGTAAAGGACTAGCCAGCGAAATTCAAGGCTTCTCCTAGATGTGATCTCTCCCTTCCTTCATGATGTCGATCAAACATGATCTCTTTAAGTCTTTCCTCTGTAATCCCGTGGCACTTTGTAGTTAAGCATCTCAGATGTAAAAAGGACAATATCCGCAGGTCCCCATTCCTAATCCAGGCTTTCTTCCACCCTTCCTGTGTGAAAAGTCAGGGGCAGACATGCTTCATTTCGACAGTCCTCTACTCAGCCAGCATTGGCATCCAGGAAGAACTCCTGGGCTGGACAGACATGGCCTGGATTTGTGTAGACGGCTGCTCACCTTGTCTAGCTGCTACTAGAGATCCTTCTTCCGGACCCATGGATCCTGAGCTTCAGGGCCCCAGAATCACCTGCACAGGTGCTGCCCCCAGAAGTTCTGATTCCTGAGGTCCAGGGTGGGACTGGGAAGTTTACATTTCTAGCCAGCTCCCAGGGATGCACTGCTGCTGTTGCTAGAGGACTTGGAAATCCATTGCCCTGGGTCAGTCTGTTAGGGAAAGAGATTCAACGTCGGGTCACCCTACTCTGAAAGGCTGTTTCAGAACCTCTGAGGGAATCTGTGTTCCCTGACTTGCTGCTCCCTGTCCCCATTCTTGCTTTATGAGGCATGAGGGATCTAGACCATTGATGGAGGATAGTTCGCTGATTTATTCACCTGAGAGAAACCCAGGTGGATGCAGGCACACTCCACTTCAGGGAGTGCATAGGAAGAAGGGAAGGTGGTCACCCTGGAGTAGGGGCCAAGGCAGCAGCCCAGGGGAGGAGAAACTTGAGTCTTGAAAGACAGGGCAACTCCAACCAAAGTCACAGTAGCTTGCTGAAATGGAGGATGGTAAGAAAACCAGAGTAACACTGCTTCAGTGAAAGGCAGTGTGTGTCTGTAAAGCATCTACCTGTAAACACAGGTCTTACCATAGCACAGAAGGCAAATCCCACAGTTAGAACAAATGGTTCCCGTGGGGTAGCTAGCCCACTGATTTCAGCTACCTCTGTAACATGAAGATTATCCGTGAGCACTGCTTTTCAGAACGAGGTGATACTGGACAGGTGAGGCACTTCAGGTGAGCAAGGACAGTGGGGTGTATTAGCCTGGTGAAGGGCATCTGCTTGGGAATTCACCTGTGTGAGCCAGTGCCAGGTGAGCCGCCCATTCGCTGTATAACTTGGCAGCAGGATCCCCCCCGTGTTGCTCAGTTGCCCCATCCCCCAAATTGGAGCAATAATATAATAGCACTGAATAAAGAGTAATAAGATTGTGGTCAAGATGAAATGTGTGTAAAGAGCCTAGCTCTGTGCTTGGAACAATGAATGAAGAGTAAATGTCAGCTATTATTAATAAAAAGTAATTGAAAATCTGTGTGCCTGTCCGTAGTTCACTTTGCCTTTCTCACACCAAAGAAAAACTGGAACTACTTCTTGAATAAAGACTGTAACAAAGCACTTTCACCTTTTAATCTGTTTGATGTTATGTGGGACTTTGTTTATATTGCTCTTCTACTTTAAGGTGTCCTGCTCCCTTTATTTCCTTTCTCCTACCAAGTGGGACGCTCCTGCTTCCCTACCTCTCTGCTTTTGCAGAACATTTGTGACCCTGGACACTTGGTCAGCTGTTCAGCTATGCACTCACAAAGAGGTCTTTGTTCCAATCTATTTTGTATCCTCTAGGAAAGGATGCAGTAGGAGATTGGGTCGGTAAGTCCATGAAGGCCTTGGCAGCCTTTTTTGCATTGATATTACACGATATTTCTCATTTAGAAGCCGTCTTCCCTGATGACGTTGCTGTCCGTAACAGCAGCTGTGCAAAGCCCTCAGTGTGCCAGCTCTGTTCCCACTCCTGGACACACATTTGTTCGGTCTTCAGAGCAGCCACCTGCGGGAAGTATTCTTATCCCACGTAAGCTCACGCAGAAACCGAGGCCACAGTGGTTAACTGACTCCCCCAAACTCATGTGTAGCTGAGCAGTGGCTTCGAACCCAGGCCCTCTGGTGCCGGGATCCCTCTTAATTATCTGCCTCACCTTGTTATGCTGTTGCAGAGAGTGATTAGTTATCGGGGAACTAAATGTGCTTTTGCTCAAAGCAGTATATGTACAGGTGGGCAAAGAGGAATTATTGGATGTGACTCTTCACTGTCCATGTTGACTTAGAGTCCCCTTCTTATGCTGGGTATGTAACTCTGAATGGGTTCTTTGAATCACTACTGGAAGCAGAATAATCTTAGCCCATTTAAAGGATGACTAGGCAGTTTTTACAGAATATAATATCAGTGCATTTATTTAGTATTATTCCTTTGACTATGAACATTTTCCTTTTAAAAATCTAAATAATTGATTAATTCTAGCTGGGAGAAAAAGAGGTCAGATTTTTGAGGAGAGTTGCATTTTGTTAGATGCTGAGTGTGTGTGTCAAGCTAAGGAGATAGTATGACATCTTTTTTAGAGTCTAGTCACAATTAAATGCCATTTTATTTTGGATTTTGGGATCAGTGCCAGCTTCCAGCTTGTCAGAGCTGAGAAGACTCGAATCAAGTCGAGGCCCATTTCTACAGCAAACTGGGAATCTGGCTTCTTGCCTGTGGATTCATTCAGTGCGGCCCATCTGGCTTTTGATGTTCTGCAAGTTTGGAGCAGTTTGTTTAAGGAAGCCAGGCGGTGAATACCGGTGGGCCTGGGGTTCTCTTGACTTCAGAGTGGCGCCTCTGGGTTTGCACTTTTGCCCCCCTCCTCATCTGCCTGCCTGCAAGACCCCGCAGCGACCAGTGGTCGCAGAGACCACAGCGTCACTTCCTTTAGAACCTGGGGCCTGCTGGATCCTCTTTCCTTCTTGTTCAGTTCACTTCTGTTTAGTTCAGTAGCAGCCTCTTTAAATAACTTACAGTATTAAACTCTGAAGTGCATTTTATTTTGATCAAAGTAATTCCAGGCTGTTTGTGGTGACTGAGCAGGAAAATAAACTGTAGTGCCCAGAGTTACAGTGGCTGCAAAGGCACACCCTTCATTTCCTGAGATGCACACATAGTTCTGGTGGCCTTGGGGCCTTGTGGCCCAATCCAGCTTCACTCATTCCTGATGGGAATGGTTTGCACCCACTTTCTCTTTGCTTTCTTTTCCCCTGCTCCACAGGCTGTGACAAAGCATGAGAGATGCAGGAAGGTGTCCCCTGTCTGCACCTGATCCCTCCTGGAGTCCAGGAAGGAGGAAGTGTCTGGGAGGTGGCCTCTCAGTCGCTTGTAAAGCAGTCACACACAGCCTTACAAACTGCTGGGCTTATTGTGTTTGCAAGGAGAGTCCCTTCTCACCACGAGAGACTTGGGAGCTCTGGACCTCCTCTTTTACCTGATTCATTCTTTAATTGCACAGGTACTACTGAGCACCCAGTCTGTCAGGTGAGGGGCTCTGGCCAGCGGGGGGCAGCAGGAACAGGTCTCCCCAAAAAGAGAGGTCTCATCTTAATAAGGCATGGGTGAATTTTTTCTAAATAGGCAACATTTTCTGAAATTAAAGAGAAAAAAAAAAAAAAAATTCAAGGTGGTAGGGACATTGGGACAGGACTGGGAGAAAAGGTGCCGCAGCCCAGGCTGCCTGTGATATGGCTCCCCTTCACCCGGGACCGTGCCACTCCCCGTCTGAGCCACGTGTGGCTGGCTTTCACCTCTGATTTTTCCCACTCAAGTATATGAGCAGATGGACCTGAACACTTGTATCTAAAACAACAGAGAACCAGCTGGAAATGCCCTTTGGATTTCTTTCTCGATGAGAGCCATTTTCCTCTCTGGGGCCTCACCTGTAAATAACACAAGTTCCACCTTCCTTTATGGCCCCTTGCTAAAAGCCTGGCTGGGAACAAGACCATACAGGTGCAAACAAATTAGGGCTGGGGAAGAGCCTGCGGTGTCTCTTGAGTTATGAAATCCTAGTTTCAGTCAGGCAGCCACATGGTGGAGGAGCCAGCAGGACAGGGTTGCCTCAGAGGTCACCCCGCTCCCACTCCACCTCCCAGCGTCTGGCTTTACTCCGAAACCCCCAGTTTGCCTGCTTTAGCTACAGAGCTCACGTGTGATTTTTCTGTTTTTAAATTGGGGTTAGGTGGTTTTTGGTTAAGAACACAAATAAAACCTGTTTTTGTTTTGAGATCAATTGTTGATTTTTATTTTTAATTTCAGGGCAGGGGTTGGTCTAGTCTCTGAACTTGTGAAGAGACATCTACACATCACACACTTGAAATTTAACTTGCAGGTGATTAATTCTGTCACTTGCAATAGGCGTCCCCCTCTGTGAACTGGAGGTTTTTATGACAGTGAAAATCATAGCAAGGATAAGAATGAAATAAATACTCGTGTTATTTTCCTGGAAAACTGTTTAAACTATGAGAATATTATCTTCGAGCATTTTAAAATGAAATTTACTTTAGCCACCAGTGTTTTGAGCATTATGTCACAAATAAAAAACAAGATTAACATCTAAAGGAGTCAGTTTTCATTCAATTGTGCAGCACTGTGGGCTGTGAAATTTAATATTATTTGAAGTTGTTGGTAACTGTAGACCGACGGAGGAAAATGGATAAGTTTAAATAAAAGTACCCACCTAAGCACATGCGGACCCTGTCAAGTGCAAGTTGAGGTCACTGGGCCAAGAAGTGGACCCTCCAGCTCTGTCGCTGCAAATTAGATTCTGATAACTAAAACCTGCCTTTGGACTCCAGTTTAATTCCCTTCTCCCCAGCGTGCAGTGGATGAGGAGGCCGGGTGCGCCTCACCTGGGAGAGTGGCTGCACTGGTTCTGTGCCTGTGGGCTCCCAGGCATTTGAATGTCCCTGCGTCTCATCTTTCTTTCCTTGAAAAGGTTTTGCTTGTGGTTGGTGTGAAGTCTGAAATGTACACCCGGCTCCTGCTCTTGCCTTTATAACACTTTAATGTCCCCAATTGTACAGGCTAACTCTGGGCCCCCTTTCCTTGTCCTTGACTACACCAGGTTCATGTTGCAGATGATATTTGTTTTAGAAAACTGTGAAAGAAGGGGCACCTGTGAAAACAGGCAGTTGTTCCAGCATGTATACATACTCGGATTAAAGCAGGAAATGCTACCTAGATCCTCCATGACTGCCTTACTTCTTGGACAGAGCCACCAGCAAGACAGTGGTGTGCTCGCCTGAAATTTCAAGGCCCTCACCCGTTACCCTGAGCAGTGTGCAGTCACTGGGTTCGTGTCAACCTGACACCCAGTAGCTACTCCCCACTGCTGCTCTGGTTTCGGGAGAAGTCTGTGGAAACCTGTTCTGATGTTAAAGTGCAAAAGGGGGCAGTAAAGTGCTTTCCAAAAAAAGGGGAAGAGTTTCCCCAGCATTTCCTAGGAAGATGCTACCTGTGTCTTCCTGGGGCCCAACTGTCACTTGTTCATTTTGTAGCAGAACTCTGTTTGGGGCATTTCTAGAAAATCTTAATAAGCTGTGGCAGTACTCTAGTATGAAATGGAAGTAATGCAAAATCAAAGAGCCCACCTGTTTAGGATGGGCAGTCAAATTCACGTGCAAAGCCTTTCCTTGGGAGTATGGGTGTTCCCCATGCACAGAACACTCTGGAAAGGAACCCAGGTCTTTTGGGTTAAGCTATTCTAGCTCCTCTAGATGCTGAGGGCCAAAAGTGCTGGGCACAGTTAGCATCAGGGGCTGAGCATCTCTTGAGCGTCGTGGGGCTGACAGGAAGGCCCACCAGCCCCAGCTAGATTGCAGGGTGTGTCCTCATTCAGATTTCAGAGTAACCAATTCACACACTGGTTTTTCTCTTTCTCAATAGTCTTTGACACTTATTTAAAGCAAAAATGATAGTATTTTAAGGAAAAAGTACATTTTTCCAAAACGTGGTAAATTCACAGCATACTTAATGTACAACACTGCCTTGGGAATTAAGCTAGTATATAGTTTCGGATATGCTACCTGCTAGAGTGAGCCTATTTGTAAGGTTAGGAAGGATTCGGGTTCCTTGAAATAGCAGCCAACTTCCAGACTTGTGGCACTCAGTGATTAAGCATAAATTGCTTGTATCCCTTATTCTTCATTTGTTGGAATACACAGTTTGTTATTCCAGCTTTTGTGGACTTGGGAACTGATTAATTACATAGGCCACAGTTTAGACTATGATGACTTCATTTATTTTCTTTCCAAGGAATTGCATCAAAAAATTAAAATGTCTCCAGGACTTCAATATTTTAGACATGTCTCTTTAAAATCAGTTATGAAAGCTAGTCCAAGAACATGGTACTGTTTGGTTTTTGAAGTTGTACCTTAAAAAGCAATGTACCAATCTGCTCACAAAAACTTTGAGTGTTTATTGCAGAGAACTTTGAAAACCACAGAAACCTAACAATCTCTCTAGCTCTCTATCCCACGTCCACAGCAGCCCAGGTAGAGCCCTGTGTGTGACCATCTGTATATATTGGTCCCTTGTGTAGTCAGCAAAATAATCTGGATGGCGTGCCACACATTTTACATATGTGTCTGCTTTCCACTGAGATAATCCAGCAACTTAAAGTGAGCACATGCAGCCATGCATTGCCTCACCACAGGGACATGTTCTGCATGGAATCATAGGTGGATCTGTCACCTGAGCATCGTGGTGTGTATTTACACACACTTAGGATGCTGCAGTGTCACTAGGTGACAGAAATCTGATGGAACCACTGTCATGTATTTGGTCCCATCATTGACTGAAATGTCATTACAAGGTGCTTGACTACACTCTAATGGTGTGATTTTAAAATGAAAAAAACAATTAATTCTCCACAGTACCGAATGTATATTCACGTATGAGTCTTTGGTGATTTGCAGGTAGAGAACCTTCCTGTGGGGTCTCCTCCTGCTTCCCCACGTATGCATTTCCACCTGCAGAAGAAGGTATGGCAGGATTTGCATTGTCCCGTTACATGAGTAGCCTGGCCCTGTCTCTCACGTGCTTGACACCTGCTCTATTTTTGCATAACTATGAAGTATTTTATTTACATGGATTTTTGTGTGTGTGGTATGAGCTGTGGCTCTGCACCTGAGCTGACCCTTTGTGAACAGAAGCCCTCACCCAGCACTTGCGAGAGGCACTGCTGTGTCTACACAGGGTGCCTCTCCTGACCCAGTTCTTTGTTTGGATGCAGAAACTGGTCATTCCTGTCTGTCTTTTCATTTGGATCTCTTCATTGCATGTCGGCTTGAGAGTCATGCCTTGAGTACCAACATGAACTCACCCTGGTCTGCGTGGTGACTCTGGCTCGTTCTTCAGTTATTCACATCCCCCTAACCCCCATTTCCCAAGGAAGACCACCAGGCATCTCCCATCTCACCTTCATGAGTCCTTGCTGAACTACATCAGCCCTGGTGGCCTCTTGTGATGTGGTTTCCTTCCTGGTTAGCCTGGGTGATCAGGCCAGCCTGGAGAAAAACACTAAGTCACGGGCTGTCTCTACCAAGGTGTGTACCGTATGGTCGATGGAAGTGTGGGAGCAGGCAAGGTGAAGGGGAGCCGTGAGAGCAGAGTGTCCTCAGGTGGGAGAAGGAAAGGGGTGTGACCGTAAGGCCCCTGCACAGCTGTCCCTTGGTGTCTCATCTACCTACTGGCTTCCCATGGAGCCTCCTGTTACACTGAGTGGGTTCAGAAAGAGAACTGGCGACTGCTGCCTCCATCTGACCCTGGGCCCCTTCAGACCTGGGAAGGCCATGGTGGTCAACAGAGGGACCCTGATTTGACACCACAATGCAAGACTTAGTCTACCCTGTCCCCCAGACTCACAGGTGGCCACTTCTGAAGCCAGGTGGCTCATTTATAGTGCTTTCAGGACCTGTGCCCTGTGTTAAAACAGCCTGGGCTCAACTGGGTTAAAGCACTCTGCTCTGTGCCTCATTAATTCTGCTATGTTCTCATCTGTAACATTGAAGAATATCATGTCACATAACGGCAGTAAAAGTTTTTACAATTAGTACTCCAAAGTTGAAATGTCTAATAATTATTAGAGATCTAATTTAGATTACTAAATATTAATGTCTAATTTAGATTATTAGATTTATCATCCAAAGTATTCCGTGTGGGAGTATTAGAGTCTAGTTTGACAAATAACTTTTAAAAACTTGAATTAAATTCAATAGGTAATCCAAAGGTAAAAATAAATTCTAAAACCAAGCCATTTTACTTTAGGCATGTTTGCTTTGGAAACCCCACTTCAGAGATTCCATTTTTTCCACATTCTATTGTGTGTATATCTGATTCAAAGTCATGACATCTATTGTCTTGCTTGAAAATGATTCATGGAAGACCATAGGAGTTGTCTATTTGTGCTTGGTGCTCCCTATGTGCTCCCTGGGAGACTCCCTGGGGAGAATGCAGGATGCCCCAGAAGCTGAGCTGAGGTTCCCAGGACTGGGAGAAGGATGTACAGCACAGGTGCCCGTGCTGACCTCAAGTGCAGACTCAGAGAGGGACCCACCTGGCTCTATCCTCTCTCCCGCCTAGGACACAAATCACTGCTGATGTCTTGGTTTTGGATTGAAAACCAGCAGACTTTATTAAATGGCACCTCTCTGTGACCACTGCTTTTGGGCAAAGTTTAACCAGAGCTACATCCCCTTATGGTGTGAACTGTAACTGTGGGGCTTTCACTGAGCTGGCTTGGGTTCAAGAGGAAGCTTATCTCAACTCACCAAAAGAAATCTGCATTTAACATCTGCCATGGAATAGTCATGCAGTGATTTAAAAGTAGCTAGTTGTCATCACCATAATAATTTTTTAACACTTTCAAAGTCAACACATGATAAGTAACAGAATCCAAGTATAAAACCCTTAGCTTTAAAAACAGAACTCCGTTTATTGACTTAATTATAACATAAAGGACTCACTGTGTTCCATTTTTAAAAATGGTATTGTTATTAAGAAACACCCCATTTGGTTTAAATGTCCAGTCTGCTATTTACTTATATTGTCTGGAATCGGTCTGTAACATTACATGTAAAATACAAATTCCATATGGTCAGCCTATTTCTTCTTCACCTTTTGGTTCTTGGCCTCCTGGGGCAAGACAGGATACCAGGTGGCCGCCTGTGTGACCCAGGGCCTCAGATGAGCGTGCATAGTGGGCTGTCACAGCGGTGTGTGCTGTGCATGCCCCCAGGTCCCCTGGAGCTCTCCGGGGGGAGCTGCAGGCCTGTGAGCATCTTGGTTTTCTCTTGATTTTCCTTAGTTCATGGCTTCCTCTGAAAAGCTCGATTTAGAAAAACAAGTGTCTCACAAAACCAGATTTGGACTTCAGCGCGATGCACTGAGAACTCTACTGTGCAGGGTAAGGGGCTGTCCCATCCTGTTTCATCAGCCACCAGTGTTGCCTGCTGCTCTGTGTTGGGGGTGTGGTGTCCCTGCCTTACCACCAGGAAGGACCCGACAGCTGCCGTGTTGTTGTGATGCCTGGCTTTGGAAGTGGCTAATTCCTTGTATTTTAAGTGGGGAGGAATTTTAGAAAAGGCTGCAGATTCGTACAAATCCTTCCAGAGAGAAAGGGTCAGAAGCCAGGCCCTGGGTGACATGGCATGGAAGCCCCATCAGGTCCTGGCGCACCCCTGCCCCAACTCTAAGAGATTCTGTCTTCAGAATTCCTGTCAGGCTGTGATCTGTGAGCAGCCTGTGGCACCATTTTTGTTGTTGTTTATTTGTTTGGGTTTTTGTGGTACTGGAGATTGAACCCAGAGGCAATTAACCTCTGAGTCACATCCCCAGCCCTATTTTATATTTTATTTAGAGACAGGGTCTCACTGAGTTACTTAGGGCCTCACTTTTGCGGAGCTTTGAACTCATGATCCTCCTGCCTCAGCCTCCCAAGCTGCTGGGAGTACAGGAGTTGTGCCACTTGACTTGACTTGATGTGTGTGTGCTGGCTTCCACATCTGCACTTGCATCTATCTTTAACCAGTGCCTCTGTATCCAGCAGCTCCCATGCTCGGCTCCGGGGTGTTTAGTATTGAACCAGATGCCTGCCCTCAGGGAGCTGCCTCGGGAGCCCCTGATGGTCTGACTTCTTTGTGAGCGCACCTGGCACAGAATGGCTTGCTGTGTCCCTCCCTGTAGCAGGGATGGCCTGCGCTGACCACAGCAGTCAATGCCAAGGTGCCATGTGGGCAGCACAGGAGGGCCCTACGCCCTCCTCACTGTTGAGAACGCATGGCCCATCAGTGAAGTGACCGGGCCCCACCCTTCACAGGTGCAGTAGGAGCAGCAGCCTCTGCTGCCCAGTTACTGGGTCTTTTGGATGGACTTAGATAAAGAGTCTCTTTTAAGAAAATGTACCCTTCAAATGACTTTTTAAGGGCATAGGATTAAGTTTTTGCCCCACTTTTTGCCACAGTATACACAAAAGGTAAATTTACTTTTTCTTTTTCTTTTCTTTCTTTTAGGATCTTTAGGGACAGTGGGTTTTAGCAGGGTTTGCAATAAGCATGTCAGGTATGCTTATTTGAACTCAAGGTGTATCTTTGATGATAATTATCCATTCCATGGGTCACGAGCTTCCTCGTCACTGGCCAGGACACAGCCCTTGACAAAGCTGGACTGCACACACTGGACTAAAAGTTTGTGTCAAGGAAGTGTGACTTGTTTGCAGAATGAGTTAAAAGACTCAATAAAATATTTACGTGATTTGCGCCTTCTGAAAAATAAGACCTAAAGTGCTGCACCAGCCCGTGTGCGGGGTGCTGCTGACCTCCCTCCAACTCCGGCAGGAACACCCCTGGGCCCTGGTGAGTGGCAGGAGAGTCCTGAGCAGACAGCAGACCCAGCGGTCATTAGATAAGCAGGAGCACATCCTCAGGAAGGAGCCGAGGTCGGGCAGCATCTTGAGCGAAGGTAGGGCTGTGAGGGAGCTCCGAGAGCTGAGCAGCGCAGCTGGGAGAACAGGGCTGCCTCCGGTCTGCGAAGGAGCCTGCCCTCTGAGGCCTGGGAAGTCTTCTAGAAGGTGGTCAGAGGTTAGAGGATTGAGCTGAGGAGCTGACTGGGCTGAGCGGCGGGGGCAGGCCTCAGCTTCCCCTTGTAACTTAGGCAGCTTGTGCTGACACTAGCGAACACTCGGGTGTCCCTGTGCCCACTGAGACAGGTCTCCAGCAGGTTTCCAACAGGGTGGGAAACCCCAGGCAGGATGTGGGCCCCGGCTGTCGTCAGCAGTGAAGATGTCCTGAGAAGGTCGAGCAGAAGGCACACAGACACAGCGTCAGGAGGTGAGCAGTTTCACCCCACGGTACTTCCCTGTACCTGCTGCCAGGCCTCAGCCCCTGTTGTTCAGCCACAGGACGAGTCCCAATCCCTGTGTGTCTTGCGGGGAGGGCAGGTAAAGAAATTCAGAAGTCTCTTCCACAAACACTAGGATGCAGCCCTTCACAGGAAATGGGGCTGGGTTTTATCCACAAAGGCCATGAAATGACCCAGGGGAATGGGCGAGCGTTAGCACCACAGGGTCGTAGGCACTGGGGACACCCAGGCCCCTGGGTTTGGAGTTGGAAGTGTCTCTCCAGAGAACTGTGCAGTGGCCAAGAAGGCCACGAGAGGCCTCTCTGAGAGATGAGCGCCACTGGTCCAAAGTTCCAGAAAATTCCTCAGCAGTGCACACATGGTGTGTTTGAGTTTGTCATTGTTATCAGATATGCTCATTTTGAGTTCTGCTTTGCAGGAAGATGGAAGATTTTGTCTTAGGTGATTCCTGTTCACCACTTTTTTTTTTTTTAATGAACAAATGAATGTTATGTTTTTGCTAAATTAAGAGGGGAGGGGGACAGCCCTCTCTTTGAGGTTGTACATTCCCCAGATAGTGACAAGCCACCATGTGCAACCTGTACTTTTCTTACCATAGAAGTATTGTTTTTTAAATATCATTTGTTGTTTGATGCTGTTTCATAGCCACCCTGATGCACTCTTTCAGAAAATGCATGTTTTCATCAGCATAAATCATAAACTGTTACTTCAGTGTGGATTTGAAATTTGGGGTGCCCGTCCTCCTTGCTTAATCTCTGTGGGTGCATCCGGCCCACTCCTCAACGTGGCTGGTGGGCTTCTCTGGTTAATAAAGCTTGCATTGGAAGGATTCAGAGGCAATGCTTTGTTCTCAGGTTCTAATATCTTAATGAGCCCAAAGGCCTAGCTGCTTATGAGCGCCTGGGATTTCTGAGTGTGCTGTTAGTGTTAGTACTTGTACAAGGATGTTCATTAGGAAGCTCTTGTTTCAGTTTCTCAGAGAAACTTCCCATTAGGAAAGATCTTTCAGCAGCATGGCTCCCGAGGAAGGGAGGAGGGAAACTTAGTTGTATGCATCCACAGGATATTGTGTCCATGGTCTTAGCTCTGAAGATTTGCGTCTAAGAATTAACTGGAGCAAATCCATCTCAGAGGGCAGGAAGCTGTGTGGAGCAAGGACTGCAGTTGTTGTCCTTTTGCTAGTGGAGGACGCTTCATTTTGCAGCTGAATCAATAGTACTCCTAATTATTTCTGGTTATCTTTTATGGGTGTGTAAGACATTTCTTTTGTTCAGTGTAATAAAAAACCCATTGTTTGATCAGTGACTGACTAATTATGATAAGTAATTTGAAACATTCCTGATGAAACTTGTCTGTTAATTAACATCCACAGCAAATGGAAACTAACAGGACAACAAAGTCTTAGTGCGCCTACTGTTCCCTGGAATGGATGAGATCTCTATGGCATGCCCAATAAACCCAAATTGCCAATGGTTAAAAAATAACAAACAGGTGGGAAGGTCTGACTCACCCTGGAGGAAAAGTTATTGTAAAGCTACACAAAGGAGTACTGAAATATTCTGAGGGAGGAGGTGGCCACGAAATGTCAGCAGACTGCCAGACCCGGTGGCTCAGGAGTCCGTTTTTTTGTTTCGTTTTTTGTTTTTTAAGCTTAGTTCCTAAATACATTTGTCCTGCTGGGATGTAGCTCTGTGATAGAGCACTTGCCTGGTGTGTATGAGGCCCTGGTTCCATCCTCAGCCCTGCAAACAAAACAAAACAAAAAGTCTAAATACATGTGCCCCGTGATGATCTGAGGAACAAAGAGACTTTCAGTGAGTAAAAGTGTGATCCGAGAAGTTGCAGTTGAGGATTATGGGCAGCGTCTGGCTTTATGTTAACACATCATTAACAACTGTTTAAGTTTGTCAACTCAGTGGCTTTTCTTTTATATTTTAGATTTCTACCTGGACAAGGACTGGTACTATACCCACAGATAGGAGACAAATTGGATATTATTTGCCCCAAAGTGGACTCTAAAACTGTTGGCCAGTATGAATATTATAAAGTTTATATGGTTGATAAAGACCAAGCAGACAGATGCACTATTAAGAAGGAAAATACCCCTCTGCTCAACTGTGCCAGACCAGACCAAGACGTGAAGTTTACTATCAAGTTTCAAGAATTCAGCCCTAACCTCTGGGGTCTAGAATTTCAGAAGAACAAAGATTACTACATCATATGTAAGTATAATTGTATTTCCTTATTTTACAGAAATTAGGATAAGCTAAATAGGTTTGTATCGATTTTTATTTCCTTAAAATCATGGTGGTGAATAGTCGGGTGAGAATCTTTGCTGAAGAATTGTCCACTTTTTCAAGGAAATTTTAATTGAATCTGGGACTCCCGTAGTAACAGTATTAATTAAATATAAATACCCAAGGGGGACAAAACATCTTGGGATTCCTACAGTATTGAAATAAACAGATTAAATGAATACACCCAGCATCTCTACTGACAGAACCATTCTTAAGGACCCTGGTGAGATTTTTATGGGTAAATCTGTGCGATGCCTTTTCTCTCCATCCATTCATCCGTCCATCCATCCATCCTTTCCGTGTTTGTTCTGTTCTGGTGACTGTGCTTCAGTGTCAGGGATTCAGCAGTGAACACGGTGGCATAATGATACCCGTCCCACACTCAGTTATCAGCCTGGAGAAGATGGTCTCCTAGGTTGGCAGGACGAAGGTTGCACACTAAGCACCATTTACATAGGCTTCTTGAAACCAGATTTCCAAGCATGAAGTTTTCTCACTGAATTCCTTCCCTTCCCCATAAATGTAACAACTTGACCCATTGTTTCAGGAATAGATGGTACAGAGTGCTTGGATCATGTCTGAAGCAAACTCATGAGTTTGTGAGTTCCAAAGCCACAGGGCCACCCTGAGCATGTGCCTACTGTGTGCACCCTGAGCTAGCGTTAAGCCCAGGGTGCTCCCAGGGCCCTGGATTTTGTCAGAGTGAAGTCTGGGAGGGCTAAGACAGCTGTTTGCATGATTCAAGCAATGAAATATTTTCCCCTAAATCTTTAGTTTAAAATTATACTCTTAACTGAGTGGAGTTCTCCATTTATTTCCATAGACTTTTTAGCTCATTAGGGAACTGCGTCTGCTGGCTGGGCTCCCCTACTGCTTGGTGATCAGATTAAAGGTCTGGCTTTCTCCATCTACAAGCTGCTCTTTAGAGCACAGAACCAATAATTCACTGACTATTTATCCAGTGCTTCATAATATGTATGTTTTTACTACATTAGTAATTAAAAAAAGGTGGTCATAGATGCCTAATTATCTTGTCTGTTGCTACGAAATGCTAGAGACTAAAAACCTGTTTTTGAAGCTAGCTTGATACACAGAGAGCAGCTTTCCAAGAATAAGTAACAAAGAAAAGGAGAAAGTGGTAAATTATGTATTTAATGGAATAATTATCATAAAATGAAAATAAAAGCACTCCAGGATGAAACAAAGCAGATGGGGTGGTAAAGTGTACAAAATAATAGATAAATCTTTGACAATATACCATAGTTACAAGGTAAAATACATGGAAACTAAGCTTTCAGAAGCTGAACAGTGTGTATGTGTGTGTGTGTGTGTGTGTGTGTGTGTGTGTGTGTGTGTGTGTGTTTTGAAAGACCATGTAAAAACTTTTTCAGTGAATCCTAAGGTCCAGCATAACATTGATAGGGAAAATGACCTGCAGCATATTCAGGAAGAGGTTTGTGCCCCTGTCGGGTGGAGGGGGAGGTGGGAGCGTCTGGTCAGTGGCTGCGCTAGATTGATGTTCCATGGTGGTGAAGGCCTGTCCCTGCGCCTGAGGCTGCCTGTCGACTCACCCATGGAGGATAGCCAACAGACCCCAACCAGTTCTCCCTCTTACTTAGTTTATGACTTCATAAAGCTGGCTTTGTAAATTCTAACATCCCACTGAGTGCAAGTGGGATTTCAGTAAACATTAAAGGCTTAACCTTTAGTCTGAAATATTACGCAAGAAATGCAAATAAATAAATGGTTTACCAACATCTCTTTGCTTAATATAGTGCATTCAATAACTACCTTTTATCAATGCATGAGAGATTTGTATTTAGAAGCATAGTTTAATTTATAATTATAATAATCTACACAATAATGGCATCTCCTATTTTCCTTTTTTTGGAAACTCATTATGCCACATTAGCAGGTTCATTGCAGGTAGCTGAGCTACTCTGGCCTCCAAAACTCTGCTTAGAATTGTGATTTGCAGTGGGAAAGCATGGGCTGGGCTGAGCGAAAAGAATCTTAAACAGAGTCAAGGGTTTCAAGTTTGCAAAAAGGAGGGATTTTCTGAATGTTGGCTATTGAGAGACTGTCCCAGGGCTGGTAAGTGCCCACGCTCAGAAGTTGGACTGGAAGTCCAGTGACACCTTCAACAGAGTTAAAAGGCTTCTATTACATCATAGGCAGAGGAGGGCATTTTAGATACCAGGGAAAAAACAGAAGCCAATTTCTCATCCACCCTATAGCAAAGCTCATCGATACACAAATCTCTCTTGAAAGGAAATGAGAAATTAAAAGAACAAATGTTAAAATAGTCTTTAAAATGTAATGTTGACTTTGAATTGTTTTTTCAAGACTCCCAAGGCACCAAAATAATTAAGGAATTTTTCAAAAATTACTAATTTCCATATCAAACAAATGCCCGCCTATGTGTGCACACATACACAGGGTCACGATCAGACTCTTCTGTCTCTCTTCAGAAGAAAAAGGAAAGTAAGTGTTTGAAAGTAGTGATTTTATAATGGTACACTCATGAAATAGTGCCGGTAGCATGATGGAAAATACTAAGATTCACGAGTGTATTTTAAACACCTTAAAGCGTTGGTTCTCTTTGAGACAGTGATATTGGAATTTGAATTGCTAGGAAACATAATACTGTCTGGTTGGTGTCACCTTCACGACTGAGGGTGGGATGGACCCCGTGGGGACATCCTCACGGACTGCCTGGGGTCTGGTAGTTCCACAGGAGAACAGAGCTTTGTAATAATTAGACCAGGAGCTTAGAGTCCTACATCTTAGTCCTGCTACCTGCACTTAATGAGAAAGTCACTTTATTTCTATGAACTTTAATTTCCTTCTCTAGAAAATATGTTTATTATTGGTGTTATTGTACAGACAAACGATAGCAGTCTCCTCGGGGTCCAAGCCATTTTATGGCTGGACATACAAATCAAATACAGGATCACCTGTTAAGGTGGCTCTTCTTAGCTGAAATGGACAGGATCTGCTCTGAATTCTTTAAAGACTCTTCATTTGATTTGTAGGACTACCCAATCTAAAATAGTCATCACACTTTGAGTTTTAAATGTAAATACTAATGTTTAATTAGAACTATTTTTAAACTACTGAATATCCACTAAATTCCCTTAAGAAGCGACATGACAAAATGACATGCATCCTCATTAGTTCTTCTTATAGATGATTATTTGCTTTGACATGTGGCAAAATGATATATATAGATTTTCTTCATGTTTAGAATTGACTTTTTCAAGTGACCTATTTCAGTAATTAGCCTTGGGCTTCATTTGGATAATAAAATCTAATAATTAAATGATGCAAAGATGGGAACGTTATGACCAGTTGATCTGAAAAGCCCCTGGTCTTCACTTCATTCAGATCTTAGTTGCCTTAAAAACAGCATTTTATATAACCTGTAGTTGTTCTTATCATGTCTTGAAAATTGTTTAAATGTTTATGAAATAACTATATGTTCCTGTTGATTCCCATTTTCAAGGGAAGCTCTGTGTTTGACATAAGTTAGCGTTCCAATTAATATTGGGAAAGTTCAGGGCTGGGGACATAGCTCAGTTGATAGAGTTCTTGCCTTGCAAGCACAAAGCCCTGGGTTTGATCCTCAGCACTGCAAAAAAATAAAATAAAATAAAATTAATATGGGGAAAGTTCCTGTGTCCCGGGACTTCATCCTGCAGAGTGTTCTTTGAAGCCTTTTTTGTGCCTGGTTTACAGTCCTTTCTTAAGTGACAATCCTGAGCCACGTAGATCAGCACACTGGGTGTGTAGGCTTTTGCAACATGGTCCTGAAGTAGGTGCTGTGGGCTGCTTATCCAGCCTTAGCATGAAACCTTGCAAGATACCCACAGAGATTTTTGTCATACTACTGGAACTATGTGCATCAGAGATGGATGAAAATGGATGCCATTGTGTTAGTGCTTTTTAAGTGAACAGTGACCATAACAGAGATGTCGATGAAATTATATTCATAGAGCCCCTCCCAGTGTAGTTTAATATGGCTTTTGCATTATTTTACAATAAACCTGTAGCCAGGACATGGTCTTGTGGCATAGCCTGTAGGTCATCATTCCTAAAGATTCTTTGATTAATAGTTGTTCTCTTCTGTGTACACACGCTCAGCCTGTGGGTTCACAGTGTTCCTTCTGGGAGTCCGCCCGCACTTCCCAGCTTTCCTTGATAAATACTGAGTGATCTGGAGGAACTCCAGTTTCTTAGAACCCTCATGGGTTGGTTGTGTGTATTATTTTTTTTTTCTATTATTTTATTTTTTTGTAAGAGCATGCAAAATTGGTAGGCTCCACGGACACCTTTGCGATTTTTTTTAGACATATATTCCGCTTCTGAGCAAAATCACAAAATCAAGTAAAACACTTACACAAACATAATAAAACAACACTTGTCAAGAACACATTTGATTAAGCACATGAATGTGCTTTGATATTTAGATATCTTTTCGATTGTATAAGAATGCATGACTTTTATCAAGTGATTATGCACTTTATTTGGTGAATCATTTACATATAATGTGGCAAAAGCCACACTTCCATTATTACATATATCAAGCTAAGTGATAGCTAAGTGATACAGAGTATCATCTCTGTCCCTTACATCTTGACTTAGTGGTGAAGATTCACGTTTGCTACCGTGTACATAATTACTAAGTATAAGCATCTAAACACATTTTCTTCTTCCCTACAACAGTTCTTTTTTGTAATGTAATCATCAGAATCTTCTCAGAAACTGTAGAGTAGGGTGCTTAGGAGATGAATTCACATACCACTTACACAGATTAGCCTTGGATCTAAAGGTCTGGGGTCTGGCAGCCCTGGCCTCTTGAGTAACCTTCTTCCAGTAGTTTAATATGTCATTCTGCCTTGATCTCTCCACCTGTAAAATGGGATAATGGTAGCACCTGCTCACAGGGTAATGTGGTCTTGTGTCAGGTAAGATGTCAGGAGCTTGCTTCTAAGCTTGGCACAAAAAAGTGCAAGTAAGAAATAACCTTGGAGCAGGGAGGAAGCATGAGGCCCAAGACTGAAGGCAAGCCAGCTTCCCTTCTAGCTGGAGCACCTGAGCAAGATGGCACAGAAGGCCTCACTGAGCTGAAGTTCATCCATAAAGTGAAGCCGAGGAGAGTTTACGAATTTCTGGAATACTGTGTGACTTAATTATGAGATCTTCTCTCTTTGTCTTCTTTGGGTATTATTAAAGTTATTTTGTCCTTGGGCTCCTTTACCAGGAAGCATGCATTCATGTATGGTTTTGTTCCTGGAATTGCCTAAGCTTGTTAACAGGTCCTTTGTCAGACCCAGAAGAGACAGACAGGGGAGGAGTCTGCTGATACTTATAATCATGGTCCCCACTTTCCATTTCACCCTACTCTCAGTAATCTTCTCAGTTCCCTAGAAACACAGAAGAAAACTGTATCTTTATTGATATATTCAGCAGCGTCCCAATGTAGGACAAGTATTCTTTCAGTGAACCAAGCATGTCAAGTCACCTTCTCATGAAGCCAGCTGGGAAAGGACACCATCCACGGGTCTGATAACAGAGAAGCACAGCCTCTGCCATTTGCTAACAACGTGAGCCCCTCTTCTAGCTTAAGGGCAGCCTCCCCGAGAGTCAATCAGGAAGGCTCCTTGCAGAATTCAGAATGAAGGCTGACTCTGATGGAATAGCATCTCAACTTCTGCTTCCCTGGAGAGCCACTGAGAATCTGCTAGCTCCAGTGTCTGATGGGGTCATGACCATGGGGACGTCTCCCAGATGGCTCAGGGGTTGGAAGAGGGTAAGGCTTTGAGCCTGGAGACTTGGTTCACCTTCTGTGGCATCACCCAGGCAATGATGACAGCTTATCTCACCCCAGCACCATTCCTCATCCCCAAGGAACCAGTAAAGAGATGACTGTGCTTCCCAAAGTAACAAGGAATTGTTGAGGAAGGGAGGGAGACTAAAAGCCATGGATACAAAATAGATTTCAGAGCAGATGAAAAATGAAGGACAATCTTAGAAAGAAAGAGTTATTTAGGAATTGCTCAGAATATAACTGCCCTTATTATTTCATAAAACTCATCTTAATATCTCTAGCCTTGTATTTATAGCTTTTCAAAGGTTCACTTAGATTTATAAATAATTGAACAATCCTGGAGACATAGTGCAAACATAAAAGAGGACAAGGTTTTTTCTTAACACACTTAAAATATTCATCATGAAGATAAAAATTTAAAGCAAAATAAAACTTGAAAAAATAGCCAACAGGCATAGACAGACGTTAGCAAAGATTACTTTGAGAAAACTGATTTATATAGTTGCTATGAGTCACACATTTGATCCTAAAATTCTAACTTCAGTCTGGGTGTTGATCACTCAGGGACGTGTTGTGGCCTTCACACTCTCCTGTCTCACTTTCAAGTCTAAGCACAGGTGATGAAGCAGTTTTTACTGCTGTGAGAAAGCCAAAACTTCGATAGTGTGGTCGCTTAGTACGGTTCACATGGCATGGAACGTCAGAGGCGAAACACAGTCCTGGGTTGTTGAATCCTTAGACCAGGGTTGTTAGCGTGTAAGGTGCTCCTGGCTAGGCACAGGGCCATATCAAGACAGCATGCAAACATATGTGGCACATACGGATAGCACAGAGAGTGTGTGTGCACACGGCATTACATCCACAGCAGTGATAAACAGCGCACAAACACACCTACACACATTCACAGAAAGTAAAGGGCACACACACACACACTGCGTACATGGCAGCACTAAAGACAGGGTCCTGATATTGGTAGCATATACATAATGACAGTAAAGAGTGCACATATATTCATATTGCATACATAGCAACAGTAAAGAAGCTCATGCAAAGTCAGTGATGGACTTTGCTGGCATCAGACATGTTGGCACTGGTGCCCTGACATGCACTGTGCCACTTATGACTAACTTTAATCCTATGTCCCCAAAGTCGAACACGCACATCCTACAGGGTAAGTAAGCTGGGTAGAGTGGCTCATGGCTATAGTCAGCTACAAGGGAAACGGAAACAGGAGGCTCACGTGAGCCCAGGGGTTCAAGGTCATCCTGGACACTATACCAAGGCTCTGTCTCAACAACAGATAAACATACAAAAAAAAACCAAATAATTAAAACCTACAGGTTAGTAAGAAAGAAGTAAGAACCATTAGGAAACATGGTTATGACAGCAATTTGTTAGATATCCTGGATTTTCTTTTTCCTTTTAGGTCTATGAATTCCATTTCTTCAATAAGGTCATGCTATTTTGTGCTTTTATTACATTAGAAGTACTTCAAGCCCCTTAGTCCAAAGTTGCTAAATAGTAAGTTTATTAAAAATAAAAATCTGTCCAATATAAAAATAGAGATAGCAGAGATTTCAAATTTCCTTAGTCAAGGTCAGATGCTACAGTTTTACTGAATGAATGGAAGGATGGACAGATGGATGGTCAGACAGATGGACAGATAGATGGATTGGCCCGAACTCAGGCAGGAGTGAAACTGATCCTATTATAGAGGAGCCAGTCTGTGTGTTACCAAAAGACACTTCTGCTTCAAAAGTGGCTTTTTGCATTAGTGAAGTAGCCCAGCTTTGTTGTTCCTGGTGTTAAACCAGGAGATGAAGGTATTCTTTTATTGAAGCAAACATGTGGAAAATTGCCCTGGATTCTTAGAGTATAGAACACGTCCCCCAAATGGAATAAGGTTCATATGCAGGGCAAATTTAGACAGGGGCACTTTATTGGGGTTACTGCTGGTCTCTACATGGTCAAAGCAAATAACATCATGTCCATCTAAAGTCTTATGCCATGAGAGTGACACATTTTCTCATGTGCAGTGTTATATTCTAAACTGTCAGCAGGCATTAATTCAGTCACTGGTGAAGTCCTACCACCTAGAGATGAACCCGGCCTCAGAGGGATGTTTTCCACTTGGGTGCCGCTCGGCTTGCAATTACTGGGTCATTAATATCATTGCATGCGATTAGTGACAGGAGAATGAGTTAGAGGTTTGTGGGATGTGTGCCCTCCCCCCGCCCATGAACTTTTTACTCTGACCCTTTCTTAGCTGGACATTTCCATATCTCTGCAAAGGTATTTTAATGATTAAAATCATTAAAACCTAGGGAGTGGGCAATGGATTATGTGCTGGGTATAATTCACTCAAACACATGCTGCTTCATGGTTCAGAATATTTTCATTAGATATTATCATCCTCTCTTGACCAGGAAGTTTGGTTTTTAAAAATCTTGATGCTTAAGCTAATAGAGACAATAGGGAATTATGTTTTATCTTGAGAACTATTACATCATTCATTTCTTTAAAAAAAAATGTGAGTTGAGTCATTACTATTGAAACGATCATCTGGACACCTATTTTTAAAACACAATTCCTTTCTTAGTAGGTTTTTGCCCATGTTGAGGTTGACTCTTCTGTGTAAAGGTAATTATTATTTTACTGTTGACTAAAATGTCCTCAGTATATTAACTCTGTCTGAATCACTGTGGCAATAGGAAAACGCCTTGAAGTGTATGAGATGAAAAGTCTATTTTTATGAAATCATGTTGATTTTTTTTTAAGTAATGAGAAATTCTACCTGCATAAATCATCATAACTTCAGCAATAAAATGTTAGACCTGGAGAGCAATGTTTCCCCTCAGCAGAATTCATCAAAAACCAAGTCACCAAGTTGTTGCAAGCAATGTTTTGAAGGGGAAATAAAGTGAACCACTTCATAAACGATGTGTGTGTAAGCACTGCTCAGATAAAAAAAGAGAAAAGTGTGTGTCGGGGTGGACATAGTTTATTGCCAGCACTGTTTCGGCTATAAACTACGAGGTACTGGGCAAGAAGGTCCTGGTTGAACCTGGAGATGCAGGTTGAACCTACCTGATGTGAAATCTGATTTTAAACTGCTCTGGATTCTGAAATGTTGGGTGCTGACATGACAAGTCTGTGCAAATGTTGCAAAGTCCCAAATCCCTGTATCCAAAACGGCGCCCAAATCTGACCCTCTGCGCCTGAGCACTTCAGCGGGGACTTCTTTTCCCTCCACTGCACCCTGTGCACCCAGCGCACCTGCCTGCAGTGCAGGTAGCTAGTTACTTTCCGCACCTGCCGTCAAAGACAACTATGGCTCTTGGCATCTGGGATGATTGTCATTTGTTTACTTTTTGTGTAGTTTTTTTTTTTTTTTTTTTTTTTGTGGTGCTGGGGATCGAACCCAGGGCCCTGTGCTTGTAAGGCAAGCACTTTACCAACTGAGCTATCTCCCCAGCCCACCTTTTTGTGTAGTTTTGATGGTTGAAAGGTTTTATGAGTAAGTTGTGGTCAAGTATGTTGTATTTTAGGAGTGAAACTTTTAGCTAGGTATTGTGACTGTCCTCCCAGTTCACGGGCCTATGTGAGTGTCCAGGCCTTGTCTGCTCTGTTAGCCTCTGCACACTCCTTCCACATGTGTCCTTGGGTCCTGTCTCTTCCCAAGTAAAAGTGGCGGGTAGTCGAGGTCATTAAGCTCCTTCAAGTGCACATACAAACAAAAGCAGCTTAGTAAACATTTTTCAAGGCTGTGACCTATTTTAAAACCTCTGTTTCTGATTGTCATTGAACCATCCTATCCTTGTTCACAATGAACATTTGAAATTGAGGAAATAAAATTAAACTATTTTATTCAAGAACTAGCACATGATTCATAGTATTGTCAATCATTCTCTAATGCTAGAAAACGGGGGAAGTTCTAAATTGTGATTCCATTTTAGAATTCACTTTTTCCAAATCATTCTGCTTAAGAGAAACTAATTAATTGTGTTGTATAGAAGTCACTGAAGCTGAGCCAGTTATTACTTCTCTGTGCATAATTTGCTGCTTTAAAATTTCCAAACACAACCATAGCAATGTGGTCTAAATCAAGTGATTCTTCTTATCAAACTAGAACAATGTTCACTTGGGTGAGAAATTCATACCTCCTACATCACTGATAGTTTATACAGTGTTTTAGCTGTGAACAGTTTCCCAGTTGCAAAGTAAGGGTTCTTCCATTCAGTGAGTTATCTCATCAAGGAGAGGGGTTTTTTATTTATTTTATTTTTTTTTAAAGATTTGGTGAATATGTTTCATATTGAAAGTACTTTCTTTTATGCTTTTCTTTCTTCAAATAAAGCCACTGAAGAAATATACCATACACTTTAGCTCTAAGAAAAGTCACATTTGGCTTTGCTGAATGACATGCTCTCTGATTTAAAAGTAACACTGAACTTTTTTGGATATTAAGCCAAACACTAACAATAATGTTTTGACTGCCCTTGGAAAGTCAGAATGATGTATTCTTCATTTCTTTCACTCTAAAACCACATTTTAAGAAAAAAATAAAAAAGAATTCAGAAGTGATTTTATGTACATTATACAGATACTTGTTTCAGATACTTTGTTAATTAACTTTTAAAAGCAGTCATTCATCTTTGGCACATTATTTCCGTGTTTAGGATGTTTTCCCCTTCTGCGTTAGTATCTTAAAGGACAACTGTGCTATTCAAGGTATGACATCACATGAATTGTGTTCTGGAAATGGAATCCCTGTTTCTAGTACAGATTCAGGGTTTGCATCACATATTTTGATTTGAATCGATGCCAAGATAAGTAAATAGATCTTGACTTCCTGGGCTGTGTGTTGGCACTAAATAGTTACATTCTGTCAGCTTCCTTGTATTTCAATGCATGTACCTCCTTCTTTTTACTTTCTCTCTTTCTTTTTTGTTTCTTTTTGTTTTTTCTTGATAGCCATGGTAGAAGAAAACAGTAATGTAGTTTGTGTGGTCTGCCTGTTTTAAAGTCATGGCTTTGCTTCCTGTGTTTCTTACTAGGTTATGCTTCTTCTTTTTTTTTTAGTCTCTCAGTTTGCCAGATAACAGGATTCTGCTTCTTCAGAAGTCTGTGTTGAGCTTTCGGAGAACCGTGTGTGGGAATTCTGGCCTAAGAAACCCTTATTTGCAGGGCATGAAATGGCATGATGGGAACAAATAGTACAGAGAATGATATTGACAGAGGATTTTCATAAAATGCTGTTTGTTTCATGATCAAATGCATGAATTGTGTCCAGTTCAGCTTTAAGGACAAGCTTTTTATAAGGTTTTTTTTATTCTTCTACTCTGTGGTTTTCCTGACTCTGTATGCTTATTATCTATTTCTCTTTGGTGGACTTCTCTGAAGTTGATATAAATATTTGTTTCAAATGTCCATCAATCCTCAGCCCTTTTGTGAACCCCTACCAATAAGCTACATCTTAAAATAGTTTGACATACCTTCTACAGTCTTAACCTATCTTGATGCTTCATTCTTCCCTTAAGAATCTAAAAAAGCATTCTTCATAGAGATGATACTATCCCTAGGAGTTTTTGGTGGCCCTCATTTCTAATCTCCTGGTGAATGAGAGCCACATAGGGACCCAGATGCATCAGTGTGACTCTCCATCTGATTAGCATGGTCTGGCCAACCTGATGGACTCCAGCAGGCAAGACCTGCCCACAGCTGCTGCTAAGCCTACTGGTGACAGAGATGTAACAATCCAGTGAAAATGCAATATTCTTCCTTTCTTTGGGGGTGGTCTAAAACACAGTCAGGAATATTCTGGTCCTCAGAGTCCTTTGCCACTGGATGATTCTCTCTTTCTTTCTTTCTTTCTTTCTTTCTTTCTTTCTTTCTTTTTTTTTTTTTTTTTTTTTTTTTTTAACTCAGATAACCCTTGCCACTCTGCCCAGTGGGTGAGAACTACAGATAAGCAGGTGCAGTTGCTGCCCCCTGCTCTCAGATGTGCCACACAACTCTCAGGCCATGTGAACTGGGGTGCTTCTCTGTGCTGAGCAGTGATCTCTGCCCACTGGAAGTCAGACCCTGGGGGGAGCCATATAATGATTTCTGTATACTCACTACATGCAATTAGACCCCTGGAGCAAAAGCTCTTAAAAGCAGGCTGTAAAATGCCCATGTATCTTTATTAACCCTATTTTCCAACAGGATGGAAAAACTTCTTGTAATTTTTAATTTTATAAAGTCTGTTTTTTTTCCTCTGGGCCAAGGGGGAAAAATGCTTAGGCACTGAAAGTTTAGGTATATATAAAGATGTTATTTTTTCCCATCTCTCAATGATTAAATGTAATTTTATCCATTTAGTAATAATATGAGTGTGGCTACATTAGATAATACTGATGGAGAGAAATAAGGAAAAACTGAGTGTAATGAGATAATGATTTATTTTTACTTTTTGTCTTATGTTGAAAATTCTGAGGACATTCAAATGAACAATAAAAATAACTGCAAAGTTGTCTCCCAAATTGGAAGTAGATCTTATTCCAAAGCATTATCAATTTTTTAATGATCGTTCAGAATCGGCCACTAAGGCTTTTAAAGCTTCTAGGGGCCTGGCTGTTGGAGGAGAAATCAGAAAATTAATCTTATGGCTGTATTTCAGAGTTCACTGCCAGGAAAGAGGTACTCTCAGGATAGGACACCTTGGCCATGTCAATGTTCAGGTGGAAACAGAAACCTTGAGAATTGGAGCTGTGTCCTCTGATGAGGAGGACTCCGTAGGGCAGAGGGAAGTTAGTTTTCACTGTGGAAAATTGTACTTACATCAAATGTAAAAGTGAAGTCATTCCAAATTAGCTTCATTTTAAAGATTACCTTCTGAGGACCAGTTAGTAGTAAATTCCAAAATAGGATTTTCTGTAACAACGTAGATCATCCCTAACTTATGGTCAAAATCTTTTATGGTGGAACATGAAGCAGTAATTTTAGGTTCAGCCCATTTTTTCAGCATCCAGCATCCCAGGTACTATTGTGACATTAGCGATGCAGGTTTTCAGTGCCTTGCCCTGCCTGTCCCCACTGCGGTCCCAGTCCCCCGCCACAGCGGTAGCTGTGTAGAGGCTCCACCGCCCCTGCTTTCTTTTTGGCAGTCTGTCTTTTTCTCACTTGCTTTTTTCCCCTGTTAACTAAGGAGGAAAATGTTTCAATTCTTAAGAGTGCAAACCAACTTAATTCTTGTATTACATAGCTTTCTTCCTAATAACCTAATAGTCCTTGGATGTCAAATTATAGGTCACAATTTAATTTGAATGCCTTTAGGGTTGTTTATGGCTGGGGGATTGTTTGGACATCGTTTTGGGTAAACCTGGGAGCTCAGCACAGAGGCACTGACCTACAAATTAAAAGGAAAAAAGTCACTCAAACAATACACACCTCTCCTGCTCTCCAGCTGGCAAAGCAGGGTCTTTGGTGGCTTCCCCTCTGCAGATGCAGTATTAATTACATTTGGCAGTAGCCCGCTCCACAGTACCTGCCTTCTCCTTTCTGGTGGCCACTGAACTTTTTTTTCCCTTTTCAATCTGAATCTTTCCTTTTTTCCCCTCAAGATTAAAATAAGCAAATCTCTGTTTCTCTTTACTTTTTCCTGTGCTCTACTTCTTAGACATCATTTTGGCACTTACGCGCTGACACTTAGCCAAAAAAGAAAAAAAAAATCATTTAACTTTGAAGTTTGTGAACTTTTGCAGGGAGATGTATTTACATGTATGTGAATTCAAAAAAACACTGTGATTCAACTTGAATTAAGTCCACTGAACATGCAAAAACATCAGCCAAATAGATCAGTTTCCCACTATTTCTATGTGAAGACATATCTTAATTTTCTAAAAATAAAAAGGAGAAAACTAAACAATTAATCAGAAATTATACTGCTGCTCCAAAACCGTCCAGAACTAGTGTCTGCTCCTAGGAATTCACACTGAGGCGGACCGTGGGAGGAGTAGATACTCTGAAATTTAGCCACTTACTTGGAGAAGGAGAAGCTGGGAAAGAAGGATGTAAACTGGGAAGGGGGGTTCAGACTCACAGAGGCATACAAAGGTTTTAGGTGTTTATTTTTACTTATCTGCTAAACATTCTCTCCATGATCTAAAAAGGGAGTTTGTCTACTTCTTACCCTCCCTACCATTATTATGGCAACTATCGCCTATTTTCCCAGGAAAAACTTGGTGTCAGCAATAGCAAAAGAATGAGATGCAATTGTGAGACTTAAGTTAGAGCGGGCTCTCCGATAAGCAGAGATATTTACATGCAGAAGAGGCTGCCTTTGTTTTTAAGGAAAACAGTGATAGTAGAAGTTGGTAATTCAAGAACACGAAGATAAATAAATAAGTGCCTTATTTTTTCAGTTGTCTAATTATGCATGGAGTGCATATTTCTACTGTGAATGAACTTGTTTGCTGACCTACTATTTGGTAAACAAAACAACCTGATTAAAAGACTGTCTGGGGGGTTATTTTTACCAGAACACCTGTCCCTTTTTCAGTCCCTTTCAGAGTGCAGTGTTAGTAGACCAGACTTTGACAATCAAAGTGGAAGATGATGTAAGTTGCAGAAGTGTATATGAAACACTTCTGTTCCTTGGCCCCTGAACTTTAGGGGTGTGCAGTGTCCAGCACTCTCCACCTTGGCCCGACTGGAACTTGAGCTGTAATTGAAAGCCTGCTTCTCATTAGAGTGCTGGCAGCCCAGCTCTGCAGCTTTAGTTACAAAGCTGTTCAGAGAACTCCCCGACCGAAAGAGACAGACAGTGATGTGTTTAAATAGAGCATCGTCTGCTTAGGAAAAAAGAAAAGGGAAAAAACCCATGAAAATGGCAGAAGGGTTCTGTCCCTCCTTCTGCCCTAGTGCTGATGGGTGAAGGGAATCCCGTTGGTGAACTTGAGGCAGGTGGTTGTCCTGTGGAAGTCCTCACCTTATATCCAGGGCTGCCACAGGACCCGGAGAGAGAGGGAGCTCGTCAGGGAGGTTGACTGAGGTGATCTTGGCCATAATAACATGCGTTCTTTCTGATTTCTACCGAAATGGGAGAAAACAGACTTTGAAGATTTGAATTCTGGCGTACTTGTAAAGTACCTTTAAGGCTGGAGAAAGAAGAAAAAGGGTGTGGGAAAGCTCCCCCTCTAGTGTTTATAGAACTTGGATGTTTGACAAACGGAGCATCAAGCTAATTGTTCTAGAAGCAGGAAATCTGTAGTGGAGGAAGCAGGTGTCCTGCGATGATTACCATGTTTCAAAATTAGTGCATTAAAACTCTTTTGCTCTTTGGAGTTTGGCCCCAAAGAATGGAAGATGCTGCCCCTCTCCCCATAAGCCAACACTGTCAGCCACGTGTGCAGGAAGGAGGAGGAGCCAGGTAGTTCACCTGCAGCCGTGTTTCCAACGTCCATTTTCCTTTGTTTCTTTTTCTTTTTCTTTTCGGCTTTCAGCATCCCATACTTTTAGAAAACTTGTGACTAAGAGTAAATTCTTATTTTTCAAATTGTTTTCAGACATTTCATGTTCATGTAAACTTGGCTTATTGATTTCCTGATTTTTCTTTATTTTTTTGTTTTGTCCATTTTATTTTTAATCAGCTACATCAAATGGGTCTTTGGAGGGCCTGGATAACCAGGAGGGAGGGGTGTGCCAGACAAGAGCCATGAAGATCCTCATGAAAGTTGGACAAGGTAAAGACCACCTGCTACTTCCCGAAGCCACTGTGACTGGTTAGGCCCCGCTAGTGTGGCACCAGCATTGACACTCGCCTTCATCCCTCTTCTCCTTAGTTTGCAAAGCAGACGCTTCTCTGCACCTCCAGCCACTGGCACATTTCCTCAAGCCAATGTAATAAGCTTCTCTTATTAGAGTTCTCTCTAAAAGTTAAGGTCAGCCAGGCAGAATGTCTATTGCCATATACGTTTATTCTCTTTAAAAAGCAAAACACCTCTTTGATTCAAAATCAAAATCTCCAGAATGTAAACTATGTTTCTGCAGTTTTGCTCGTTTCCGAATGTTGACTACTGAAGATTTGTGTTCGTTGTGCCTTTTCACATAGAGATAACCTATTGTGCAGAAAGAAAGAATTATTCTTCTAATTAGAAATTGGTATAGTAGTCAATCAACTTGCTCAGTTAAATTGAAATGTCATCTGCAGTGCTTTGCCTGCCAAATGCAAGAATCCCTATAGTTTCCACAGATGGCCTCACAATCTTAAACCTCCGAAATAACTAGTATAACCGTTGTGTTTTAAAAGGAAAATTATATTCTTGTATTTCACAGTGCTTTGCATAAAGAATCTTATGTTCATTGCTATTCATGCCTCTTGAGATGTATGTGCATCTCTTAAAGCTAGATGCTATCAGATGTTGGTGCTGTAATTAATCATTTGTTTTTCATGTAGATGCAAGTTCTGCTGGATCAACCAGGAATAATGATCCAACAAGACGTCCAGAACTGGAAGCTGGTACAAATGGAAGAAGTTCGACAACAAGCCCCTTTGTAAAACCAAACCCAGGTACAGCAGTGTGGTCTGTGTTTGTGGATTTGTGTGTGCCGCGATCTTAGTATTCTAAGGGATAGAAGAGAGTCAAAGTGCTTCTGTGCCAGTTGGATTAACTAGTTATTACAGGCGTCAGTAATCTTTGCTCTCAGTGTGTTGTTGTTAAACTCAATAAAACAAAATAATTCATTGCCATGAAAGTCTTACGTTCAGAAGAGTAGAATTCATCAGATGTGTCAGTTATTAGTACTACTCCTTCAAATCACAGTTTTCATTGGCTGACACTTTATCAAGCTCATTGTCAACACCAGCTTACAGCTGATGTTAATGTATATGTAATTAATGTTCTAATCCTCCATCTAATTATATCTAATCCACAAAGAGTCTCACTGATCCTCCTCTGAATTTTAGATGGTAACATTTTTAATGCTGCTTAATGCCATGCTTTTCCAGTGGTCATTGTTAATTTTTTCACATCTTCTAACTAAAATAAAATATTAAATGGATTCCTGACTAAGGTTCGGAATACCAGATAAAATTGGCTACCCTTGAACTTGATTTTCTTAATAGCTTTGGAACTGTGTATTGGTTACTATGCTAACGGAGGTTTCACCCATAGCTGGGAGCAGACATCAGCGTTTTGTATTAGGGATCTGTGTGCTTGGTTGGTAGTTGTGCAAATTTAGCATCTGCAGCAATATTCTGTCTCTTTCCAAGAGTCAAGGAGGGAAGTTGTTATTTCTGATTTTCAATGACAAGATGTGTCAAATTCTTGTGACAAACTGATAAATGGATAATATAATGATGCCAGGCAATTTTTTAGTGCTTAACATTTGGGTTGGCAGTCTGTTCGGTGCGAGAGTGTCTGCTGCCTTCCAAATATATTTTAAGTGTAAATCAAATAATACAAACGAGTTTCGAGTTGAACCTTTTCCCAGGCCCCATCACTCGGCTCAGGCTCCGGTGCTGTTCTGCCGTAGGCAGGGCTCTGCCACGGAAGAAAGGCTGTTTGAAGATCCACATGAAACGGGTTTCTGAAGGGAAGGGGACGAGCCGGCCACAGAAAGGCTAAACACTGCCCGCAGTGGTGGCCGCTCTTTCTTCCTCCCTGCGGTTGCCCCGGGCCGCGGTCGGGTTAAAGAGGCAGAGAGATCAAGGGCGAGCTGTCACGCCAGTTCGCGCTCTTGAGGGATGGGGGCACATGAAAAGGAAGCCGTGGGGCGGGGGATGGCTTGGAAGTCCGACCTGGGGATCCGTCTCCTTTGCGACTGATTGCTGATGTCTGCCGTTAGCATTTAGCTGCTAAACGGGGTAACTGGCTCGTGGAAGTCCCGCTGCCCTTTAAGTCACCGGTCTTGCTTGCTTTTTCGTATTTTTAATGGTTCCCAGAGGCAGCCAGCTGATCAGCCCTGGCGACAGCATAACTGTTCCTGTCCTTCTCTCCCCGCTCCGTGTCCCTAGGTTCCAGCACAGACGGCAACAGCGCCGGACATTCGGGGAACAATATCCTCGGTTCCGAAGTGGCCTTATTCGCAGGGATTGCTTCAGGATGCATCATCTTCATCGTCATCATCATCACACTCGTGGTCCTCCTGCTCAAGTACCGCAGGAGGCACCGCAAGCACTCGCCGCAGCACACCAACACGCTGTCGCTGAGCACGCTGGCCACGCCCAAGCGCAGCAACAACAACGGCTCGGAGCCCAGTGACATTATCATCCCGCTAAGGACTGCGGACAGCGTCTTCTGCCCGCACTACGAGAAGGTGAGCGGGGATTACGGGCACCCGGTGTACATAGTCCAGGAGATGCCCCCGCAGAGCCCCGCCAACATTTACTACAAGGTCTGAGCTCCGGCTTCCTACGCCCCAGAGGGACCTCAGCGCCCCTCCCGCTGAGGGCGGCCGCCGCCTTGTCGCCGCCCGGTCAGCACCGGCCACTGACTGAGCCCAGCCGCGGGAGCGGGATCACGCCTCCGGGAAGAGCCCCGAGCTGGACAGCTTTCTAGTCTGTAGCATTTCGGCCTTGGTGACCACAAACCCTCCCTGCGCGCTGGAAGACTGTGGCGGAGACGCCCGAGCGTTCGTTCTGCGCGCCCCGCGTCCTCGAAGCCATGTGCGGCAGTCACTCAGGCCTCTGCCGAAGCCCAGGGAGGGCACGAGGTGCGGACGAGAGGGCGCTGCGGCGAGTCCCGCCCGGCGGGCCGCCCGCGGTGCACACTGGACTTGTCCCTGGGACCTCGGCTAAGTAAGGTTTCCAGCGGTCCCTAGCTGTAGTCCTCACTGTCTCACTGTCGTCCGGGCTCTGCGGCACTTCACCTGAGCCCCTCACCTCCACATTCTGCATCACTAACGGGACACTCGCGGCTGGAGCCCCGCTCCGGCCCTTTGCAACCACAGCTGGGGTCACGTGGGCGATCCCCCAGGCGCCAGGCTGCCGGCCGGGAGGACTGGGAGTTGGTGGACGGGCCACGGGGAAAGGGCTGCTGCAACTGCAGGTCCACGCTGCTGCCCTCAAGCGGAAAGTGGGGACGGAGAGCAGAGCGGTTAGGTCGGCGCGCTGCGGCTTTGCTGAGACTGACGAGCAAGTAGACACCACTCACGCAGGGGCTGGCGGTCGTGGGAGGCGATCACTGTCACCAAACAGCAATGTGCAGGGAAACCGGGGCCCTCTTCCTTCACGGAGCAGAGCGGGGCACTGTGGCAGCGGCCGCCGGCCTTGCGCTCGGGCAGGACTGTCGTGGTACTGGCAATAACGTACAGCGCTGGAGCTGTAGGAGTCGGTCTGCTTTGGGTGATGTTTTAAGCAGACTCAGCTGCTATACTTATCACATTTTATTAAACACAGGGAAAGCATTTAGGAGAATAGCAGAGAGCCAAATCTGACCTAAAAGTTGAAAGCCAAAGGTCGAACAGGCTGTAATTCCATCACCATTGACGTTACTGAAGAAGTCTCATATGTAAAAGGTAGGTCAGATTCCCCAGCCCCCCTAAATGCCCCCGTCCCCACCCCCGCCCCAAGTGAGCCTTACGACACTTTGGTTTATGGCGGTGCTGTCCGGGCTGCGAGGCCGCAGGGAGGTACTGCCGAGCCCAGCGCCCGGTGCCCGGTGTCAAAGTGAAGCACACAAGGCAAACCTCTTAGAGTCCTTAAGACGGAAGTGAATTATGATGTCAGGGGGAGAAGGAAGATAGGACGTATTTATAATAGGTGTATAGAACACAAGGGATATAAAATGAAAGATTTTTACTAATATATATTTTAAGATTGCACACAGTACACGCCAGAAGATGTGAAATTCATTCGTGGCAATTAAGTGATCCCGATGCTCAGTGCTTTAAGAAATAAAATTTAACAATTGGACAGCGACTTCTGGGAAAAACAACACCACTCCAAAAATAACAATAATGAGAGCAAATACAAAAATAACAGAGTCCTCTGAAGGCATCTCGCTCGGAACCGTAGACTAGGAAATACAAGCCCCAAACACCAGGAAATCGATGTGACTGCGTCATCTATTTAACAATGACAAGACGTTCCGGCATTTATTTTCTGTGTTGGGTTTTCCCTTGCCTTATGGGCTGAAGTGTTCTCTAGAATCCAGCAGTCACACTGAGGGAGTTTCGGTTGAAAGTCTGCCTGGGGCTCCCTCCTCCTCTCCTTCCCCCCACCCCGCCCTTCCAGAAACAAGAAGAGTAAACAGGAAACCTACTTTTTATGTGCTATGCAAAATAGACATCTTTAGCAGAGTCCTGTTACTATGGTAACACTTTGCTTTCTGAATTGGGAGGGAAAAAAAATGTAGCGACAGCATTTGAAGGTTCTCAAACCTCCAGTGAGTACCTGCAAAAACGAGTTGTCACAGAAATTATTATTCCCTTTTTCCTGAACCTGAAAATGATGTTGGTCCAAAGTGCGTGCGTGTGTGTATGAGTGGGTGTGTGGTATACATGTGTACATATATGTATAATATATATCTCCAATATATATTATATATATCTATATCATATTTCTGTGGAGGGTTGCCATGGTGACCAGTCACAGTACATATGTAATTCTTTCCATCACCCCAACCTCTCCTTTCTGTGCATTCATACAAGATTTTCTTGTAAGCCATCAGAAGTGACTTGTAGGATGGGGGAGAGGGTCGAGGAGGGGAAAAATGGGAAACAGTCTGATTTTAATGAAATCAAATGTATGTGTCATCCGTTGGCTACGTTTTGGTCATGTGCTAAACTGTGAAAAATCAGATGAGTTGCTTAAGAGTTACCTGCAACCAATTGAAAAGTGTTCTGCGAGTCTGTTTTGTGTCTGGTGCAGAAGATGACAATCTACCAACTGTCCCCTTATTTGGAGTTGGTTCAGCTTTGGAAAGTTACTGTAAATGCCTTGCTTGTATTATCGTCCCTAGTCGCCTGACTTCGGAATTTGCACCACCGTGTTTAAGTGAAGATGCTGTAAATAGGTTCAGATTTTACTGTCTATGGATTCGGGGTGTTACAGTAGCCTTATTCACCTTTTTAATAAAAATACATGTGAAAACAAGACAGACATGGTTTTTCTTACCCAGATTGTGTACATAGAGCAATGTTGGTTTTTTATAAAGTCTAAGCAAGATGTTTTGTATAAAATCTGAATTTTGCAATGTATTTAGCTACAGCTTGTTTAACAGCAGTGTCATTCCCCCTTTGTGCTGTAATGAGGAAAACAATGGTATAAAAGGTTGCCAAATTGCTGCATATTTGTGCCGTAATTATGTACCATGAATATTTATTTAAAATTTCGTTGTCCAATTTGTAAGTAACACAGTATTATGCTTGAGTTATAAATATTTTTTCTTTCTTTGTTTTATTTTTAATAGCCTGTCATAGGTTTTAAATCTGCTTTAGTTCCACATTGCAGTTACCCCCAGAAAATGAGACCCGTGAAGTCACATTCCACGTCTGTTTCAAACTGAATTTGTTCTTAAAAAAATAAAATATTTTTTTCCTATGGAAAAAAGCGCCTTCCAAGTATTTTCCTTTTCTTTCTTATTTTTTTTCTTTTAATTTTTTTCTTTCTTTTTTGTTGCTTATTTTGATTTGCCTCCTTCAACTCTGTTACTCCAAAATTACAATCATCTCGACCCTGTGCCCGTGAGTATCTTTGGGCTCTCTCCTCAAATCGACACTCAGGCATGATTTGAATAAAGACTCACGACGTCCTGATTGTCCTGAACAGGACGTGTCTCTTGCTACACCTGCTACACCTGCACTGCACGATGGGAACAGGTGTCTGCACAGGTAGCCATGGGGGAAAGAAAGGAACGTACTCCTACTTTCCACTCTCTTGCAGATTTAGTTTGTTCCCATTTAAGCAAAGCAGTTCACGATGGATGGCTTCATTTTCCTTCACAGAGTAATCCCAGGGGAAAGAAAAAAAAAGTCAAGTGTCCTTTGTAAAGTGTGACATTGATGAAAACGCATTTTGTGCTAATGGATCATGACAAACCAGAGGCCCAGTGAGACTGACCACATTTCCAGTGATCTCCTCTCTAGGGAAGGCAACCGCACCTTGAGGGCTAGTAGTACTTTCCAGGCCTCTTGTGGTCTTACATCATCAACTCCCTGAGGAGCTTTGAGCAGAGAGTCCTCCCCCAGGGAGAGCCTTCCTGTCTGGGACCTGAGTTAAAATCTCTGCACATTATCTCAGTTAATCGTTCCCAGAAGGAGTGAGGTATTTCAGGTAGGAAGGATCACAAAGACCCTGAAGTCAGAAAGCCAGTCCAATGGCCTTGCCCAAGATCCCAGCCTGGGAAGTAGAAGCAGCCGTGCTGTATGTAGAAGGTATTTCGTACGAGACACCCATGAAGGCTACTTTGAGAACCAGGCTTTACGCAGCACCAGCCTAGCACAGTATTTGTATTAAAGAAATGTTATTTGAGTAAATGCTCTCCTTTAAAAATAAATAAATTCCTGGAGGCCCACTGCCTTGGTTGACACTAGAATGGTAGTTTCATCTGACAGCATGCATTTCGCTACGCCTAACAGCCTGTCATGGCAGATCCAAGTTTAGGGGCATGATTTACAGCCAAGTCACTAAGCTGGATGCTCAGTGCTATGTACCGTGGTGCCTAATGTTTAATCTGAGGAGAAGAAAAGAAAAACAGAGAAGGACTGCACCTCTCCTACTCTGTCGCTTGCATTACAAACCCAGTAAGTTTCAGATCATCATGTCATTTGCTCCTGCCTTGCGTTTGAGGCATATATCATCAGCTGACCGCAACGAAGAGAGAAAAGAGCTGTCTGGGTGTTACCTTTTCGGCTGGGAGAAGGAACGGCACCTCGAAGCTTCTTGCAGTGGTGGCATGGCCAGCTGCTCTTCGTTCTTTCTGAAAAGTGCAGCCTCTGTGGGAACATCACCACAGGCCAGCAACGCAGCTCGCCGAATTGCCAATCACGCGCCAGTGAAGGCTGTCAGTGAAAAGGAGGAAAATTGCCAGCAGACTAACCCTCACTCAGTAACTGCTCTCTTGCTTGCTGTCAGTCTCTGGACCCAGCCCAGAGAAGAGCTGACACATAAAAAAAACATAAAATCCAGAGTAGCAAAAGTTACTTTTCTAATTTATTTATGTAAAAAAAAAAAGAGAAGAAAAAGTAAAAAAAAAAAAAAAAAAAAAAAAAAGACAATTTTCCTACTGGATAGCAAATGGGTCTTGGGAGCATAATTTCAGGGACACAGTTGCTACTGTACTACCAAAGACATTCAGCTGGATGGTTTGCTGCTTTGGTTTGTTTTTAGTGGATTTGGAATTATGTTTGTGATATGTACACTGTAGACTCAAAGGCAAATTTTTAGTGTTGTAATAAAAAACATTTCTTACTATTCTGTTCTAGCTGGACAAGCATTCTTTGGGGGGGGTATTAAAATACTATATTTGTAATTAAATGTAGCAAGCTAGGTAAATGAATCAATTTTTTAGTGATTAACCTGTGCTCCAGTGGTAAAGATACATTAAGCATAAGATTTTTATACTTTGATAAATTGATTGATGGAATCTCTTAACGATTCTTTACATGAAATAAATTTTAAGAAAGCAACCACCCCTCTCATAAAAAGAAATCCCCAGGTATGTAAATATAAGGCATAAGAGAAATACTATTAAAAACACCCATACATTTTACATAGTTAAATCAATATATTTAATAAAAACAGGAGAGCTGACTTCTGGGTCACGCTGAGGCCGCTCAGCACAGCCGTCTGTGTTCTGGGCCTCAGTCGTCCCACCTGCAAAGTGAGAGGATGGAATCAAAGATACTGAAGTTTGCCTTTAGTTTTCTAAGAATTTGAGGCAAAGCCCCCAGCAATTTCCTCTCTTCGAAAGTACCTGATACAAGCACCTGTGTGTCCAGGTGACTGCGGACCACCAGGGTGGCTCCCAGTTGGCCCCCCACGTGCTCTGCTGCTCCTGACCATCCATTTGCCTCCTTCATCTGGGGCTCAAGTTCTGCTGCTTTCTACCTTTCCCAGAATCAGAATCCAAAAAGAGCTAACAAGGATGCAGTCCAAATGGGGAGCCAAAGTCGGTACTTCCTGCCCTTCAGCCCCAATTGTCAAGGAGAATCTTTTTTCTTTACTTACAACCATTTTCAGATCCCTGCAAGCGTTTCCAACACATTCTTGTACTCACATAACCTCGTCAGGGCCCCTGTGGGTCAGGCAGAGTGGCCAGTGGCAATGGGTCCTGGTCTACCAGCCAGCTTGACCTACTTTACTTCCTCTTCCTTGTAGCCTGGAGAGGAATGTGCTTAGTGTGTAGCTCTTGTCTCACTCACATCTGGAACGGGTTCTTATGCCTCCTATATTATTTATACCTCTGATTCTGTAGTGTGCCATGGAAAACTCTAACTGATAAACATCTTTGAGTTGATAAGAGAGCCATTATTTTCTAACTAAGTGCTATTCATGCTTAATAAAGAGTAGTGTGTGTGTGTGTGTGTGTGTGTGTGTGTTAAAGGCATAGGAATGCATTAAGTCCAAGAACCATAGGGGAGATAAATGCATCAAAGAATATGTCTTAAAAAATCAACTGGAATCTTCAACTAAATTCTACAAAATTCTTCTTCAGGTATAACCTTTTTGTGCAGAGATTCCATTAATGCAGCATTAAAGAAAAAAAAAAAGTAGTAGAAACGAATGTGTGACTCTAGGACTTATCAAGTGGGGAAAGAGAAAAGCATGGAAGGAAGAATTCCCAGCTTGATCCTCCTGCATCCGGGTCCTTCATTCTTCATCAGCAAAGAATTCTGCGTAGATTCAAGATGCGGGCAAAGGTGTGAGGGGGGTTTCCAGGAGCCTCACTCCAACATTTTTGCACAAATCTCAGTGTAGCTGAGATTCCTTCCGGGAAGTCTGAGTGGACGCTGAGGGGATGCACAGACCCACCGTTTGCCCCACCTGACTGCAGACACTGGCTCCCTGTGTGACCCCAAGTCAACCAACACTCCTCAGTGTACACGAATCATCTGTTTTTATTAACTTATTTATTTATTTTGAGGGTACTGGGGATCAAACTCAAGGACTCTTTGCCACTGAGGTGCATCTCCCACTTTTATTGTTTCTTTGGAGCAGGATCTAGCTCAGTGGCCTGGACTGGCCTGAACTTGAGATCCTCCTGGATGACAGGTGTGTGCCACTATGCCCAGCTCACCTTTTTAATGTGGATCCTTGTGGGTGCTTTCTGGAGCTTCCTAAGGTTTAACTCAATTCCATGTAGCTAATTTTGAAGTGTAGTTTATAACATACAACAAATCTAAAGCATCGTTTCTGGGTTACCCGTGGAGAGCACTCCCAGGTTAGTAGAGAGAAATGACAGAGGGGCAGAAACAGCACTGTGTCAACCTCCCTCTGCTGAACCTTTTACTAGACTGGCCCAAGACACAGAAGTGAGCCCACTCAATCAGCTTCTTGCTCATGGAAAAGTCTAGAAGCTTCTGTGCAGTGAACACACACACATATACATACATACCCATTTGTTCAGTTATATGACATGCATCCATTTAGCCTTTATTGTGTGCCAGGCAGTGGGCACTATATTGGCAATCACAGTAAAGACAGGATTCCTCCTAATGGGGGATTCACAGTTCACTCAGCAACTCCAAACTTTCATGATAGCAATTGGGCATCTCAGATGCTTGTGTGAAAGGAAGTGACAAGGCTGATAACACCCCATGTTGTATTCCTTGAGCGTCTCTTTAAAAAATGTCTTTGTCTATTAGTAGCTTTCTTTTCATCCATCTATGTCTTCTGTTTTTATGGTTGAATTTCTTTCCTTTTAAATCTTTCATTGCATATATGCCAACTGGCTGGAGAGATGCTAAATTTAGTATAACTGCTCCGTTCTTCAAAACATCTTAGGAGCTTGCCTTACGTGCCTGCCTCTGGCCTTAAAGGGCGAATCAAAAGGTTTCCAATTGGTTTCCAGCCCACATTACAATGTGTGTGTGTACTTGAAAGACTGTTTCTTGGCTATAATTGGTAGTTTTCTTGTAGCTAGTGCTGAGGAAAGAACTGCAGAGAGCTTTATGTCTGCTAACAGTAGTTAGCACTGAGCTCGAAAACAGCAGGGAAAAAAATGAAGTCTGAGCATCTGGGATGTTTGCCAAAGTGACCTCCCAGCTCCGCGTAGCACCAGTGTTCCAGACTGGCAGACATGGGGCTCCTCCCGCAGAAGCCCAGGCCCTGCCATGAGCTGCCCTCCTCTTAGAAGGAGCAGGAAAAGATAAGCTTCTCCTACCAGCTCCTTAAATATTTCAGATAAAAGTAATGACCGCGTTAATCACATATTACCTTCCCTGGGCTTATCCTCCACATGGCTGGCTGAGCGTCAGGGAAAGACAAGGCCACGCCATTTTCCAGGAGCACTTGGGTCAGGAGCTGGTGGAGTGCGTAGCAGGCACACTTGGGTCTGAAAACATCTGCTGGACGTGGCAGAAGCACTGTTTGCCATGTCCAAAGGGGCAGCTGCGGGCCACTTTGCTGAGCAACAAGAAGTCTACTTGACGGTGCTCTGGCTGAAGCTCCCAGCCCCGCTGCGGAGACAGGGCTTTGGCTGCAGGGAACTGCTGATGCAATGGGGGACACCACAAGCCTGTGTACGGCACAGCAGCGGGCCTCTCCAGCCTGGTGTGCTGTGGTCCCTGACCACACTGCTAGTGGCAGCAGTCTGCTGGAAGGGACATGCCCACCTTGCCTCTGAGAAGGGCCAGCAGTCACCACCTCAAGGACATGAGAGAGATGGAGGAAGCCATGTGGCTTTTCATCCCCACGTGCAGTGTTTTATGTCAGAGCCTCATTCATGCCAACTTTCAGAACAGATTCCAGAAAGACCTTTGAAATATGGCAACAGAATTTTTTAAGCAGTACTGCCAGCCAAACAGGTAGGGATGGGGACAGGGATGACGTGCCAGGAGTCTGCTGTGCTTCGTGAGGTCGCCCCCCTGTCAGGACAGGGCCCAGCAGTGCTCCTGCTGGACTCTCTCCACAGACCTGTCGCTGTGGTTCTTGATTACGGCGGTCAAGGTCTGAGTTCTGCCATTAGAACGTGGCTAGTTCTAAACTCTCCATCAACACCAAGATGCGGGGCCTGGGGATCTGAGAAGCTCACTGTTCTGGGCTTTGTGCTGCTTTTCCTGTTGCTGTGTTTTATTTTCTTAGCATTTTACTCAGAGCACTTTCAGATAAATGGAATCGCTGAAAGATCAGTGACCCCCAAAACATCTCCCCTCCACAGCGGGGCTGTGTGTGTGTGCACGCTTTCTGCGTTTCTATGGACGTGAGCAGGTGTCTGTATATGTGTGGGGACGGATGCATATTTCATGCCTCTCAGCCTTTGCAGGGTTCATGATGCGTCCCTCTCACATCTCAGCACCCAAGAGAAAGAAATCATGCTCCCCTAACCAGCACGATCACTGTCAATCTTGAGAGCACTGATGAGCATTTATCTAGCCTATTAAATTTATCCTTTTAGTTTAATTTTTTTTGGATAAAAATAGTAATGTACTTGTATCTGGCAAAAAATAAAAAAGTTCCCTTTCCCATCCCATCTGTCGCCATCATCAGCTGCCTCATCTACCCATTCAGAAAAATATAGCACGCATACACTTGCTGAAAACACATGGAGTTTAAAACAACGATGCTGCAGAGATCCTGGTATGCACACTATTTTACACCTTTTCTTTGTAAATGATACATTTGGAGATCTAAAACTCATTATGTGAGTTTTAAAAACTCACATAATATGCCATGATTTCTTTACATCGTCACCTACTAGCAAAATTTGGTTTTCAAGCTCCCACACCCCAGATCTCACGCGCCTTGTGGTTTGTAGTTGAGGAGGTGGCCTCACCAGGTAAGAGAGTCCCCACTTTTCATTCACTGACAGTGAGGTTAGAGCAAGGCCCTCTAACTGGAGAGGTTCGGGAAGCTTCGGAGAGCAGATGTGGTTTCTCATGTTCCCTGCCTCTGCGGCCATGGTGAATGAGGCTGTCACGAGTTCCAGATGGTGCCGCTGAAGGGTGGTGGAGGCTTGGTTCAGCCCGGGTCCCTGAGTCACTGAGTGGAACAGAGCCACCTGCCCATTTCTCTTTGCATGAGAAATAAAATGAATGAGCCACACCTGAAGTCGTGGGGGTCTATTCCACAGCTCAGGCCTACCCACCCTGTGCACATGGCACATCTCCAGGTGCTTTCCCAAGGGACTCCTTGTGAGTTCCTAGGGTTGCTGTGTGACAGGGGATGCCTTTTTGAACTTTTCATGGACTGCGCTGGATTGCCTGCCAATTTCCTTCCTCTTCTTTTCAGGTTTGAATATGCACTTTCTCTTCTACTTCATTGCTTCCCTTCTCCAATTCATTGACATCTTTTTTCCTCTGTGATGTGCTCGGAAACCTACAAGGAGCAAACAGCGTGAACAGGATCAACACTTAGAGGAGCGTTTTGCTTTTGCTGCTGTACTGAAGTACCACCTCTGTTGAAGCATCAATAGCTGGGACACTAGACACCGCTTTGGTGCCAGTCCTCAGAATCAGAATAAGTCACATACTTAAAAACATCAAAAGTCCTGACCCCAGCTTGTCACGGTTTTGCCCTCTGTTTTGTAGCTCTGGATGCATGACAGCTCAGTCACCGTGTATTTGCTGCTAACACAGGAATTGATTATCTGCTGGTGAGTTCAGAGCCTGTGATCCTGAGCTGTGGGTCCGAGATCCTAGTGCAGAGTTGTATGTTTTCCTTCTAATAGAGAAGATGCCTAAGCACATGTCACAGTTGCCATCGGTAATCTTGCTAATGAAAACAAAACTAAATTTCCCTAAACTCTGGTGGTTTCACACACTCCACGACTTCTTTGTGTGGGCTCCAGGCACATGGACTGGGACCAGGGGCCTGTGGGAGGACGAGCTGATGGTCCTGTGGAAAGCAGGAGACGTGCACTTCGTTCATTCACCACGCGTTCGCTGACGCTCTGCCCACACCTCTCCATGTGCCTAAGAGGATGCGGGAAGCTTGGCAGGAGCTGCAGAAAGCACCAGCGACAGAACTGCCGGGAAGCAGCAATCACAGTGCACTATAGTAACATTAGTGTCCTAAGAAGAACACTCATTTTAGGGAAAAAAAAAAAGAAATTCCTACTAAGAAAAATAAAATTTTAAGGAATCAGTCATTGTTTTGAGGATTATGGAGATCTACTAAAGTAGTTCTGTAAACTTCCATACCCCATTTGAAAGGAGAGTTCCCTGTGCCTGAAGCCAGAGACCCACTAGAACTGGTGTGACCCAAGCATCTTTTCTCCCAGCAGTCACACAAGACTGCCAGCATGTAAATACCCCTTGATAGCACGTCGTGTTTCTCTCATGGGAACGTTTTCTTTTTTTGGATAGGGCTCACGATCTCTTCAATTAAGAATCTAAGCTCTCTAACATAATTCCAGTTACCAGATATGATGGAAGAATGGGGATAAGAACGCATTGCTTGTAATGCCGTTTTCTCTTTTACGGTCATTCAGGCATAGGACTGAAACTCAGATCTCAAAGTCCTTAGCTCCTACGACACCTGTGGTTAAACCTGACTAACCCTCTAGGACTCCCTTAGAGACAAACACCCGCTCTGCTGGCCTCTTCCCTGCTCCTCTCATGCTCACTGGTCCACGCACAGCACAGGTGGCCTGAAAATAAACACCAAGCCAGCAGCTCAGACCCTTGAAACGGAGGCTGGCAAAGGGTTGGGTCTTAGAAAAACGGCAAGATGATTCAATACCTCTACCTCCTTTCTCTGAGCCTCCAGTCAGTTGTTTTGGGGTCTGAGCTCTGGGGTCAGCCTCCCTCCTAGCTGGACACTGCATCCCACCATGCTGCCAGCTCTACTTTGCCATGAACCACACCCCCTGAAGTCCCTGTTTAGTGTCTCGGTTCCTCTGCCCGCATTTTAAGTGTCCTATCTGATGAAGAGTTTCTTAAGCTCAGAAGGCCTGGCTCAGGAAACACATGGTTTATTTAACTAGGGCCTTTTGAAGACGGTGTCCCTGTTTCTCTTGTTTTTCCAAATAAAATATCAGCTCATAGAAAGTCAATACAGAAATATTTTTTGGCAAGAAAGCTCCTCTGTAGCATCCACAGACCGAATGCCCCCTCCGCATGACAGACCAGCTTCGCCTGCGTGTCCCAAGAACAGGAAATAAGCACAATTTGCTTTGTTTGCTTCATCCTCTTTTTTCACACCACGAACAGTCTCAATTTTTTCTTATAAAAATCGAGAAACTGGGTGAGGCTTTTCATTGTCAGCAAATACATGCCGTCAATAGCCAGTGGTGACAACCAAGAGGAGAGACAATGGAGCCGGGATTTTTGTTGTTGTTTTTAGGCTCTCTCCCTTTCTTTCTTGCCAATTTCCACACACAGGGAAATAGCTCATGGGCCTGTGCTCTGCGGATCGAGCGGCAGGAGGCCTCCGCAGAGCATTAGGAAAACACATTAGGTAGAGATCCCGCTGCAAGGAAGAGCAGTCTTGGCCAGCCGGCGGTGTCCCCCTGCGTTTGGAATTCGGTGGTGTGCAGCTGGCCGCCACGTCCGCAGCAGCGACCTTCCGTTCCATCCCAGTCCTGTACTGGATATGGGAAGGGGCTATTGTCAAGAATGCAGTCTCAGGCTGGGGTCGTGGCCCAGGGGCAGAGCGCTCGCCTAGCCTGCGTGAGGCACTGGGTTCCATCCTCAGCACTGAACATAAATTAAAAAAAAAAAAGGTCCATTGGCAACTAAAAAAATTATTAAAAAAAAGAATGCAGTGTCGCCCTAGCACAGCCTTTGTGAAGCGTGCCCGCAGTTCTCCTCCACTGACTCTGTGGGCGCCCTGTGCTGCCACTCGCTAGCTGTGAGTTCTTGAGAAAGCTATTTAACCTCTTGGAACCTCAGTTTCTCCCCCAAGGAACCGAGGTCTATTAACACCCACCTTGAAGAGCTGCTGTGAAGACTAGGACCACATGCATAAAGGGCCCTAGGCGATAACAGACTCTCAGTGATCATCTTTGACCAGCGTGTCCCTATTCCAAGTAGCCGAACTCAGGCCCTGACTCGATGAAGATCTTACTCTTGATCACAAATAACCACGTTGCTGATTTATTTTTTATATCTCTGAGTCTCTTCTAATGGAGTTGCAAACATTAATGTTAACAACATTACATTTTCTACTAGCATCTCATGATGACATCTCTAAATAAAGGGGTAAGGAAAGAACAATCTTTGCACCCCTCTGCTCTGCCCATATTAGCGCCAACACATACTTCATACCAAAGGGCAATTGACTCGGACTCAAGTAAGATCTTGTTTTTTTTCCTGGTTTCTGCAATAAACTAAAAGTGCAGTAGCTATCATAATATAAAAGTACACACTGAATCTATCACAATATAAAAGTACACACTCAATGTGTCATCACAGAACGCTGTACCTGTCTTAGTATTCTGCATTTGCTAGCTGCAGTCAGATAACAGGACTTTCCCGAACACAGGTAGTGGAGGAGGAGAGGTGTCCACAAACGGTGAAACATTAGCTATATTGTCACATAAAACCATGAGGGTGTGAGACAGGAAACAGTCAGCTCTCGGTTGTTGGGTCCCCTACAACTTTGGCAGTGAGAGTAGCACAGAGGTTCAGAGGGAAGCTTGGGACTATGTATTGCTTCCAGATCTCAGGGTCCTGACCCTCATTTCCAGTCACAAAACAGCTCTTGCTTTTGCACTGTGTGCGACCTTGGCCGTACCCCCTAAATCTGGCAGTCCTAAACTTTTTCTGTGTAAACTGGGGATGGTTGCTGTGTCTCCTCACGAGGTGTGTCCAGTCAAAGGAGACAACGGACATCAAGATGAGTCACTGGGGGCCCATCCTAAGAGCATATACAACATGCCGCCAAATGAATGCAAGGCATTTTTGTTGTGAAGGCAAGAGCGGCGATTCGGAGAGGGTGTGTGGTGGAGCAAAGGGAAAAACGCTGCCCAGCCTCGATTCTGTGTGGGTGGCAGCACTGCGCTTTCAGAGAGCGTGGCAGTGGGTGGTACCGCGGCTGAGCATGACTCTTTCACATCTCCCAGCCTGACAAGAGCAGGCGATTTCCCTGGACGTTTTCTGCCAATGAGTCATACTTCCAAATTTTGTGATAAATGGGTAACTAAAGTGCACAGCGGTAGAGATATTTGCCCCGAGTGCTGCGGTTGGAGACCAGCTGCACCTGCTGAGTCCAGCACAGCCTGCGAAGTTCCTGAGTCCAGAAGAGCTATCAGGGTCAGACGGCAACTTTAGGCTGAAACAAAAAGGTCAGAGGCCAGCTGTCCTGTTCTCTGGAGCATTGCCTTCCATTTCTTAACGTGGGTCTTGCTGACCACCAGCGTGCAAGTCCTCAGGTCTGTGTTGCTCGGGGCTCTGACAGGCACCTGACGTGAACCCTGAAAGGAGGAAGGCTGTGTTGTGGCTCACAGTTCAGAGCTTTCCATCTGTGTTTATCTGGTCCCAAGGCAGGAACCTCACGGAGGCCTGGTGTGTTGAGGAAAGCTGAAGCTCATGGTAGCCAGGCGGGAAGCAGGGGCCTGGCGGGCGCTGTGGGCAGGAAGGAAGGGGCTGGGGCCTCCAGTGGCCCACTTCCTCCCCCCAGGTCCCCGCCTACAGTTCCATCCCCTCCCAGAAGACCCTCAACTCGGATTGATCCTCTGAGGGTCAGAGCCCCCACCATCCAATCGCGTCCCAAGAGCCCCGTTTCTGAACCAAAACTTGGGGACCAAGCCTTCACACATGAGCCTTTGGGGGACACTTCCTGTTCAAACCTTGACACGTTACATATTTCTTTGAAGAAATTACTAAATAATTTTAGTTTTTACCTTCATGTTTGAATTATGTTTCAAAATCTGTGTGTTTGATGTTTATCTTTTTTTTTTTTTTTTGAGACAAAAAAGGCGGAGGCTGGTCTGAAGCTCCTGATCTTCCTGACTCAGCCCCCTGAGTGACTGGGGTGAAAGGCGTGCGCCCCCACACCTGACCATTGAAGGCTGATATTACACAGTGTATACTGTATCTGAACATCATACCGTATCCATAAATATGCACAATTTTTAATGGACCAGTTAAAAATCAAAATAAGGCTTTAACTAACCTGCCTTTGAAACTGCACACACAGGAGGAAAGACCCTGGGTCGGAGCAGCTGCTAAGCCATCTAGGGCCACGTCTGCCACGGAGCCAGGCGCATGGAAACACGCAGGTGAGGTAATGGCTTCCTCAGGCACCCAGAGGCTTGTGCTTCTGGGAGAGCGTGGGCAGGACGCTCTAATGGTTAACCCCAGGGGACTGCAGCCAGCCGCCTTCCTTCGGGCAGCTGGGAGGGAGAGTGGCCAGTCCCGGAGAAGTGCCCTCACCTCCAAGGCAGGACTCCTAGTTGCCAAGGCTCCTTGACCATCATGTCCCAAGCACATCCTGCCGCGGGTGGGGCTCCATTTCTTGGGGTCTGTATTTAACTCTTGCCATGAGGATAATAGGCTTTCATTGCTCTCACCGAAAGGACAGGCAGAGGCTATCATTGCGCTCCAGAGGTGCCATGATAGGATATCTTTGCTCAGATAAGGATAAGGGCCAGGTACAAATTTGCAGGCAGGGTCCAGTTAACACAGCAGGAGTCCAAATAGGCCCAGTGTCGCCCTTGGACCAAGCACAGGCTGGGAACAGTGTTTGCAGAATTTTTTTTTTTTTTTTTTTTTTGGTTCTGTGAGCGAGTTAGCCAGTGACAGAAGCACACACCCCCTGCGACGGGAAGAAAATCTGCGAGACATTTACCAGTCATCACGAACTACAGTCTGATATTTTGTGTGCTGTTTTGTTCTCTTCAAGTTATATAAGAAGCAGTCAGACTCATTACATTTATTCACAGTGTCCCCAACTTCCTAGGGGCCAAAACCCACCCCTTGAAATGCTGGATGAGGAGCTGCAATTCTCAGACCAGATCAGGGGCACACTGGGCGTCGCGGACGAAGCGCCCAACAGTGAGAAAGCATTCCTGCAGCCCCTGATTACGGTTCTTAACATCTCGCCTCCACAACTGTCATGGTGTTAGGCGGGTTAATGAAAGCACTGGACTGTGAAGTGACGCTGTGAGCTTGCGTGGCTAGCATTATTGTCGCCTTTACATGCAGATTTAGTGAATAGATAAATGTGCAGTTTTTTGGTGAGATTTGTTTTTAAAACCATAAGTGCAGATGGACAGAGTTACTTCCTCTCACTTCCCCTTTCAAGGAAGCCATTGAAAGCTGAGATGGCAGCCCCTCAGTAATCTTTACCACGTTTCAGTGACAACCTTTCCAAATAACTTTTCATCTGTACAATCTGCAAACGCAGAGTATTGGCAACGCCCCGAGCAGGGCCTGGCTGCAGCCTCAGTGGCCATTGGCAAGTGTCTTGGGTGGGAACATGATGGACATTAGCTCCTTTGGCAGAGGAGGAACCAGGAATTCCCGCCTTCTGGTCAAGAGGGGTTTGGAGGGTACGCAGGGCCCTCCTGGGGAGCTCCTGTGGGCTTGGGAGGAAGGTGATCTGCTGGAGACAGACTGAGTCCTGTGTAACCCGGAGCCCACTTTACATTGACAAGTTGATCCAGTTAAAAGGACTTGGCTTTACCCTCCTCTGCTGCTAGGATTTGTTACCTGGGACACACAGATGGTTTTGTGATTATTTTTCTGGGACCTATAAATGCAGGCAGGAAAAACAAAACAAAAGCAAAAACAAAAACTGTGTCTTGGTTTTCACCAACCTCTGAGATAGAGCGACTTTCTTTGGATAGAAGCATATTCGTGTCCAGCTGCTCCGTCATGAGCCTACCTCTCATTTTCCTTGGTAGGGATGACTTTATGTCCCACCCCTTCTGCCACACCAGGACACTGGAAGGCAGACTGGAGGGCCTGGTCAGGAAGGTTGTTTCTGGAGAGCTCAGCCTGGCCCAGAAGCAGGACGGCAGGAGCCTGGGGTCAGCAGAGAGGCCGGGAGGCCGAGTCGAGGCAGGAGTGAGCGAGTCAGACAGAGGCCGGGACCCAGCAGTCAGCACTAGCTAAGCAGAAATGGAGCCTGGGATTTGTAGAAGGGAGTCTGCATTCCTGCCCTCCTAGACTTCTGATGCCCGCCTGGGGCGCAGCTGACTCAGCATGGGAGGGCTGTCCTCCAGGAGAGAGGCAGCCTCAGCCAGGTCCCGCTAGGCCCACCCTCCTGGCCCCAAGTTGCATCTCACCTCCTGGAAAACTACTCTGAAGAATTAGTCAATTGCTCCTTTTTAAGAGGATTGCTTCCTAGTGGAGAAGGAAGGACTTCAGTATGCAGTTGGGAGTCAAGAGGAGCTGCTAGCCAGCGTGGGCACCAAGGACCCCCTGCAGCCTGGTGAAGCTGCAAGCCCTTCCAAGATTAGTGTTTTAAAATCCACAGCATAAGATACACGGGACACCACGAGACCAATGGATTGAAGTAGGTATCAAAGGAAACCAAGCATCTCGAGATGCCGTTGCTAGTGAAGTCATTGTGATAGAGCTGTGTGCCTGCTTGCTCACTCAGAGAGGAATGGATAGGTTTTCATTATTTTAGTAGTCCTGAGTGCAGTGGCTGGGTTTTGTGGGTTTTTGTTTTTTTTTTTTTTTTTTTTTTTTGGTTCTTGGTAAGCACGTGCTCTACCATTGAACTACACAATGATTCTTTAAGGTGGTGCCCAGACTGCAGTGTGTTGTCAAAACATCTGCACTTGCTGTTGGTGACTAAGTGACATGTTATACATATATACATATATATTTTTTCCTCTCTCTTTTCTATGCTGGGGATTGAACCCAGGGCTTCATGCATACTACACAAGTACTTCACCACTGAGTCACATCCCTAGCTCATGTCTATTTAGCTCACATTACAAGTCCTTTAAGAGAGAGATCGGTGCACATCTCAAGGAATAGTATGGGACTTACAGGGCAATATCACAAAAAAGAAGAATCATGAATGTTGCTAATGCACTTTCTAGGGTGGAACATTTTATTGCTCAGATTGAAAACATAGAGGAGGAATGATACTGTGTAGCAATATTAAGAATGGCTTGATTTCATTCTTCTTTAAGGCTGAGTAATATTCCATGGAGTATATATACCACAGTTTCTTTATCCATTCATCTGTTGAAGGACACCTAGGTTAGTTCCATAGTTTAGATAATGTGAACTGAACTTTTATAAACATTGATGTGGCTGTGTCACTGTAGTATGTTGCTTTTAAGTTCTTTGGGTATAAACTGTGGAGTGGGATAGCTGGGTCAAATGGTGGTTCCATTCCAAGTTTTCTGAGCAATCTCCACACTGCTTTCCATTATGGTTACACCAATTTGCAGTCCCACCAGCAATGTATGTGTGTACCTTTTTCCCCACATCCTAGCCAACATTTATTGTTGCTTGTATTCTTTTTTTAAATTTTTTGATTCATTGTACACAAATGGGGTATAACTATCATTTCTCTAGTTATACACAAAGTAGAGTCACACATTTGTGTAATCATAAATGTATATAGGGTAATAATGTTTGACTCATTCTATTATCTTTCCTTCCCCTGTCCCCTCCCCACCCCTCATTTCCCTCTACACATTCCATTTTTCCTCCTTTCTTCCCTTCCCCCTTCCCCCCTCTTATGTATCATTATCCACTTATCAGAGAAATAATTTGGTCTTTGGTTTTTGGGGATTGGCGTATTTCACTTAGTATGATATTCTTCAACTCCATCCATTTACCTGCAAATGCCATAATTTTATTCTTGTATTCTTGATAATTGCCATTCAGACTGGAGCGAGGTGAAGTCTTAGGGTAGTTTTGATTTGCATTTCTCCAATTGCTAGAGATATTGAACACTTTTTCATACATTTGTTGATTGATGTATTTCTTCTTCTCTGAAGTGTCTCTTCAGTTCCTTAACCCATTTATTGATTGGGTTATTTGTTTTTTTGGTGTTAAGTTTTTTGAGTTCTTTATATATCCTGGAGACTAATGCTTTATCTGAGAAAGATTTTCTCCCAATCTGTAGGCTCTCTCTACCAATTATTGACTGTTCCCTTTGCTGAGAAGAAACTTTTTAGTTTGAATCATAGGTAAATGGGTGGAGCTGGAGAATATCATGCTAAGCAAAATAAGCTGATCCCCAAAACCCAAAGACCAAATGTTTTCTTCAATGCGGAGCTAAGTCACAATAGGGGGAACTAGGGAAGAATACAGTTACTTTGGATTAGGCAGAGGAGGGTGAAGGGAGGGGAGGAGATACGGGGTAGGAAGCATAGTAGAGCGAGTCAGGTATTATCACCCTACGTGCACATATGACTACGTGACCAGTGTGACCCCACATCATGCACAACCAGAAGAATGAGAAGTCAAACTCCATTTATGTATGAGAGGTCAAAGTGCATTCCACGGTTGTGTACAACTAATCAGAAAAGGAAAGAATGGCTTGAACACCGTCTCCTCCCTGCGTGACCAGAGCTAAGTCCTCCCCTCCGCCAGCCTCAACTTCCTCTTCTGTGACACCGCAGCCTTGGAGCACACAAGGCCACACTCCGAGGCACAGGGTAGGCGAGCGAGAAGAAGGTAAGCAGGTGATGGTCTGCTTCTCAACTCTCGAGTGGTCTTACGCCTTAGTGGACGTGGCCCCCTCTCCGCAGTGACATACACAAGGGCAGGAATGGCGGGACAGACATGTCAAGAGGAGGAACAGGGAGGGCGGGAGGACCCCCAGGAAACGTGCGGACAGGAGTCCGGGGAGAGTGGTGTCTTGCTGGGTCACAGCGCAGGACAGCGAAGCGGAGAAGAAGGGGTCCAGCATTTCCATTCCTGGAAGCCAGAGAAACTGACTTTTCCAGTGAAAATACTTTCCTGGGAAACAGGAGAGGGGATGCTTCCAGCATCAGGCACAGCCTCTTCTTTTCTTCCTCACCAGCATATCCAGAGCAGAGAGAGCGCTCAAGTTCCTTCAGCATGACTCCCACCAGAAATGGCTGGGGATGAACCGTGGGGACAGGCTGGCAGGCCCTGGGCCTTGCCTGTCACAGCTTTCCTTTCCAGGCTGTGAAGCATCTAAAAACATAGGCGGCAGCCACTCGGGGTAAGCCTGGGGCATGTGTATGACTGTTCCTGTTTTAATTTTGGTGATGGAGAAGACTATTTGGTCATGAATTGGAGTAACTCTGAAGGTATGACTTAAAACACACTTTCCAAATTAGAACTTACCTTTTTCTTCCAGAACATTCCTCCCTGGTTTTCCCAAGAACTGGGTGTGATCCTGTCATTTTCCCCTTTGTAGGAGTAAAAACAAAGTCTATCAACCCATTTAGCAAATGGAGACTTTTGTTGTTGTTTTCGTTATCAGGGATTGAACCCAAGGGCACTCAACCATGAAGCCACATCCCCAGCCCCCTGCCCCGCTTTTTAAAAAGTTTTTATTTTGAAACAGGGTCTCACTAAGTTGCTTAGGGCCTTACTAGTTGCTGAGTCTGGCCTCAAACTTGCGATCCTCCTGAGTCAGCCTCCCCAGATGCTAGGATTACAGGTGCGCACCACCACATCCAACCAGAAATTTATTTTCTTTGTGTTCAGAGTTTCAAAAGCGAAAGGAAATCTGTATTTGTGCATAGAATCTGGGACTCTCATCTTCACTGAGGGAAGTAAGCTTGACAGCTCACTTAAGCCTTAAAACAGGATATTGTTCTTAGAGTTGTTGTCTTTCAACTTTAAATCCTTCAGTCTGTTGGCAAAACGAGGAGCTGAGCAGTCAGGCCACCACTGTGATCGACATCAGAGTCCCTCAGGTCAACTCCTCCCCTATCTAGAACCAGCTCCTTATTACTCCCAGGTGCAAATCCAGGTACCACCTGTGGCCTGCCCCTGCCATTGGCATGGTATGTCCCTGGGGGAGCAGTCAGGAGAGATGATGGAGGGTTTTGAGAGCTCTATTCATGCCACCGAGGAAGCACATGTCTGCAACTTTTCCCCCGGGACGGATGCACTTCTGCAGTGAAGATCAGAATCCATCATCGAGGTGACTTCTGGGCAGAGGAAGAATCTGTGCTCTGGTCTGCTCGGCCCCCGACCACTGGCCTGCCTGGGCTTCACTCTGTCTTTCAGGTGGACTCCAGTGAAGGAGTCAACACCCTTCCTGCGCTGGCAAGGAGAGCTCTGTGCAGGACGAGGTTTCCCCAGGCACCTGTGAATCCCGCCCTCTGATGAAACCTTAAGGATGACCTGCATTCTCCACTGCAGGCTGATGGGGAGTGGCAAGGGGCCTCCTGCTTGACTGTGGGCCTTCTGGGAAGTCTCAGGTGGTGTCTCCAGGCAATGAAGAAAAGGGAAATCTAGAAGAATCGGGTGAGTGTTGTTATGATAACTTCTTTTTAAATAATTCACCCGCACATTTTAGTCAAAAGTCTATCTCAAACAGCGAAGGTATCAAGGCGACGTTTTCAGACACAATCAGGAAAGGTGCAGGCAGCCGTAGCTGTGCCTGCAACACAGCAGGACGAGCCTCCAGCTTCTGTGGAAGTCAGGTCTAAACCTCTCCTGGGACGTTCCTGCCACATTCCACCTGTCCCCCGAGGCGGGAATTGCAGGGACGCTGGCCCGGCTGTGTGCCCTGCACCTGTCTCCCAGCCGCTTCTCTGATTCGTTTTGTTCCTCTCCTGTGTTAACTGCTGTCTCTCTCTCACATATGTGGCTGTGTTCCCCGGTCTCAGACAGCTGATGGCGGCTCCCGGGCCAACTGGCAGGCTGGCCAGCTGGGCAGAGCAACGTGGTAATTGAAAGGCGCCCCGCCACCCTCGGCCCTTCGCTGCCTCCTCGGAACGGTTGGTGCTTCTGACAATGTTATCAGCCAAGGCTGGAGGCCCAGATTGGCAAACCGGGGACATGCACACTCCCGTCTTCGCTTTGGCAAGGGAGGCCTGGCATTTGTGGCAGTGCCAGCAGGTTGGCATGTGCCCGAGGCTACTGAAAACCTGGCATTTTCACGAACAATCCAACTCCGAGAGCATCCAGGGTCAAGGAGAGCACTCGGTTGTCCTGCCTCCTCCACTGGACCGCGCACTGGGGCTGAGAGTTTGTCTGTGAGATAACCTACGGGAAAGTTCAAAGAAGTTCCCCTGCACGTTCGGTCAGCTTCAGCTCCTCTTTGGCTTCTGAAAGAGCAACTTTCAGGGGCCCCTAAAAGGCCAGGGTTTAGGCTGCAGCCTCCCCCACTGAGGGGAGATGTCAGCCCAGCAAAGGGCAGGTCAGAGGGGGACTGCAGATAATGGAATTTCAAAGCACGATGGAGGAGCTGCCAGGCCTGGACATGCTGAGAGGGGAAGAGAGGGGAATGAGCCGCGCTCCCAACAATTTGATGGCCCGGAGTAATGCAATGATGAGTGTGTCTCACACAACGGGCCTGTCAAGTAAAATAGTGTCGCTGCTGTAGAGGGACCTTGGAAAGCTCTCCTTAGTGGCCTCCAAGGTATCAATTTTCAGGTGCTAAGTGGTAATTAAGGTGAGGGAGTTATAGTAGCATTCATGAAATTAGATGGTGTCAAAGACAACGGAAAGGGTCAGGATCAGCGCTCGTTCCCACGGAGGGAGCATTGCGACCCGGCGGGCTCACAGCAGGAACAGTTCAGCTGAGAGGGGGTGCATTCCTTATTTCATCAAAATTCCCCGTTGGGAGAAGGTCTGGTTCACTTGTCTTTAATACTTAGAGAAATAGCTCATTGCAATAACAAATTTTCCTCATCAATCTTTTTGTTAGTGTTTAATAGAAGTTTTTTTTTTTTTTTTTTTTCCCCTCCAAATGGACCAGTGTGCTTCTTTTATTTAAGAGCCAGGTCATATAACTTGACGGTAAGGCCACCTTCTTCCTGTGGATTTCTTTGCCATAGTTGCTATGAAGGGCAGAACTCGCAGAAGCCCTATTGAAATGACTGGGCCCCAACTGACTTTTTTTTCTTTGTTTTTGGTACAATCATTCCTGTTTCCTACGGTAGTTGATTCCTTTTGTTTCAATCACCTTATCATTACTGCATCTCTTCTGAAGATTTGTTTCAGAACATAATTAATTGGAAATAGGCAAACGAAGCCAATAAATACAGTAACTAAATGGGAATCCACTGCTGGAAAGACACTTGGGCGTCAGGGTGAGCGGGCCAGGTCTTGCCTGCGAAGCCCTGGCCAGGCGGCTGTTTCCACAAGGACAGGTCCCAGGGCCAATGACAAGGACAGCTGCGGACGGGACGGTTGTTTATCAAAGAGCTGGAGAAGAACGACGAGAGCCAGAGGCCGGGGAGCTGAGGCCGCTGGCTGAGAGAGGGTGGCCGCCGCGTCGGACTGCCAGGATCAGGAGAGGTAGACTCAGGTGAGAGCAGGAGCCCCGATGGCCCCGGCCATGTCCCTCGGTCCAGTCGTGCTGACCTGCCCTCTCTCGGTTCCTACCTGGACACTAGTGCTTTCCACACGCCTGTATCGGTTTCCACACGTGTGTTTTAAGGTTTGGGAAGACGGGTGCCGTGGGTTGTGTTTTTTTGAGTCTCCCTTTCCTACAGCACCATAACCAGTAATTATGAAGGCTTCCCAAGTATTTATTGCTTAATGGATACCTGATTAAATTTCCAGAGTGCTGAGCTATTCATTCACATATTCTTTGTAGTTTATCTTCTCCCACTTACAGTACCAGACTCATAATTCTGAACAAATGGTCTATGTAATTTTTCCCCGTTTCCAATTTCTCATGTTCTAATTAGGTTATTTTCTTAAATAACTCTAAGATGTACCTCCTGATCCTTTTTATTTATCTATTTATTTTATTTTTAAAGGAGTCCCAGTTCTTTATTTTGCCAAGTACAGCACTAAAGGAAGTAACTAAAAACACCTTTACTGTTACTACTTGCTATTTCTGTTATTTTATAAATGAAAGATATTTTAAAACTAAAAATTAGAAATAAGAACGACATAGTGTTAGGAAAAGAATTTTTTTCAAAAGCATGCAATTGAAGATATTATACCTACAGACACCAACCTTCAGGGGCACCTGTCCACACATCAAAACACATATATTTGGAGTTTCTAGAATTAATACCTAGAGGGATATTGACCCAAGACTGGGGACCCATGTGTTTAAGAAGTACCTCAGGTGTTTTGATCCTTTCTTAAGAGATAACAAATGAAATGCTAAGTTATAAAATTCTGTCCTATTTTTTATTAAAATATTGGACACAACAGTGACATATAGAGATGAAAGAATTCTGAGATGTCTCTCCAGACCTGAAATCTTAGGTTTTAACACCAAAAATTTTAAGAAGGAAAGTATGGCATGCAGTTTATCTCTTAACTTTTTCCTAACTTGGGAGTTTGGATTTTTCCTGCTTTAAACGGTTATATATGGTGATCATAAGGAATCATAGACCTTCTGAATTTTTATAAAAGGAGTAAAGCCTTGATAAAACATGACATCTCAGTATTGCCCTCAAACAGCAACTGGCATAGCCCTAGAAATGTTTCCCCCTAGTTCTCAAGCTGTTTATTTGCCCATTCATAGCACTCCGTCAGTTTCACTATGGTCACTGCTAATACTGCATGTCCTTTTCCTGAAGGTGTCTGTATCAGTCAGCATGAGCAGAGTCATGCTGCAACAACAAATGGCACACTATCGAGGTGCATTCCAGTGCCAGACTCTATTAGCACTTTTTATTCCTTCTCTTTTGACTGAGTCTCTGCTCTTTGCTGTCTTCACTGAGATCTGAAATGTCCTTTTTCTGGAAAATTGCTGCACAGAGGTAATCAACACACATAATGAGCCACAGAATGGTTCTTAAAACATTTGTTTAGAAGTGACACACCATTCCAGATGTGTGGTCCATGCCTGTAATCCCAGCAACTCAGGAGGCTGAGGCAGGAGGATCACAAGTTTGAAGTCAGTCTCTGCAACTTAACAAATCCTGTCTCAAAATTAAAAAAAAAAATTAAAAGGTAGGGGATGTAACTCAGTGGTAAAGCAACCCTAGTTCAATCTCCAGTACTCCCCACACCAAAATTAAAAAAGAAATATGCCCAAGCCAGGTGTGATGGCACAGGCTTGTAATCCCAGCCTTTTGGGAGGTTGAGGCAGGAAGATCACAAGTTCAAGGTCAGCCTGGGTAACTTTGCAAGAGTCCATCTCAAGATAAATAAAATGATAACATTAAAACATAAAAAGGGCTGGGGATGTGGTCCAATGGTAGAGCACTACTGGGTTCAATCTCCAGTCACACTAAAGAAAAAGAAAAGAACAAAATGACACACATTCTATTCATATCTCATTGGCAAAAGTGCACAGGACAGAGGACACAATTCTTCCCCTGTGACCGTTACTGCAAGAGAGAGTCATCAGAATATTTGGCCAATGGGAACAGAAAAAATGACAATTCCTGTGCTTTTTGAGGCTCTTCCTCATTCTAATCTGTTATACATAAAATTGCTGACCTAAATTGTCAGGCAACCAAAAGGTTTGATCAACTGCATGGCCAATTCCTTTTGTTAGGAATCTCCAAAAAATGTGTTTTGCTGGAATTATAGATTGGTTCCATATATTCAGGGAGCAAATTGCCTTCTGCTGTTACATTCTGGATCTATAGTGCTACTAAGAGGCATAGATCCTGGTCAAATGCATGCTGGTCTGCAACAGGAAGAAGCAAAGACTCTCATGTCAGCAGGATGACATACAGATAGCATGGACTAAAATGAATGTACAGCAATCTAAGTGAGGGAACTAGAGGCAGAGTCACAGTATGAAGCTGAAATAAGATCAATATGTGTCAACAGGAACAGATATCAAACCAGTATTGAACCCCAAATAGCAAGATGCACAACTATAGAGTGTAATACAACACAGTATATAGGAACAGCTTAAAAAAGGAGCAATGTGTGCAGGTGCATGTGCACGTGTGTGTATGGAACATGGTCCAGCCATATTATACTGAATTCCCTTAATGATTGTCTCTGAGCAGTAGGAAATGTTACTGGACACAGAAAAAGAAAGGGCAGCTCATTTTATCAAAAATGCTTCATGTGTTGTTTTCTTAAAAAAGAAGATACTGGCGTATGTTGATTTTAAGTTGTAACTTTACAGGTGTTACATTGTTACCTTCTGGACTTCTCCATAGTCTTTTCTAGCACAAAGCATTTTATTTGCAGATATTCCACGTTATTGTAAGAGTGTTTCTCCTATGTGTTTCTCCTATGCGTTTTCTCAAAGTAGACTCCGTGTTGTTCTCACGATTCCTGCCGTTCATCTGAGAGTCATCAGCGAGTTCACTGCTAGTCACTGTTCAGGCGGTGCCTCCTGCTTCCTTTCCGCTGCCTGAAACTTCAGCTTCCACCTGATCAGGACTGCTGCACGTTCAGCGACCTCATCTGCTTGCTACCTGTCTCGGGTACTTCCATCTCCAGTGGCATGCAGTTTACCCTGGAATCCAAGGCTACCTCTAGGGACAGGGGTGACATACACCAAGAGCTGTCAGATCTATTTATCTGTGGCCTGAGTGAAGAAATGATTTCATTCCCTTCTAACCCATCACACTTCCAAACATGTAAAGTATACCACTTTTCCAAGCTTCCTGCCAAGCTCATTGTCCAGGAGGATTCTGGGACTCATGCCCAGATAGCACTCCTTCCCTGTACAAATGAGGCTTCCTCAGTGCTTTTGAAGGTAGGTTAAGGCATGCAGGAGGATAAAAATGGAGACTTACATGGCACTCACTACTTCAATAGAAATCAGCATTTCTCCCGTGTTGAGTTGGTCAATAACACTCTGTTTTTGGTAAATCTCCCTCCCCATGTGTTGGCTGCTCTTAGTTCTGCAACACCAGATGAACAAGTCACCTGATGCTCCACTTTCCTTAGCCTAATAAATGCCTCTTAGCAGCACATCAACCCATTAAAGTCAGCTTCTCAAACTTTTGGCTTTGTCATTACTATTGAAACTCCGCAGGTAGTAACTTAAGCCTCCCAGCAAGAATCCAGAGGGGGAAAAATACCATAAAGACACTTCCTCCACATGTTGGCTAGCTACGGGGAGAAACAGGGTTAGAAATATGAGCTCTTAGCAAATTCCAAATCATTTTTCCCTGTCTTCCCCTTTCCAATCAACCACCAAACCTGTCTGCATCAGCCAAACTCATTCATTGCAGGCTGCATCTTAGGCCATCAGAAAATGCCCCATGGGTTTTGAAACCCCAGAAGTCACCAGTACTGTGCCCCCACTGAATGACACTTTAGGATCATGCCATCCACCCCCTGGTGCCAAGCACCACAGAAAGCTCATGACTCCAGCTAGGTCTCTCTAGAACTTGAGCTTTCTCTAACTCCCCAAGGCATGTCCCGTGGTCCACCTCTAATTCAAGAAGGCAAAACGTCACCCTAACAATTTCACACCCCCAGCAACCGAAAGGCGGGTGGAACAAAGCGTGGCTTGATTTTGCGTTCTCCCTCTTTCTGGTCAGTCTGCCACACTGGTGGCTCTCTCCCGCACTTCTACAGCCCAGCAGATGTGTGACAAGTCTACTTCTTGAAGACGAGGCCAGCCCTCACCTCAGCGCCCTCACCTCTTATGAAATCGACTCTTGAACAGCCCACCCCACACCCCGCTGGTGTCGGGCAATTCAACTAACTCAGTCTGCCCGCAGCAACGTCCTTCTCGGGTCCCCACTGACTAGAGGCGGGAGTTTGCACTTGTTGAAATGTCATGAAAACCCTACAGGTTCCCACTTTTTTAAGGCACCACCTTTTCTAGAGTCTCCACACACCTGTGTTGGGCACTTCTGCCCTGGGTATGGTTACCTGGTTTTTTTTAAATTGTTGTTGTTGTTGTTTTCTTTTTCTTTTGACTTCCTGAAAGAAGTTCCAGTTCTTTATTCTTCTTCAGACGAAATCTCCCACTTTCTCTCCTCCATGTGACCGAGTCTGGTGGTTGGTGCCACTTCTCCCTGGCTTCAGTCTCAGCACTTCCTCGCAGAGATGCTGCTCTCTCCTTGAAGCAGCTGCTGCCCTTGGTTTCGGGAAATCCTGCTTGCCTTCTTTTTTTCCTCTCTCTCTGTTTTGGTTTTTCCTTTTCTTTTCCGGGGCTGGGCATAGAACCCAGGGCCTCACTCGGGCACGTGAAGCAAGGGCTCTGTGCTGGCCCCACCGGCCAGCACTTCCACCTTCCTTCGCTCCCAGTCTCGTCTGCTGGCTCATGAGTCTTGGCTCAGACACTGAATGAGGGGAGCACCCCATGATTTGATCATGACTCTCTTTTCTTCTCTTTTTATACTCCTCTAGAAGGTTCCATTTCCTCCCTTGATTTAGAGAGCAAGAGCGAGAGACCATGTGTCTTCCGCCAAGACGTCCCTGAGCTCCCAGCCCCTCAGGGGTGCCTCCCAGCTGGGCTAGTCGGCTTTGCATCACTGTGACCAAAGTGCCTGATAAGAACAACTTGGAGGAGGAAAAATTTATTTGGGTTTGTGGTTTCAGAGATTCAGCCCCTGGTCAGCCAACTTCCGTTGCTCTGGGCCTGAGGTGAGGAGAGCATCGTGGTGGAAAGGCCTGGAGGAAGAAAGTCGCTCAGCTCATGGCGGGCAGCTTAACCGGGAAGCAGAGAGAGCTAGGGACGTGTCAGGGACAAAGCGTAAACCTCAAAGGCATGACCTCAGCAACCTACTTCCTTCAGTCACATTCTACCTGCCTACAGTTTTCACCCAGTACAGTAATTACTTCAAATTATTAATCCATCAAATGTATTAATCCACGGATGGGGTTATACCTCTTAAAATCTAATCATCGTGCTTCTCAACGTTCCTGCACTGTCTCAGCCATGAGTTTCAGTGGACACTCATATCCAAACCCTAAGGCCACCTGTCTGGCTTCTCAGTGGGCGTGAGGGTTCCTCTTCTGTGTCTATGTGGCTAGGTTATGTGCCTAGTTATCTAAGAAAATGAACTGCATTCTCTATTTTACCAACAAGTTCTAAAATCTCCACCCATAAATTAAACCCAAGCTCATCCACTTCTCTTCTACTCTGCTATTGCCCTGGTCCACGTTTCCACCTCCTGTCAGGCTCCTGAGTGGACTATCTTACAGTCCTGCACCCCCACAACTCCTTCCTGACTGTCTGGCTCAACGGAACAGAGAAGATACTCTGACTCCTTCATTGAGATCTTCTCATAGCTTCCCATTTATTTAGAAAGTATTACCCCCAAATTCTCATCTCTAAAGCCTTTGTCTGTCTGACCAGCTTGAGGTCTTCACCTCCTCTCTCTCTTCCCTCCTTCTGCCATGGCCGTGCCACTTGACTGGACCCAGCCTATTCCCAATGCAGGGATGTGTCCTGCTTTGGCCTCTGCCTAGAACACTCTTCCTCGAAATCTTGAACTGGCCGCTTCCCTCTTGTCATTCGGGCCCATTCCAGGTACCACCTGTATGGTTTGGATCATAATCCAAATGTTCCTGTGGTCAATGAAGGCAGGGTCCCCGGCTGGTGGTGCTGTTGGGAAGGGGCCTACCTGGAGGACGTAGGTCACTGGGGCTTGTCCTCGAAGGGTTACATCACCCCATGCCACCCTGTCTCTGCTTTCCGGCTGCCGTGAACTGACAGCTTTCTTCAACTCACCCTTCCACCGTGATGCTCTGCCTCACCTCAGGCCCACAGTGATGGAGCCAGACAACATGGCTAAGCCTCCGAAACCGTGAGCCAAAACAAATCTTTCTTCCTTTGGGTTGTTTTTCTCAGGCATTTTTTCAGAGTGATGAAAAGCTAGCAGGAACCCCAAGGAAAGGCCTCTGTCCCCGGCCCTGCTGGCAGGCCCCTCCAACATCCAGCCCCTGCCTGTGTCCTGACATGACCGTGAGATGTGCCTGTGCCACGGGATGCGCGGAGGCCTGGGGGAACCCTGGGGGTGGACGCATGGTGCTCCCCACCCTCCTCTCTGCCTCAAGCTGTAGCAGGGGGTCCTCTAGCCCTCAAGCCCCTCTGACCAATGAACAAGTCAAATTGGGGAGGACCATTGTACCCTTGTTCTTTCACATGCGGTTCAGCCTGTTCTCTCCTGAAGCGGTGAAAACATAAAAACAAAAAAAATTTTAAAAAATCTAATGTTATGTACAGTGAGCTCCTTCAGAGGCAATAAGCAATTTCACTCTTGGGAGAGCTATCTGCAGTGGACCCCTGCCCCGCCTAGCCTGTCCACACTGCACGCACAGGTCCTCTGTGCATGGATCTGAGACACGCCTTCAGCCACAAGAGTTCTCGGTTCTGCTTTTCACCCAAGCCCCCCATAGCAGCGCAGAATTGCAGAACTCGGGATCTGGCCTGGGTCAGCATTCCTCGCCATGCTAACCAGTCAGAGCATATAGCCAGGGAGAGTCCTCCCCTGGCCCTAACCAAGCTCCCAAGTCTGAGGACCTTCAGAGACGGGGGCCTGAGTGTCCTCCTTAGAGATCACTATGAGGTACTAGTCTTTTATTTTCTCAAACCTCTTAAAATCCTGCAAAGTTTTGTTTGTACCTTTTTAATTTTACTGTAAATTAGGGCTGAAGAGCCAACTGATATCAAAGAACTCTCCCTTCAGGATACGGCTAGAGAGCCAGACAGGGCTCGAGAAGGCAGCCCCGAGGAGCACAGAGGAACGGGTGAGTCTTAGATGTCCTGGGCTCCTTCTGCTACCTGTGTCTGCCTGAGAGTAACTATGCCCTAGCCACGAGTGACGGAAGTGTTTAGAAGGGAAGGCTGTGTAGTGGCAGGGACCCTTGCCTGTAGGACCCTGAAGCCACACCTACACAAACGAACTGGCCCCTGAACTTTGGGCTGTAATCCAGCTGGAAAGAAACTGGCCCACTGAGCTGCATGGATGCCAGGAGGTGAGAGGGCGGTGAGGGCGTTGAGTGACCTCAGCTGCAAGAGCTGGATGGCCGACCGAGGCCGTTGTTTTCAGAAGGTCAGGTTCTACCCTGAAGGCCTCCCCTGCTTCCTGCCGCAAAACCTGTCATCTGCCCTAAGATCTCACACCATGGGCTAAAATCCTAGTTTTTCAAAATTTGAATATGCATGAATTTTAGAGTATTTCCTCTGTCACGTGTAGCCAAACTTAGGGAATTGAAAACGTACCAGAAAATGCAACTGGCTGACTGTGGTAAAGTCAGGGTGTGGAGACTTGTTTCCTTTCTCACTACTGGTCGTGAACTTGTTCAGAACTAGCGCTGCTGGAATAAACCCTCGACAGGGAGTTTACCTGGGGGGCCTCCTGTGTCTGTTGCCACTGCTGTTCAGGAATCACTTTGAAACAGGACAGGTTTTGAAGGGCAGGCACCTCCAACGAGGAAAGCCAGTGTCAGGGGTGAGCTGTGTCCTCCTGTAAGGTGGGCATGGCCTGACCCCTTCCTGGCGCAGGGCCAGCAGCTGCGTGTGAAAGGAGAGTCCTTGTAGATGTCACCAGGTCAAGGTGGGGTTTTTAAGGACAGTGTGAATGTAAACCATTGGAGTCCCTGGTACAAAGAACAAAGTGCCAGGTGAAGGCAGGGACACAGAGGATGGTGACACCATGTGACAGCAAAGGCAGCATTGGAGTGACCCCTCCAGAAGCCAAGGGACACCTTGGAGGGTTGGGGAGAAGGATGAGCATGTTTGCTTTTTTCATAGACATGAAGTGATAACAGGGCAGCTGAGGCTGAATGTGAATGATTAAGTAAGTCTCTTCGCTTTTCCACTCATTCATCCAACAAACTCACTGTCAGAGGCCAAACTCATGCCAGGCCCTCTGCACATCATCCTCGCCTCTGCTCAACTCTCTTCTTGGAGCGCCGGCGGCTGGGGAGAGAAGGAGTGGGAAAGGCAGAGGAAGGACACAGGCTAAGACAGAACTTGGGCATGTGCTGTGTGGCCGGCTGAAATTCTTCCCCCGTGGGAGACGGCAAGACAGGCCCACCACCAAGGGCAGTGTGGTCAGCAGGAGCCGCAGGACTCAGAAAATCCAACATTTCAAGAAAGAACTTTCTGGAAACAGTGAATAAAGACAAGAGAAAAAACAAATTTCCAGCTGTTCCAAGTCAGACTGTTATTTGTATCCATGTCTTTAAAAAAGAGAAAGACAGATTAAAATGTTTTCACACACAGGTTTTAATTTATATAATGAACATAACATGTTAAAAAGGTTTGGTAATGTTTATTTTTTAGAGTAGTTTCATGCTCATGGTACAGCTGGTGGAAAGGCACAGAGATTGACCATACTTTCTTACATACACAATCAACTTACCCTGCCGAGGGGCCTGGACATTACAGTGCCCCACCTGTAGGACATAGCATGGTGACAGGGGCATAGCGCACATTCAGCTTCCCTCCCAGTGTTGTGTGGTCTCTGGGTTTTGACTCAGATATAAAGATGTGTGTGCATAATTATAGTAACACAGAGTGGTTTCCCTACCCAAAGAACCTTCTGAGAGGAGGATCCCCCAGCTCTGGAAACCTCTGGTCTTTTCACGGCATCCATGGTTTTGGCTTCTGCAATGTATTTTCAGACTTTATACAAGGTAGCACGGGAAACAGCGCCAATCCACAAAGAAAGTAGGAATTATTACAGCACTTGGTGTATACAAATAATGATATTTCTTTGCTCTGCTCATAATAAGTTTTTTTGCAAGAAAGGACAGCAACTTCATAATACCGCATGAGAAACAGAGGGTGACTAAGTTGTAAAAATGCATGTGTGTATATGTGGCCAATAAGTTTGTTTTCTTTTCTAATTATTTAGCACAAACTAGTTTAGAAATATCACATCTGGGACAAAGAAATGTTAAGCTTTCTAAAACATTTGAACTTCTAGCTTCAAGCTTTTGGGATTTGATTCAAGACATTTATACATGTGGTTCCTTTAGACTCATCTTGTAAATATTACTTAACCTTATTGTTTCCTGGGTTTCTGCTCAGTATTTATTTTCAGATACCAACACAAATGTTCTTGCTTCCACAAATGCATTCTAAAAATTAAATTTAAAATTTGCATACCATGGTAGTTTTATCTACTAAAGAATGTGAAGGAAATGTAAATTCATGAAATAAATACTGACATTAATGAAGTCAAAATAAAATCTTGTTAATGGTGGCTAAGTATGACCATCTTTTATAGTAATATTTTTAAAATGGGTAAATATCACTAGCAAATAATTATTTCGAATTTCTTTTCTCTTCTTATTTCAGTGTTTAAAAAATGGTACCCTAAGTTCTAACATTTGCATTCACTTTCTTGGGAGAAAGTTTATTGTATCATATATATTTAATAAGATCCAGTTGTATTACTAGCTATATCCTGAAAATTAGTTATGAAGTGGCATGCAAATGAGTGTTACTTATAAATGAAATGTGTTTGAAACCCAGGCTGTAACTAAGCACTTGTTTTTGCAGATTTATGGGACACATTTTGCAGTTCTGAGCATTTCATGACCCTGATCTCTAATCTATGGACATTAATTCTCTGATGCCTTTCATGGAGAAGTGAATTGGGTTAAGGGATTTGCTCATGGTACAAGTGTTGTGATCAGACTACGCGTCTTTATTTTCCTATTGCTGCTTCAAAACATCTACATGGCGTTTCTTCTGGTTTTTGCTGCTCAAAATGTGTGCATGGCTATACCTATGACTTCTGAATATGACCCATTTGTCACAGACATACTGGAGCTCCAAAAAGCTAAAGATCGTGTTTTTATGCTAGAGGATGCATTTTACTAAAAACTGCTCCAACATTCCTTAATTGTTATATTTTCCCATCTCCTATTAATGTGTTTAATGGAACATTATCAAATTAGAATGTTATCATAGGGTTTGGCTAAAAAAATAAGTAAAATAATAAACATCCACGCATTTAGTCATAAGGATATTTTCCAGCTTTTCAGCTGATAAAACAAGTAAACCTGGAAAGTAGATTAAGAAAATAATCAAAAGTGTAAAACTAACAATACGCATATGAGAAGGATTAAACATTCCTGGGCCATTACAGACTTTGATTTTAACAACTACCCAGCTTGAAAGAAAAATTGTGAGTTGATGAAGGATGTGAATTGCTCTTTCATCATGGCCAAGTTCTGCTCTGTAGTCTGTTGCAACAAAATTATTACACCTTGGAAAACAAGCCTGTCATTTTCCAGAGTGAACCAGCACTTCAGTGTAGCTTCATTCGGTGTGTCTAACGCTCATGCCCAGGTGCCTGGGGCCAGACGTCTAATTATTCTTTAATTATCCCGAGTTCAGAACTTTGGTAAACCACCACTTCCTAAGCGATTCTGAAAAAATACTAATGACCATTGAAATTATTATACTCTACAAAATGCTTTTGCACTTGGAGGGAATTTTATAGCCTTCTGTTATTTCCTCAGCAGCCCTACGGTGTTGAGAGAAACTTCACTTCTTTGGCAAATTTGAAAACTTCGAGGGCAAAGAATTCAGTCCTGTGCTCTGATCCTGAGTTGGGAGCTTCAAGGAGCTTAGGACCTGGGGCCTGCGTCCCAGGAAGAGGCACAGGGTGGACCTGGAGGTGGATCCTGGGAAGGATCTCTTGCATCCCAGTGGGTTCGGAGGCCTAGAGAGTCCCCGGGCCCCCACCCCACAGGACATTTGGATTTCCCCCCTGATGGCAGCAGAGGTGCAGTGGCTGGCAGTCTGGAAGGAGGTGACCGGGACACACAGCGATCGCACACCCACAGGAACAGGGCGGAGTGCACCAGTGTTGTTGGACAAGACCCTTCCTGTCCGTTCCGAGTTTTATGCTGACTTGTTCCTCTGAATTCATCACTCTACGTAGCTTTCAGAGTCTCTCGTACTGACATCCAGGAATGCAGATGAGCCACGGTTTCCGTTCTGGCTTTGGCAAACAGAACCTCAGACCCTGGAGGATTCGGGAGGAGAAATTTGCTTTTCTTTAAGCCTTCCAGTTGAGCAAAGGACATAGCTGTTACATACAGCCTGCATGTTTGTGTCCCCCCAAATCCATACACAATCCCCACTTCCCAGTGTGATGGTTTTCCAGAGGCAATTTCCATGGGTGGAGTCCTTAAGACTGGGAGGGCTGCTTCTGTGAAAGTGGCCAGGCAGAGCCCCCGGCCTCCCGCCACGAGGTGAGAGTGACAAAATAGCTGCCCGTGAGCAGAACCTGTCCCTGCCTTATCTTGGTCTTCCAGCCTCCAGAACAGTGAGAAATAAACGTCTGCTCTTTGTAATCCACCCAGGCTGCGTATTCTGTTATATCGGACAGAACACTAACACAGTGGTTTATGTCTGGGTTGGAGACAGATTCACCAGGCCATGCCAGCGCCCCTGAGAGAGGGGCCACAGTGACCCCCAGCTGGCCACTCCCAGGAGAGAGCATCTTTGCTTCCCTTTGGTGTCCTGCCTACGTGGGTGTGATGCACAGTAACCCAGTGCTTGAATGCTTCCCTCTACAGAATCACAGACCAACTAGAAAAACTGCCTAATGTCTCCTCCAGGATGTTTGGCCAACTTCCCTGACCCTCCTCCTGACTGCTGAGCCCATTCACTGAGAGCTGATCACATAAAGTGCTTTTCTAGCCCTTGTGGGGACTCAGTGGATTAAAAGGAAGGATCCTACCCTTAAGAAATTTCTATTTCAATCAGGAAAAGTGAGCATCCATAAAATCCATGAAAGCAAGATAGGTAAACATGATGTGATGATGAGAGGTCGTGGCCCACACACACAGGAACAAGTGACCGGAGGAGTGGTGTGTAGCCAGGCCTTTCACCACCCCCAGGGTCGTTCCGCGTATCTTCACCGCTGCTGGCTCCGGAAGCTGATGACCCTCTGGTTGGCAGAAACCTCACGGAGGAGAACTTTACAAAGACAAAGAAGGCTAACGTGGGCTTTAGTTCAAGCGAGAGGTGTGAAGAAAATGCCATCTCCCTTCCCGACCCTTCCTGGCCTGCTCTTCCAACTCGGGAGGAAAGTTGTGCTCATCAGCATCCCGGATGGTGGTAGGAAGGCACTCACATTCTCCTTGGCCGTCCTAGGACCCTTCACACTCGGTGTGTCCAAAGCGACCCGCGATCACGGTGCGCGAGACAAGCAAACAGTGGCTTGTTCATGCTGCAACCCAGGAATCAGCCACTGTGCCAGGCTCCCTGGGCTTTCCTGGACCACGCAGCTTGTCTCCAGATCTGGTATTTCCCCGTCTCCCCCACTGCCCCTGCTAGGGTCCACGCTGTCATCCTCTAGCCTGGGCCACTGCGACCCAAGTCCCGCTGGCCTCCCTGCAGACGGCGGGCACAGAGCTGTCCACTCACTCTCCTGCGCACGCCCCTTGTGCACTCATGGCTTCTCGGGTGCCCCGCCAGGCTCTTTCCTCCCATCTGCTTCCTTGCGGGCTTCTCACTGGGCACTTGGTGACATGGTGCTTCTCCTGCAAACCCTGTCCCTCAGCCCAGACCACCTGCCTAACTCCCTTTCATCCTTCCTTGCTAGGTGGATTGACGTGTTCCCAGGAAAGCATCTCTAATCTTCCTAGACCAGCGAAGACTTTCTTTGGAGTGTATTTTTTTTTTTTTAAGTATTGTTGGTGGGCGTGGTGGCGCCCAGCTGTAATCCCAGTGGCTTGTGGGAGAAGGGGAACTGAGGCAGCCCCCCAGGCTGAGTTGAAAGGCAGCCTCAGCAACAACAAGGCTCTAAGCAATTCAGTGAGACCCTGTCTCTAAATAAAATACAAAATAGGACTGGGGATGTGGCTGAGTGTCCCTGAGTTCAATCCCTGGTACCAATATATATATATCATGGCAATTCTCATGCTTACAGAGGGAAAAGTTGATGAAAGTGAAAGTGAGTAAGGAAAGGTGCTACAGGAGCAAAGAGGAGAAAGCGACTAATATTTTGGGTAAAGAAAAGGGGAAAGGTAGCAAAGAAGGTTGATCTGAGCCTTGGATGAGGGCAAAGTGACTTGGAGGGATGCAGGGGGAAGGGAAGGAATCTAGGCAGCCAGAGTACCAGGACTATAGAAGCCAAAACTAAGGGCCAGGCATCCTCAGATATTCCTCACAATGGGAGCAGACAGCAGGGAGGGCAGTCGGAACACCTTGCCAGGAACTTTGGGCTGGATCCTGGAAGTCCTGCTATGTTTTGTGAAACTATGTAAAATATCCCCATATTAAGCTCCAAACAAATACATAATTTAGTGTTAAAGCAGAGGCCATTTATATTTTTAAAATCCCACGAAAGATAAGTGTTAGCAAGTCCTCAAGGCTGAAGCACTGTCTATCCTAGAAACGCTTACACGGGAGTTCTGCTCCCTGGCGGGGGAAGACAGGGACACAGTGTGAGCAGGCAGCCTGCAACCTGGCTGGGCCCCCAGGTGAGCTGGGCCGAGAGGCCAGCCTCTGCAGGAGGGAGAGGTCCTCATCAGACGAGGCTCAGAGCCTCCCTGTGACTCAGGTCCATGCTTTCCTGGCATCCTGGGAACTGGGAAGGCGGCCTCCTCTCCCTGCCTCCCTCCCTCCCTCCCTCCCTCCCTCCGGCAGCTGCACTGCCTACTGGGGGGCGTTGGTCTCTCACTGGGAGGGAGGGGGCCCAGGGAGGACAGTTTTCAGAGTGTTCTTACCAGAGTGGAAATAACCTGAAAGAAAGTAACCTCAGCTATTCTCGAAAGACCAGAGACTCCACATTGCTTAGGAGTGGGAGAAGACAAATTGTGTTTCTTCTTTACTTTTTTTTTTTTTTTTCTGATTATAAAAGAAGCACAGGCCCATTACAAAAAATTAATACAATTCAGAAATCTGTAATATAAAAAAGTGAAATTTTCTCATAACTTTCTCCAGAAAAAATCACTATTAACAGGAATATTTTCCTCAGATTAAAAAAAAAAAAATCACTAGCCCATGAATATAATAATCTTTTAACTAAAGCAGAATCCTTCAACTCTCTTTTTCCCCCTCCTTCTTGACGAATTCTTTGGACAATTTTACACATTCCCAGGCAAGACTTGTTAAGCTCTTTTAGTTTCTAAAAGACAAGTCTAACTTCTTTGAATTTTATTTGATTTTTTTTTAAATGCAGTAAATCAGTAATGAGGGAAAAAAATGCACAGTTGCACATTTTATCTCTCAAAATTTTTTTTTTTTGCATTAACTCAATGTTAAGGATTGTTTTAAAAAGGAAAAATCATTTAATGTTCTATGTAACAAGATGACCCCAAATAGAAGAGGTGATAAACAAGTTTGTTTACTTTCCAAGGAAAAGCCATCATTATCATTTGGATGATAATGATCCTTATACCTTATAGATTTGTTCTTTTTCCTCCAATTACCTCCTAAAATCAAAACACATAGGTAAAAGAGTCCCTGGCACTGGGGGGTACCTTAGCAGGCCTCGCTTGTGCTGGCATCCCTGCAGGCTCCCTGGGGGCAGGACTCGGGGTACAGGCCCTGCTGGGGAAGGCTGTGGGGTGCTGCCGACACCAGGAAGCAAAGCAAAGAACAGAGGACCGTCCTGGAAGATGTCACTTCTGAGGAAGAGTGAGCCTTTCTTGATGGCACACAGCCTGCATAAGGCGTCCCGTTATGGGGACTTTAATACGTATGTCTAATAGGGCCGAGTTTTAGTGAAAAAAAAAAACTAAACCAAAAGACAGCAATCACGATCAGACAGCCAGCCCATTTGGGCTGCTGTCACCAAAAGAAACAACCTGGGAATCTCACGAACAACAGAAGCTCCTCATGGCTCTAGAAGTCAGAAGCCCTAGATAAAGGTACTGGCGGATTTGCTGTCTAGCAAGGACTTCGTGTTCATTCACGGCACCTTCTCACTGTGTCTTCTTGTGGTGGAAGGGATAAGAAGGTTCAGGGGGCCTTTTAATAAAGTCACTGTCTCACACATAGCCCAGTTGCTCCAGGGCAGGGGAGTAGATTGCAGACAGGACAAAGAAAGGGCCTGGGGACAGCATGGGAGACATACAGTTTGTTGGGAGAGCTTCTGAGAGATCAGTGGCTGCTCCAAGAAGCACTCAGGGCGTGGGCTGATAATAGCACTGGTCCCTCACCGAGCTTTGCTAGTTTGCTTGAGTGGCCAGTATCCCAGGGAGCAACCGTCCTGGTGTACACAGAGAAAGTAGCTGTCTACAGATGGTACTCACCTGACCCAGGTCCTGGTGTGCGCAAGAGCCAGCCATCATCCCTGAAGACACCGTGTACAGGACTTTCTCAACCTGGCTTGCTCTCCGTGTTCCCTTAACTTCTAGGTTTTGAGGAACAGAAGGGGGACATTCAGGGACATGGTGTTTTACCGTTCCCCTTTGTTTTAGGGTTGGTAGAGCACTAACTACATTCCTGAGGGCTGCTCCCTCTTTACCTGTCACTCCCAAAGACCCCGCATCCAAATGCCATCATGGTGGGGATTAGGATTCAGTATGTATCTGGGGGTGGGGGCATGAACATTGAGTGTACAGTACTGGCAAAAGGCAGAATCAGAAGTTCCTTGTATGTTGTGCTGAAGCAAAGAGAGAGGGCCGGAGGGAGCACAGGGGCGGATGTGTGGACTGAGGTCTGCCACCCCGCTTTAATAGGGCCCGATGCCCCCGAGGTCCCCCACCCTCACACCTACGCACACACTCCTCCCTCTTCCTCTGTCCCTTGCTGCCCACTCATCCTTCAGAGTCCACCTGAGAGTTCCACTTTGTGGGTCTTTTCTGACAGCCCTGGGGAGAGTTCTTCCCGCTCAGGTCTGGGTTTCTGTCCCTTCACAGTAAGATTTGGCTCCTCCCGCGGGTGACAGACTTCTCAGGGAGCACAGCATCTGCCTTACTAGCTGGCTGCACCGGTCTTCCCTGGCCTTGCAGCCAGGCCTGGGGACAGAGGGCTGCACCGAGCAAGCTCGTTCAGGGCTTGGACGACCACGGGGACAGTGTTGGGAAGTGTTTCCCTCCTCATCCAAGATGAGGGTGAAGATACCCATCTTTACTGCATCTTGGACTTCACAAAGTCCATTCGGTTCTTTGGAATAAATTAAAACAGAATATGCTTCATAACACAGAATATGCTTCATCTTGACCATGCAATCACATCGGGCCTGCATCTCCCTGTTTCCTTATCAGATGCTTTATAGCTTCTCAACCGTTCTAAGATCTTCTTTCACGACTCATCAACAACCACTTTTTAGGAACTCTGCATATTTTGAGGTTTATTTGGTGTGGTATCAAATTTATACTCTTGTACTGAATGAAGCGCATTTTGAATGCAAATTCTGTGTATTGTCCTCTGTTCAGAGAGTCGGCCAGCGTGGACAATGAGCTTTGTCGGGAACTACATGTTCTGAGGGTCTTCGATGCTGCTTAGAACACAGCAAGCCAACGGGATGGTGGTTCGCATGGGGATGAGGTCGGGCGCAGCAGGGTCCAGCCACACATCTGCAATTCAGCATGCGAAGAGGCAATTTTTTTGTACTTCTGGCGATAAAAACAGCTAGTGCTGCGAGTGCTAATGCGAGGCCCAGAGCCTCTCTGGTGAGGGCGTGCTGGCCGTCCTTCTCTGTCATGCTTCTGTTTCATGCCATTGTGGATGTTACGCCTTGTCCTGAGGTGCCTGTTGAACCAGAGTTGAAGGTCGCAGAAGCAGAGAGAACACAAGAGACGGCCTGCGCGGTGGTTAAGCGAGCGGTGTTGGAGAAACCCCGCGGGAGTGTGGCGCGGATCCCGGTTCCAGTGATGGTAACAGTGGCTGGCGGGTTTTCCTTGAGCAAACTCACTACGCCTCTTGAAGTGAGAAATGGACACAATCCTTCCCATCTCACACGACTGGTGTGTTAGTAGCTTTATGTTGCTGTGAACAAAACACACGACAGGAACAACTGAAGGGAGGAAATTTTACTTTGGCTCACAGTTGCTGAGGTTCACTCCATGTTGAGTCGACGCCATTGCTCTGAGCCTGAGATGAGGCAGAACATCATGGAGGAAGGGCAGGGTGGAGGGGATCTGCTCAACTGATGGGAGGCAGGAAGCAGAGAGAGAGAGAGAGAGAGAGAGAGGACACAAGAGAGGTGCAAGGGACAAGGTACAGATCCTGAAGGCCTACTCCAGTTATCTACTTCCTCCAGCCAAACCATCTGCCTAAAGTTACCACCCATTAATCCATTCAAATTATTAATCCATCAAAGGGATTAATCCACTGATTAGGTCACAACTCTCTTAATCTAATCATCACTCCGAACATTCCTGCACTAACACAGGAGCTTTTGGGGAACACCTCGTATCTATAACCTTAACAGGTGTGTAATGATGGAAGTGAACAGTTACCTGGTGCTAGGGACTGGGGTTGCTGATGTAATTAAAGGTGGCTTGCCCTCCTCTGCTCTTGTGGACACTATTATGGCACTGACCACGTACGCAAGAGTGTCAGGTGTTCCATGTGGAGCAACCTGGGGGTTCCCCAAGGAGCCTGGCCCACGGGACTTTCGCTCCTTGGTAGTTCTCTCCCCTTGACTGTGGGTTGGACCTAGTACCTCACTTTTAACAAAGAAAATGGCAAACGTTATGGGATGTCACCTCTGAGATGAGGTTACAAAAATGTATGGCTCTGTCTTGGGTGTCTTCTGTCTTGGATGGCTCGCCCAGGAAGCCGGCTCCACCCCCGTGGAGAGGCCTGCACAGTGAGCGTGGAGGCGGCTCTCCCACATCTCCAGATGCCCCTTCAGCTCTAACTCCTCTGCAGCCATGGGACAGAGGCAGCCGCTGGACCACACCTGGATTCCTGACCCCCAGAAACTGTGAGATCAGAGTGTCTGCCGTTTAGCCTGGCAGGTCTCTGGGTGCTTGTTCTGCAGCAGCACATCACTAATCCAGTGCCACAGTCAGAGCTATCCTGGGACTTTCTATTGCTGCCTGGCCAGCCTTCAGGGACAAAGCTAAAAAAGGGTATTAGGAAAGGTTCGCTGTGGCTTCAAGGGGGACTCTGGCCAACTCCCAGGTGTAGCCCTGGCTGCCGATCACACAGCCGGTCTTGCTCCCTGTGCTGTGTGCATGTGCTGCTCTCTCTGCATGGAGCTGTCCCCCATTTCTCTGCGGGGAACAGCAAGCCTCATCTGAGCTTCCCTCTTGTTCCCATGGCAGGCTGCGCATCTCTGATTGATGGCTCTGATAACCATTGCTTGTTTAGCACGTCTGGCATTTGCTTCCCTCCGTGAGCTGAGCGCTTGTTCAAGGACTGTTTCTTCAAGTCACCTAAGCCCTTGAATAAATCATCGCTGGCCAATAGGTGCTCACGATGTGTTTTCTCAGCGAAGGAGGGAACGACTCCAACTTTCAGATGGCAGCGTTGTTCTCTGAAGGCGACCTCTTATGGAGTGCAAATATGCTTTCCTTTGTGTTCTCTTAATATGTGACATGGGGGTTGTATTGCAATATAAATAGACCTGAAAGGAAAGGAAAGAGCCACTCACAGTTACCTGACTTGCAAACAGGCTGGAACAGACAAGTTTGGTCTGTATAGATCCGTCAGAGTGCTTGGATGGGGAAGGACGTTGTAATCGTGCCAGCAGGCGGGTTCAGGGGCTGGGAATGTGATGGTTAGAATTACCTGCATTTATTCTTGAATAAGAAGGAGAAAAGGTCTTTTGTGTGCACTCATTTTCCTCTCTCATTACCCCAGGGTCTTGATATATCCCTTTGTTGAATTTGGAAATTTAATGAATGACTATGACAATTGTCCCTGGGTGGACTGTGGATCTTAATCTCGAGATGTCGGAGCAGAGCCTGTGGCAGGGGTAGGGCCAAGACGCACTCGTAACACTTGCCTCAGCTCTACTGAGGTACGTGGAAAGACAGTGCGACCCTCAGTTCTAGGTTCTGAGTCTCATCCTAAGCGCAGCAGGCAAAGGAACTTCTTAGAGCTTCTAGAGTTCTGATAAACTAAGGTTGCACCAATTCTCTTCCCATTTCCTTGTTCAAATGCGTGATAATCATGAAATACCAGTGGCATGTGCATGGAAGTGACTGGAAATACTCCAACAGCATTAATTAGGAGTCTTATTTTCTAGCATAAGACCTGGAAAAAATATTGGAGTCAATTTTCTGAGATGAAAAAGTGAGACAATGTTGAACTCTCTTTCTGAAAGAAACTTGGAAATTTGGTAAATATCTGTATAATTTGTATTTCTCATGAGATCTGGTTATGGATTTTATATTGATCAGACCAATGGAACAAATAACCAACTTTATTTGTGGCTGCATAGTTTTGAAGAAACTCAGGGAGCTAACTTTGAGTTTCTAGTGGAAGTGGTGGGGGCAGGAGAAGGAAAGAACTTCAGGAACTCTGACTTACTCGTCTTCATGTGCTGCGCTTGGTAAGTCACCAGGAAGTTGACTGGACTCCTGAACACAGGAGTCTTAATTCTCAGCCCACAGCAAGCTCTATATTCACTTCCAACTAATGTATAATTTAGATCACACATTTAACAAACCTACTTTAGAATATCATTTGCAATTTATATCTTATGAAAGTATGACATCAGATTTCACGGTCTTCTCCTGTTCTTGTGAGTGTTGCTCAGTTGCCGTAGTAACTGGGTTGCCATGGATTACGCTGCTGGAGTTGTAAGGGTCAGCAAAGACCAGAGCCCTGTCATTCTTCATTCAAAGGCAATTGTCCCTGAAAAATGTGACTTGCTTCAATATTTAAGACCTGGGCACTAATATTAAACGAGAATGATACTTCAGTTAAAAACCAATAATTAACCTTGTCTTCAACTCTAGGTCACACTTTAATAGCAATTTCATAAAGTGGACGTTCCTCTGTCTTTCATTCTTGAAGTCCCTAGATAGGTTTTAAATAATACGATCCTGGAAAAGCACACGGGTAATCGTTGCAATTTATTTTATGCCATTATCTAAGCCCTTGGGACCTCACTATCCCAGTTCTTCTCTCCGAGGTAATTGCACACATCTTGGGACTAATGTGAGCTGATGTTAGTATTCTGGCACCATCCCTCTGAAAGGACTCAGCCCACAGTGCACCTCCGTCTTTATGCTCTCCTGCAAAATTTATTTTTAGAGAAGTATAGGGCATTTCCTTCCCAGAGAACAGTTTTCCTCAAAATCACAGTCTCTGAAGCCCTGGATTTGCACCACGCATCCCAAATGGCAGTTTGAATTTCAACGTGGGGGTTACGCAGCCTGTATGCTAAAGACGTTCAGATTATAAATTAAGACCACCTTTGAGGTGCATAAGATGCCGTTCTCCTCTAAACACTTCTCACTCCTTCTTCCTCACCGAATTATCTTCAATTACTGTGGAGCCGAATGCAGGGCAGTAGAGAACGTGCTTCTGTGATTACTTGCGTTTTTTAACACCAGTTGTGTGAAATTCTGGCACTCACATAAGGAACCTGTGAAATGTCACTGTCTTCCGACATAGAGATTTGATGTTTCTCTGAATTTCAGAAAGTGTTGAAAAAGTTATCTGAGAAAGTTACATCTTATAAAGTCATATCTTGAAAAATTTATCTTACTTCAAAAAGCCATCTCAAAAAGTAGGCACATAAGGTTCAGTACCCATTTTTATAAACAAAGTTGAAATATATATATATATGTATGTATAAATTAGTTGAATTACCTGTAGAACATAATTAAAACTTTTTTCACATTAAAAAGTAGATCAACTATAAAAACTTTGATTATTTCAAATGTAAGAAGAATCTACCTGTTTCCTAACAACAAAAAAAAGATCTTAGGAAAGTGTTGATAGGCTTCACTTGAATTCTTTCTGCATTCATTTTTTTTTTAAAGGACAAAAATAATTTTTCTCACCTACTTTTTTGCTGCTAGTGATCAATAAAATTTTATGTGATGCCACATTCATTAGAGTCAGATGAATAATGCTATTGATGTTAGGAAAGGAAATGATTCCAATTTACTCTGTTATTAAATACATTGATTATCTGACAGAGCATTATTTTCTTTGAGAAAAAGAAGTTTTCATCTTTCTGTAGAATGCAGAGGAACCCTAGGCAAGATATTTGATTTACTTTAGTGTCTAATTATAGTCATAATTGAAAATGCTGCAAGTGAGTTCCGCTGTGATTTATCTAACTTTTGAATTTGAATCCATATTTCAGCAGGAGAGCACAGATCCACTCTAGAAAGTACATGGCAAATTCACTATAAAAGATCGTCTCCCCTGCCCCTCTCCCAGTTATCCCTCCCTGTTCAACAGGTGGGAAGACAAGCAGATCAGTGAATTCTGACTGATCACCTTTAAGACCTGACTCTTCAATTTGTCAAAATTGCTTTGCTTTTCACTCATTTGTTTTCAGGGAACAAAAAAATCCACACTTGCAATGTCTATATGCTATTATCACTCACTACTCCCTTGAAATACCAACCTTGGCTAGGTCTAGCCTTTATGAATTAAGGACACAAGGGCTGTAGTATTTCTCTGTGATTATTATGTATTTGCCTTAGATACATATCCATGCTATGTGTGCAGTCTTTAAAAATTAGCTCCAACAAATGTGGTCTCTGCAGGTCTAACCCTCTCTCTTCAGGTCTTCCTAGAGTCTCCTCTGCTCCATGCTACCTTTGATGTCCACGGGAGATCTGGGGCTAAGAGGGAGATGACTTAGAGGCATAAAGAGTACTAAGAAAATGAAGCTGAAAGTTCACATAAATGAGTTGAGAACAAAATTGGAGGGCACCAGCTCTTTACTCGGGACAACAACATGTTTTCCAAGTGAATGATTGCTCTTAGTTTAGCTATGGACATTATTATTTATTACTGCTCTTCTTCCTTCTAGGTACAAATCAGCCTACCATCCGACGCAATCTCACTTTCAACATGTTATTGAAAAAGGAAGAAGATCACATGCATTTGCATAAAGACTTAGTCATTCTTTAAAAGCTCTGTTTTTAGATAAAATCTTTGTTTTGAGATAACGTGATTGGAATTCGTGTCAAACTTTTTAGGATTGATCAAGCACTAAGAAAGATGCTTCTAATGAAATATGAGGCTCTTTTTAGGTGTGTGCTTGGGCTTTTATTTCCCCGCTGTCTCTGCTCCTCCGATGGTCCTTTCTCTTTTTCTGCCAGGCCGCTGGAGTGCAACGTCCTGAGTGACATTTCAAGAGAACTTCCAAATGCAGCGTAACAGAGGTCAAGGCCCTCTGGGAGGGTAGAGCAGGTTTTTAAAAAACAAAATGAATAGTTTTAATTATGTCCTTTCTGCCTGCTCCATGCAACTTCCCAGCCTCCAATCCCAGGGCAGCAGACATAAAAACAGCCAGCATTTCTTCACACCTTTCTACCAGCAAGGTTTAAAATCAGTTAGGCCTCCACACGCAGGGACATTGTTCCCGCATTGACACGGCTTGGGTCTCCTGGCCTCTGCCAGCTCATTGCTGGAGAGATAAGCAGACCTCCTACAGCTCAATTATGATCTTGTTTTCAGTCGTGCCCCCAGGATCTTGAGCGATGCCAGCAACAGCTTGGAAAATAGACCTGTTTTCAAAGAAGGGCCAGCTGGGGCTGTGACTGATGGGGATGAAACCTCCAGTTACTCAGGTTTCCAGGGGCGGCCACACCTTCCCTCCCAGCCAGACCTTCCAGGCCTGGAACTCACTGAGAAGCAGTGATGTCAATTACACTTCTGTGGGCTGCAAGGACAGTCTAGAGAAAAAGCAATTATCTCCTGGGTACAGCATCCCCCGCTGAAGGTGAGCCCATTCGAGAAATCCTAGATCGAGGTACTTCAAACATAGTGATTTAAAAAGGCATGTTTGATTAAGAGTGGTGTGCTGTTTGAAATATTTTTCAAAATTATTAAAAATTAAAATTTGAAATTAAAATTAAAAATACAACCACTTGTACACTTGATTTGTACAAGGATGAGCCCCTAACCAAAAAAAAAAAAAAAAAAATCATCCCTCAGAAGGCAAACTTTCGGTAGTCCACAAACCTTTAATGGAAATATTTGATGAAAAAAATGACCAATTATTTTTTTCAGTTAAAATTTTTGGGGGGGCAAAATTCCTGAATTTATTTAATTCAACTGTCCCTTCCAAAATTATGTCAGCTCCCTCTTCTTGAGTTGGCATATCTTGGGACACACATAACATGATGTCCCTGGGCGGTGGGCGCACTATCTCAGGCTATCTCCAGCGCTCTCTTGGTGGTTCAGCCACTTTGGCGTTTTAAAGTCCACTAAGACTCTGTTACTTGCTACTCTGTGTGAGTCAAAAGGACTTTCTGGGTCTCACTTGTACATAGCTCAGACGTCCTGTTAATCTAAGCTTGCCCTCAAACTTACCCCAAAGACTACATGGACCACTCAAACCCACTGACAGAACAATTTTGCGAATTCAGTAAATATTAAGTTTAATGATAGGTTAAAGAAACAAGACATGCATTTAAAGTAGGGAGATGTTAATTTAAATTACAAATGGGTCACCATCTCTGAATCCTGATGTTGGAATGTATCGGCAGGTCTCACGGGAGCGAGTGAGAGAGAAAGAGAGCGAGTGAGAGAGAGAGAGAAAGAGAGAGAGAGAGACAGAGAGATACTGTTTGCCACGCTCACCACCTCTGAATGCTATGCTTCGCTCTGCATCTGCTCCCCTCTTAACACACACATGCACACACATGCACAATCTCTTTGTTCCTGTTCCAATGTCCTGTGGCCTCGAACTATTCTTAATTACTTGAGATGAACCCAACACTTTCTATATGTAGAAAAGGATATAATTAAAGAAACGAATAGGTCACAGACACCTTGAGAGGGCCGCAAAATCTAGTTCCAGGCCACACTCTGTGGAATAATGCCCACACCACACTGCAGAGGTCGCCTGGGAAGACGGCTCCTGTGCCTGTCTCCCCTTGCACCTCCTCTGCCGGAACTCTACTTAGAACCAGGCCGACTCCCCGCACACTCAGCTGAGGCCACTAGCCTCGTTTCTGGGCCCATTTCTAGCAAAACCCAGAGATGCAGAACCTGTTGCCTGGTACAGCACAGTCCTCTGCATTCGAGTCTCTTGTGAAGTTCCCATGACTCCCCTGTGCTGGTGGCTTGGGCAACTGGAGAAAATCCTGTTTCTAGACTCTGCTTTGTGGGGTCAGGGGTGTCCACATAGAAAGTTTCTAGATCACAGCAAGAGTCCTCAGGAAGGTAATGGACCTGACGCCTCCTCCGCAGGTGTTGGAAGCTGTCACAGTGCCATCTCATGCTCACTCGCTCATTGTCCATCCTCAGGTGACTGATGTACTCATGCATCTGTCTATTCTTTATATTGACAAATATTAATTGAGGATCTACAGTGTGACCGGGAAGCTGTGGGGGCTTTGGGTGCAAAACCAGACACCACTTCTAAGCCCTCCTCATCTAAAGAGGAAGAAAGACAGGTGGCAGCCATTTGCCGCCCAGTGTGGTGAGAGCCGGGCCTTGGCAGAGGCAGAGGCTGAGGACTTGCCTGGCTAAGGGATGGCAGGAGGGCAGGGATGCACACAAGTGCCTCCTACATCCCTTCCGTCCTTGACAGTGGACACTGGAGGCCCTTACTCCAGTCGTTGTGAACAGAAGTGAAGTCCAGCTCCCAGGCCACACTGAGCTCCTTAGGAGCAAGAATCCGTATTTTCTGTTAAGACTGTGACTACTGCAGAATTTTTCAGTTGTCACAGTCAGCATTAATCAGTCATTAAAATCTGGACCCTGTGGTAAATCAGGAAAGTAGAATTATCCAGAGAAGGGAACTAGAAAATGTCTCCTTCAAATCATTCGGTGCGGCTGGAATCAGACAGATGAGTCTGGAGCGGAAGTCAGAGGCCAGCTCTCGTGGGACTCCGGTCTGTCCTGCTCAGAAGTTGGTTTTCTTCTTGAGACTCTGGGGAGACACTGAAGAATTTTAATACCTTTTCCACCTTTCCACCTGGGGAATGATTTACCAATATCCTTTGCAGATCTCAGCTAATCTGATACACAAAAATCTGCTTTGGCTAATAAAAAAGGATTGATCCTTCAGCCTTCCTGACTTCACTAGTTCGCATGTGCAATAGTTTAAATATTGCACAATTAGTCCTTGAGCATCAGGCCTGGGCAGGCTGAAGGACAGCTGGTGTTGGATCCCGAGTGCTCTTCAAAGCAGACATAGCATCTCATTTATGAGTCAGCCTGCACCCAGGGCCAGCCCTGAGAAGGCTGAGCCGCAGACAGATTTATAGACCCGTAAAAACAACGCTGAAGAAGCGCGACCGAGTCTCAGCAGTGTTCACCCAGGTCTTAAAGCATTTCAAAAGGCCTGATGTTTTTCACATATAACACACAATCAGGAGAGAATGGCTTTCCATTCTTGGTGGGGTAGGTGGGGATCAGTAGTAAGCTTGTATTTTATTTTACAGAAAATGCATAAATCTTAAAAAATTTGGGTGCATTTTTGAGGAAAAGATAGTTTGTAGTTATTTCATTTACTACAGCAAAAATTATAGAATAAAACATTATTCCAATATACTTCTTGGTTTAGCAACTTCTACCCAATGTTTAAAGTCTTTTATTTTGTTACATCTTTCACCGAAAAGTTTAAGTCATTCATTCTAAAACAAGTTTGATATTCTAAGAATTTTCTCTTAGGCTCTATTTAGGACTACCAGAAACTTAACTAAATGGTTAAATTTGGAAAACTCTTCAAAATCAAATTCTATATAACAATATCAATTTTCTCATTGATTTTACATAATTGTGGATGAACGAATGTGTGCATTAGTTTCCTAGGCTGCCAGAGCAGAATACCACAAACTGGGTGGCTTAGAACAGCAGAAACTTATTTTTGGAGGCCAGAAATCAGACACTGAGGAGCCAGCTGGGCCATGTTCCCTCTGATAACACAGGAGGGTCTGTTCTAGGCCTCTCCCCTGGCTTCTGGCAATCGGGGCATCCCTGGATTATAGAAGTCAGCATTCTTCTCCCCATGACTCTGCAGATCATCTTCCCTCTGTGTCTTCCCCTGTGTCCAAGTTTCCCCTTCTTAAAAGTAAAATAATATTAGATTAGAGCTCACTCTATAGACTTCATCTTAACTTGATCATCTGCAAAGACTAGACCCTATTTCCAAATAAAACCACATTTATAATTATTAGGATTTGAACTTCAGCATCTGCTGGGAGACACAATCTAACCTATAACAATATTGTATCTGTCAACTCTCAGTAGATCATGCTTGGTAACAAGCAACCCCAGTATGTTAAGACTTAACCACAGTCTTCCTTTTAGCTCACATTGGATATTGACTGCAGATAAACTGTGGCAATGCTGGGTTCTTCTCTGAATGTCTTCTTCATTGTGGACTGCATCCTCTGGGACACCAGTAAGTCAGGTCAAATAACCAAGACTGGATGTCAGTGAGGGAGGAGTGCACTCCTTTACAGAGAGGGCAGCAAGTCAATGGAAAAGATACCCTACCATAATGTACAAGGACACTTTAAAATGTGAAAGAAAATAGTAACTTTCTTCTACCTGCACTTCTCCCTAGGATTCATTTACCAAATGCTCTTCTACTTTGGAGGCCAAGTTAGGAAGCTGACCTCAATCTACAGAGACACACTGAACACTGCTTACATTGAATACTCCCTGGACGGTGCCAGTGAGGCACTAGGATTTGGCAGGAATGTATCTTCCCAGCAGATTCTGGAGGTTGCAGGTTACCACGGAAAATGAGTTACTTTACTTCACTGACTACCGAGATGAGGACTGGTAAAAAGCCTTCAGAGGAGAGCTCTAGAGTCAGAGTCCTGGGAATCACCAAATTCCAGTGGAATGGTTTAAGCCTCGATTTCCTCATCTGCAAATAGGATTGATGATAGTACCTGCCTGCAATAAAAATAAGAATTCAGGTGAGTGTTAGCTTGGTGCTCAGCGAGTGCTGGCATCCTGGTGGTGACGGTTTCTTCCAGGCATTCTTCTGGCAAAGGCTCAGAGTCTACTTTGTGCCAGGTGCTGCGCCCAGCACTGAGGTGCCAGTGTGGAAGTCCTGGGCTGGGCCCTCGGGGCATTGCCAGCTAATGAGAATGAGCTGGGCGGTGACAGAGCCTGATGGGCAGGTGATGCAGGCTGGGAAGGTGGAAGGATTCTGCTTAACAAGTGGAAAAGTAAATAAGGGTGGAATGTTGAAGGCAAAGCAGAGGAAAGAAAAGCGTCTCTAGGATGAAAAATGAAAATGTTTATAGACCAAGGGAAATACATTAGTCGGGAGAGGAATTCAAGACGTCACCGTGTCTTATGCGCTGAAAAGCACGGGGAGCGGGGTATTCGCGTTCAGTGGGCGCCGTTTCTGTTTGGGATGAAAACTCCCTGAGATGCCTGGTGGATGGTTCCACAACGTTGTGCATTACTTAATGCCACCGAGTCGCGCACTAGCAAATGTTTAAAATGGTTAATTTTACGTTTATGTATTTCAGCACATTAAAAAGTTAAAAAAAAAATGTACAGGGAAGGCCAATCAGCCGTGGGAAGGCAGGCGTGCCTGAAACAGATGGAAAGTCAAAAAATGAGCATAGTTTTTGAGGCAGCCTGGAAGGAGCTTGAGTTCAGTGCCTTGTATCTTTTTATCTAAAAGACGTGCAGTCTCTGGCTGGTGACGGAAGGCCAGCAGGAGGGTCCAGGGTGTGGAAGGGCAGGGCAAGTGAGATTTCCTGAGTGTCCAGTTGATGTCCAGGATGATGTGGGGTCTCCCCGGGTCCTCTCCCTGGGGGAAGAGAGGTCTTCAGTGTGGCAACCTGGAGACGAAAATCAGTTATGACCCTGCCTCTCCATCAGTGCGCCAGGCGGCGAGAGCCCACGGCAGACCTCTTCCTGCAAAAGTCTCATGGTGTTGCCACATTGGTGATGCCGCATTGGTGAGGCCACATCAGTGACTCACTCTTTCTCTCAGTAAGTATCACGGTCCCAGGACTGGAAGAGAGCACATAGCAAGAGGTGTCACCAACTGGCACCTGAGGGCCAGGTTCAAGGGAGCATTATGTGTGCACGTGTGTCTGTACATTGCTTTTCTAAGACAGGGTCTCACAGTGTTGCCCAGGCTGCCTTGGACTCCTGGGCTCAAGCCACCCTCCTTCCTCAGCCTCCCTAAGGCCACAGGTGTGCGGCGCCATGCCTGACAACTGGGAATTTTTTGAACAACAGAGTAACACTCACTGTGACTGAGGTGTTTATACTATCAGAGGCCACAGGAGCTGCAGTTGAAGGGTCAAAAGCACATTTATCTGCTTGCTTCCCCCACCAAGGGGATTGTCAATGTGAAGTTACACCATTTTGCATTAGGTTATATTAGTCTTCCTGAGCTGGTGCATTCAGTGCATGTTGATTAAATGTCTGAGTGACACAGCCCCCATGTAACCATGTAACATACCAAAGATATGTTTTTAGAGTCAAGTGATCATAAAAGAGAAAGTGTTTCTTTTTTGCTTTTGGTTGGTGGAATAGGTGATGTAGTTTGAAGAGTTGGAAAGACCTAGACATAATCTTGTTGAGAATGACTAGGGTCGGTTGGCCGGCTGATTCCTTAAGGAGAGGAACTGTCAGGACAGGGAAACTCAGTGGAGGGAGCAACGTGGGTGGGGAGGAGCTAACTGAATGGTGAGCTTCAGAAGAGGCCTGTAGCGGAAGAGGCAGGATCAGGAGTCAATAGTCACAGTTTTCCAAAATGGCGTCCTCTGAATTCCATTCAGGTCAGCAGGACAATTTAATATAAAGGGAAAAGGATGATATAGTTCTAGAGGTTGAGATTAGAATGAGGATTCCTGAGGGGAGTAGCTGGGAAAATGCAATCAATGGAAACAGATGGAGGAGGCAGGGAATCTGGTTGGTTCTAGTCAGACATCTGAGAATGGTTGGCTACCATGTTGGGTAAACCAAAGTTCTGGCCACTGCACTCAAGAACTCACCTTTTTGCCACACTGCCTCCTGTTACAACCACTCTTCAGTTTGCTTCCATGCTAATTCTCCTCACCCAATGGAAAGGACAACTGTGTTGAAAGCACCTAGGAATTTGGGGAGGCCACATCCAAAAGACAAAGGAGAGTGTCCCTCCTGGTAGCCTGTATCAAAGAAAGCATTTCCCAGGTGGCTTTATGCTTCTCCTGGAGTCACCAAATGGATGGGCACCACTGGCTTGCAGAGCAGTGTCCTTCGAACACTACCTGTTCTAAGAATGACTGCTGTCCTGCTGACAAGAGGAAGCTGATGGCATCTGCTGCAGCTCACATTAAGTGGGACAATGCACAAGAGTTAAGGTCTGACTACGCATATGTGTGCATCCCCAATTGTATAAATGAAGACATGATTCAAATCTGCCTCTGTGTGGCTTGTGTTCCCACTGAGCCGCCCGAATCACTTCCTGCAGTCACTAATGATTCCAATGTTAGAATGACTGGTCTCTTGCCAGTGCCCTTCTTCCTTGATTTCCTGCAGCAATTTGGGTGCCTGGTGGTCTTGGGCTCTGCTTCCTGCCTCTTGAGCTACACTTTCTACGTTCGTTTTGCTTGTTTATTCTTCACAAGTAATTCTCAGGCAGAGGCAATTTTGGTCCCTGTGGGAATTTGGTGATGCCTGGAGACATCTTTGGTTGTCATAATTGGGGAGATTATTTTAACCCTAGGAGTAGGGACTGAGATGTTGTTAAACCTCACACAAAGCACAGGGCAGCCCTGTGCTTTATCTGGCCCAAAATGCCCGCAGAGCCAAACCCTGAAATAGGGTTCTCAGGGTCGGTCTTGCGGCTCCTTCTCTTCCCTCTTACCCCTCTGGAGCATCTCGCCTCTCCCCCCAGAGAAGAACATTTCTCCTCCAGCAAATATTTTCAGACTGATCTCTTTTCTGAGTTCCAAATCTAGATGTTTATTGTCTATCTACTTGAAAGTTACACTTAGATATCTCACAGGCATCTCAGCTTAGTGATTCCAAAGATGATCTGAGCAATCCTCCTAAATGTACTCCTCTTCCTCTGTTCTTCATTTCAGAAGTTAACACCCTTCACCCAGCTGTGCAAAGGACAGGTCTCTACGTCCTTCCAGAAGCCACTGTTTCTACAACCCCAAACCCTGCCTCTGGTCTGCAGTGAGACCTGTTGAGTCTATCTCCAGAATAATCCTGACTCAGGCCACTTTTCTCCATGGATGGCCACCACCATAGATGTGGTGCTGCTACCTCTTATTGGATTCCTCTAATTGCCTTCTTACTGTCCCCTGTCCAATTTGCTCTCCAGGGTGGTTTGCTGGACTCTGTGGAAGCCTCAGCTGGGCATATCACCCCCACTGCACTAGTAATAAGAAAGTGAAATTCTCAGCTTGCCTTGCAGACCTTCTCCCTACTTGTACCAGTCTTCCAGTAGCCTTTCTTGATACCCTTTATAGGGCTGAGACCCAGTGCTGCAAACTTGGTGGCTTCACAGCAGAAGTGTACTGTGTCACTGTTCTGGAGGCTAAACATCTGAGATCACAGCATTGGCTGAGAGGATGGGGTTACTTCCAGCCCTCTTTCCTTGGCTCAGAGCCGGTCAACTTACTGTTCTCCTTGTGATCATTTCCCCTTCTTATAGAGACACCAGTCCTATTAGATTAGAGCCCATGCTAACCACCATGTTTTAATTTGATCTTCATTGTCAAGACCGTTTCCAAATAAAATCACTTTCACAGGTACTGGACATTAGGGCTCTGGCATTTGAACTCTGGGGGAACCCAACCCAACCCAGTACTCGCTCTTGATCATGCAGGATTTTCCTCTCTTTCCTCTACCTGGAAGACTCCATTCCTTAGTCTCTGCTTGCTTAGTATCTGCTCTGCCCATCCTGAAAGCTGGCCATGATGCCCCCACGCTCAGGCCCTCGGGGCCCTGACTCACAGCCCTTGTGCTTTGACTTCCTATTAGTGATAAAATGTTTAATTTTACATTCAGTGGGCGATCTTTTTTTTTGTTTAGTTCAGCGCATTGCTCTCTGCATAGATGGTTGGTTCCATGAAGACCGAGAACGCGCGTGGTCTGTTGATGGCTGTGCCCACTGTCCTGTGCAGGTCTGTGGAACATCCTTACGAGCATTCATGGAATGGACGTGAAGAATGGAAACTCATCATCTTCTTCTTTTGTATCATCTCCATTTTTCATGCCATTTATTTCAAAAAAGGAACAGTCTCATCATTTTGTCACCATTGTTTCTAGACAGGCAAGAAGCAGAGACACAAGGCTGTTGAGGTGGGAGATGGCCTTGGGTGGGGACTCATCAGTAAAGTGACTCTTCACCACACAGCAGTGCATGATTTATGTCTGTTCTTCAGAAAGTTCACTAATGACTATGTGCCATGAACACTTGTGGTAGTTTTTTATTCATCCACAAAGGTCACCTCTTTGAATGCCAAGGTTCTTTCAAATAAAAGTTCATGAAAATTGCATATTTGCCTGCAATAAAGGCCAAAATGTATGTAGATTGGATAAATGCATGGTCCTCTTTTTGTGCTTTTTCTTGGCATTGTGTCGATTCAGTTTGGTAATACAAACTATGTCACTGATTAGAAGAGACCTTCCTAGGAAAACAATAATTATTATTAATAAATTCAAGTGACTTAGTGTAAAGTATTTTCAATACATAAAGCCGATGTAGAGTGGTTTTTGCTAGGGGTGGGGGCGAAATGGTATGTTCAGCACCTACACAGCATCACAATCACATCTTCATTTGGGCTGGAAAAGTCAAGGAGAAAAGAGTTGTACCAGTCTTTCAATAGCTTCCTTGGATCCATTAAACTTAAAATAGATTAATCTCTAGAGACAGTCAACTTCCCGGACACAGCAATTACAGTGAAAGATGGCGAGCCCAAGACATCCATTTAGTGGAAACCTACCGCCCAATATAGCTGCCTCCATAATTCTAGTTCTCATCTGCGCAGTCTGCAGCTCCATCTCCGCTGCCAATCTATTCCATGCCAACTCATTTCCAGCCTTAAGAGGCAGAGAAGCATGAATTTCTGAACTTTGCAAGATGCTCATCTGAAAATAAGGTGAACTTAGGACACCCTGAAAAATATTTAGTCAACTTTAAAAGAAAACAGAAAAATAAATATAGTTTAGGTGACATGTACTAAGATTGACCCAAGGATGATTTGAAGATGGCGGAAGAATGCTTAGAGCAAGTTGCTACAGTTTATTCAACGAATCAAAGCAAAGAAACATGATTACTTTTTCTTTCTTTAGTTCTTTCTTTTTTGGTACTAGGGATTGGACTCAGGGGCACTTAACCACTAGCCACATCCCCAGTCCTATTTTTTATTTTTATTTAGAGGCAGGGTCTCACTGAGTTGCTTAGTGCCTTGCCATTGTTGATGCTGACTTTGAACTTGTGATCCTTTTCTCTCAGTCTCCTGGACCTCTGGGGAATATAGGCATGTGTCACTGTGCATGGCTAAAGTTTTTTTTTTTTTTTTTTTTAATGAGAAATATGTTCTGATGTCTGATGGACAAATCCATCAAATTGATAAGGGGAGTTAAGGTGGCATTAATACATAAGTTGTAGACTTCAAAGAAACTCTTCTATGCACATAGAGAAAGCAAGTATAATAAATTCATTCATTCTTAAGACCAATGTTTATTGAGAGTTGCTTATGAGGCAAATTATCTCCAAAGATTTGAGCAATGGCAGAACTGAAATGACACACAGAGCAGATCAGGTCCTGTTTCCCTCCCTGAAGACACAAGATCCAGAGAAAGAGTTCTCTGTCAGACTGAGTCAGAGCAGCTTGTAAAGCACAGTTATCCCTGAAAACATCCGCGAGAGCCTAATCTAGGTAGCAGCACCATCGCAGGGAATCTGGCCCCTCTTCAAAGCCCTTTCATGTGGGGTGTGACGCCATCAGACAGCAGGGCCAGCTCTTCTGGAACCTGTCAGCTTGTTATTCCACAGGGCACTGTGCGAGTCCGGTTGCTCAAACCTCCCAAAGGTGTGTGCACAGCTTGGAATTCTCTGCTTGCTATAAAAGGGTGTGTGTGTGTTTGGGTTCCATCTACTTTTAGTAGTTAGAGACCTCGTGAAAATGGAAAATATTCTAAAGTTTTGTATGTGAATATAGCAATTATATACGATAGGCAATTTTAAGTAACTTCAATTTAAAAAAGAGCTTGACAACCAAATCTAAGATAAATAAAATGCTTACTCTTCTTCCCAACTCATGATGCCATTCTCTCCCAATTCCTTATTCACAAACCCAGTCCTCGCTGTTACCTGATAATTTTGCATTTTATATTCAATATATTTAATTTTGTTAGACTGTTGAAATACCACTTGTTTACAAATTTGTCCTACTCGCTGAATGGTTTCCTATCAATTATTGGTCATAATTGCTTTGCAAGCCTCTTGGTTATCAGGGTGTCTAACGGGCAAACTGAACTGGGCTCTTCTTCGGTCATTACAGAGCTAATGCACTTACAAGTCCTATATGCCAGGATTTTCACATGGTTATTTGTAGTTACAACTTCTTTGTTTCCTTAGTGGCCTCTTTTTAAAAATCTTAAAGAGAAAAACTTCCAAAGTTGTGGCTCTATTGTTATGATTACCATTGGCAGGCCAAGGAATGTAGTACCCCAAGTACCTCAAGTATATGCCAGGAATTGTTCTAAGCCTATTTAATACAGGTGCTCACAATCATCTTTTGACATACATACCATTATTCTCCCCATTTTACAGATGAGAAAACTGGGACCCAGAAAGGTAGAGTAACTTGCCCCAGGTCACAGTTAGTAAAGAGCAGTATTAGCAACTGGACATAGCAGTCTGACTCCAGAGCCTACCCTCCAAACTACCACACTTATCAATGGTAATTTGCACTGATCTTAAAATAGTCACATTTTAATGAAATTATTATTATCACTTTCTTAAGTCTTTCCTTATATCTACATAGTACGTGTGGGCAGGAAAATAAAATCCGTTTAAAATTCTGTTCCTTGGCCTCCAGTCTCAGAGAAGATTGATTGACACCAGCTAGTGCTACTATTCTTGGTTTTCTTCTCAAGAAATGACCAAGCAAATTTCAAGTCCTTGGGTCTCTAAAAATGATAAGTTCTCAGGCATAAACTGTGCCATAAAATGCAGGTTTAATTTTTTTCAATCAAGTTTCAAACCTGTCACCCCCCAGACATCACCTAACTGCCCTCCTCTCCCTGTGAGGCAGGCTTGTAATAGCTTCTTTCCTGCTTTACCAACTCGACACTTTCTGGAGTCATGTTTGCAAACCAAGGAAGCAGCATGTTCCAGGTGGGAATGTGGATCACTCCCACCAGCTGGGAGTGGTTTCCAGGGAACAGCACCACCAGCGTCTCCCTGTTGACAGTGGCTTATTTATGCGATGCGCCTTGTTCTTCATGCTGCCTGAAGGCTCTTGGGTGAGTGGTACCTTTGTGTTCATCTCGAATCCAGTCTCTGTGGGGAACGGTCTGCATCACACACTAAATTAGTTTGGCTATTTGTCAGTTTTATTGTCACCATCAGCTGCATAAAGGGAATGGAAGCATCATTCTTTTAGAAACTACCACTAAGTATTTATTACTACCAGTCGATGGCTGGGGTTTTCTCCTGCTTGCTACTCCACTGAACCAGCAGGGGGTTCAGGCATCTTCGTTTGCTCCTTTGAGTGCAGTGAGTTGTCTTCGGTCCTGCCGGTCTCGGGGTGCACAGGCCTGTGCCACCAGCTGTTCACACGATCACTCAAGAGGGGCTCGTGGAAGGTTTGCAGCTGGTTCTCATCCTAATATCAGCAAAGACGAGGCTCAGAACCTGGTGCTGGGGAGATCCAACTGGGAAATCAGACCCTTGCAGCAAAGGACAGGCACACAGAGCCATCAGCAGCGGGTGGGTCTCGGGACTGGAGCAAGCTCAACCTCAGAGCAACCATCCTCCGTGAGGCCGACATGAGGGAAGCCTGGGCTTATATGTTCTGCTTGTTTATGGGGCTTCCCTAACAGGCAGCAGGGAAAGGGGTCTTATTCAAGGCACTCTCTCCAGCTTTGGAGACTGGACATCCAGTTGGGACAGCTCAAAGTCTTAGGGGGATGGTTTCTTCTGAGTTTCCCTCCTGGGCTTGTAGATGTCAGTCTTCCCTGTGTGTGTCAGCCTCTCATTAAGGTGACAAAATACCTGAGAAAATCAACTTAAAGGAAAGAAGATTTATTTTGGCTCATGGTATGGTTGGCTGGCTCCCTTGTTTCTGGGCCTGAGATGAGGCAGAAACATCATGGTGGAAGGGCTTGGTGGAACAGAGCTGCCCGGAACAAGATACAGTCCCCGCGGGCATGCCTCCAGTTCTACTTCCTCCAGCTGATGCCCACCACCTTAGTTTTGAACACCTATGGGTGAAGCCGTCAGGTTATGACTCCATCCAACAGTCTAATTCACCAGGGAGTCCAGAGCCCTCGTGATCTCCCGTCTCTGAACCAAGCCACCAACACGTGAGCCCTGGGGCACTTACCAGATCCAAACGGTCACAGCTGGTTTGTCCTGCTGTCTCAAGCAGTCAGTTCTCCTGGTTAGGGGCTCACCGCATAACCTCAGTTTTCCTTCATGATCTCTTTAGCTTCTACTTCCAAACCCATCACATTCTGAAGCAGGAGGTTAGGACTTCCGCTTGTGAATTTTGGGAGGACATAATTCATCCCATAAACTATGCCAGGCCACGTATGTATATTTGGTATTCTATATAAAAATCGTCTAAGGGGAATATAGGCATTTGCAGGCAAACACGCCGGGGAGGTAGAATGGGAAAGGGGAAATTTCTGGTGCTTTCTGAGAGGGCTGGTAGAATGGGAAAGGGGAAATGTCTGGTGCTTTCTGAGAGGGCTGATTCCGTATCCAAGCACTTGCATGTGAACTTGGCTAATTTACATAAACTCTGTTCTTTATCATGGAAAAAAAAAAAAAAAAAAAAAAAGGAGTGGGTTTTCAGGAGCCAGCCCTCCTGAGGGAGTTGGAACCTCAACTAATCAAGGGATCCTCACTGTTTTACTCTCTGGGATAAAGACTGGCTATGTTCAAATGTGTCCCCCAAAGTTCACGTGTCAAAAGCTAATCCTTAATCAACATTTGTGAAGGGATACTTAAGGGGTGATGAGGTCACCAGGGTTCTGACCCCACAAAAGGATTGATGCGATCTGGGGTTCGGTTCCTGATAAAGGGATGGGTTCTGCCCCCTCCCCTGTTCTCTCTCCTGAGCCCTCTCTCCATGTGACACCTCCCATCAGGTTATGGTGGCAGGAAGCCCTTCCCCCTTAGCCTTCCAGCTCCAGAACCATGAGCCAAATGATCTTCTGTTCTTCATAAATTACACAGTCTGTGGTGTTCTGTTTTGGCAGCACAAACTTGGCTAAGACCACACTGGTTCACTTTATAAATCTGAAATGTTTTCCTGGAGGAACATTGAGACTCGTCTACAATATCTGTTGTCAGCATCCCTTTGGATAAGCCTTCTTGACCTTCCCTAACTTATTAACGCAGATCCATTTTCCTCTCCTGTACTGACCATCTTGAGGTCCTGGTATATCTGAGCCGTGAGGCAGATCCTTGTTTGTTGGGCAAATGCACTTATTTCCTGGAGAGAATATTTAGTTGGCCTTGTGTGTAAGAGGAAGCTGGAAACTTTGATGAGGAATCTCTCATGATGAGGAAGCTGAGGAAAGGTCATTCCCCGGTTCAAACTCCCCTTCCTTCCCTTTCTTCCTCTATTTCTCTTTTCCTTATGATAAACTCTGTTTATTTCTGAGTGTGTGGGCTTATTACCCCAGATATTCTACCTTTTTGGAAGGTCGTGCTGACTACATGGGATAATACGTACGAGCAGACTGCCCAGGATGTTGGTGTAGGTGAGGCATGGCGGTGGAGGGAAGAGCCGTGTTCTGGGACGCAAGCTCTTGTGTCTGTGAGCATCCTTGTGCCACAGAGCCAAGGGCCTGCAGCAGCTGCTGTTGCTAGGATTCCACTACTTCTCAGACAACGGAGAGTCAAAATACAGCCAAGTGAGAGGAGTTCTTTGATGTGCTAATCCTGTTTTCTAGTAAATACTGGATGCAAAAAATTGATTCATAACAGGACTCATTATTACCTACACCTTTAAGCCTCTGATTCCACAAGGAACCATGGAACTGAGGACTTCCTGCGAAGCGTGGGGGCCTGACTTGTACGTAGGGAGGAATCACTATTTTTCTGGCATCCACTTTATGGTTTATAATATTTATCTGTAAACACCTTTTCCAAAATTAAATTTTTTCAACTGGCTTGTTAAATATAGTGATTATCTCTGGGGATTAACGCTGAAGGCCTCTGGGGCTTGTGAGGACCTGGGCCTGCTGGCTGCTCCTTATACTCCTCTGGAGCAGGTGAGACCTGCGCCTGCTGGCCAGCGGGGCAGGCAGTGGGGTGGGCAAGGCCTCCTCTTGGGTGAAGCTACCAGGTCTTGCAAAAATGCAGAGTAGTCCGAAGGGGGGTGCCTTTCAGAGCATGGGGTTCTTCGTTTCTACCCTCAAGGATGAAAGGGCCGATTTTCCCTTTGGCGCAGGTACCTCCAGTTACTCCATAAGAAATGGCCTCGTGAGTGGCTGCCAAGTCCCCGGGGGGAAGAGTTGGGGTCAGAAGGAGTTAGCAATGTTCCCTGAAGGCAGCGCTGCCATCCCTGACCCTTTGGAGGGGTCAGCAGCCCTGGCTTGCTTCAGGCTGGAGAAGCCCTGCAGGCCTTTTCTGTGTGTCTCACTCACACTGTGATTTGTTTGGTGGGTTCTGCTCCGTTGCTCTGGGTCTGAGTCCTTGCCTTTCACTGTTCGCGAGCACCAAGTAACAGCCAGTAGGACTGACAGCTACCACTTACAGGGTGCTTGAGAGATGCCAGGCATCGTTCTGAGAAGATAGCGGTAACGACTTCGTAATTGAAATCCCAGTTCTCCAATTCCAGTGTCTTCCTTATGACAATCCATATTTAAATTCAACTACCGCGGGTAGAAGGCTCACACTGCAAAGTACAGCAGCCGAGTGGTGGCCTTCCTGAGCTGCCAGCATCAGCAGGCTTGATAACCTGAGGTTAAAGGTAAGTGTATCACAAGGTGAGTTTTGATAAATGTCAAGAGAAACACAAATAGAGCCCTAAGGGGGCTTCACAGGAAGGCCTTGGGACGTGACAGTGTGCAGCAGGAAGGCCACCTTCGGGCAAGCGTTTTAAAATGAAAAGGAGGAATGAAGCATGCTTTCAGGGGCTAGAGAAGCTTGAGCCCAGGGCAGATTCTGGGAGGGAAGCACAGTGAGTACCCAACTCCCCACCTGGAGAGTAGGCTGAAGAGACTATTGGTGGCAACATTAGGCCCCTGAGGACTTCTAGGGGTGAAGAACTGGGGAGCTGCTTGCACTCCATGTCAGGGAGGGTTAGGGAGTGGAAGGAAAAAGAAGAACCCGCAAGAAGAGAGAGGAGGCTACTGTGATTGTCAAGCAGAAAGGTAACGCATCTGGGAATGCTCAGGAGCGCTCAGAAGTGAGCTTGCGTGGGTCAGATCTCTCTGTGGGAGAGGGAAAAGCAATGGTCACCCCTAGTCCCAGAAATCTGAAGGGCAGCATGACAGTGGCTTTATTCATAGAACTCATGAAACAGAGAGCTATGTCAGAACAGGTTTCTTAAAAGTTCTGTAGCATGACCTCACCTTCAATCTTCCTGTAGCATGTGGATATTCAAGTGTTTTAAGTCATCCACCTTTGAGTACTTAACATGTAAATAAAAGTCATATATAGTGTGTGTATATATATATATGCATATTTATACTCTACTATTAAATACAGAAAATACAAAGTACAAATAGGCAGAAAACTTAAAACCAAAACCTAAATAGAACTGCCCATCACTGGCCCATCTGCTCTCACTGCAGAAAGGTAACAATGATAACATTTTAGTATTTTCCTTCTTTTACAGTCTTTCAATGCGTGAGGTTTCACATACATATCTGCAATCATACTAGAGTTACATTTCCTTTTTAAACCTAATTTTGATCTGCTTTTAAATTCCCTTTGTATACCTTTCCTGTGCCATCTCCTAGTGAACATTTTTAGAGAATTCAGAACAAAATTACAATAAAAATTAAATAGAATTGATAGAATTTTACCTATGCTTTGGGCAATTCGCATAGCAAATTTTATGTGCTAGTTTGCCATTTTCCAATGTTTGCACATCCATTAAATTAAAGGGAAGATAACAATACCTATTTTCATTTGTTTGTCTTTGGGTATTTATCTTCGGAATTGTCAGTAAATTTATATTGCTTATGAAAGCAGAATGTGGCCCCAGATACTAACTATAGTGCATTTTGGTAATTCCACACTCATTGCGAATGCACATTGGAAAATAAATTTTGCACCCAGCTTGTATAAAAATCCAACGAGTGAAGGAGAAATACTCCGCAGCTGCTATCATTAAGGTAGATCAGATTTAAAAAATAAACCAGGTTAAACTCTCCATGAATATTTTGAAGTTAGGGGAAACAAAAGCCCTTTCCCCACCCTTGCTCCTCACAGTCAAAAGAATACAGACTCAGCCAGGTTCCTCCCCGGGATGCTGCCCCGCCCCCACCAGCTCCGCCCACACACCTGCCAGGCTCCGCCCCGGACTAAACCTCCCGGTGGAGCTACCTAGCAGGACCTGGAGGAACAGCCTGCTTCAGTTCCTCGCCCTCTGCAGACTGGACTACCTTAGGAAGCTCCTCAGCAGGCCCCCTGAGAACACCCCGCCCACGATGCCAGGCAGGGGCGTCCCGTGGAGGATAACTAGAATCCAAGCCTCAAAAAGGACGAATCCATTTGAAGACTGTGTGTGTCAGTTCATTCCCAGCTAGGGAAGCAGTTTGTAAGTTAGACTTGTTTAATTTAAAATCCAGTCTAGTTTTGTACCAATGTTTTATCTGGTAATCTATGGGAACGGAATGCTATTTATTATGTACAAACTGAGGACAGGATGGAGTCTAATATGAATACCACTGACAAGTTATATACTGAGAATCACAGATAGGGTATGACCCTTGACTTTTGTAATAACCAAGCAATTAGCTTCTTTCAAATGGCAAAGGTATCTGAATCCTTTTTGTAACGAAGTGCTGCTTGTGAAAGTTCTGAATGTAATTCTAGGAACCTTTTTCGTGATTTGGAAGTACTGAGGTTTAAACAATATTCTCACTTGGGATTAGAGCCAAAATTTTTTAAAAAGCAGGATGTAAAATATCAGTGTCTCATTACTTTAAAACCACGCTGATGGGCTTGAGAACGCAGCAGAGGTAACCTCTGAAGGGTGGTCTGAGCAGAAGGCTTGAGCGGGGAGCAAGGAGGGTGGAGGGCAGGGGGTGGGGGCCCCTGGCCCTGCAGTTGGCTGCCCTGGGCGGGAGGAAGGCAGTATTCAAGGGTTGCATTTTGGGAGGCACACTCACAATTCGTTTTGTGTGTCTTGTGCTTTCCAGATGGGGCTTCACCGTATGGCTCAGGCTAGTCTTGGACTCCTGGGCTCAAGCGATCCTCCTGCCTCAGCCTCCTGAGAAGCTGGGATACCAGCAGCACCAGCGTAGAAAATTTGTCAAGTGTCTACCTAACCAACCTTTATTTTCATGCTAATTTTGGCTGTAATGTAATTGCTGATGTTCATAACAGGGCTGTCTGTCCTTTGAAAAGATAATGTCATTTGTGCACTTGGCTTGTGGTCACCTTAACTGGGTAGGTGGCTCAGTTCTCTGGTTCGCTGTGGCCCCACCAATCAAGAATCAAAGGACAACTCTTCAATCGTAGAACAGAAAAATATGTCCCATTATCAGTCAAATCTTAAGGAAAGTCACCTGGAGAAAGAAACCCAGTGGTCAAGTTCACTTGTTCTTTGACTAGAAACGAGACACACGACTTTCGCTATGTAGTGATTTTCTGAAATGATTCGGACACTAAGAGATCATTGGAATAAATAGGAATAGCTACATTTTCTCGAGCGCTTGCCTACCAGGCTTCTTTTGGCATCATCTAATTTAATTTCCATTACAACTGCAGATGGTAGGAGTCCTTGTCAACATTGGGGAGTTGAGAAAATGGACCCAGAGTTTTGATGAGTTGCTCAGAGTTCTTCAACTAGTTAAGGAGAGCAGCCTCGTCCCTACCTGGTGGCTCCTCACCACCACACTCTGCCTTCCCTGTCTTTGTTCGCATTCTTTTTGCTTTGGGATTTGACATTATGAAAGGTTTAATCATCATCCCCCAGAAATGGTACCAGAGGTAACAGGTAGAGTTTTGTATACTAGGTTCTTTAGAAGCAAACTCTTAAAAACCTAAGAACTTTATTTTTCAAACATAATAAATATCTAATCCTTTATCCAAATTATAATGAAGAGTCTTAAATTTAAGGAATGAAAGGAAGACACCGTAGTCTTCCTCCTGGGGAAACGGCTGCCTTATTGCAGCAATTGAAGCAGACACTTGTAGACCCATGGGGAATGGGTGGTTTAACTCGATCACATAAGGCCTGTTCTGCAGCGTGGGGCTTTGCAGCTGGGGCCAGGTATGGGAGCCTCTTTATAAAGCAAGCAGATTCTGGGTCTGAAAGGTCCTGGGGTCTTAATGACACTCATCTGTTATCACCTCAGTCTAAGCAGCTAAGGACAGTGCCTGTTGTTTTAGCTCTTCTTCAGACTGGGACATGTGACCACCCCAGGAGGCCACAGGTCCCCATCAGCAATCCCACTCTGCATGTGACCAATGACACATTGATCCATGCTTGGCTAGAAAGCCCAGTGGAGTCAAAACTGCTGGAAACTTTCAGTGCTTTTTAAATAGACAAACACATTTACAAAACAACATCCTTGTAATGGCTCTCAGAAGCACATCATTGTCTTTATGTAGAGAGTGATTTAGAGTAATTAAATATAGTAGTCAGTGGGACAGAAAGTGGAAAATTACTAGAATAAATTGAATACTTTTTTTCCCATTTGGAAAGAAAACAGACACCTTTGGTGATTAGGACCCACTCTCTTCAAGAAGAGACAATTAACTCTTTTTCAATTTGTTTCCAAAAAAAGATGTTTAATGATGTAGTGCCTGTGTTGCAATTCCGCATAGAGCATTTTGTCAATCACTTGATTTAGTGACAGATGTTTAAACTTAATGACATTGCAGAAGAAACTTTAAGAGGGCTACAAGCCAGATGTTCTCAATATTGTTATTTTGAAAGGGGGAAAAAACAGGTTCTTTTCACATTACTGTGGACAAGAAGAAAATCTGTGGAAGAAACTGAAGAAGAAGGCCTGAGGAGGGATCTGAAATCACACCCACATTCTAAAATGGCAAGAGCCCGCCAGAAGCCAGGGCGTTCTGGAAATTCAAAAGACTGAGTCCGCTTTTCTTCTGACCCAGCAGTATTCTGAGATGTGAAATCTGAGCGCTCCTGTGGTGGGAACAGGGAGGCGGTGGGAAGTGCACACGCAGCTGTGGGGGCAGGAGGGGCCCAGCAAAGGCCACTCCCACCTTTTCATCTTCAGCCACACCTGCTCCTCCTGCAGTCCCCAGGGCAAACCAGCCGGGCGACCTGGCTGTCCCTAATCTGTTTCCCTGGCCAGTAGGCAATAAGTGGAGGAAATGTAAAGTCGCAGCTGTTACTTTAAGGAAAAAAAAAAAAAAATCAAAGTTCTGAGATTCAGATGCACATAACGAGTAGAGTATATCAATAGCAGGCACTTGCCCCTCTCTGCTGACTCTAGCCATGGGTCCCCTCTCCATGCCCTCTCTTCCTCTTCAAAGCAACTTGTGCAGTTCATTTGACCAGATTTTTCTTGTGAAACTGAAGGGAGTTGGGGACAGGTACATCCCAGCCTTTCCCTTGTCACGTCTGCCCCTGAAGGCATTCCCAGTTCTCTAACTGAGAAGAAAAGATGGCCTTCCCGGCCGCTGTCCTTTCCTGTTCTCTGTCCCCAATTCACTGTACACTAACTATATACTGCACACTGTCTTCGGAGTAGACACACATCTTTTTAAAGCAACATCAAGATCAGTTCAACTATTGCAAACTATTCTTTTTATAAAAAATTTGTCAGAACCACTAGGTAATGCTGTTCTAAGACCAATCCCAAAATGTCAGTAGCTTCCCACAACTAAGGTTTAGGTCCACCTCGGGGGGCAGCATCGTCACTGCGTAAGCCATGCAGGGAGAGTAGCCGCCATCTTGAACACAGCTTGTTGCTATACCAAAGAGAATAAGGTGACTCTGCAGAAACTTGTCCCAGGAGTGAGAAGCAGGCTTCCAAAGATCCATCACTCAACACATTGGCCAGAACCAGTCATGTGGTCCCACCCAGCACCAGGAAGCAGACAGACAAAACACCTTCTGCAGATGGCAGGTAGGGGCCGACCCAGTAAGTGAGCATGGGCAACTCACTAGCCCTCGCCATACTGTCTTTGATTGACAGGGGCCTCCATTCAGTGATTATTCTCAGAAGTGTTAATCTTTATTTCGGTAACCATGTATAATCATTAGACTTTTTCATTTTCCTTCATTGAATAGTAAAAGAAAAAAACAAAACAAAACAGGCTGTTTGTTACTGAGGGCCTAACTCCCTTGTCTTAAGGAGTCTCAATGGCGATAGGTTGACAAGATTACTTCCTGTACTCTACGGGTGTTCAGATAAAATAGAGTGGGAGAAATCTCGTATAATTTTAAAAGTCTGGCAATTTTGTTATCTTTTTCCTGAAGAATGTTCACAATCTTGTTTCATTTCCTCCTTTCTTCAAACTGGTATGAACTTCACACACAGCATCTAGAGGAAGCAGACTTAAAATTAACACATTGTTCTATGGAAATTGGCTTGGCTCTTCCACCTAGCTCCTGTTGGGTTGAAATGTGAACTGTGTTTTCACTTTGGAGCACTTTAGAAAGATTCCTTTTGTGTGACGGTTGCCAGGAGCCAGCATGGCGGGGAGGCCCTCCCACTCGGCCCATCGTGCTGCGCAGCCCCCGCAGCAGGAGGCCTGTGGGCCGCTGCATCGCCCAGTTTTGCTTCGGTAGCTACATCCTAGTAATTGCAGCATAACAGGAGCTTTATGTTCCAACATAATGATTAAAGAATATCAATAATGCAGGCTCCAAGGAGGAGACCTGACAGCGCCACTTCCTTTTCGGTTTGGGGAAGCCAAGAGGAATCATCAATGAAGGCTCTGGTCCATCAGCCTGGAGATCGATAGAAACCCAGGTCATGGCAGCACAAGCCATTCAAACTGCAAGGGTCTTTATGACATCTCTGGGAGCAGGGACAGATCTTTCCGAGTGGGCTTTGACTTTAGAATATTTTTAGAGTACCAGACAGCAAAACTGTGCTTTGTTGAAGGGCAGCCACTCAGTTAGGTGTTTGAAGTTTATTTTATTAGTACTAAGCAAACCGCAGAATAGATAAAACAGCTTTAGGGTTTACATCTGGTTGAACAATAAAACATATGGCTGTACCTTCAAGAATGTGCAGCTGTAAGTTACTGTAAGTCCCAACTCACGATGGGGACAGAGATAAGCTCTTGACTCTCAGCGAGACCTCTCCCCGTACACCAGCATACACCAGCAGCTGGGTATTTTTGGCGCCCCAATGTTTGGGGGTGGGGATCTGCTAATTAACTGTGCTTTAGTTACTGGTGTTCTTTTGTTATTTAATTTTACCTTACAGTTATTGTAAGTTCAGGAAGGAGTTTACATAAACCCTTCTAAGTCTTTTTTTTTATTCGTTCCTATTCTGTACAACTGTTCTCCAGCTAAATCTTCCTGTTGGCTTTGGAGGGACATTCCAAGACAAGAGAAAAATTTAACCTGCATTTCTCCATACCAAGAAGAGAGTTACTGTGTTGATGAGTAATAGATAAGAAACTTGAGGTGTGGCAGAGAGGAAGCTATGCAGCCAAGAGGCTCCAGAGGGGCAGTAGAATAGAAAAGTCATGTCCTTACGTAAATTACTCCTGACATCGCTGGCACTGAGACCAGTCACAGCTGCCCGCTGCTCATTCATCTATCCGGAAAACAGGGGCACTAAACAAAATTCATGTCCAGGTCCCCTGTATATAAAAATGAGGTATTTGCCTAGCACACGACTGTACTGTATCCCGTCCTTTACTCTAGCCAACTGTCTTCAGCCAGAAGGAAGCGGGAAGGTTTAGAGTTGTGCTGGGTCTGTCGCTTAAGAGCTGAAGCATCGGCACAGCAGTGTCCTCGCTGCTTGGTGGTGGGGCTGCCGGCAGGAACACGTGGCCTCCGTGTGGTTGGAAAGTGGAGGGTCAGGGGCCCCTTCTGCAGCACTCTGTTTGCCCAGGTGAGAAGACCACCAGAAGGCTGGTCCAGGCACAGGGCCGGCGCTGGGCTATGTCAGTGAGCAGGACGGGGCTCTGTGGTTGTGGGGTTTGCTTCCTGCAGGAGAGGATGGGGCAGAAATGAGCAGCCGACACAGCAGATAACTAGGGGGTGTATTAGAGTGTGTGGGTGCCATAGAGAAGGGGAAAGAGGGGTGACCGGGTAAGGAGATCTGGAAACTGATGTTATGACTACAAATGGAGTGGTCAGGGTAGGTCACCAAGACAGAGCCATTAAGGTAGGACTTTAAGGAGGCAAAGGGGCAACTCTGCAGCCATGTCAGGAAGGTCATTCTGGCAGGAGGCCCACCCAGGAAAATCCTCCAACTGAGGACATGCACGGCCTGCTGGAGCAATGGCAAGGGAACCCAGGCGGAGCGAGCTGGGAGTGGGCTGGTGTACGTGGCAGTCGTGTCCATGGAATTTGGAGTCACAGAGGCCTCAATTCCGGGTGGTACGAAGCCACTGGATGAATTTCAGGAAAGTGACATGAATTCACTTAGGTTTGGAAAGGACAGCTCTGGCTATTGTTGAGGAAACTCCAGGGTTAGGACAGGCAGACCCACTGGGTGGCAATCCCAGTAATCCAGGAAGCGGAGGATGATGCTTGGACCAGGGCGAGGCCGGAAGAGTTCGAAGTACCAGATTCTGGCTGTATGTTGAAGATAGAACTAACAAGATTTTCTCACCAATTGGACTTGGGAGAGAAAGAGTGGTGGATGACCCCAAGGCAGGTGTATTTTGCTGGCTTTTGATTTTTACCTTAATTTTCAGAAGGATGTTGTTGCCACCAACTGAGATGGGAAAGCTGACCCTGGAGCAAACTCTGGAGGAAGGTCAGTACTTCAGCTTATGTTGCTAGAATGAGATATGGTATAGAAGTCATCCAGGATTTTACTGAAATAAAAATGTATATTTAAATGCATTTGAATGAGTTAATTTAAGAAATGCTCTAATACTGGTACTAAGATGTGCCAAGTGTCGCAGCTGCTGTCAGCAAACGGCCATCCTTTGGGAACATGACAGGCATTACACAGCCCCAGTGCAGAGTGGGACTGTCGCTGCTGTAGGCTGTCTTTCCACCCCACCTATCACTACGGAGGAAGCCAGCAACTTTCAAGTGAGCTTTTCCTTTGACCTTTGCACAGTGTGAATCTGGAACCAGGTCGCCCTGTCCTTGTTGACTGGAAAAGGTGACTTTCGGTTACCTAAGTAGAAGTGTAAAGAACCTGGCGGGAAGTCCTTTTGGTCTGTTTGGGTCCCTTAGCCCAGAGCCACAGAATGGCAGACAACACTGGCAAAGCACACGTGTCCACAGTGAGGCCATCGGGACAGAGAAGGACGGGAGGTCCCATCTCACGAGGAAAGAACGGAAGACCTGGGAGGTCAGGGGAGACAGGGATAAGGTCGCTAGATGTATGAAGGAGACAGCACTGTCCAGCCCCAGAGGATGCAGCAGGTACTGGGTACCGACAGTGATTTTCATCAAAACATTACATTTTAGTTTTAAGAAGAATCTTTCAAACCAAGCATAGAAATTCCACTGAAAGAGAAGCGGGGGTAGGAAACCCAGTGAAGTCCGTTCCAGATTCTGGTCCTGGAGAAAGCTCTCCAACGCAGGCGCTGCGTCCTCTCCATCTGTGCTGTGAACACAAGACTCCGGCCTCCCTCCTGCTGACCGGGATGGCCGCTTGGCTATTCTCACCAGGCCTGCTTCTGCAGACTTCTGTGCTTACCTAGAGTCACTTCCCATACACGTTTATGCCAGTTTTACTTGCTGTTAGGATACATGACTCAATTAAATGTAAGAAAAACCAATGATGTCTGAACTGGAGAAGTTATTACTGTGAAATGTAAGTGATTGCTTTAGAAGATTGCCATAGGAGAATGGTGAAAAATTGCTGTTGAATTAGATGTGGGAGATGAAATTCCTAAAGACCAAGTCGTGCACATCTAGAAGGATTCTCCACTGAAACTGTACTTCTTCTTTTTTTTTTTTTTTTTTTTTGGTACTGGGGATTAAACCCGGGGGCACTTAACCACTGAGCCACATCCCCAGACCTTTTTAATATTTTATTTAGAGACAGGGTTTCACTGAGTTGCTGAGGCTGGCTTTGAACTTGTGATCCTCCCACCTCAGCCTCTGGAGCTGATGGGATTACCTGGTGTGCCACCTTCCCAGACTTCAAACCATACTTCTTAGTGACCCATTTTAAAGCAATCGGAACTTGAAAATCGTACCTGATGTTGTTATGGGCTGAACTGTGTAGCTGCCAAATTCATATTGAAGTGCCCACCACTGTTTTTCAGAATGCAACTGTATTTGGAGATAGGTAATTAGATAAAGAGGTCATTAAATTAAAATGATGTCATTAGAGTGGTCCTTATAGAAGGGAAAGAGCCCCAGAGATGTTCACCTGCAGCCAGGGGACAACCACCAGGCAGCTAAGGAGGGAGAACTCAGCAGTCACCAGTCCTGCTGATATCTTGATTTTGGAGGTTCAGTCCCTTGTATCGTGGAACAATGAATGTCTGCCATTCAAACTGTGTATGTAGCATGTGGTATTTTTTTGTGTCTGACTGTGTTAGTCAGCTTTTCATCATTGTGACCAAAAGATGGACAAGAACAACTTAGAGGAAGAAAACTTTGTCTGGGACTCATGGTTTCAGTGCATGGTCAGGAACTCCATTGCTCTGGGTCTGAGATAGGCAGAACATCATGGTGGAAAGGCAGGTGGAGGAGAGCAGCTCGCTCATGACAGCCAGGAAGAGAGAGAGTCTGGGCACCAGGGATAACACGTGAACCCCAGGGCACGCCCCGATGACCTCCTTCCTCCAGGCATGCCTTACCTGCCCACAGTTGCCATCCATCGAATCCAGCAAATGGACTAGTCCACTGATGAGGCTGCAGCTCTCCCGGTCTCACACCTTCACCTCTGGACATTTCTCCATTGTCCCACATGTGAGATTTTTTGGGGGGACACCTTCCTTTCAAACCATAACACAGACCTAGCAAAACCTAATACGCACGTGTACTAGAGGTAATTAACGCAGAGAGAGAATATCACATGCCAGTCATGAGACCCAGACCCAGAGTGTGGTGAATATTCAAGGCATACCTCTTATTTGTGGTGGCTCATTGCCTAACTTTCTGTTTTGATGGGTTCACCAGCAGAGGGTCCCTTTACCACTAGCCTGGAAGGGGCCTGCTTCTGGTGACCACTGCTGTTGTTAATAGGGGCCAGTTATGACCTCTCTGTGGTCCACTGCATCATGGCCCCACAAGAGAATCATGAAGGCTGAAATAGGTCTATGCCACTCTGCCATGAAGATGCCAGTAACACCTCATTCAGGCCAGGAGGGCGACAGGCCATGACTGAGGAATGTGAAGTGCTCAGGGAGATGGGACAATTTTAGTTGGGGTGACAGAGGACCTCTGAATTCACATCTAATGGCTGAAGGTAAGATTTGAACTAGTGGAAAGAGGTGGACGGGCATCATGGAGAGGATATTTGCAGACAAAGATACAGAGTTCTGAGAGTCCACAGAGGTTTAGCCTGGCCAGGCTCTCAAAGTTCGGGCTTCCCCAGCCTCCCTAGGTCCCAGCCCTAGCTCCCACCTCTCGCTGCCTTCCTCTTGCTGCTGAGGGCCAGGAAGCTGTTACCTCTGAGGAGGAGATACGTGCTCACCTCTCTGCCTGAAGTGGCTTAAATCTGCTACAAGAACCCCGCTGAACAATTCACACTAGCTAAGTGATGAGACCAGCCTTGTGCCCATCAGTGCATGACTGGATAACGAAAATGTGATTTATATATACAATGGAATATTATTCAGCCTTAAACAAAAATGATATTATGGCACAGTTCTGGAGACTATCATGCTAAGTGAAATAAGCCAGTCCCCCCAAACACCAAAGGGAGATATTTTCTTTGATATGTGGATGCTAACCCCAATGAGGGGGAGAGGTGGAGAATAGAAGTTCAGTGGATGAGACAAAGGGGAGTGAAGAGAAGGGAGGGAGGATGGGAATAAGAAAGACAGAGGAGAGAATCCAACATAACTTTCCTGTGTTCATATGTGAATACACCACAGCGAATCTCCACATCAGGCACATCTACAAGACTGGGTCCTAAAGAACAGGACCCATACGTCATGTTTGTATAAATATGTCAAACTACACTCTACTGTCATGTGTAACTAAAAATTTAAAAAAAGAACTCAGCTCAGGTGTTGGTTCCCATAGAAGCTTCCCATTTCCCACAAGGACCCATCATGAAGCATCACAAACGAATGGCTTAAAACCACAGATTCTTTTTCTTGCAGTTTAAGAGATTGGAGGTGGGACACAACCTCACTGTTCAAATCCAGGTGCGGCAGGGCCACGTGCCTCTAGGAGGCTCTGGGGAGAATCAGCTTCCTTGCCTTTTCCTCTTCTAGAGGTCTCTGCACCCATGGCCATGGCTACTCTCTCCATCTCACCAGCGTTGACGGGTCTGTCCTCACATACCCTCCCCCGGCCTCCCCTCTGCCTTCCTATGTCATTTTGGGAGGCTCACTGGAGATTGAACCCAGGGGCACTTAACCACTGCAGAGCCACATCTCCAGACCTTTTTTTTTTTTTTTTCTAAACAGGCTCTCACCAAGTTGCTTAGGGTCTTGCTAAGTTGCTGAGTCTGGTCTTGAACGTGCAATCCTCCTGCCTCAGCCTCCCAGGTCTCTGGGATTACAGGTGTGCATCACCACACCCCGCTTCCTAATTCATTTTAAGGAGCGCTGTGATTACCTTGGGTCTACTTGGATAATTCAGGATGATCCCTTCAACAGAGTTTCTTAACTCCATCTGCAGCCTCCCTTTCGCTTTGCCACATGACCTACTATGTCCACAGGTTCAGAGTTGAGGACATGGACGCCTGGAGGGGCCTTATTCTCTCTACCCCAGAGAACTCCCTCGCCTTGTGATCATCATGCCATTTCTTACCTGCAGTCCGTTGCAAGCTACACACTCGCCAAGAGCATATTAAACATGCAATGAGATTTTATGGACATGATATTTCATTGCCAGTTCCCTTCCATTGTGCTTTCTGAGGGAAGATGCTGCCCCTTTTGTCTTACGCTGCTGTTGTGTTCCTAGTACATGGTACATAGTAGTTGCACAATAAAGAAGGCAAATGGGGCAGATCACAAACGGAAGAATTCTGCACCAGACAAGTTGATATGAAATTTATTAATTGAAGAAGATGTTTCTTAACTATGTATTTGCAGAGTTTTGAGAGAGGAGACAGCTTACTCTCAGTATTTAGGTGAGATTTCTTTACGTACTGCAGGTAGTGAGTCTGAAAATATTGTGCCAAGCCTACAAGCAACGAGAAAAAGCACAGTGAGTGAAGACTCGAGTGTATGTCTTTCATGTCTTCTTTTTTTCTCTTAGCAAGAGCTGACTGAGAAGGTTGGTGAGGAAACCTCCTGATGCTATGCAGAGGCGGAGTCGAGCTGAACTGGGCCAGGGCCAGCACAGGTATGCGATTACACAAAGCGATCGTGTTTTCTTTCTTGCTGAATCCCGTCTGCTTCCTCCTCTGATGATCGTGGTTCCTTTTAGCTGGTATTTCTAAGACTAGCTGTTGTTTCCTGAGTACCTATTCTGTGTCCAGGTGTTGCATAGTCACTATTTATACCTAAAGTTCCTGCAAATAGATTTTGTTATTCCACGTTTATAGCTAAACGAACACCTTCCTCAAGGTGCACAGTTGGTGAGCCCGTGAGCTCTGTGTTATGTGGATCTAATCCAAACCCGGATTTCCTCCCCCAGTTACTCGAGTGAGTGTGTGCGGAGGTGGTGAGGGATGCCGGAGGCAGGGAGGGGGCTGGGGCCCAGGGGGAGAAGGTGATTCAGGTAGGCAGACAACACCCTGAATGAGCTGCTGTTCTCAAAATGTTCTTTGAAAAGTAGGTTCTTACTTTGAAAAGTTCTTTTGAAAAGTAGGCTCCTGCTAAGGTGTGTTAGGAGCACCTTAGGTGACACCTGAGACAGGTCGTTGGACTTGTCAGAGAATTTCTGTTCCCTTCCTCCCTTCTGGATGATGGAAAAGACTAACATATGCAAACCCATGCTGCCCGACTCCCTGTGGTTGGAGCCAGGGCGGTCGGCAGCATAGGAAGCCTGCCAGCCAGGGACATGCTAGTGCCCCCTTCCCTCCAGCTGGCCCCAAGGCCACCTTCACCTTGGCCACATTTCTCCACTTATCCACGTGGGGCTTTGGGGACATGCTGTTCTCAGGAAAGGCAGGTATTTTCTTCAATCCTTCTCATCGTTTTGTCTGTCTGGGGAGCTTGATGAGATTCCTTCTCCATGGAGGGTTCCCCCAGGGCACGTGGGCTCCCGAGAAGCGAGGCACTGTGGTCTTCTGGAGCTGAGAAGGCCTTTCAGCACAGGCTCCTTGACCTTCACAGAGGATCGGGCTTGGATCTGCAGAGGTGGGCTGGGTGTCGGGTGTTAACGCTGCCTTCACGAAAGGACCTCTCGGGCCCAGATACTTTATATCGTTTCACCTGAGCGCGGTCAACAGAAAGGAGGTAGGAGATGGACATCACTTTTTGCGATGTTCAGAAGCAGAACAAACTCTTCAGAAAAATACAGATTTTCAAAATGGAGCGACCCACAAACTCAAGAAGAAAGCAAATTGCTTGCAGTGAGGGCTGCTCGTGTGCCCATCCCAACATCCTCCCTCCCTGCAGGAGACCTGCGGGCTCACTAATTGCTCCAGAGTCAGGGATGCTAACAAGATTGATCGGCATCTAATTCCCAGGAAGATGACAAAAATGGCTTATCAATAAGCTTCTACGAAGCAAGGAAAACAAATGAAATGCAGATCTGACAAATTAGCCTTGAGATCCCTGCACAGTGGGATCACTTCAGGCGTTTAGCTTTGCCTCTCGCCCGGATAAAATCCTACTGGGAATTGCCGCTGCTTCAGCACTTGCAGGATTCATGACAGAAGTCACAGCCTTGGCTTTCAAAGCAGCGTTTTGAAAAATAAATTTGTGTGTTAAACATTAAGATGAAGTTTAATACCTACTTGTTAGAAACCTTTGAAGAGAGAAAATAGGATACTTTGTTCTGGAATCGATCACTAGCTTGAGTTTGACATTACTTTTATCACGTTTCCTTTGAAAGATGCTTCTGACTTCACACTTGACCTCTCTGTGAAGATAAAAGTCCTATATCCTATTGACAAAAATGTGTTTGTGTAAATTAAATACATTCCGTCATCAGAGAAGTACAGTTCAATGGCTTCAAGATTAGAGGATGTAAAACAAATTTTAAGAGCTCAAGTTTGATACTCTACAATTGTAAACATGTTTGCAAGTCTACCATACAGGTAGCATACATAAACAATGCCATGACATAGTAAGTTATATTGTAATTTCTTTGCCTTAAAAATTTCAGAATAAAGCAAGCAATCCTGAATGTATCGGGATGTTCTATTTTGGGTGTGGGGGGACAAGGAAGCCAGAAAACAGTAACAGCATATTTCTATCACTTTTAAAATTTGAATGAAACACTGGAGATATTCTGGCATAATGAAATAAATAGGAAAAAATATTTTAAACACTGATACCTGAGCCAGGAATAGTGGCACACTCAGAAGGTTGAGGCAGGAGGATCACAAGTTCAATGTAACGAAGCCATACCCTGTCTCAAAATAAAGCAAAAAAGAACTGCGGATATAGCTCAGTGGTAAAGCATCCCTGGGTTCAATCCCCAGTACAACACACAAACAAAATAAACAAACTTCCCTGACACCTGGGTTCTTCTCCCAGTAGTCCTGGTACAAGTTGGTCTGTGGAGCCATGCCGGCCCTCGAGAAGTTTGGCAGCATCCCAGATGATTCACACGAGGTGGCAAAGCTGAGCATCAGTGTTCAAGCTGAACATTTTATTTGCACTAATGTTGAGTTCTCAAACTTGAGTAATTATCATGTGCATTTAAGTATACCTTTGCACTCCAAGCTGGCCGTTCTCAAACTTTAGGGTATAATCAAAATCACTTGGACGACTTGCTGGTCCCACCCAGAAATTCAGATTCAGAAAGCAGAGGAGGGACCTGAGTCTGGCTCTCTGGTAGGTTCCTGGTGATGACACACTTTGGGAACTGCTGTCTGAAGCAGAGCTGTCGCGGAATCAGCTGGACACCCTGGTTACTAACACTGTCCAAAGCGAATCCTCTGAGGAAATCCTAGCACGGTGCGAGTGGCCACAGCAGTGTTTTCCCCCAGCAACTCCAGTCACTCTGACGCTCACTGGGTTTAGGAAATACCACGATAATGAAATCAAATCCACATTGTTGACAAAAGTACGGAGTTCTAAGCAGCCCAAAATCAAATGCTGAGTCAGCAACATTAGAAGGAAAGGTGCGGTGTGCTCTTTGTCTTTTCCACCCAGGTTTGTATTCAAATAAGAAATCCTCCCAGCATCTCTGCAGAACAGTCAGGGTCTTGATGGTCAGGGCTCACCAGCTTTTCGTGAAAGATCTCTCCTGGCCCATCTTCCTCTCATTCCAGCCACCAACAGAATGCCTGGGACGCAGCAGGCGCTGCATAAGGGCACGCGCCACAGCGTGCCCTGGTTCACACTGCTCCGCATCCGCAGACTGGGGATGCCTGTCGTTCCCACAAGAGGAAGCCCGCCTCACCAACGCCCTCGCTGGATCCACGTCCTTCACGGGATTTCTCCTCCGCACAGCGATGCCCTCTCATTGTGAAGGGCTGAACTTGCAGGAGAATCTCTTTTTTAGTGCCGAGTGGTTCAGATACACGTAGGAAGTTTTGACTGTCGTGAAAGTCAGCTTACCTGAATGTGTCACGAGTTCTGGCATATGTAGTACAGTCATCCACACAGACTCCCTAAACATTCAGATGCTTTACGAAAACTACGTAACTACCATACAAAACCTAGGATATTTCACTAGATTTTGTTTTATAATATTTTACAATATATTATCAAATATACCCATATTATTGCTGAGGACAAAGTACACATTTAGGCTTTTAAAAAGCCTACTTCAAGGAATCATATTAAGAAGCAGTAATGTAGGTATTATTCCCATACAACAAAAACTCTGTCAATGTTTGGCGAGCCTTGTTTTGCACTGTAAAGAGTAGTGCTTTATTGAGTGTTAGATATGAGGGACACCTCATATCTAAACCATAACAACTGCATTGTGGTAAAAGATACCTGCTGTAATTTTAATCTTAGATTTGTTGAGACTTATTTTGTGGCCTAACATGTGACCCATCCTGGAGAATGTTCCATGTGTACTTAAGAATGTCTTGTTTCCTGCTGTCAAGTAGAATGTTAAGCATTTGTCTGTTAGATTCCAATTGGTCTACTGTGTTATTCAACCCCTTTGTATCCTTATTTGATCTCTTGTCTGGTTGTTGTATCTTTTATTGAAAATGGAGTTAAAAATCTCCTGTTATTGAGTACCTTCAATTTGGACAATATTTGCTTCATATATTTGGATGCTTTGATACTAAAGGCATATATATTTACATTTGTTATATCTTCCTGGTGAATATTTTTTTAAAATCATAATAAAGTCATTCTTTGTCCCTCAAAAAAAAAAAGTAGTGCTTTATTTAGGTAAATGGTCTTTAATACACTTAAAATACGGTGGGCAGTCACATGATTCAGGTGTGTGATTGGCAATTGTGTATGAGGGAAGATGGAGATGGCCCCATTTCCTCCCTTGACTTCCCTGTATATAATTCCCTTATCACTTCTAAAAGTTATCTGGTAAGAAGCTTTATAAAACAGCAATAATCCATTGCACATCTTTTCATGAATAGGATTTTAATGACAACAAAGCAAGTTTTCTTCTTTTCTGCTTTTTAGGGAAGAGGTCTTGCTTTGGAATCAAGACAATATATTCTTTTGAAGTGGTATTTCTTGACATTTGCAGTGTTGGTGACAATGTCATCATTTCTGTGGTAATGAGGGGCCTTTTCATAATGCATGGTCCCTGATGGAGGGAATGGCGCAGTGGCTCACAAGCTGTGCTCATGGCCAATGCTTCCTGTGACGTTCTGGCAACTCGAGCAGGTTGCATTTTGCCTTAGCAGTTCCAGTGGCCTTTGATCTACGGGCATGCTGTCGTCCAAGCTTTGCACACTGTGTTTGAATAGACCAAGACGTTCCAAGCCAAGGATCCTGATTTTTCTGCTATCATTTAGAGAATGGTCAATTGTGAAAGCAAGCTCTCAGTGCCTCCTCAGGAGCTTCTCATGCGCACAGCTGAGGATGAGTAGGAGCTGATAGGATTTTGGTTTTGGAAACATTCTTGGGTATTTTCCAGTTTTTAAAAATAATGTCACATGCAAAAGCATTGCCCTGCTCTGAGGAAAGAGCGTGCCCCACATACATGCCCCCACACATACACACATCAGTCTGTAAGCACTGGTTACAATGTAACACACACATATAATGAAAATAGTGCAAGGCATTAAATGTTTAGGAAGGGCTAGAGCAGCACCCTGGTTCTTCCGTGACCACGTGAGGGTCTGTGTGTGCTCCTGCTTTGGCTGTAGCCTCTGTAGATTTTGCTGTCCACTACCCTTCACCTAACTCTGTAGCCTGAGAACTGTACTCTGTGTTAAATATTCCTAAACAATGGGATTTCAAATTTTTCCGGGTAGGAAAGACAAAGTGTGCATGTGGATTTCTAAAAGCGTTTTGAATGTAGGGTCGGCTTTGTGTGGGTAAAACCACTGAGATAATATCCGCCTGTCTTAAACACAAGCGGGAGGCATGGAAAACGTGACTTGGAAGTGCCCAGAAAAGTGGGTGGCACGTGACAGGGTGGCACGTGACAGGGCGCCATCCATATTTATTACATAAGCAAGAAAGAAATCACCATAGCTGAAGGCCGAGGCCTGCTCTGTGCAAGCTGCAGGCCCGGGAAAGCCCCGTGCATAGCCACAGGACAAACCCAAAGGATGGAGGACTCCGGAGAGCCAAGGGTCTGAGTCAAGACCTGAGAGTGAGGGCAGACCGATACTCCTGCCTGAGAGGCAGCGCGGTTGCCCTGCTTCAGACAAGCACCTCCTGGGAGCGCAGGCCTCGCATCGCACAGGGGCCAGGTCCTCGGCTGCTGGTGTTCCTGGGCCGCTGCAATCAGGGGCGCTGGCCCTGTAGGATCTTTATGGCTTCACCTCTCCCCCCTCTCGTATTTCTGAAAGATTTGCATTACACAATAAACTTGGCAAAATTGCTCTTGTTTCTCCCACCTACAGTTGTCCTTTCATGTTTGCTGGCTTTGAAACATGAATCATAAGATGCGAACGATGTTGCCCAATGTCTGCCTCAATTTTTCAGTTCTAAGTTCTCAGGTTAATTAGTGATGTTGTGCAGCCTGTGATACACAGTCCCAGAATCACACCAGCTTTCTCAGCTTAAAAAGCCTTTGTGTGTGTGCGTTTTCCTTATGGATTTGTTACATAGTTCTAGTGCCCCTGGTCGGGTGGACTCGACTCTGCTCTTTCATCACTAGACGGCTCCTAGCCTATCGCTGTCACTTATTTGGGTGGATAGACACCTGAGTCCTTGGGGATATCTGCGCGCTCCTTTGACTCTGGTTTCTTAGGCAGATGGTCATTTCCTTAGCGGAGTGGAGGGGAGACCTGCAGGAGGCCAGGCTGCCTTTCCTCCAGGATGTGGCCAGCTCCCTGACGCTGTCCCTTTCTGATGCAGTGATGATTAGCTTAAAGGCTCAGCTGCCCAGTCCCTTCTGATGTTTCCTGCTTCACATGGTAATGACTCTTCTTACTCCTGTTTTGAGACATTTAAGCAAGACCTGCCATGGAGCAGCATTGTGCAATACGATTCATGTTGGGGTATTGTTATCACCTGCCTGGAATAACCCCATGGACTTTTAATTACAGTGCTTACTGACTTCCAGGAAATAACCAAAGGTCATGGTTATGGCTGCTATTCTAGAAACATATGTAAGGAAAAACAAGTCAATTACCATTTTGGGTTCAAGCTAATTTGATTTACACATTGCTCTGGATAATGGTATAAAAACAAGGGAAAGGGGCGTTCGTCCTTCTTCATATTCTCTGGATTTATATTCCTCTTCACTGTCATGGCTACACTTTTCTAAGCACTTAAAATATTGACACATGGTACTGAAAACACCAAATTGCTAACAAGCTGATTTTTTTTATACTGGTTTTAGTGTCTTTGACCTCAGACTAAATAACTTTATTTAGTTTCTCTGTATGTTAAACATAATTATATATAAATAATTTACAAGAATAGTAAAATTAGCTAGAAGGATTATTCTTGAGACCACTCTGAAGCTTCAAAGTGCTGTTATACAAATATTTGCATCTATCATAACCATAATTTTAAGCCCTTACAGAAGGAAAAAAATGTAAATATGAATTTAAATTTATATTCTAGGTGTTCTGAAAAAAAAGTATTACTTGACATTTACCAAGCAGGAAAGCACTCTGACTCTCTGATGGTTTGCGGTTTGCAAGTCACACTGTTAGGTCTGTTCTGAAGGGTCCTCTGATGGAGCATTGTCTGTCATCCCTCAGCAACAGCACCGCCAGGCCCTGCTCCTAATTTTTGATGAGTTAGTCCACTTGACGCAGCCCTCCCTCCTCATGCCAACAGGGAAGTTCATGAATGCAAGCTGTTGGCTGAGGTCTGGAAGAGATATCACCCAGGAGATCTTTGTAATCTTACCTGATCACACGTATTCTCAGAGACTAAACAATTCTGCATGTCTTTTCCTTTTACAGCTGGGAATATTGATTTCCTTCATGATATGGGACATGAAGACACCTGAACATGAAGGTTGTTCTCAGGTAACATTTTAACTTTGCATCTATTTCATGAAAACATAGTGAGAGACTGAACTATTTCAACAGGGTTTGGTTCTATTCTACTGCAGCACCATCAAATTTAAGTTAGGGAATTCTTGTGTGTAATTGCAAGATATGGAGTCCCATGCACAGCACAGGCTACTTCTGAGGTCTTTCCTCTGTGGCTAATACTCTCCCAGGCCTCAGAACCTGGTCTCTATGGAGACCACATCCAGGAATAATGTACCTTAACAGAGCCAGCCCTCCCCAGCTAACGGCACAGTTCCTTAACACATCTAGCAATGCAAGTGCTTTATGTTGCTGAAATGGTGTTTTCAACTACATTAAAATATTATAGTTACAGGAGTGATTAACAGTGTACTTATTGATCTTCTCTTTGCCACCTATTAGCATCAAAAGTACTGTCAGTTCAGTGGGTCTGGGGAATCATTCCATCAGCAATTTTGGTTAAGAGAGATTGAAAAGCATCCTTGACTTACTCAGGACTAGAAGGTATTCTTTGACTACTACTTGAACCATGATAATTATTCTGACAAATTTCATTACAAGTATTCTAGTTTATTTCTTGACTATTCCTCTGGAACAATTTAGTGAAAGAATATCATTTCACAGTGAAGGTAAGGAATAACCTACTAACCTACTAGTAATCTCAGTGTAAATTTCTTAGATCGTGCAACTCAGGTACAAAGCCAATTTCTGCCCTTGAGCCAAAGAATTACATTTCTTAGTATTAAGAAAAGAATGTGAGTTGCAGAGAAAGTGGTGGCTTAGCCCTCCAAGGACGCTGAGAGAGTGGAGGAGTGGTTTCATGTTTGGAAGGACACATCCATGTAAAGAGTACACAGAGAACTTGGGAGTCTGTGATGTGACTTTGTAAACTATCTGTTATTTCCCACAGTTTTATTTTTTTAACTTTTCTTTCTTTTTTTCACTATCCTTTTTTGACAGTGATAAGTAATGTTTTTAAATTTTTTCATGTATATAGGGTAATAATGCCTGTCTCAATCTATGTCCTTCCCATCCAGCTTGGCCCTGCCCCTCCCCTCACACCCCTCTGTACAACCCAAAGTTCCCACAGCTTTATTTTTTCAACTTCCCCCCGCATGTGGGTTACAGCTTTGCGTTGTTGCAGATGTGGCAGTTTTGGTGCCTTCTCTGATCCTGTCCCCAGGTTACTGTGGCTCCTACTTCCTGCGTTCTGCTGTGCCTCTGGCATGCGGGAGGAGTGGGCAGAGTTTTCCTTAGTTGAAACTGCATCCCCTCTGCCCCAGGACATAATGGAAAGACCCATCTGATTGCTGCTGGGCGATTACAGGACTGACTCCTTGACCTGAAATATCCAGTATTTTTTGCCATTAAGAGGAATTAGTTTCCTGATGAAGTGCATCCCTAGTTCTTGTAGATTCTAAAGAAACATCGAGGTCAATCTAAGCACCCTCCACCAAGATAGAGCTTCAGGGATCGCCAGAATTAGGTGAGATTTACTGGGTTCGTTGTAAGAAGTCATTTACCAAATGAGATCTGTGGGTCTGGAAAAGTCCATTTGCTTACTTCCATAACTTTGGGAAAATGCGTTTGGCTCTCTGCCTGAATAAAAGCTCTCCTGATTTGTATGTGCAGTGGCTGAACACTATATTTTCTTAGAAAGAAGAACACAGACTCTCTACCTGGCTGGTTTTCTTTTCATGACTTGTATATTGATTTATATTTTAATGAAACTTTGGCCCATCTACTAAATGTAAGTTTCTCAGAGACAAGATGTTAATCTGTATTTAATGCATGTATCATAAGGTTAAATCTGGCATGAAAGGCAATTGAGATTACCACAGTTCTTTGGTTCAGTGCTTTATAGGAGAGAACAGGAGCACAAATCTAATTTTACAAGGAAATTGCTGAAAGAATTGATGTAATAGAATGGATATAATAGAACAAGGTATTTAAAATTTGCATGCTCAGGTGAGTAATAAGCACTCAGAAATATCTCTGACCACTGAAAAATGCACATTTGCAAAAAAAGATACTACTGTATTTTGATAGCCATGAGTCAGGTTATTAACTTTGCCTTTTTTGAATTAGATATTTTACTATTAAGGTGACTTTCCTTCTAACATATTTTATTGTGGAAGTTCCAAGTGAAGTGTTTGTATGCATGCATGAATTCGAACATATGTGAAATAAATACACCAGAGAGGAGAGACCTGTACTTGGGATTGTAAAGCGGAATGCCGCAGGAGTAGGTGTGGAGAACCGGGACTCTGCTCTGTGACATCCAGGGGGAAGGCTGTGCGGGCAGAGAGGACAGGGCCGACAGGCAATTTCATCACCTCTGCCAATGCACGTGTGTGTCTGTGTGTTTATTTGAAGGGAAACAAATGCAAATATACACCTTATAATAACACCAGAGAGGGAGCACACTGACATTCTTGGGATTTGGTGCTGCATTTTAGAAAACATTTTTGAAAAGAGGAGTGATCTCTGAACTAAAAAAGCGAAAGTGATTTCCAAGTTAAAAAAAGAAATCTTACTGGGTTTTGATTCCTGTTGCGGGAGAGTTTGATGAACTCGGTGTGAGGGTGAGCTGTGCCACCATCTGTAACAAGGGAAGGGGAGCAGGGCCCGGGGTCTCGTGGGAGGGCATGGCATGCCCAGCCTGTGACTCTGAAGCCAGCTGCACGTGGGCCACTTGCCGTAGTGATTTAGGTCCTAAGAAAGAAGCTGCGAGGTAACCAATGACTTTGGTGAGCCCTGGGCTCTGCAGGGTGGGCAGAGCAAGAAAATGGTGAACCGCAATTCTGACAGAGCAGAGGTGACCTGTGGGCCCTGTGGAGGGACTTATTCTGTGAACTTCTGGATGGACCAAAAAGCAAGGGCGATCAGACTGATTATAGACTAGAGGCAGCACATCAGTCCCCACTGTGCTTTCTGATGGAGCAGCCTGGGCTGGCTATGAGCATTAATACTACATTTATGGTGGTGATGTCTGGTGTCATCTTTTAAAAATAGCAGAAGCTCTAAAATAACATTTACAGAAGGATGTGCTATTTTAAAGTACAATTGTTCAATAGCACTGGAAGGGCACATGAAACATCAAGAAATACAACATTCCCAACAGTTTAGAGAATGCTCAGTGGTAAATGCACAAAAAGAACATTTTTTTGGTCCTGTCCTTCCCTCACTGATAAGATGACCTTTTAAATGACTGTGTTCCATTTCCTAGCTGATTGTAGATGGTTACAAAGGAGGTGCTGTGGTTAGGATGTTTGTGTCCTTCCAAAATCCGTGTTGCAACTTGATCGCCAGCTTCAGAGCAAGAGGAGGGGGCCTTCAGGAGGCCATTAGGGGATGAGTTCCTGCTAAAAGGGAGCTGACAGAGTCTTCCTGTCTGTCCGTGTGCCTTTCGAGGACAGCTGCATAATGCCATTAGCGAGGAAAGCCTCTCATCAGATACCGAATCTTCCAAGGCCCTGTTCTTGGGCTTCCCAGCCTCCAAGTTCGTGACAATACGTTTCTGCTGTTTATAAGCTACCCAGTGTAAGGTTTTTTGTTATAGCAGCAGGAATAGACTAAGACTAAGACAGAAACTTTCACTATTGGTGAACCTGACATTTTGAACCAAAAAGTGAATATAGTAAGTTTGTTTAGTAGTTGAGACCTTCAAGGACTAAACCTTAAATTCTTTTTTCAGATTAGAGGTTCTGGACTCTGTGAGTCCTGAAGACAGAGACTGGTCAGAGCCTGTCCCAAAGGCAAGTTACTTGAACATGCACAGTGCTGGCCTGCCCACTGCCCTCTGCTGAAGTGCATGTGGGTGGTCTGCCTTCCTGAAGCAACAGGGACCATTTTGTGCATCCTCCTTCTTCTGCCAGTGTCAGTCAGCTGAGGACTGGAGCCAGGTTGTCCCTGGTGCTTTGCTTCAGTTGCCACCCAAGCAAAGGAGACTCCTCTGAGTGCCTGATGACCCACAGCCTTAGGAGGAGCCAGGATGTGTCATGAATATCTTGTGGTGGTAAGTCTTAAGGGTTGACCAGTTCTCCAGTCGGGTGTGCTCTATAGGAGTCTCTGACTGAGCTACAGGAAAGGCAGGCACTTGGAAAGGACCAAGGATGACTTAACAATTTTGGTGGGGATGAAATGAGCACCATATACAATGTCCAAGGTGGAAAAGTGGAGGAGAGCATGCAACCACGTCGGACCAGTTGCCATGAATAGATGGTGGCCTTGGCCTGTGGGTCAAAGGCACCAGGAAAGCCTGCCTGCTCCTTCCCAGATTTCCAAACAACTAGATAGTCACCTGCAGTTAAGGAACCAGGGAGGACAAGTTTAACTCTAAGCTGTCTTGAAAACAGATGACCTTGGCTTTCACATGGCAGAGCAGTGGAAAGAGGGTTCTAATGTGTTGTGGAGAGACAGAGCGAGATGCAGAGAATGGAGTCCTGCTCATGAGGACAGGCCCTGGGGAGGCTCTGGGGAGCAGCCAGGTGGTGCTTTGTTGGCCGGATGTTGGGGGCCTTGGTGGTGAAACTGATTCCTCTCCCTTAGTGTCTGGAAGGGTGAGGAAAGTCCCTTAGTGTCTCGAAGGGTGAGGAAAGGAGGCACATCTTATGAGTTGAATCGTGTCCTCCCAAATTCCCTGTTGAAGGCCTGACACCCACCACCTCACACATGGGACCTGATTTGGAAATCGGGTCTTTGCAAGATGCAATTAGTTAAGATGAGGTCATACTGAAGTAGGGAGCCACTCTGATCCAGTATCACTGCTTTGTTCAGGTAAAGAGGGAAGATCTGGATGCAGGCGTGGCCGAGGAAAGGATACTATGTGGTCATCAGGGCACAGCCTGGGTGAGGCTTCTACGAGCCACGGAGCACAAAGAGTGCCAGCAAACCTTCAGAAACGGGGAGAAGGGCTGGGAAAAAGTCTCGCTCCAGCCCCAGAAGGAGTGTACCACGCGACTTCCAGTCTCCAGAATCAGGAGAAAATTCATTTCTGCTCTTTAAGCCACCCAGTTTGTGGTGGGTGGCTTATCATGACAGCCCCATAGATATAGTATGTCACTCAAATTTAAAGTGATGGAGTTTTTCTGGAAAAGTGCAGAATTCAAACCTTCCTTCTCATGAGCTATGCATCCCACCTGCAACATGAAGGTGAGCATCCGCTTGCTTTATGGGGCCCTTACAAAGACGAGATGAGGTCACGTCCTGAGAGCTCTCTTAGTGTGCCCAACATAAAAGGTTTATAGCCGGCTCTTTCCATTAAGAGTTTTGCTTGGCAATTAGTATTGAGCTGTAAAATCTGGAATAGTTGGAGCAGGAGTTATTTGGATTTCAAAAGGTTAGATGTGTGTGTAAAGAAGAGGGCTCAGTGGGGTGGCTGATCTGAAACCCAGGTTTGCAAATGACTTGTTTAGCAGTGGTAGATTCACCATGGCTGTAAGCGGTGTATTGTGGACTTGCCTGTTTAACAACATCAGTGTGGCCTTTCGGAGTGTCCACAGTTCAAATGCACTGTGGCCAATTTTCATGTGGTATGTGAATGACAAAGACCGTGACTGGGGCAACCAGAAGAATCCCCACAAAGGAGACTCCAGAACCCACGCATGGGCAGTGCTTACTCCTTTGTTAACCTCACCACATGGGCCAGGGAGCTTTTATTTACCTTGAAAAGGAGAGGCTGGGAGGTGTGAGTCCCGGGGATTCCAGGTCGCTCTTCTGGTTTGCAAGAAGCCAGTAAGAGGAGGTCTCCAGAGCTCACTGTGACTCAACAGGCCAGAGCCCAGCTCCAGCTTGCAGGCAGCTGGCTGTAAGGCCCCTCGGGTTAGGGGGCTCACAGGAGAGTCTGTCATCAACTGTACCCAGGGCGAGGTTGATCTGGGGACAGAAGAGGGTTTAAGAAAGCTAAAGGTTAACCTCCCTCTGGCTACCTAAATGCTCCTCAGATCTAGATAAAGATGGACAGATGTGCTGACAACCAAAACCGAAAACAAAACAAGTCATAAAACAACAGCAACAACAAAAACCCAAAGCAAAGAACACACACCTCCTCTCGAATTCTACAAAATACTTCAGAGATGACAGCTCTCATCCGGAGCGGGCGAGTGCCGACTGCCTCTTTGCTGATGATTCTCCTCCTTTAATGACAACCCCCTTTCTCCTGTAACTGGGTGCATCTGAAAATATCAGCGGGAGGTGTCTGGAGTGTGGCTAGCCGGTCTGAGTGCCTTTCCCAGGTAAATGGGCAGAGGTGTAATGGACAGGAGAAGAAGGGAACATTCAAACAGATGCACGCATATCATTTTCCCCACTTGACACTAGGGATGGTCATGGAGAGGGAAATTTGCAGATGGAGTCTGCAGAAACAGAGTTCAGGGAGGCAGAGGCTTTTGAAGTGAGCCTAGATGGTTCTTTGTTTCCAGAAAATAGCTCTGGACAGCAATCTACTGCCTGCCCGTGGTAAGAAGCCAAGGATTCAGAGTAGGTTTTGTCTAATGAAGATAGCTGGGGCAAAATCCTCAGGACCTCCTTATCTTTTGGAAACACTGTAAAGGCACAGGTGCAGAGAATTGTCATTAGACTGCATCCAACACCCCAGGTCTATTTGTCCAGTGGAATCTTGCAACGTTTTAAGCCTGAGTGAAAACATGGTCCTTTGCTGAACTCACAGCCACCTATGTTTTTCTTCTCTTTTTGTTATTCAATTCATTTTCTTCTGTCAATGGCTTTGTTTATGGTTTCAAATGTTTGTCATATGTTTGCATTATCCTTATCTTGAAAGGAGTTGTTTTCCCCAAACCTGGGTTTCTGTTTACATCTGCCTGGAGGCTGTTTCTCCAGGGCTCCTGCCCCCACGTACTGACTTCCACCTTGAGCTCAAACCTGGGGCACTTTCCAAAACTTGCCTGGGTTTCCAGATCCTTCTGTCCTTGACAGTCCTTTCTGGAGTATCTGCAGAGCAGAATCCACTTTGATTCCTACTGATCAAAGCACCAGCTGTGCAGGGGAGGTGGCAGGGCCCTACATCTGGGGACTTATGTGCTCCTTAGCTCTTGGGACCTGGCTGAGACCCTCATGCAGGTTATCAGCGATGCTGAGGATGACAGAACTGAGTTCAGTAGCACAGCGGACAACAAGTTTGAGTTAAAGGAGACAGCCTGAGAGGAAGGAATGTCTTCCTCTGGCAGATATGAGGGGACGCACGCCTGAGGACAGTGGAGGCGCCTCGGGTTACTGAAATAACAGTGTTGAAGTCACTCAAATCACAGGCATGCATAAATACATGGTGACACGCAGAGCCCAAGAGCAGATGCAAAGAGACGTTTATAATTGTGTTGGATTATTTTTTCATCGTGTAGGAAAGAATGTTAGGAAAAAAACCCCAAAAAACAGTTCCCTAGACGTTCTCATTCCTTAATTATCAGTGTCTGTGAGTACAGACGCGAACCTCCGACAAGGTTAAATGGATCAATCAGCTGCTCAGAAACTTCCCTTAAAGACTTTTTCTCAGGCTTTAAAAAGAGAGCAGTGAGGACTGTGTCGTGGTGGCATTTCCTGTAAGATCAAGCACAGGCCCCGTGGGTCAGGAGCAAGGTGCCGCTGCGCCATGAGCAGACCCGGCGGCCGAGAGGAGGGCCCCATCCAGGGGAGCCCATGCGTCTGTTAGGATGACTATAATTGATCTCCCGCCTCTGAAGTGTTTTAAAACATTTTAGAACAACTTCACATTTAGAGGAACTTAAGAGAAAACTAGGTTTCTTTTCTCCAGTGAGATAGGACCAATAATGTCCCCCAAAGAGAGCGGGGTCCTCATCCTGAACCTGTGAGCACTTACACAACAGCAGGGCCTCGCAGATGTGGCCGTGCTAAGGATACTATGGTGGGGGCATGATGCTGTTCAGCTGGGTGGACCCCAAGTGTGCATGTGACTGTCCTCCTAAGGGGGAGAAGAAGGTCCCCGAGGACAGCAGCTGCCCTTGAAAGACCAGGGATGGACCAAGGGACCAGAGAATCAGGAGCCACGAGTCCCTGAAGGGCAAGAAAACAGATCCTCCCCAGACCTTCAGCTGAGCCCAGGCTGCCAACCCTTTGGTCCCTGGCATCAGCTTCAGACTTCTCACCCTGGGGTGCCATGCGGAGCCAAACCACTGTGTAGGTGGTGATGCTGGTGATCTGTCTCAGCAGCAGCAGGAAAACGAAACTCAGATTCACCAGCTCTGAACATTGCGATGCAGTTCTCACTGTCTCTGTCCCTCGCTTCCTCGCCCTCTCTCTGTGTATTCCATTAGCATCATCACGGTCAAATCGTTATTATCAGGAACTCTGTAAGAGGCGTAAGCCAGGACCCTTTCCCTAGAGAAAGCAGAGTGGCAGGACGGAGAAGCCAGGACCCTCCTGGGAAAGCCGGGACTTCTGTCGCCCTGTGATGCTGCCCTTCTCTTTCTCCTACTGTGGTGCAGCCTCTGCCCGCACAGCCTGTGTCAGGCGCCTCTTTCCTCCTGGGGTCGCGCGGGGGGCTGCTGTCCTTGTGGCCGGCTTCGCGTGTCCTCTGCGCCTCGGGCTCCGGTGGGCTTCATGATACACTGGCACCATCTTGGTTTCCGACTGTCTGAACCTGCTGGCGCCTTCGGCTGGCTGCCCCTTCGGTGGCCTTCCATCTCCTGCTCACTCCTGTGGACCATGGAGAGCCTTCCTTTGCACTGAGTCTCACACCAGAAGCCCGCAGGGTGGGTCCCCTGTTATGCATTCATGTCACCTCAAGCTTTTGTGCTTCACACCTATTACAATCACAATTACTGAATCGCTGGTGTTTGGAGCAGGCTGGAGAGAGGGGACTTTAAACAAATGTGAATTTCCTAAGAACCCGGGTGTGGGCGGCAGGTCGCGTTGAAGCAGGTTTTGCTAATCATGGAGGAACAGCATTTGCTTCCTTCCTGTGGCCGTGTGGACGTGACGCCAGCGCCGGCTGACTGGGCACGCTAGGGGAGCCCACTCACTGAGTCATCTTTTCGTTTGCTTTCTGTCTTCCCAAAGGCCCTTCTTTCCTGTGGAATCTATAATGCAGGAAAGGGAGGCAGGGATTTTCTTGAGGGACACAAGGGAAGACACCTGCAGCCCCTCCCCTTTCAAAGTGAGAGACTGGAGTGGCCAACAGAGTGGATGGGCAGGAGAGGAGCGGGGGGACCCCAGCTGGAGGTTTAAAACTCCGTCAGCCACCGTTTCCGAGGCTGGGGCCACGCAGGGCCTGGAGTTAGGATCTGAATCTGGGTTGAGGTTTCAGGATCAGTGACCGGTGTGTGAATGTGACATGGGAGAGTGATGAGACCCAGGGCCAGCGCTGCCACTCCCTGCGGGGGAAGGGAGACAGAACCAGACTCTGTGTGTAAAAGTGGGTGTGGATGCAGCTCCTCAGCAAGAAGGTGAGGATGAACCCGGCACAGGCAGGCCACCGCTGGTAAACTGGACCTCGCCACAGACGCCACTATCAGTTTGAAAGTCGGCCACCCACAGGGGACTGACCATGTCAGGGCAGCGGCCAACTTTACCTGTGTGAGATACTCCCAGCCCTGGCCCTGCCTGGGATGACACTTTGTTAAATGAATGAATGAAATGACACTCATGAACTAAAAACAGATGTTCAGCCATCAGCTTCTCCATAGGACTTTACTTCACAAATAATAACACTCTCTCCCTTCAGTTTAGTGAGGGTCTGGGATTTCTGTCTGCTTGTCCATCTGCCTATTCATCCGTCCATCTAACTACCCGTATCTCTTTGTAGGTAAATTGTGCATGCATGCATAGCATCTACTGCAGTGTGACTTTGAAGGACTGCATATGTTATTTTCTATTTTTCATCTGTCACTGACCCACCTGTCTGTCAAACTCCCTGGATGAACCATGTTCTCCCTCCCTCCCAGTCTCCCTCCTTTCCTTCTTTCTTTCCTTGCATGACTTCATATTTTCAAGTACAACATTCCCCTTTTAATGTGAAAATTGAAAGTCCCAGATGCACCTCCCTTCTTCCCTCATGATAGGGGCTATATTTGCAGTGTCCACAAGCTCTGAGGTTCTGGGGATTCAGAGGAATGCATTGTATACTTCTCTCCATTCAGACCAGCCTTCCTTGGACACCTGGAAATACATGTGTGATCTGGGGCTGGGTGCCTGGGGACTCCACCCCCAATACCTAGTCAGCTTTCTGTAACCGTAACAAATAGCTGAGGCAATCAGCTTATAAAGAGAAAAGTTCTGTTTTGGTTCAGAGTTAAAGATACCACTCCTCACTACTTTTGGACCTGTGGTGAGGCAGCACATCACAGCAGGAACCCAGGTGAGGCAGCGCTGCTCACCTCAAGGCCAGGAAGAAAAGAGAAAGAAGAAGAGACCCAGTTCTCTTCATCACCTTTCATCCAGGGCTTGCTGGCAATCGCCTAGACCCTCCTATTGGGCTCCACCTCTTAAAAGTGCCCATGGTGCCAAGCCTTCAACACATGAACCACAGGGCACGTTCCAGATGCAAGCAACAGCAGTTTCCCTCAGCTGGGAGAAAATCTTTTGTGCCATAGTTAGAAAAAGTCCCCGGTTTTTATGCACTTTCTGTTGTAGGTCATTGTTGTGCAGCTCTGTGGTATGGGAGCTGGGGCATAGAGGTCGCCAGTCATAAACCAACATGGAACCCTGAGGTGAGGAGGGACTGGGCTTCACGAGCACTCATAACTGCTTTTGGCCAGGGCCGTGGAAGTTTGCATCAGATAGGACTATTTAATAAGAACCGACCTTGATCTTTTTCCAGGACCACAGTGGAAATTTTCAATAGGAGAAAGTCTGTTTAATACATATACTTTGTAAACATGAAATCAAATTCACTGAAAGTTTCTTTTACTTTTATGTACTTTACACAATGCGTTCCATCTGGGAAAAGCCACATTTTCCGGGGGTGGGAATGGAGTTCTATTTTATTCCCAGGAAATGCTGTGAATTCGCCAAACTCTCCCATTCTTTTCAGCCTGGACACTAATCTTCACCCAGTGACTTGGGGGATGGGGGCTGCCCATTAAGATGCAGTTGCTGTTTCTGCGTTACTATTCAGTTTTTAATGCTGTGACTGACTTTTCAGCCAGAGAGAGTCTGCTGGAAACCCTACAGCTCTGCGGGGTGTGAGTCCTGGGAACTTTCGCTCCACCCCCTTCTACAGCCTCTCCTTCTCTGTGTGTCTTTAGGAACTGGTAGCCTTTGTCTGGAATGGGTCAAGTTTTTTTTTCTACAGTACAAGAGGTACATCAGATGCGGGAAGGATCATGGAATCAAGAAAAATTATCCAGGAAGCTGGACTCTTCTGCGGAGAAATCTTAAGTGCCCCCTCCCCTAAAAACAACAACAACAATAACAAAAACCCAGAAACCAGAAACCTTCCCAAGAGCTGGTGGACAGCAAGGCTTGCAGGAGTAGGTGTTATTTCTGGGATCTTACTTGCGCTGTGTGTTGGTAAACAGATTCCTTTTTAGTCTCAGTAATTCCAAGTAATTCTCTTAATTTGTTTTCCCAGTGACAGAAATATATTCATATCCATATCCAAACTCACAAATTGGATCCAGAAATTAGCAGAAGCCTGAGGAAAATGCTCCACGGTAGTAGCCAAGCCTCCAGTTGTGGAAAATCCAAACCTCTCTCGGGCACACAGGAGGCAACTGCTCGGTGCTGTCTGTGGCAGGTCTGGCCCACCTTTTCTCTCTTCCCTATGATCCCGCAGGCAGTGTCCCCATTGTGGGCTATTTGTGTTCCTGGGTGAGCAAGCAGCGACTCCCGCTCCCTTAAAGTTCAGGCATTGCCACCCCTGGACCTGGTGCACTCGTTCTGCAGGGACTGTACCGGACACATACAGTGTCCCGCGATGTCTGAGGTCTGTCAAGGTGGCCTGAGTTGATTTGCAGACGAAACCGTGTGCCTGGTCACCTTATCCTTGTGAGACTCTGCCTCTGATCCAAACTCAGCCACCCCAAGTTGCCCCCAACGTGCCAGGAAGGGGTCTGAGCACTGGATCCTTGTTCAGGGAGCGTGAGCGGAAGACCCACAAGAGGGACTTAGGAAATTTGAAAATCACAAGAAATACATAGAGAGGCCAGGGTCGTGTAAGCCCCCGGTCCCGAGGCTACAGGATCGCTTTTCTTCAAAAACATTTTTTTAACCTTTCTGTGTATTTTACCTACTGTTACGTATTAACCTGTGTCAGAATTTAATAGTTTCAAGTAATGTGACTTCTTGGGATTCTATGGGTCAAGAATTTGGGCAGAGGTCAGATGTGACCCCATGAGTTGCGAGCTGGGTTCACCATTAACGACACTCAGCCGACGCTGGACCCAGAAAGGTCCAAACAGGCCCACCTCCTAAGTCCGGCTCCTCCGTGTGCCTCTGTGGCCAGCTTGGACTTCCCTCAGCTTCCCGGGCCAGGGTAGTTGTCCCTTTTGCCTGGTGATCAGCTTCTTCAAAGGATGAGAAATCTTAAACGTGGGCTGGGAACAGGCACAGCAGTGCTGCTGACACAAGTCATTGCTCAAGTAGGAAAAAAGACCAGTCAAAACATAAAGAGGGAGGACGAAGGCCATGCTCCCAGACAGAAGGAGCAGCGTGCGCACCGAGGTGGAGAATCGGTGGCTGCCATCTTGGTTGCACATCTGCCACGCTGTATTTCTACAGCGTAGACGTTACCCCCGGTGGCATTTAGAGCACACCTCCATTCCTCACAAAGTGGCGAAGCTTCCCTGACTGGTGGCCGGTTGCTATTTCTTGGCGTTCTAACACATGAAAGAAGTTATGGGGGTGGGAGGATTGGCAAGCATTACTGGTCAAAGGGAAATTGTGCTCTCCTTGGGAGTACATATGTACAAAGATGAAAAAATGACATAAGTTAGCTTTTGAAATTAGTAAGTCTAAAATTTAGAAAGGAATGAACAAAAAGATGAAAATAATCTGAGAAGAATCAGAAGAAGAGTGAGAGGCTTCAAAGAGGGAGGGCCAGGAGGGTATTTCCGTGCATCTCTCCTGTGGGTACCAGAGGAAGCGCTTCTTGAATTACTGTTGGAGAGAATGGGTTACTTAACGGTCTAGGCGCTGGGGCTTCCTTCTTCTGAGGCTGATCAACGCAAGTCTCATAGATTCCATCGGTCACTTGGTGGTTCCCGCATGTGACAATGGCGGAGGGTGCCATCTGTGGCTGGGTACTCTTCGTGGCAGTGGCCGTGTGGACAGGCTGTGACCAGCACAGATGCATAAGGGCATTTTCACCAAAATGGCCTCCAGAGTTCTGGACCAAGGACTTGGCCCAATCCACGGAAACTCACAAGCATCCTGCTCCCCCCTGTCCTCCCCTCTGCTTCCTGCAGCATCCCTTTGCACACCCCACAGCACACAGGGTGAGAGGACAGCAGCTCTGGGGGGGCCTCCTGGCCCTGCCCCTCCTGCCCTGGCCTCACTTGTCACCAGCTACTTCCAGCTGAAATGCACAGAGCCGCTCAGCAGGCAGGTTAGTCTGGCTTTATTTGAGGGTGAGGGCTTTTGGTTTATTTTGTTTTTGTTTTGAAGACCAGCTCTCGTCTGGTGGCCATATGTAGTCACACAGGCTTCCCATAAACCACCCCAATGACACGGCAGGGCCCACAGCACCATGTTGTTTTCCGTAACTGGGCTAATTTGAATTTACGGTTTATGCAGCAGGTTGAGAGGATAGGACCCTCAAGTCAGGTTAGTCTACTAGTCTTTTCCCTGCCATTCACATCCAGTGGGGGTTGTGTTGCTCCTGAGCCTTTCAGCACCTCCCTCCAGCCAGAGGCCCTCACCCTGGGGCAGACCTTGGCTCCTCCGCTCCGCCTGTCAATCATCTTTGCTCCTTATGTAAACACAGACAGTTTTGTCATTATTCTAAAAATAGGAGCTTTGAGAAAGGCTGGTAACCAGTTTATCTTGTTCTTTTCTGTAGCTGTTTGACTTGTAGCAGCAATATCAGGACATGCCCACTCTTTTTCAGTGCAGTAATACAGTTCTCTCGCTGAAATAAACAGTTCACCTTTTGGCCTTGTAGTCTACTCACTGGGGAGCACGATTATTTTTTTTATTGCCTTGTAAAATAGCTTGCTGTCACATTGTAGCTTAATTGGGAACACAAAATAATAAATAATTTAAAATAAGGAATATTGCCTTTTCTATGGAGGTGAGCAAAACACAGCCCCAGACTCAGTCCTCCCGTACCCCACGAGCACTGGGCTTTGAATGGTATTTGGTCACGAGGATGTCTTTGAAACTTGGCTGAATTTGTTCCTGCCTCAATATCTCCATAAAAATGATTCGAGTTGTTTTGTTTTTCCATAACTCAATGGTACACCTCTTGCCATCAATTTGTTCAACAGGAGGATATTATCTTTCTGCGCCTCAGCTGACTTGTAAATTTTTTGGTGATAACAGGACCCTCATGTCAGGGCCACTGGAAATGCTTGGCCAAGATAGCCATGTACAGTGCTTATCAGGGGGCTTGGCACAGAGGACGGACTGAGTGACTGTCAAGAAACTCCAGTGCACTTTGTAACCTTAAACAGACCTAGTACCCTTCCCTTCGAGGAGGGATTTGACCACTTCAAGTGCTCACCACTGGGGAGAGGACATGGAGTAGGACATGGAGACTTTTCCATGATCTGCCCCATGGTGGCTGATTATTATTATTATTATTATTATTGGTACTGAGATTGACCTCAGGAGCGCTTGACCACTGGGCCACATCCCCAGCCCTATTTTGTATTTTATTTAGAGGCAGGGTCTCACTGAGTTGCTTAGCGCCTCACTTTTGAAAGACTGGCTTTGAACTCAAGCTCCTCCTGTCTCAGCCTCCTGAGCTGCTGGGATTACAGGCATGTGCCACTTCCCCTGGCTGGTGGCTGATTTTATGTGTCAGCTGGGCTGAGTTGTGGTACCCATCTGTCTGATACTAGGGTGTTGCTGTGACAGTGCTTTGTAGGTATGATAGGTAACTGTCCTCAGTTAACCTTAGTAAAGCCGATGACCCTCCAAGGCTGAGGCCTCATGCGACCAGCTGAAGGCTTGGGAGCAAACATGGCGGCTTCCTGGAGGAAAAATTTTGCTCAGGGTCTGCAACTTAGAAACCCCGCCTGAGTCTCCTGCCTGCCGCCTGCCTTGCAGACGTGGGCTCCAGACTATAGTGTCAGCCCTTACCTGGATTTCCAGCTACTGGCTCCACCAAATGAATGCAGACTTGTCAGCTGCCTGAAACGATTCTTTAAAATAAATCTCTCTCTCTTTTAATAGATACACATCTTATTTGTTCTGCTTTCCTAGAGAGCTCTGACTAATGTGCTATTCTCTTATTGTATTTGAGTTTATTTTAAATCATATACATGAATTACTTTCATAAAAGCAGATATTGGATTTCAGGGTGCAGATGGATGTGAGGTAAAGTCTTTGAAGCTGCTTCTTCCAATCCCTGAGTTGTGTGGTCATGGGAAATGCCAGTCACAGAGACGCTTCAGAAGTCAGCAGGTGGGGCATGTCACCTTGTGGCTTCCGGCTGGGCATGTGCTAACTAGACTTCGACTCCAGAAGTTGCTGTTGGCTTTCACATAGTGTCAGCTGTCGAAATGTAAAATGGCTTTTAGTGATAATCTGGGACCCATCATATATCAAAAGGAAATCATTAAATTGCTAGAGTGAAATATTTGATATCATCTTCACAAGTGTTTGGTCTTTTGAAGTGGAGGATGATTTTGGGATATCACAAGTGACCATTTACATCTGAGTGATGGGGGTGGTGTCTGGCCTCCTGGAAAGTCCTCTAACTTTTCTGGACCTCTTTCTTTCTTAAAAATGAGAAAGGTGAAAGTAAATGATCTTTGGAATCCATTTGATTTCTACAAAATGAAAAGGGCAGTGCACAGTGCCTCACCCAGCTCTCCGCTGCCATGTGTCCTTGGTGTCCCAAAGCCACTCCCTTCCCTGGGAGCTCCTACTCATGTGACTGCTCCGAGAAGCTTGGGCAATGGTTTCAGTTTACAGGTCAACCGTCTTTACCTGGGCTGAGGAGGAATTGAAGTGGTTTGACTAGAACGAGTTAGTCTGAGGTCAAGTGGAAAACCAGAAAGCTCTGAGGTTGGAGAACTCAGGAGAACACCCGGAAGCTGGACCTGGGCCAAGCAGAGTTTAAGAGCAGAACTTCTTCTTCGAGAGGAGCATAGATTTTACACATCAAAGGCCAGCATCGCTCATAGTCTGTGCTCCTATTTTGATCTGATGCAACTCGCTGGTGGACACAGTATGCTGGATTCCATGGCTGGGAGCTGGACTCCATCCAGGATCTCACCTGCATCCTTGAATATTTACAAGCAACCCGTGAGTTTGGTGTTATTTTCCAATTTTTACAAGGAATGATAATGAGGATCAGGTTGTTAAGTCGCTTTCCTGGGACCTGAATATTTAACTGGGTCTAGGGGTTTAGGTTAGCAGTAGAGCACCGGCTAGCAAGTGCAAGACCCTGGGTTCAACCCCCAACACCACCAGAGGAGAAGGACCAGGAGGAGAAGGGGAATAGTTAGACGGTAGGCAGTGGAACGAAGATTCTGACTATGGCCTTTCTGACACCCGATTCATAGACAACTCGATATACACCTGTTATGAATGAAGGAATGAACGAATGAATAAATGCATATTTTCACTGGCTTGTTTGATAATTTACTGCAGTAATTTGTACCACTCTGCATAACGCATCTCAAATTTATTTTCAGAAGAGGGCTTATGGGGCTGGGAGGTGCCCTGTGGGGCTTGGGTATTGCCGGCTCTTCGAGGTCAGCAACACGCAGGACCCATGCTGTCTTTTCCCGTCTGAGAATTTGGTAGAGCAGGCCTGGAGGAGCCAAGGAAGGGCGGAGAGTTGATGTTGTCAAAGGGCCACCCACATGTACATGTTCACTCCTCTGAATTGTCTGTCCTGAGAAGGGGCAGTGAAAACCTCCCCCTTCAGCCTGGAGCTGACACGCTGGGTAGATGAGATAAGTCACATAGACTTGCATCACTGGATTCGTCTCATGGTTAGTCATGCATGCTTGCTTTTATGAATAGTAATTTGGAGAAAGAATTCATGACCACAGGGCCTGACTCGGGAGTTGGGGGGAGGGCTAGATTATGGCCCAGGTGCTGCAAACAGAGGGGCCTCATAGCTGGGCCACTGGGAATAAGCAGAGCCCTCCTCCCCAACACATGCACAACTCTTCTGCTGAGATATCCTCTCTCTGAGAAATAGGAGGGACGTGGTTTCTAGAGAGTCATCGTCAAATTGCATATTTTGCCCAGAACAACATGGGACTGTGAGGCCTAATCTAGGTGCCATCTTACCTGCCTTGTGCTGCTGTTGACAGAAAACCACATACTGGCAAATTTCTAAGGGACAGAAATTTGTTGACTCACATTTCTGGAGGTTGGAAATCCAGGGTCTTCTAGCTACATCTTCACATGACGGGAGGAGAGGGAGAGGGAGGAAGAGGAAACAGCAGCGAGCCAGGGCGGGGTCTGAACCATCCGTTCATAATGGCACCGTTTCCATCTGTGAGGCAGAGCCTGCTTGGCCTCACCACCCCTTCACCCCCTCCTCAAGGTCCTCCCAATACTGTTACGATGGCAGTTGTAGCAGTCAGTTCTCCATCTCAGTGGCACGTAACTCTGGCAATCAGCTTAGAAAGAGAAAAGGCTTTCTTGGTCTCACTGTTTTGGAGGATCAGGTCCGTGATGATTGGCTCTCCTGCTTGAGGCCTGTGTTGGGGCAGTTCCTCACGGTGGGCAGTGCAGGACGAAGCTAAACCTCTCACTTCATGGCTGGGAAGCAGAAGAGAGGAAGAGAAGGGACCGAGGCAATGGACCCAGGGCGTGTCCCATGGCCTGGAGACCTCCCAGTGGTCTCCATCTTCCAAAGACTCCACATCCTCTGGGGGACAAGCCCTCGTGGTCCTTTGGTCACCCTGCAGACCTAAACCATAGCAGCAACTAAGTTTCAACAAGAGTGTGGGTGGGACAAGCACTTGAACCACCACAGGCCCCTCCATTCTAGCACTTACGTTAGGACAGATTCTTTTATTAGATTGTGTTATTAAATCATACAGAGGAAGGCCCCAGGGATCAACTGGGCTCCTAGCAGCAGGTCTAGCAAGGAGAGCGGGAGCCTGGAAGGCCACCTGAGGCCCCCCGGGCTGGAGCCAGTGCCAAGGCTGGGCACTGGGCACTGGGCACAGATCAGCCCGAATACTGGCCAACCCTTAATTTCTCCAAATAGGGAATGTGGGCAGTCGACACTGGATATTTTTTAGAAGAAAAACAAAATTGGGCAAAATATGCCAAAAATTTAAACTTAACAGAAACAAAGTGATTCTGGTTTTGAAGAATTTCAATAAAAATAATTCTGTTTTTTATTTATGTATTTTTCAGTACTGGGGATTGAACCCACGGCCTGTGGCATGCTAGCCAAGCACTCTTCCAGCTGAGCTAATTCAGATCGTGAAGCAGGTTGCAGCAGCCCCTCTCCTAAATGAACAGGATGGGACACGGCATAGACATGCTCCTCTCTTGCTGTTGGCTTGTTCTTTCTGCAGCATGGCGGCGGGAGACGGCCAGGGACAGGCTTGGGCTGTGAGGCCCCCTGGGCACTGCTCCCCTGCTCTGAGCCCAGTGCTCTCCTCTATACAGCGGGGAAATTGTGCTGGATGCCTTTGCAGTTTCTTTCTGGGTCTGAAAAGCTGCGATTCTTTCATAACCTGAGTCTATGTGTTTACTTTCTCCTCTGCACCTAATTGCAATAGGGGAAAGGGAAGAGGGAAAGCAGAGGGAGGATGAGAGAAAGATTCAAATATTCAAGAAGCATCCATCAAGTACAAGCAGCATGGACCCCGTATTTCATTTAAAATAAATGTAGGGAACAGCGTTATTGTCCCCATTCCACAGGTGTGAGTGCGACAATCAGACACTCGTCCAGGTGACACAACGAGGGAGCTGTTGTCTTGGCTCATTCGAGCAACCGCTGCAGAGGACCAAAGACTGGGTGGCCATTATAACCACTTATCCCTGACGGTGCTGGAGGCTGGGAGGCCCAGCTCAGGTGCCAGCACAGCGGGTCTGGCAAGGCCTGGGTCCTGCTCCACCACGCTGCCTCCTCACTGTGCCCTCCATGAGGGAAGGGGGCACGGGGTCTCTGCAACCCCGAGCCCACTTGGGGTGCCCTCCCTTGGACTCAATCATCTCCAGAGGGACTTCTTCTTGCCCCATCACTTTAGGCAAGTATTCAACATGTGAATTTTGAGGGGACACAGCCACTTAGTCCATGACGGGACTGCAGGGGACCACCCAACCCAGGGAGACTTCAGAGCGCGTTGACTTTTCCAGGCTCGGGCTTCTTGCCAGGCGCACTATCTCCGAGGAGGGGAAGAAAAAGAGGGAAAGTCAGATTGTGGGGTGGGGAGGGAAGGAGAGGTGACAAAGGATCAGAGGAGACACATGTGCTGCAGGTGACAGCCAGCACAGAGGGTGCCCACAGAGGCCTCCAGGGCGCTGGCTGCCCCTCTGTTCTCACCCACCGACTGGTGGGCCCAGCCCAGGTGGCTCATCCATAACAGTCCTGCACACTGGGCCACGGGGACACTGGGCCATGGGGAATTTTCCAGGGAGATGTGGTGTTTGTAACACCTTCTTGGTGCCTCTGCTGTCCTGCTGGAGAAGATCCGGGGAGAGACAGATCTACTAGGGAAGTGGCAGGTGGGCAGAAGCAGGTATTTCCCTGTCCTCTCCTTCCCTCTGTGGTGTCTCTGAGATCAACACACCTGAGTCCTGAGGTGTAGATGGAGGAGGTGCACGTGCAGCTCAGCTGCTTCCCGTTCCGACCTTTCATCCATCTCCACGACCCAGGTGGGAGGTGCCCTTGACTGGGGCGCTCCTGGCAGGATCTGGTCCTGCCCAGACAGGGCTTGGCACTATTCTTCTGAGTCAGGCAGGAGCCCATTTCCAGAGGGTTGGGGCGCGTGCTGGAGGTGGAGTCTTAAGTGGGAAACCCGACCGCAAACTCTCACGGTAGCTTCTGTCAGGACAGGGAGGTTAATGCCAATGTGCTTCCTCAGTCCCAATTGGGGTCATTATATTTTTAATTATCTTTGAATTATTCCTGTGGGTTCAACTGGATGCAGTGTCTCCATGGCCTGCCTTTAACTTGAAAGCATCCCTGTTGCTGAGTGGAAGATCTTGTCACACTCTGTGGACGTAACCTCCTGTCCAACCCATAGTCCCTGGTCCTTTCCTCCTGACCTCTCTCCAGCGCCCTCGGCAATGTCCTTTAACACAGGTGGATGTCAGGATGCACTCCTTCATGAATCTCCAGTGCCTTCTCCTGGCTCCTGTAGAGAATGAGACAGAGGCGACTCTGAGGCCAAACGTGCAGGCAGTGGCGGCACCCCAGTCCCTTCCTGTCTGTCCAGACTGGGGCCTGCATCAGGAGTCTGCAGTGAAAGGCAGTCCTCAGGCCTAGGGTCTAGGAAGGAGAGGGCACTCTGAATCCCTTCTCAAAGCTTGAACCAGGCCTCCCCGTCTCAGGTCTCCTTGGAAATGCAGCACCCAAGGACAGTGACCCATGCCACCTGTAGGGACCGTCTCAGGCAGATGAGGGTCCTGGGAGGGGAGGGGAGTGCTGGGGCAGGCAGGCGGGAGAGAGGAGAGAAGGTCACAGCAGGGCCTGGGAGGAGCTTCACATGCAGTGTGCAGTGTGTTGGCAGAGGAGGCCTGCGAGGGCCCCGGCCAGGGACAGGGCCTCCAAGCCAGCTCTTCCTTTGTGTTTTAAGGGTTAAATATTGACCAGGCCTTGTCAGCCTTGGCATATTCAGAGCTGGATAATTCTTTGTGGTGGGGACAGCTTACCTTGAGGGATATTTAGCACCTGCCCAGCAGATGCAAACACAAGCCCCCCACCACACACCCACACTGTGACAACCGAACGTGTCTCGGACTTTGCCAGATGCCTCCTGGAGGTAAGAGTGACCTGATGAGGAAGGCTCGAGGCCCAGTCCTTTGTCTTTAGACCGTGCAGATGGACTTTTCTTCATGGAGGGTTTGTGCAAAGGTGACCCTCTAAATCCTCCTCACGCAGCCAGGGAGAGAGGAGCTGCTTCCGACAGAGCCCGTCTCAGACCCTGGCCACCGCGCTGCTCCATCGGGAGACTCCTGCCTCTCATGTCTAACTGCAGAAAAGCCATCATGGCTCTATGGAGGACTCTTGGTGGTGGGCCCAGAGGTGAGCCTAGGCAAGGACCTTGACTCCAGGGTCAGGGCCCAGAGACGCCCCTCGGAGAGTGACCAGTAGTCCTGAGGAGTCTGGGATTGGTGCTGGCAGCACTCTGTAGGCAAACGGGCAGCTGGTGGCAGTGAGTCCCCAAAGACCTGTCATCAAGAGGCTCCCACTGTTCCCTGCCATTCGACTCGGAGACACAAGGGCTTCCCCCAGTTGCCAGCAGACAAGGCCGAGCTCAGGGCCAGCGTTTTCGTAGCCTTGAGAGCAGCAGATGTCCTGGGCTTGTGGCCACCATTGATTCTCTTCTTCAGGAACTCGGAGAGTTGCTAAGAGATGAGATCAGCACTGGAGCTCCTGCCAGGTGGACCCCACCGTGCCCTCATGCTGTGAGCCAGGGTGGCTCCCCGGGTGCACGGGGCCACGCCTTGGAGCCTGCTGCTGGGTGGGGATGCAGCTGCCTGCGTGTCTGTGTGCATCCACCTGCCGCAGGTGAGGGGCGCATCCTTGGCCCTGGGTCTTGCTGAAGCTGCAGCTGGGAGGTCCCTTGGGGCTTGCGAGCTGCTGCTGGCGCTCCAGCTCAGTGTCTCCAGGGCCCGGCTGCACCTCGTTCCCACTGGGAGCACCTGGCTGCTTGCGTCTCCCCTACCATTCTGCAGTTTTTGTTTGTCTTAAAAGAAAGCTTTTCTAGATTCTTTTAAGTTTTGAAGGAAAAAGTACTCTCTTTCTCAAAGGGGAAACAATTTTTTTTCTTCCCTTAAATTATGTAGATGGAGATGTGTCTGCACTTGGTTAGTCGCATGTCTACCAAGATGTCATTACTTACAGAGGAGCTGGGGATTTTCAAGAATAGTAACATGGTAATTTGTCTTTCAAATACTGTTTTACTTATAGCAGCAATAACAGGAAATGTATACTATTTTTCAGTGTTATAATCTGATTCACTCTTTGATATAAACAGCTTTATCTCATCTCATTGTTTATATCACATTCCTAGTCCTCTGGAAAGAACAATATTTTTCCCCTGAAAAGTAATATATTCTTGTCTAAGGGTGGCTTAAATAAGTAACAGATGGCCTCTTTTTGGTGGATCGCCTGCCTCTACTGCTCTCTGCATTTGATGGGATATTAAAATCAGCGTCTTTGGAGTGTTGCATGTGCCCAAACTTACAGCTTTGTTACCAACTGGCTTCTGTTATTTACGTGATGCTGGCGATGCTTGGATAGGTTTAGAATAGAGGCAATTTAATCGGTTTATTTGTGCTTGTCAAATAGAATGTGCTTGAACAAATCTTTTTCCTGGTTCCCAGTTTTCCCAGGACAGTCCTGGGAAGACAGACCAGAGCACAGCATGTGCCACATCACATAGATCACGAAGCATCTCTGTGCACGGCCCCACCGGGCTGCTTGTTTCCAGCTTAGTTCTAATGTTAAAACTTGTTCTGGGACCTGGACAGAATCATTCTTATCATAAAGAAGTTTGGTTGGGTTTGGGGAGAAGACAGAAGATTAGAAGCGGAGATGCTTTGCCAATGGGAAAGTCATAGGATCACCTCCAGCCAGGAATCCCCACAGAATATGATGGGTCGCCTACTACAAGGGTAATATCAGGTAATAGCTTTGAAAATGCTTCAAAAATCCAGAGCAACTAAGCTATTTAATTTTAATATTAAAATCAAGCAATATGTTGCATAATGACAGACTTTTGTCTATAACACAGCAGTTAGATTAGCCTTGCAGTCAGAGAGCATTCTTTCAAAAGGTATCTTTTGTTTACAATGAGAATGTCAAGAAAAACCCACAAATATGCAATAGGTCATTATTGCAAACTTCTGTAGACTATCACTCTGGGGCAGGGATTGAGACAAACTCATTTCTGCTTAAACATCACAGTCCTTTGGCTGTATAGGTGCTTGGATGTATATTGAACTAAAATGTGAATATTGTTGTGGATAAGTCATTCAAAGTTTTGTTTTAAAAAATCTTTACCCTTTGAAGTGAAACAATTTTGTGCTCTTGACTTAGGTCTTTCTATAAGCATTGAAATTGTTTTTTTTCCCCTTACTAGATAGAAAGTGGAGGACATGATCTCTCCTGTTGACATCTTCTCTCTGTTGGCTTGTTTTTGTGGTCTTCAAATAACATTTTTTTCTGTGTGTATGATTCTAAGTCTTGCATGATTATTATAGAAAAGTTGAAGAATACAGAAGTACAAAAAAGAAGTAATCATCTTGTTATCTCCACAGATATTACAGGGAAAGATCTCCAACATACATCAGTGTATAAAAAAGCAAGTCACAAAACAATATTTATATATAACAGCACTTACATAAAGTATATATGTGCATATGCTTCTGGGTGTTGGTGTGTCTATATAGTCTGTCTCTGCATATGGATGACTAACAGAAAGACAGGAAGGGCACATGGCAACGCACGGGGTAATTCTGGAGAGAAAGTGCCCTGGGAAAATCAGAGGGAAGAGGAAGCTGCAAGCAGGAGAGTTTGGGACGGCCTGATGGAGGAAGCTGAATTTGAGATGAGTCTTGGAGGACAGCACGGTTTTGATAAACAGAGAGGGAAGAGAAGCAAACTCCTGGTGCAGACTGGCACAACAGGGTGTCAGGCCCAGCTTTGGTGCAGTATGTTAACGTGCTGGTGAGAAGTCTGGTCTCTCACCACACCGCCGAGAGGCGAGAAGGATGCATGGAAAGCTGGATGTGGACACTGGAGGGATGTCAAGACCAGCTCGAGGCAATGGGAAGCAACCAGTGAAAGAGGGGAGTGATACGCAAAATGAAGATTTCCTGCAGACCACCCGGGTGTTTAAACAGAATGCACTGGAGGGGAGAAGGGTGAGGAGGCTGGTTACCCAGGCGAGAAGTGGCGCTCACTGAGGAGGCTAAGGCTGCAGCACGTGGCGCGGTGGACCTCGGGGACGACATGCTGAAGGCGTCGTGGGACTCGGCGCCTGATAAGATGAGGGCCCACAGGAGAAAAAAGATTCAAAGGTACAAGCTACAGGGGGTTCAGCCGAAGTGACTGAAATGACGGGCTGTTGCCAGAAGTAGGGGAGACGGAAACTGTATCGCATGGAAGAGAATCGATTATTATATTTTTTACTGGAAAAGATCTAAATGTCAGAAATTGTTATGTGGTTTAAATTGTCAAGATTTTAGACTGCTCGTTCTTGGAAGTGTGATATAAAACGCTGTAATGCGGTATGCTTCTGCAAATTAGCTTTATTGATCTGGTATTGTCAAGAAATGTAACACTTCAAAATAGGGAGACTGGCTAAGAAAAGATACCCTACTGGCAGGTGTGGGTGCAACTGTATGATTTTCTAGCAACAAAAGTCACAAAAAGCTGGTGGTACTATTGTGGGTGCAAATGATATTGAAAGCAGCCTTACCTTTCCCCAAGCCCACTGGTTGGGACATGTGTGTCCATCTGCCATCCTGCCCTGACCCAATGCATATGGCGGCCCTTAGTAGCAGATGGGAGAGAACAGATGACCTGTTCCATTGTTTTGTCAACAGGGTTTCACAGGTATGCAGTAAGACCCTGATTTATTTTTGACCCAGAAAAAAGGAGATAACTAGAGGCTGTAATTTGAGGGCTGAGGACAAAAGGGCAGCCCCAGGTAGAATGAGTCAGGAATGACCCAGAGTGATCTAGAAATGTATTTATTGGCTTCCTGGAGGGCTTGTGACTTTTGTTGCTCACAACCCCACCCCATGTCATCTTCAGACTAACACAGCTGTCCTTCAATGGCAGGTGGGCTGTTGGAGGATCTGTGTTTTCAGCATATTTATGTTTTTATTCAGTATATTTACGTTGTTTATAGCTCTTATACTTTTTTTATCATTTATTTAGCTGGGAGAATGCTGTGAAATATGTTTCACAAATTAATATATATCATGAAAAAGATAGAAATTTAACATATTTAACTGAAGTGTAGCTTTGTGGTATCTTTAACAAACCATAAGTTAGAACAATTATGATTACAGTAAGAACTAATTGTTTTACATTAAGAACTAGTACGTTTATTTACTTCTTCTTCTTCTTATTATTATCATCCTTGCCTGAACATAGTTCAGCTCTTTGAGAACTATACTTGGAAATCATTTAGAGGCAAGTCAATTTTCTGTGTTTTGGTGTTGACTAGAGAGCACTTCTAGCATTATGAGTATAACTAGGCAAAGACTATGTTTCAACTTTTAAAGTAAAACTGGCCTGTCGCCTTCATACCTTTGTACTGGATTTTATTTAATTACTTACCAAAATGTGTGGTTTTGTTATTAGCCAGTATTGTCATTTTCACAAGATGATAGCGATCTAAATTTTACCTGAAACCAGCTGCAGTTGACACCCTGAGGCCACACTAAGGACACTGGATCAGGACTGAAAGGTACTTTGAGCCCCGAGGTCTCCAGGTGCTGTGACCCTTTGGCTGGTGTCCTTCCTTGAGCCCAAGGACAGGCCAGACTTCAGGCCAACCTGGAGACACTTGTCCTGTGGCCACCTCCCTTCAAAGTGACGCCAGCAGAGGCTGTCGGCCTCAGTGAGTCCCGACGCCCGTGCCCTCTCGGCAGGTTTGTGTGTCTTGTGCGTGGAGTTGGCTCTCAGTTGGGAACCTGAGGAAATACCAAAGCTCTTCTCTTGCTCGGCTGGACCTTAGGCACCTCCTTTCTATGCAGAACAGCTCTGTGGTGTGTGAATTTGTAGCCACACTCTGCAGAGGGAGCTAGGCCTTGGCAGCAGAAGTGTCCCTGTGGGAAACAGAGGGCGTGTCCTCACAGAGTTGTCCTCCTCTGGCTGCCTCAGCTCCCTGGGAGAGGTAGCAGGAACCTGGGCTCAGCAAGGCCTTCAGGAGGTCAAGGCCACCTGGTCCAGAGCAGAGAAGAGAAGAGGTCTTTGGAGGCCGGTCTTGTCCACTCCCTCCTCTGGGGCCCTGAGACTAGGCCTCTGAAGGGAAAGACCCATGGTTTCTGGGGCCACCATGGACTTTCTAGTGCTCACTCATTTCCACCAGGCCACCTGCTGCTGTAGCCAAGACAATCACAGCGCTCCTGTCCCTGATGCCTTACGATCCCAACAATTGGGGGCCTTGCAAAGAGGCTTCTTAAGCCCAAAGCTCCTCCTCCCAAGGAGCGCCGACCATCACTGCTGAAAGAGGCCCGCCTCCCTGTGCCCAAAGCTGTCCTCAGTACTTCAAAGGCTGTTTCAGTCACACCCCATGTACTGTCCAGGTCCATGGAAAAAGGTGCAGGGTAGGAGGACAAATATCCACTTGTTTTAATTACATATTAAACCATTTAAAGGTATACAGGATTAATAAGTAGTTCTAAATAGATATTCTTAAAAGATAAACTAAAATTAATCCAATTAATCCAAGGTTCTAACCCAGAGTTATCACAGTTAATGGAATGTGCTTGGTATTCATTATAATTTAGCAGTAGGTAGAGCCACCATTAAATTCACTAATAGCTTTAGTTTTAAGCTACAAATTACATGTGTTCAAACTAATTAGATACACAGCCTTTTTTTTTTTCATATTTCTTCGTTGTTGATTGCTAATTTTTCATCCTAAGAATTAAAAGAATAACATCGCTCATTTGCATTGGTTTCCTTTTAAATAAATGATTTTCTGGTATCGTCTCAAAAAACTCTAATGCCTTTGCTTTTAGTGCACCTTTTCAAATAAACATGCAGACTCTCCAGCCTGCCTCTGTGCTGAGAAGCAATGGTGGAGTCCCTTAGAACGCTCTCTTTGGTCATCGCTGGCCTAACTTCTTACTGTTTATCTTCCCTAAGAAAAATAGGCCCTTCTTCCTGCAAGTTTGGGACTTTAGAAATAACAACTACCAAGTGTTTTTCTGTGGTAAATGCTCATCATAACTTATTATTTTTCCTGAATCCCACTGTTAATTTCTTGAGGAAGAAGAGAAGGGGGAGAAGCTTGAACTGTGGCCACCCACCCAGGACATCATGCCTGAACTGTGGCCACCCACCCAGGACATCACGCTCGCACTCAGAACACTCCCTGGGGAGGGGAGGTTGCTTACTTCCCACCGAGTAACCTGGTTCCTGTTGCTATTCTTCAAACGCAAACCTCCTATGGGAAAGACACCCCCGCTAGGCCTAGGCCGGAGCAGGAAGGAGAAGCCAAACTGTTTAAAATCTGGGCCCTTTGACCCGTGAACTTTAAGCTCTTTCCTGTGAGGTTCCCTGAAGGCTGTAAGGACTGAGCTGAGTCCCACTGCCAAGTGTGAACCCAAGAGCTGCACACAGAGGCCAGAACAAACGCACTGGTAGGCAGAGAAAGCTGGCGGGATGGTCAGCGGCTCCACTCTTCTGTGCAACCCACTTTGCTGACCTTTCAAGGATCTTCTTGCAATTAAGAGCTCACTGGAAACAAGAAAGGGCTGAAGCACAAAACGCGGAGCTGTCCTCTGCACACAGACACCCGGACGTCAGTGGCAAACTAGGCTTTGCTCCTGGCTGTTTCCAAGGCTGCGGAACTTCATACCAAGGGCAGGAGTGGCCCCCAGCTGGTCGACGCCCCTTCACTGGGCTTTCTGGAGCAGAAGTGCCCACCTATCGAGAGAGGGCATGAGAAACACTATGTGCTCCCTCAGCAGCCAGGTCTGTTGACTCAGCCTGTGGATGCCACAGTCCAATGGTCACATCAGCTAAGCTGTAAAATATCTACTCTCTCATCGACTGGAGAGGCCTGAGACTGAGCCAGGGCCAAGTCTGAGACTCCTGGAGAGGTGCTGGGAAGCCCCTGCATTGCAAAAGCATTCAAGCCCGCACTTGGAACCAAAAGACAAAACACAGTCGAGTTCAGCAGCTTTACTTGTTACTTGATTTGCTTGTTTTGTGCACCGGGTTCTGGAGACAACTGTACCCACGTCAGGGGTTCTGAGAGTTTTCCAGGTGTGTCCACACCAGGAAATGGGCACTTCAGTTGCTCTGGGGAAACAGAGCTGAATAAGGAAGATGTTGTAAACCAGACATCAAGTCTTGAAGCCATAAAAGAAGTGATCAGTTAGACCCACCCAAAAGTGAAATTTCATGTCAGAAGACTACCACCATGTCAAAACACAAAAGAGAAACTGGCAACAAACTCAAAAACCTGACAGGGGAAATTATTATTTATGATGTGGAAAGACATTCTAAAAGTCTGTGATAAATACTGCAACAGAAAAATGGACAGAATATAGGAGCAGGTATGTGAAATAAAAACTGCAATATGCAGCATACGACATGCTAGCTCTCATGAACTTCTAGCCATGCCAATGGCCTATTTTGAGTGGGAAAGGTACATATAAATCTGTATTTAGATTTTATTTTTCTCTATCAGGGACTTGAAGAGACAGGCACTCCATATACTCTTAATAGATGTGCAAAGTAGTATGAGACTTGCCTTATGATAATTTCAAATCTTCCTGACTCTGAACTGTTCTGGTCAGTCTAATTCTAGGAATGAGCTTTAGAGACTCACATGAACACATTAAGAAGAGTATATAAGCTGTAGCAATTGTTTGTAATGGTAAAAGGTTAGAGTCAATTCTAATAGCTATTATTGCATAATTATAGTAAAAATAAATATTGTGAAACTAGTCCTTTACTTAAGAGACAGACATTCATTTACTGACATGAAGAGGTTTTAAAACATTTTGTAAATGACTTCAGAATGGCAAAGATCCCATTTTTTTCTTTAAGAACATACATTTTGAGTATTTTACCCATCAAACAGTTTTGGAGTAGATATTTCCAGACTTCTTGTATCACTGCCTCCAAGGTAGGAGGGAGGCATATGCAGAGAATGAAAGGAAACTTACTCTTAAAATTCTAAAGTTCTTTCTTATACCAAGAGCATATTACTTTTCCAATCAGAAAAAAAAAAAAAAAAATGCTATAAAAAGTGAAGATAAGATAGGTGTTTGTGGCAGAGTGCAGATTACCCACAGGCACGTGGCTCATTGTGCACTATTGAATTAACTATCATACTCTTCATCACATCTCTGTTTTTCCAACCTGTAAGATTACCTGGATAAGATGGGATGGGAGCCCTCTGGCTACTCCGTCTTTCTTCTTCCCGCCTGTGTTGAAGAGGAGTCCAATTCTGCATATCCTGGTGGCTGAGTTACTCTGCCCATCTGTGGGTGGTTCTGAACAAAGGCAGGGTCACAGACCCTAAAAAGCCTTGGGGTCTAGGCCACTGCTTGGCATTTGCAAGCCACCCAACGCTGGCTGGTGATGCCAGTGGCGATTGTCCCCGTCCAGGGACGGCTGGGGCACCCCTTGGTCTCAAGTACTCGGAGTGGCTCCTGTTGGGCTTGTGGCAGGCGCCTCGGAATGTCTTCTTCCTGGTTCTTCCCCACCAGGCTTTTGAGAGCCAAACACCCTTCCCCCCTCACTCTCCTTTGTTTCAGGTCCTGAGTTTTTTTTTTTTTTTTTTTTTTTCCATTTCCTTGAGAAAATGTATCCCTATTTTGCCAGTAAGACTAATCATTTAATTCCTCCCAATCAGGTGTAGATGACTGCTGATATTTCTAAAGGTTCCTCCTTTCTGGGGGGTATGCGCACAGAACTAAATCAAACACATTAATCATTTAAAATATTTTAAAAGCAAATATATTAATGCGCACAGGTGACAAGGCTAGAATCGGGAAGAAGGGCAGAATGCGAGGTGGGCAGGGCGGAGGGCAGGACGGGCCAGCTGCCCCCAGTGAGCCGCGCCTCTGCCTGGGCTTCGCATGGCCTGCTTCTCCCGCTGCGTGCCGTGCGTCCTCTAAGTGTGCATGATGGCCCGTCCTTAGAATAGCCTCTTTACGCTACATAAGAAAGCGTCATCTCAGCTTTGTGTGATCCGATCGCACCCGTGCACCCTGGCATCCACGGCCCCGCCCGCGGCACTGCGGTCCGGTTTTGTCTTTTGGAGGATGCCTTGGAAGCGGAATAATACAGTGTGCAACCTCCATTCAGCTTACCCACGGCCGTGAAGCTGCGATGCTATGGTTTCCTTCTCCTTATTCCCTTGTGTTACGGTTTGGATGTGAGGTGTCCCCCAAAAGCCCACTTGTGAGACGATGCAAGAAGTTCAGAGAGGAAATGATTGGCTTAAGACAGCCTTCACCTAATCAGTGAATTAGTCACCGGATGGGATTAACTGAGTGGCGACTGGAGTGGTAGGTGTGGCTGGAGGAGGTGGGCACTGGGGGCATGGCTTGGGGTATATGTTTTGTATCTGGAGAGTGGAGTCTCTCTCTGCTTTCTGATCACCATGGGAGCTGCTTCCTCTGCCACACTCTTCCACCATGATGCTCAGCCTCATCTGGAGCTCCAAGAAACGGAGCCTGCCGTCTATAGACCGAGACTTCTGAAGCCATGAACCCTAAACAGACTTTTCCTCCTCTGTAATCGTTCTGGTCAGATCTTTCAGTCACAGCAGCAAAAGAGCTGACTGCAACACCTGGTCACGTTCCACCATGAACCGTGGAGTTTGTCACTGGCTGGGGAACACTGCAGTGCTTGGTGATTATGAATCCAGGTACTATGAACCTTCGATCCATGTTTCTCTGTGAAGTAAGTTTTTATTGCTCTCCGGCAAATACCCAGGGGAGGGAATCACTGGGTTCTGTGATATGTACATGTTTAATTTCATAAGAAATTGGATCCTTATAAATGATATTACAGTTTGAAATTTTATTTTCCAATTGTTTTTTGCTATTTCTAGAAATGGAATTGATTTTTGTGTGTTGATGTTTTATTCTATAATCTTGCAAAATCATTTATTTGTTCTTTGTAGGCTTTTATCTAATTTTTAAAAAAAATCTTTGGGAGTTCTTAAAGACAGTTATCCTCCGAAAGTAGGGGGCTGCTATTTCTCCATTTTCAATCTGTATGCCTTGAATTTCTTTTTCTTACCTATCGAACAGGGCAGGGGTTCCAGTCTGATGTGGAATAGGAGTGGGGAGAGATGACATCTTTGCTTTCATCCCAGTCTTGAGGGAATAGCTGAAGTTTTGTTCTTTTGTTCTTTTTTGCAAATGTCCTTGATCAGATGTTCCTTTGATTGTTTAATTTGCTAAGAGATTTTTTTTCCCTTTCTTTCACATCCATTTACAGTAGATGTGAAGTTTCACATCAATTGATGTGATCATGAGCTTGAACCTCTTCAGACTGTTAATTTTGCTGATTTGTTTTCAAATGTTGGCCAACCTTGCATTCCTGGGACGAATCCCATCTCTTGCTCTGGTTCTTCTCCATGCTGCTGTGTTTGAAAGGCTAGTGTTTTGCCCTTTGTTAAGAGGTGCCCTGCAGCTTTCTCTCCTTGCACCCTTTCTGTCTGCCTTCGGAGTCAGGGCAATGGTGGCTTGTTAGAGGGTTTTCAGGTGTGACTATTACCAATAACCAATAACCTTGAACTGGTTTTATGTCTTTGGAGCACAAATGTGCAGATTCACAAAGTAAGTTTGAATGATTCTCCTCTGAAGAAACTCAACCACTACATCCTGTGCGGATAATACTGGGTGTCCAGCCTTGGCTACTCCGCCTTTCTTCCTTTGGAGGAACACACCAGATCACGCTCCCTTTAGCTGGAGGTGACCAGATGATCTAGTGCTGGCCAGTGAGATTCATATGGAAGTCTTTGGAGTCAAGTTTCTAGGAAAGCGGTAGTGATGCTGATTAAAGTGACAGACTCAACTGGAAATAGCTGGCTTCCCTCACGCCTTCTCTCTGGAGGACCCTGGGGATGTCTGGCTTTAACCAAGAGCCTGAACGTCTCCCTCCAGGGGTGAGGCAGGGGAGCCCCTGGCTTGCTGGTGGTGGCCTGGGACTGTCAGCCCCTGAACTGGTGTGACCTGAGGCAGTGGCCTCTTTCATTTGCTTACCTATTTGCCACCACCAGGCGCTGCTCCCTGAAGCCGAAGCAGCATCCAGAAAGCTGGCCCAGTGGGACTTCACCGTTTCTCTGAATATGTCCTGGGACAGTGTTTCGCAGCAGAGGGGAGTTTGTCCAGAAAGGAACATCAAGGCCGTCTTCCCCTGATCATCTCTACAAAGACACCAGTGCTGAGCTGGGGCCCAGGGTGGCTTGGCGTGGGATACAGGGCCTGAGACCTCATTCCTGCCCAGCTCTGTATGTGCTGATAGGTTCCATTCACCTCCTGCGATCTCGCCAGCCTTGATTATATCACATTGAAAAAAATCTATCTCATTCCTCATGAGGTTAACATGAGGGTATGCAAAAGATTATTTGCCTCTGTTTCATAAGCCTTATTTAAGTGGAAAATCAATACATTGTGACTCAAATTGGTATTAATTGTCCTCATTGGAAAATAGTAAATTTAGTAAAATACATTAGCTTTATACCTAAAAATATTGGCTGAAGTTCTGCCATGTGGCAAACACCAAGCTTAAAGGAGCCAGACAGACAGCCAGGCCCTGCCTGTCCTCAAGGGCGTCCCAGCTCAGAGGTAGAGACACAGGGGACTCAGCAGGCTGAGCCAAGGAGTACTGAGTCATGATCGTGGAAAATAATAGATTATGTCTTACACTGTTGTCTCCCTGGAGACTCCTGTGCAAAGCGTCCTACATTCACAGATGGAGTCTGCTATGGGCCCAAGGGACACGAAGCTACTTCTCAATATAAAGACACAGAGAACCCAGTGGAGAAGTGATACTAGGAAAATCTTAGAAGTGCCGTGAAGACTCTGGAAATCATGCTTCAACCTCAGCAAGGGTGCACGTATTCTCAGAGAATTTCTTCAAAAAGGAGCACTTGCTAAACTTAGAGTTACCTTCAGATAGCCATAAGTACATTTGAAAAACAGAAATATCTAGTTGACTTTTGTTTCAACGTTGTTTTCTCCACATTCTGACGTTTGTTTTCTGATTTCTAGAAATGCAGGTGCTGGCTTCAAACCCAGATATTTTTACTGCTCACCGAATGTTCGACTTTTTTCCTCTGGAAGAACTGGAATTGAAATGCACACTATCAGGGGTGATGGGATTAAAGAATTTAATGAATTACAGAAGTATTCTATTAAGGACTAGAGATCATTCTTATAAACCATGAATTAATTTTTATGAATTAGGTCCAAAGAGCTTAAGTAAAATACAGCTAATATTTCATAAGTAATTTCAGCCCTCTTTAATAGTACAAGTCTCTGGTGTGTAATATTTAGGTAATGATTATCATAAAATAGACATCTTTTGAGGGCAATTATGTGTTCTCCGTACCTCTTTGTGAGGGAGCTGGGAGGAGAATGTCATTACATTTGACAGTATATTTATCTCCCCTAATATGCATGATATTCGGATGGAAATGTGGTTATCTTTCTCTACAGGAGGGTAATTCTGGGAGCCCTAAATATGGATCATGTCCCCAAACCTGCTCAGACGTGACAAACAGCACAACCAGGCTCCCAAAGTACAGGCTGTTTCTGGGGCGTCGCTGGTTTGGCTGATGAGCACAGAGGTGCACCCTGCTGGGGGAGGCCCAGCAAGGGGAGGCCCAGCAAGGGGAGGGAGGCTCCAGGAGAAGGCTAAAGGCACCGCCTCAGGGAAGTAGTAGCATTTCAAGAAGGTGAGGCTCCTGGGTTCTGTGTATTGAAGGAGGGTAGGACGACTCCAACAGGTCTCCGGGGAGGCCATTAGCTGCACCCCCTGCACCTGATCAGTCACGTTTGCTCCAGGACTGGTGCTCATGGTGGTGGTGGCAGTTTGTATTGTTATCAGGTCTCAGACCTTCACAACAGCCTTGCAATATTTTATCTGTGCCTTCCAATATTCCAACGGGACAAGGATATTCCGTTTTTTTCTCATTTATGGAGAGAAAAGTCAGAGCTTAAGGTATAATCCAGTTAGTGTATAATGAAATCAGAACCCTGGACCCCCAAATTCAGAGTCTACCATCAGATGCCAAGACTGCGTCTGAAACATCCTTGCCACTCAAGGGATCGACTCCATCTGAGTCCCGGGCTCTTGCTCCTGATTCAGCTGCACACGAGGCCTGCACATGAGTTATTGGGCCGCCTCATAGCTCAGAAATGTTCTGATCTCTGCTAATGAGATTATGATGTCAATTATTCAGTTGTGAAAACGAGGAAGTAGAAGAAAATAGGTTTGATTTTTTTGGCCTGTTGTTTTTTCAAAATTCAGGAAAGAAGGCATACAGAGTCTGCGAAGCTAAATATTTGACTTTCTAGACCAGGTCAGGAGAAGCAGTCCAGACCAGTGAGATGCAAGAGTCCGTCTCCGGTGAGAACGCTCCATCACTTATAAAGAGTAGAAGCCCAAAGAGAACAAAGTCCTGCAGCCTTCTTTCTTCCTGTCTAGCATTTGGACTTCCCGGTTGGAGGTGCAGCAATCATCTTGTGAATGAGGCAGTGGCCACCAGGAAAATGCCTAGGAAGGTAGAGAGATACTGGCCAAGTGGCTGAACCCAGGCCCGTGGCCACTGACCTCTGCCCGTCCAAACTTGTTCACTGAGGTTCGTATTGAGTCGGGTGTTCTGAACTGAAAATGTACATGAAGCTATTTCCTAACCTATTTTTTTTTTTTTTTTTGATGGCAGAGTAACAATGACATGCGGATAAGAAGGCATTTAAAAGGCAATTAGTGTAAGTACTTCTTTTAATTTCAAAAATTTGTTCAGAATTGACTTGCATTTCTGCTGCCGTCCTATGCGCCTCTTCAGCATCCCCGGGAATCCCGCCTCCTACGTGGCGGTGACGCGCCTTGTCCAAGTTTGAACTACAAAGCACACCTGCCACCAGAGGAGAGGGCGGAGCTTTCTGACGCAGCCACCCAGACCAACGGACGCGTTTTCCCTCCTTGTGAAAACTGAGTGTGCTCAGTAGGTACCTTTACGCCATTACCCGAGCCCCCTCAGGCCTCCTGAGTCTGGTGAAGATTCAGTTACATGAGCTCCCCGCTCAGGGAGGGAGTGCAGCACCTCTGACGTCCCACCAGCCCCTCACTGTCCCCACGCCCCATTTCTGGGAGTTCCGAGGGTGTTCCAAAGGGGTCTGGAACAGTCCATTTGCCCCTTAAGCTCCACACCCTTGACTGTGATAGTGCCCCCCACTCTGACCTGCAGGGCCCCCTGGTACTGGCAGGGGCCACCATCTCTGAGCTCACGCTGGCTCCTGGGGCCAGGCTGAGCTGCAGGTGCACACAGAGATACCTTTGTCACCTGTACCCAACACCAAGTGCAGACTCAAGTCGGGACCTGTATGTACCCTAAAAATAAGAACATGCACACAGTAGGCAGTAAGGCAGATAAAATTTGAATAACTTTTTAAAACGATGGTGTAAAATCACTGAACCAATTAATACCTTGCTTGACCCCAGGGGCTCTGCTCCTCCCTCCCTTTCCAGAAGCACTCCCATCCCACCCTGTGTGGGCACAGGGCCCCATGCTGGGTGAGCCCCAGGTGGTGAAGCCAGTTAGGTGGGTCACTCACCTCATGTGTGAGTGACAGACCTGCACCTGAGGCGGCACCTGGGCAGGGAAGTCCTGTGGGAAGCCAGTCAGGGAAGGCTGCTGGCAAGAAGCTCCTGGTAAGCGGCGCGGCCTTCCCTAGAGGGTCTGGTGGTACATGCTGCACTGTGAACGGCTGCCCACTGACCGCAGGTGTACCTGGCACTCCCACACAGACAGTGGACACAAGTTTTCCTGCTCTAATCATAATAATCTCATATAACCATTATTTTCTGGACTAGTTTCAAAGCAGTTATGATTAAAAAAACAAGTTTCCATTTTGAATAATATTAGATTTTGGTAAAATAGTCCATGTGTGAACTTCAGTTTGCACTTAACAAATAAAAAATCCATGAGTTTGCACTCAATTCCAAACCTTTAGAAGGGTGATCTTGAAGCAAGATAGTGATTCTGGGTGTTGCAGGGCTGGATGATTGTTTGCCAAAGCACGGGGGATACAGCGTGCTAACTGAGGTTAGTGGGTACTGAACTCCACAGTCCTACAGTAATCACTGAGGACTTGGAGAGCAGAGTCCTTGCTGGGAGGAGTATTATTGTCCTGACAACGTCAAGCTTTGCTTGCAGACAACAGTCACAGGAAACTGACTGTAGTTGGTTTTATTATTGCCTCCACATGGACAGCAATGGGCAGGCAGCCCCATGTCTCGGTTCTCAGCTGCACCCGATGATCTCTGCTGGCCACTTCAAGGTTCGGGGGCAGCAGGCCTGAGGTAAGGCCCCTGTGATAGGGAGAGAGGGAAGGATCGTGGTATCCTGAGGATTTGGTAGCCTCCAAAGGACTCAGTCCTGCCTGTCTATGACATACGTCTGTTCCTTCCTGATTAAGTCAGGGTATTCAAGTCCTTCTGAAACACCAGAGACCACCATGGTGGGACAGAGACAGGGACATGAAACAAATCTTCTGCACAGTAAGCTGGTGCCCTTGTGTTCTTTTCAACAGACCTGTTATAAGATCCTGATAAAGCCACGGAAGCAGCGGGCATGGTGCCCCACGCCAGTAATCCCAGCAACTTGGAGGGAGGCTGGCTGATGCAGGAGGATTGCAAGCTGGAGGCCAGCCTCTGAAACACAGCAAGACCTTGTTTCAAAATAAAAGATAAAAAGGGCTGGGGATATAGCTCAGTAGTAAATGGCCCCTGGGTCAATCCCCAGTACCCAAAAAAGAAAAAAAATCCTGCTTCTACAGAAGCAGAATGTTTGCACAAGATGAAATTTGTTACCAGGGAGGAACTTAAATAGGCCTTTTATGGGCTGCGGTGGTGGCTCAGTGCTGGAGCACTTGCCTGGCATGTGTGAGGCACTGGGTTCGATTCTCAGCACTGTGCATGGTTCATCGACAACTTAAAAAAAGTGAAATAAGCCCACTAGCTTCGTTTTCCTTAGTCCACTTAGGAATCGCCAGCCTGGCGGGTCACACAGCTGGGCCATACAGCGCAGCCTCCGCCGGCTTTGCTGCAGGCGGCACCTCTGACGTGTGCTTGTGATGATAACGATTGCTGGGCCACTCTCAGGGACTCAGGCTGCCTTTGCTGAAGATGCTTTCCTCCCTGGGACCTGCGGCTGTCTGCCGGGAGCCTGGATTGGGCGAAGGGCTGGGCACTTCCGTCTGCATATCCTGCCGTCCCCTTTGCTGCCTTAGCGCTGGGTCAGAGGTCCACACAGGGGTGTGCCGACTGCCCTCCAGCTGCCATTTCTTCCACCCCACTCTGTGCCCTCCCAGCACCACGGCAGTCCAGGCACCACAGTCCTTCAGCCCTGACATCAGGCCCCTTCCAGGCCCAGGGACAGGAAGTAGAGGACGAAGGTGCCAGCTGCAAGAGTGACCCAGAGGGCCCCAGGACCAGTTGGCAGTGCCCATTTGGTGGCTGAGCCTGTTGCAAAAGAAACATCTTCTGAAACTGTCCCCGGCTGGTGGAAAAGTACGGAGCTCCCACTGCCCCAGCAAGAGCTGCATCTGCCTCGTCCAGGGGGCAGCCTGGTCCCCATCGGTGCTGCCTCCCTCCCACCGAAACCCCAGTTGAACCTGGCCTGTATCTTGGCGCTCACTGGGCTGGACCTCACTTCTCCCTCAGCGGGTCACAGGCTCCCTCCAGCACAGTGTGCGCCTCCCTGGGAGCTCGCTGCCGAGAGCCCAGGCCCAGCTGCTGCCATGCTCAGCCCGCCGCACTTGGGAGGCCCAGCCCTCCAGCTGGGGGCACCTGGCTCTCTCGCCCTCTGATCCTGTGGGGCTGGGGATGGGGAGGATGTGGCAAATCTGCAGTGTGGCAGCTCCTGCCCCTACTGCCCCCAGGAGGGCCCAGCTCTTGCCTCCCACACCTGCATCATCCTGTCCCCTGGTCCCTTTAGACATGGGTGGTGACATCCCACCGTCTTGCTCCTGGTGGCACCCTGGGTGTGGCCATGAGCCTTGTCCTCTTCCAAGTGACCTCCCCGTGAAGGTGCTTCTGGTGGATCTTGGTCACACGGCCATCAGTTCTGCCACCCTGCCTGATGGCCACCTATTTCTTGGTTGCTTCAGTGACTCCTTTGTTAACAGGTGCTCTCTCTAACCTTTATTCAAGGACACTAATTAGAACACTAATGACTTCCTAAGTCTTTGGATTTTATCATGATGTCAGATTCCTTCAGAAGCTCTCTAAATTCCCCTGACGAGTTACCTCCAAATTCTGCAACTGGTTTTATGATGAGATGATCACTTCTATCCTGTCCTGAGGAAATCTCCCCTCAGACTTGGGGGCAGTAGCCCTGGCCAGATGGGCCCTCCTCACTCTGAAAGCCAGAGGCCACCTCTGGTCTTCCACTTCTCCTGAAGGACTCTGGCATGAGACAGTCCTCTGCTCCCCGCAGTCCTCGCTCCCGCTGAATCCTCTCCCCAGACTGTGGCAGGGCAGAGCCAGGGTGTCTCTGTGCTCCAGGGTCTGCATCACCAGCAGCAGCTCTTGTCCCTGCAGTGGGTGGGTGACTGCAGCTGTACATGGGATTAACCCAAATGATCAGCAAGGAGAGGGGTAGAGACAGGACATCCGGGAACCGATCAGTCACTGCTTGAGTTTTCAAATAAAAATGGCTTTGTGTATAGCTGCTCCCTAGACTTTACAGGCTCCCCATGGCAGCATGGGTCCTGACCGGGAGCAGGTTCACCAGTGCACTCCAGGGACTCAGAATCAACCCCAGGCAGGGGTGCCAGTGACTGAGGGCCTCCAGCACATGAAACAGCTCGCTGCTTCTCTTGGCCGCACCCTGGCTGGACAGCCTGTGAGGGTGAGCAAGGCTAGCTGGTTTCTGCATTACTCGGTTCCTGCAGTCCATCCCCAGCCGACATCTACAGCTGTCAGCCTTTGCAAGCTACAGTAGTTTGCTTGTGCTGCTATCAAAGAAAAGACCACAGCTGGGTGACCTAGAGTGCTTCCTTACAACCCTGGAGGCTGCAAGTCCAAGGCCCAGCTGTGGGCGGGGCTGGTCCCTCCTGAGGCCTTGCCAGTGTAGCCTTCTCACTGGGTGTTCACGCAACTTTTTCTCTCTGCACATGAAACCTTGGTGTTGTCTTATGAGGACACCAGTCCTGTTGGATTAGGACCCTACCCTAAAGGTTTCATTTCATTTAATTGCCTCCTTAAAGGCCTCATATAAGAATAGTCACATGAGGTTTGGGATTTAGCATATGAATTTGTGGAAAACACAATTCAGGCTGTAATAAAAGCTCATACTTGATGTTCTTGCTGGTCAGGTTGGGCTAGGTTCTGCCTCAGCAACAAGCAGCACCAAAACCTCAAGCTATACAACAAAGTGTGCTGTTCCCTCACTGTATTTTGCTGGTTCTGGATGATCTGGATGGTTTTGTTGGCTCTGGATGGTTTTGTTGGTTCTGGATGGTTCTGGATGGTTTGACTGTGTCTGGATGATTTGGTTGGTCTGGTTGGCTCACCAGGGCAGCTGTCTTCCTTGTACTGACTCACCAGGACACACCAGTGCCCTCTGGTCATTGCAGAGAAGGAGGGATGTGAAGATGCACACAGGCCTTCTACCCTCTGGCCCATAAGCCTCGCCTGCCATCTGCACTCAGTCTCCATGGGCCGTAACTGGTCTTATGGTGCTGCCCACCTGCAGAGCACTGGACAGTGAGTGTTATGGTTTGGATATGAGGTGTCCCCCCAAAACTCACCTGTGAGACAATGCAGGAAGGTTCAAAGGAGAAATGATTGGGTTGTAAGAGTCTTCACCTAATCAGTGATTTAATCCCCTGATACAGATTAACTGAGTGGTAACTGAAGTGGTAGAGTGTGCTGGAGGAGGTGGGGGTTGGGGTGTGGCTTCGGTTGTATATTTGTATCTGGCAAGTGGACTGTCTCTGCTTTCTGATCATCATGTGAGCTGCTTCCCTCTGCCATACTCTCCTGCCATGACGTTCTGCTTCACCTCGAGCCCCGAGGAAAGGAGCCAGCCTTCTATGGACTAAGACCTCTGAAACCATGAGCCCTCAAATAAACCTTTCCTGTCCTATAATTGTGCTGGCCAGCTCCTTTCAGTCACAGCAGTGAAGATGCTGACAAAATAGCAAGCGTTGCAGCATCTCAAAGGAAAGAGCAGAGCGTTGGTGTCGACAGGAAAGCCCATCACAGTGTCCCACAGGAGGATGACAGCTGTGTTGTCAGTCCTTCCTGGTCATTGAGTGCAGGCTCTGTAGCAAATAATGTGCATACGATATTCAGAGTTCAGCACTAAAATTTTTGAAGAAATGATTTGTTCCTCATGGTGAAGAACTATTAGCCTCAAGTTCTGGAAAAACAAATTGTCCCAGGAAGAACAGAAAGGATGCCAGAGTCAATGACACAAGGGGAATCTAGTTTTTGAGGTGACTGTAGTCCCTTTGCAGAGGAAGCTCAGGCTTTCCTCAGGGGTTGGAGGATGGGGACTGCTTTCCAGGACCTGGAATGTGGGAAGCTGGGGACCATCAAACTGGTGGCTGGCGGTTGGGTAGGAGTTCCCTGGGGCAGGCAATGGCAGGCGAATCTCTGACTTGCGTTCAGTTTTCTGTCTTTCCATAGTAACAGAGTAACTACCTGCTATGATGTCAGATCTTCAGCAAAGGTCCTTCCCAGTGGACAGAAAGGCCCTGTGTCAGTTCTGTGGATGACAGACAGGTGTAGTCAGCAGGCACAGGGGGAAGTCAGACCTGGGAGCAACTCGTGGGACTGACTCCCAACTGAGGAAAGCAAAGGAATAAAGGAGAGACAAACAGAAATCATCTGTTTCCCAAATAAATTAGGAAGGTGGCCCTCATCAGGGTTGCGTGCCGGCTGTCCTCAGGAACATGCTGAACTTCTGCCATGCCTTGAGATTCGGCGTGGACCACTGTATTTGCAGAAGAACACTGGGGGTCTCTGGGTCTTCAGGCAGGAGGTCCGGGTTGTATGAACGTAAGTAACCAATGTGGCACCTCCTAGGGGATGGAGACTGTTATTCCTTCCAGTTACGTATTTTTTCGGAGGTGGATAAATGTGTGTTAATAGGTTTTCTCTATTCAGAGTGTCTTCGTTGACTTTTGCCACTATTTTAGTGGGCTTCCGATGGGGTCAGTTGTAATGAACAGAAATTTACCTCTCACAGTTCTGAAGTCCAAGGTCAAGGGAGGGCACCATCTGTTAAGGACACTCTCGTTTCATTGTCCTGTGGCAAAAGGTGGAGGGAGAGCCACAGGGTGGTGGCGGTGGAGGCTGGACCCCCATTTGATCCCAAACCCTCTCCTATGGTAACGACTCCCTTCGCTCTGCCTTCAGGGTCAATCACTTCTCTTTAGGTACCACCTCCCATTAGGGTTGAGCTTGTAGCACAGGATTTTGGGAAACACTGGCTAGTCCTCAAGAACATGGAGACCCTCCCGCCATCCGGCCTTCTTCCAGGGAGGTGCCTACTGCCTCCATCTGCTTCATGTGCCACCTTTATTGCTACACTAATTTCAGATATTGTTATATTTTGTTTTAAAGAGCACTTTTCCTTACTAGCAAAACAAACATTTTCAATGGGAAATTAAAGAAAATTTCAAATAACTTCACTACGAGAAAGCAGATAAAATGTTCCGTGCCAGTGGTATTTCAAAAAAGCATTTTGTTATTGGAGCCCCGCCCCTTCCCTCCCCCTGCCTCCATAAGAGAATTTTTACCTGGAACTTCAACAAGGAAAACAAAACAGGGCCGCAGGCCTGAGCACTCTTCCTTCTTTTTTCCACTTGGGCTGGAGGAGGCCAGTGGCACACACCTATAGAGAGGGGACCTGAGGTCCCTCTGCTGCTCCCTGGCCTCGGGGACAAGCCACGGGGTTCTGGCTCCATGGTGCTTATGAACCTTCTGACTGCAGGTCAGACCGAGCGGACACACTGATGAAGGGAAACAGAGGTCAGCCTCGGAGAGACGGGGTGATCCATCACTGAAGGGAATGGGGGGGTTAAGAGCGTTCTCGGTGAGGCTGTGTCTACACATAATAAGCTGTCAGAGTGGTCTGATTTAGGAGGGGTGTGTGGGAAGGCTCTTGATTTGCCAGGGTTAGACTGGTGAAGTGAAGTGGGGTATTGAAACATGTCTTTCCTTTTGTATTATAACAATAAAAAAGTTTTGGCATCTGAATTATGTCTCTCCCCCTTACAAGTAATTAAATCATTCAGTAGTGAAGGAAAAGAATTAATCTCCAACCTGAACAACATATACTAAAAACCACTCTGCTATTGAATGCATTTCAATACTACTTTACATTATTAGTTTGTATTTTTAAAAGCAAATAGGACTTATTTTTAAAGCAGATTTGGGTTTATAAAAAAAACTGACTAGTGAGTACAGAGCTCCCCACACCCTCCCTTCCCCATCCTGACTCACTTCCCAGTGTTAACATCCCGCACAGTAGAGGACCGCTGTTAGGTGACGGGTCACTGATAGGTTACTGGTAACTAGAGCGCGTATCTAAGTGAGTCTGTGGGTTTTGACAAAAGTATTGCATCACGTATATACCATGTTAGGGAATGTTTCACTGCCCTAAAACCCTATACACTCCCTGTTCATCCTTTACCCATCCCCCAGTCCCATAGAGAAACTGGTTTAATTTTTTTTTTTTTTTCTTAGCGGTCTCCTCCATAGGTCTGCCTTTTCCAGAATGCCCTGCAGTTGGGCTTGCAGTCAGCAATAAGCATTCAAGTTCCTCCATGTGGTTCTGTGGCCTGAGAGCTCATATCTTTTCATCACTGAGTAATATTCCACTGCATGTGATATGTGGCTGCTGATCCGCTCACCTGCCCCAGGGCATCTTGGTCGTTTCCACATTTCACTGGTTATGAATAAAGTTGCTATAAGCATTCAGGTTCAGGCTTTGAGAGGATATAAGTTTTCAGCTCCTTGGGTAAATAATAAGGAGTGCAAAAGCTAGGTTGTATGGTGAGAATATGTTTGATTTTTTTAAAGGAACTGCCAAAATAGACTTCAAAATGACTATTTCTTTCTTTCTTTTTTGTTTTTCGTTTTTGGTAACATTTTTTTGTTTCCTGCTTACAGCCCTGGTCTCCTTTTTTTTTTTTGGTGGTCAGTTGCTTGTAACATTTATCTTCTATCAATAGAATCTTCTATTCTCTCACCATTATTCTGCTTTCTTAAAAAGAGGGGTTTTAAAACTACATATTTTTAATTTTAAAAATAACAAGTGAGGTGAGAAAAACTCAAATAGAATAATTCAAATTTTTTGTAATTTATTTTTAAGTAAATTTAAATTTAATTTAAAATTTATTTTTTAGATGCTGTTTCATAGGAGCTTTCTAGGATGCTGGCCAACACTTCCTATTCATATTTTTTGCTTTGTCTTAGTTTATGTACATAGTTAGGGAAAGACCATGATAGTAGAAATATCCAGCTCTCTGTGTGAAACAAGATTGTCACAACCAAGTCCACTGGGTCACAATATGGCAACTAAAAAACTATGTCTAGACTTCAGGGCTCCAGTTTGGGTTTTGGTACTTTATCAATTAAACTCCCGGGCTTTCCAAAAGGGAAGTTATCAAAGGTAAGTATATATTTTGCTGAATGCTTGATTCCAGATCAGAGCAAAGTTCCATTTCAGTCTGATAAAGTCTTATCAGGCAGAGAGAAACAGAGCAAGCAGGAAATTTGAATGATGAGATTAGCCGACTTCTGAGACCCTTCCTAATGATTAGCCTCCTCTTTGAAAACTGCTGGTGATGGGGATGGCCCCTCCTTGATCAGTGGGAGCGATCTGCTCTGCTGCCAGCAGGCACTGCTTGTACCGAGACCCGCACGTAGGTGCTCAGCCCTCGGGGCCTGCTGGTCTGCTTTGGAACGCGGAGCCTTTACATTGACTTTTGGAACTCTTTTTAAGAATTGAAAAAGCGAGGAGTCTGGTTTTTTTCAAGGCAAGTTTGGGCCTGGTGGTGAATACATACAAAGAACATCCAGCTATTTGTTCAAGTGAGTGAAAATAATAAAAAAGAAATAAGGGTTTTATGTCATCAGGTCGGAATGAGCTAAACCAGTGCAGTCAGAACATATGCCAGAGTGCAGCCATGGCACTGGGACTTCTGAGAAGTCAGATTCTGAAAGACAAAGCGACGCACCTGGGCTACAGGTGAGCCCTCGAAAGCTCATGGCATGATTTCACATTTAGAAAATGGAGCTGGAAATTCCCTCCTATTGTTGCATCTTGTTTTAGGGACTCAGAAGCGACCTGCCGTGCGCGTTTCATTTCGGTGGCAAGCCATGGGCGAGGGCCGGGTGGGTGTTACCTCTTCACCCCTCGACTGCCACGACTGACCCGTCTGTGAGTGCTGGGGACCCAAGAGTGTGCCCCCGGAGGCCTTCGGGTCACCCCCTTGATCTGTGGAGAATCCAAGGTCACTTTCTGAAAAGTGCGTCCGCAGCAGGTGGGGAGCAAGGTCCCGGGGTGCGCAGGCCCTGGGGGCAGCGCGCAGCCCGGCTTTGCGGTGTCTTTCCTTCTATTCCGGGAGGCGGACGCGGAGTCCCATCCAGCGTCAAGTGTGCCTGGCAAATCTCGGGCGAGAAGCTCCCTTTCAGGTGATTTTCAGGCCGCCTGGGGGCGGAGAGCGGAGGCGACCCCCGCCCCTGCTCCGGTGGCCCCGCGCGCCTTGCCGAGCCGGAGGGAGGCCGGTCCCGCCTCTCCCGTGCGCTTTGCAGCCATCGTTCCAGGTGCGGCCTCCGGAGCTGATTCCCACGTGTGTGGAGCCTGCCGTGCTCGCTCCTGCCTGCTACTGTCACCTCAGGAATTTTTAGAATAATACAATCCGAAGGCGACAAGGTGCGGCAGGAAATGTCACAGCGGGGACACCCGAACGTCCTTACAGCTCGAGGAACGCTAATTAAAGGATCCCTCACGCGGCTAATTTTAATTGCCAAGCAACACTCCCCCCCCCCCGCCCCGAGAAAAAGTGAAACGAGCCGCTCTGTGTCACGCGTGTCGCTGGCGCAGAGGCCGGGGTGGCGTGCGGGGTCCAGGGATGCCCCTGCCCGCGCCGGGCCAGCGCGTGCGCCGCGGGCCGCGCGCACCTGCCGCGGCGTCTCGGCGCAGCCGAGGTGCCAGCGGCCGAGCGGAGGTGTCAGCGGCCCAGCCGCGGTGCCAGCGGCCGTCCGGGCCACACCGGCGTCTGCGGCTCGACGGCTCACAGCCCGCGCCGCCCGCGTGCGCCGAAGGTCTAGCGCGTGATCAGAAGTTCTCATCGCGCGGGCTGCTGCCGGCCAGGGGGTGGACACCCGCGAGGCAGCCCAGGTGCGTTGCTTTGCAGGGCAGCAAAGGGAAGAAGACACAGGCGACCCGTTCTGCCCCGGGTTGGGCGCGGCTGCGGTGTTTGAAACCGCTTGACCCGGGCAGCGGGTGCGGGGCGAAGACAGCCGGGCGCTGGGCGCGGCGTGAGCCCTCCCGTTGCCGGTGCTTCCGCGCTGCGTCACTTCATCGGTGCTGACTCAGCTGCGGGCCCTGGGAACCCGGTCTAATGCGTCTCGAAGCCTTTTCCAGGTAGCGCCCGGGTCCCCGGGGAGCGCTGGCATGTGTGACATAAGCTCCGCCCCGCTGGCAACTTCAGAGAGGCTCTGCAGCCCTTAGGTAAACCTGGCCGTGTACATTGGCAGCGAGGCCCGCGGTGCTGGCGGCTGTTTTGACAAACGGTGGTGTGTTTTTCTGTCTGTATCTGGCGGCGCAGGTGAAGCATTGTGCCGCTGGTATCTTGGCTCGCCACTGGCTCTCAGGCTCTGCAGGGAGTGTCGGGCCATCCCTGCAAAATGTTCCAGCAAAGCTGTGAAAACAAACCGAGCAGATTAGTTGGCCAGGCCGGCCAGCTCCCGGGTGTTAACTGCCCTGGCTGCCCTGCGACGCGACCCTCTTTACTCTTTCATTTAGCATCTCCCTTATCAATCAGCGCAGGGCTTTCGCAGGTATGTTTCTTCTTCTTGGAGCCGCACTGTGTTTGGCAGGATCTCTCATCCTTGGGCCCGACACTAATGCTGACTCTCAGATTTTAATCTCCAAATACAGTACATCATTTATTTTTTATTTTTAATAAAGGCAACTTTCATTATTTGAAAAAGCAATGCCTGTTCATTAAAGAGATGGTGGAGAATGCGGATAAACAACGGGAACCTTCAGAAGCACAGGGGTCTCCGCCCGAGTCATCTCACACGGCTGTAAGCCTTGCACATGATCGGTGTTGCCCCGTGTTACTCTGAAATTCTTTCGGCTTAGGCCAGGGCAGATAAAGGCCGTCAATTCCATTTTTAAAAGATAGAGCTCAGTGTGTATAGCTACCCAGGCCATTCCGAGCGTTCGGGAGGGGCTCTTCCAACAGACTTGACTTTTTGTGCCTGGCTCTGGTTGGAAGACAGAGACAACCGGGGATAGAGGGAGCTCGGGGGGTCCCTTTTGAGGTGAAATCAGAGTGAAAAAATAGAGTGATTACACCCTTCTTTATTCAAAAGCTCCAGAGATGATGTTTCTTTTAAAAAGAAAACAGCAAGGAATGGGCCTTGGAAATTACTTTTGTCTTTTTTTGAGCATTTCAGAGCTGGAGTGTATTTTAAGAGTTGTCAATTGTTCTTAAATATCAGACTGTAATATCACCCTTTTGTCCATGCCTGTCCTTCAGTGTATCAGAAAGGACTGAGCTTGCTCTGGCTTTGTTGTGAACTGTAGAAGCTGTCAGATGACTAATGCTCTCAGATTCTCACTGAGACATTTATTCTGCCACTGTTGCTATGAGTCCTGTGTTCTTTTGTGGCATGTAACAATACAGGTAAATATCTAAAGTATGGCCCTGACACAAGGGACTTGGTCATAACCTCTTGATTTTGCTTGAAATAATAAAATGATTAAATATATGACTTAACAAGTTTGCCATGTACACTTGGGTAGGTTGTGTACTGTACTATGAAAAGAGATCCATTCTTTTATTACTATCCAAACAAGTTTAAAAACAACAGTGTCTGTTTGTATTAGTCATATGACCCAATTAACTTGAAATAGTGTAAGTGCTAAAATAAAAACACACTGAAATTCACAAACAAATGTTTGTTCAAATATTTCACAGCTACTTCAGGAAAATACTATTTCTTTAGGAAACTAGAAAAATAAAAACAACCTATTCAAAATCATTTAAAGAATTGAAATTAATGTTATAATCATTCTCTGCAATATTTAAAAGTAGATAATCCATTTCTTTGAAAGAAAAGCTTCATTGGAACCCAAACATTTTTGTCTGGTGAGCAAATTTAAAAAGATAAACTTTACTTGTGTACTTCCAAGATCTTGACTGGTCAGATACTTCCCAAATGTCTGGTTGGGGACCCTAGATTGGTGAATATTTAAAAAAAAAAAAAAAAAGGAAGAGAAAGTATGTTTTTGTCAGAAAGTAAATGTGTGCTTGTTTCTTAACCTGAGACATTTAAAAATTAATAGAGCCAGAGTCAATTAGTGCCAGATTTCTCTCACATTTTTGGCTTTCATTTTACTTGTTGGTGCCCATTTTCGTTAGACAATAATACAGTGGCACTATTAATTTTACCTGGCAGGCTCCATTACGACTGTCCCACTGGCATCTGTCAAAAGTGGGACTGGATTTTTTTTCTGAAATAATTCTTAAAGTCTAGAAACCACATTGCTCTTTGATTCTTTACTAATCATGTATGATTATTGTCATAGATATTTAGATTTTTAGAGAAAACTTGAGATTCAGACTAAAATTTTCACATCTTATGAAACTATAAGGAATTTGAAGTTAAAACATGATTTTTAAATTTTTTTGTTACTCTGTTTTAGTGACCAACTTGAATTTAAGCATTTTAAAACATGAATCTAATATTCCCAATTTTGTTTTATTTCTTTGGAAATTGTGAAAATGATTATAGCTAGCATTTTAACATCACTCATTGAGTCATATTTGGCATACTTGCTAAGATGACGCTCATTTTTAAAACTTGCGAAAATAAAAAATTCATATCAGACTCAAATTTGAATTAAATTTGTTCTGAGACATCAATAATGCTGCAGAATTGACCTGATTTGTCATTTTTATCCATGTCGGTGTTATTTCTTACAATTTTGGCTTCCCTTTAGGTCATCCTTTACTATTTCTAGAATCTAGACCAAAAGTTGTACTAAAAGAAAGATGTGGGCCCTAGCTCCGTCCTCCCATTATCACCTGCTCGGTGCATCTTCCCACCTGCCTCCTCAGGTTTGAATCCCAGGCCCGCCCAGCTCTGAAGCTTGTCTTCTGCCTTCTGCCCTTCAGTCTCTCATGGTGGGCACATCTCCACTACCGTTTGAGGCTTTATTTATTCCTGCTTAAACCTGTGATTTTTAGCGAACTTTTGGATGATTGGGTAAAAAGTAGTCAAAGGATTGAAAAGACATTGAGGTTGAAAAAGGAAAGAAGTCTCTATTAGGGAGGAATTCCAAATGTAGAAGCTTTTGCACAGGACGATACCTCCACACTTCAGCTAACATTGTGATTTCTGTTGAAGCCCCGCTTTAAAAAATGCTGTTTAATGTGAGTAGAGCTGAAAGTAAGTTCAATGGAAAATGGAGATACATATGGATGATGTCACGCTCTGTAAGCAAAAGCAGCGCCGTAACAGGAGAATACACACCTCAGAGTGTCGACAAAGTAACCTCACTGCTCAGTGTTTAGTTCCAGGGAGCTTAATGTCTTTTACCATTTCCAACAATGTCCATACTTTTGCCACATTAGTACCTGAAAGGCGGCTTAAGTCTGTTTGAAGAACTGCAGGATGGTGTAGCCTTGATGGAGTGAGTTGCTTCAGCAGAGTCTTCTGCACCGGGCAACTTGGCTGTAAGGTTCAATTGTCTTCCTTTTTTCTTTTGGGATTGAACCCAAGAGAACTTCACCACTGAGATAGACCCCCGGCCCTTTTTATTTTTATTTCTTATTTTGAGACAGAGTCTCGATTAGTTACTGAGTTTGTCCTCAAACTTGAGATCCTCGTGCCTCAGCTTCCTGAGTCACTGGTAGCTGCCTTTCCACGGAAAGCATGAGACACCAACTTCTAAAATGTAGGTATATAGGCTGAAGATATAGCTCAGAGGCAGAGGACCTGCTTAGCATGTGTGAGGCCTGGGTTCTACCCCCAGAACCCTCAAAAATCAAATCAAATCATGGTATGGCTTTTCTTAAGTCAATAATTATACTTTCAAATGTATGCAGAATTTGGACCTGGACAATATTGATACTAGTCTTTTAATGACTTATTTTTATTATTTCTTAAAACTAGAGTTTAGGTAAAACAAAGAAATAGAGTGTTTGCAATCTCTGGCAGTCTCTTTAATCAAATGCAAGACATGGCGAAGAAGGAGTCAGCTCTGAGATTCTTGGACAACGTACTGTTTTCCTTGGCCTCCTTCTTGGTGGCCATTGCATGCAGACCTGCAGTCAACGCTGGACTTGGTTTTCAAGTGCAGCAACAAAGCTTGCCTGGATAAGTGGCTTTGATTGGAGCGGTTAGCACGCATATTTCTATAGAAGGCTCATAATTACCTATTTTTCTTGGCAAAAGCAATACATATTTGAACACATTACACACCGAAATATCCCTCATTTGTGTGAAACTTAATTTGTTATTTTAAAATATACCCATGGCATATATTCTGATTTTACAAAGAAGCATCCTAAACTGGGGCTAGTTTGAGATCTCTGCTTATCAAACAGGATGATTTCTATGAAGTATGGCCACTGCAGGGCCTTATGTCTTAGCTTTTCACAGAAGGACCCGGAAGCCAGCCAATGGCCATTTTGTGCCTGTGTGTCGCATGAACAAGTGATCGCTCTACCTGCAGGTGAGGACAGGTGACGTGGGCACATTCCTGCTGGTGACCAGCCTTTCTGCACTCCAAGCTGGTTTTTCATGATTGGACTATAACAGCAGCCTTGTGCCGGAAACCATCAGCGTGGTCCCTGGAGCTGCTTCATTCCTCGGCTCTTCTAGATGTCAGTGGAGATTAGGTGAACTGCAGGAATTTTTGTTGGGTTTGGCTTATTTATTTTATTTTTTATGAAAACAGGGTGCTTACACATATCAGAACGAAGGTCTTTTCAGGCTGTCAGTGATGGTGATAGCAGGCATTAACGTGTCTGCCGCAAACATAGACTCTGCGAGACCTCTCAGCCTGGAGGTAACTCGAGGTGTGTTTACAGTCAAGTTTATTTTTGATGTTTGATTTTTTTAAAGTTTACTTAAAAAATTTAATGGTTGTTATTTCTTCCAGGGATAAATATGCCCTCATTGTATAACTTCTGAGTTATTTAGTAAAGTTTTATTGGCTGCACAAGGAATTTCCAAGGAGGCAAAACCATAAACTTCTAAGAAAAGATCTTTCAGAAATTATCTTGCTCCAAAAAGTACAATTCCAGATTTCAGGAAGCAGCAAGCCATAGCAGCTGCAGAGAACATTCAGGCTGCTGTTTTGAAGATCTTTCTATGAAAATGAACTGAAGTAATGCTGAAGTCAGGGCCAGATACTGTGCGGCTTTGTTTGAACAATTGCTTTTCCTGCTAAGGGTGCAGTTAGCTCTTCACTCTGGTGGATTTGCTGTACTTGCTGATATTCCCTTAAAATATTTATATTTTTTCCCACTTAATAAAATGGGTGCAATTTTAAAGAAGCAGGTTAGCATTTAGGACATGAACTGGTGCTGGGATTTGGTGGTGCTTCTTGGAAGGCTCCCTGGTCTCCAAGCCTCATCTCCCGGGAAGGTGGAGGGGGAGCCAGAAAGACCTGTTCGATCCACTACATATATGAGAGCATTCGGTCTTTTACAAAATAAAATAAGCCTTATTTATAGTTTCAAAATCCCTGGCTATTTCCTTGTCTCTGAATGCCAACTCTTTTATAGGATTCCCCACTTACAAATCAGAACCAGCATTCTTATTTGAGAAAACCTAGAAGCACACAGCCAACCCCAGAGCCTCTCTGTTTTCCTTTCCCCGGGTAAAGTTTTTATGGCCTTGGGTGATAACTTTAAAGGCCTATCTTGAGATCAAATTTTTGTCATTCTGATTTGCTTCTCTGAAGAGGAAATGCAATGTATTTCCTTTTTAATGTAAATGAAAAAAGCAAGTGAGAACCCTGTAGGTCCCAGAGAGTCAACTCCCTGGCTAGATCTGAATATGCCTCAGATTCGGAGAAGCTCTTCACTGGTCCTGTAAATTCTTCAATGACAGCTTGATCTTTTGATTCTGAGGCAGAAGGAAGAGACCGATGCTAAACCTGGTTCCACAACAATGGCTGTTCTTCTCCAATTACAGCCAACTTCTGGATTCCTGGAGCTCCCTGGACCAGGCCCCTAGAGTTCTGCAGGCCGAGTGAGGCGGGTCCTGCAGCCTCAGAAGTCTTATCTTCACACAGGTCAGGGGTGTATCTAGCCTACGCAGCAGGATCTGTGGCTGAGTTTTAGTGGCTTGGCTCTATCTTTATTTCTTGTACCTGGATATCAATTGCCTCTAAGTTGGGCAAAAGGCTGCAATCTCCTTTGATAAGAGGATTTTGTACATCAAACTTCAGAATGCAGAAGCTAGATGGATATCTGTTAGAGGAGTTGCCTTAAGGGAATAGATAATGGGACAGATCTACATTTAAAGCAAAAGGCCATGTTTAAAGTCGATAGGATAAGTGGAACTTAAGCAGGAAACCTGAGCATCTAAATCAGTCGAGGATATTGGCATCTCTGTTGGGGGATGGTGAACTGCGCTGCCTGTTGGTGCAGAACGCAGCCTGGATTCTGTGTCTTCTCTGAGAGATCAAAGTCAACTTGAACATCAACTTGTGGAAGCAGATTTATGATCAGGATCGCTGCTTTTTCTTGTTCCTTATCACCTTCCAGCCTTCAAAGCTGAGTGAGGGTAAGAAATGCATCTTAAGGAGGCGAAGTCATGGCTCATCTGGCACCCATTGTGTGCTTCAATGTGAAACTACGGCATGCCAGTGGGCCCAGGAGCCCCGAGAGCTGTGTGATCCTGGACAAGGTGCTTACTGTCTCTGTGCCACATTTTTGTCTCTGTAAAGTAGATGATTTTGGCGCCTACCTCACAGGGCTGTTGGAGGTCCATGCCTGTTAGTTCGTACAAAGCCCTTGGAGTGACACCTAGGACACAGTAAGCGCTCTGGTAATTAAATCATCTTTAATTTCTTACCTCCTTTGTGCAGCAGCGAGAGGCATTCTTAGCACCTGCCTGAGCCCTGGTTCCTCTGAAAGCAATGCCTGTGGCATACGTGATCTCAGAGAGCAGGAGAAGGACCAGGCGGCAGACAGCGGGAGGCAGTGCACCAAGGCGGGGACGCCTGCAGGAGCCCACTAGCCTGCACATGCTTGAGAAGGTCTGCGGGAACCGCACTGGGGTGCGCAGTGGGCGGAGTTCATCCATCCACCTCTGTCCTGTCCGTCAGGGTTGGTGTGGCTGGTGTGGCAGAGGTACGGTCCTGCTTCTCAGTCCCCTTTGACCTGGGTTAGTGTGTTCCTTGGGTACCACCCACGGAGGTGATAGGATGTCCTGAACTGCTGTCCCCTTGGGCCTGCTCAGTGCTGGCGAGAGCCAGGGGGAGCTGTGCTCTGGAGCAGTGCCTGGAGCCAGGGGTGCTGGAGATACTGGTGTCAAGGCAAGTAGTGTCCCTGCATCTCCTCCGGGCAGACCAGGAACCACACCTAGGAGAGTAACCCAGCTGGGGTGGCTCAGGAGGAGCGCCTGCCCAGCACACACAGGCCCAGGTTCCTTCCCTCCCTCAACACACACACACACACACTCACTCACTCACACACACAAACTCACACTCACACACTCACAAACTCACACTCACGCACACACTCACATGCACGCTCACACATATGCACACACTCACACTCACAAACTCACACTCACACACACAAACTCACACACACACACCCACACTCACACACACGCTCACGCACACTCATGCACACACGCACACGCTCACACACTCACACTCACACATACATGCACATACACACTCACATGCGCACACACGCACACACTCAAACACACATTCATGCACACTCACACACACATGCACATACACACACACTCACGCACACACATGCACTCACATGCACTCAATTCACACACACCCTCACACTCACACACACACATGCACACACACACTCACACTCACACACATGCACTCAATTCACACACACCCTCACACACACACACACATACACACGCTCACACATATACACATGAACACGCACATGCATGCACACACACACACACTCACACACTCACATAGGACTAACCCAAGATACCTCATTGGTAGCTGCCTCCTCAGGTTTGAATCCCAGGCCCGCCCAGCTCTGAAGCTTGTCTTCTGCCTTCTGCCCTTCAGTCTCTCATGGTGGGCACATCTCCACTACCGTTTGAGGCTTTATTTATTCCTGCTTAAATCTGTGATTTTTAGCGAACTTTTGGATGATTGGGTAAAAAGTAGTCAAAGGATTGAAAAGACATTGAGGTTGAAAAAGGAAAGAAGTTTCTATTAGGGAGGAATTCCAAATGTAGAAGCTCTTGCACAGGACGATACCTCCACACTTCAGCTAACATTGTGATTTCTGTTGAAGCCCCGCTTTAAAAAATGCTGCTTAATGTGAGTAGAGATGAAAGTAAGCTCAATGGAAAATGGAGATATTGCCAGTGGTTGATTTTTAGTCTGGAATTGTAATTACTGGAAGTTTTCTTATTTCCCCTCTTTTCTCTTTGCCCTTCAGCAGGTGTGTGTGTTTTCTGCTTTCTGGGGGGCATGACTGTTTCCCAAGGAAACGATACGATTATGACGCTCTTTTTAAACACAGGAACAGAAACCAATGGCTCTATTCTTGATAAAATACTGATAAAATCGATCATTCTATGGAGATTGTGTTTGCAGTAGAGTTATGATCACAGATGCAATCTGAGCAGTATTTAAGACAGGTATGACTAGCTCTGGATTGAATATGTCATTTTCCTCCAGAAACTTGCATATGAGAAAGTCCCAGAATTCTAGGTGACAGCGTCTCTGACTGAAAGAGTATGTACAGACGTGATTCTGTGGTCAGGACCAAGTCCTCCTTTGCCCCCAAGTATCTATGGTGCCCTTTGTGCTGGAGACGGAGAGACATGCTTGACCCACAGAAGCTCAGTGTGCCATTCGGCAGTAACAGTGGGGTGGCTGTGAGGCTCACCCTGGCTGGGTGTCACCCGGCACCTCCCTGGTCTTTCCACTGCCCACATCCCGACCTGCCTTAAACCTCTTCTTGCCACCTGCAGCCTCTGCTCCCACCCCAACATACTCTCCCATCCCTGCCTGTACCGCAAACCCATCTGCACCTCTGCCAGGAAGATGTTTGCCTTTGCCGTTTGTTCATACTGCGTTGTTGCCCAGAATCTTCAGCAGCCCCACTTTGGGTTCAAGATGGGAGATACGGCTCTTTTGCAGGACACCTGGCTCCTTGTTCTGTCTCTGGCTTTCTCTCCCTGAACCTCAGGCAGCTCCTTCTGCAGTTCATAAGCTTCTGCACCTTTGCATGTCCTCCTGGAAGTGTGTTTTGGTAGTGTGTGCATTTGCTGATCTTGATGTGGATTTAAATAATTGCTCTTTATCATGGGTTTTGGACAGTTTGATCTAGATGTGCTTCTGTGTGGTTTATTCTCTGTTCTTGTTTACAGTTTGTCGACTCCTTGGATGTGTAGGTTTACAACTTCCTCAAAAACTTCTTTGCTGTGTCTGATACTCTCACGGCCAGTCCCACTGTGGATTGACAGCAAGGCTCATCTCCTCGTGTCTTTTACATCTCCACCTTCCTCAGTGTTATGCTTAAGGTAGTTTTATTGAAGGTAGCATTGGACCTTCCATTTTTATCTAAGTCAACAATCATTTAATTAGTGTGTTTAGACCATTTATATTTAGTGTGATTATCATTATGGTTAGATTTAAGTCTCTATTATGATTTTATTTTCTTTTTGTCTTGTTTGCTCTTTGTTTTCTTTTCTCTCTTTTCTTGACCTTTTTTCAATCGAATTTATGTTTTTTGGCAATTCCACTTTATCTCTTTTTGGCTCTTTGTCTTATTTGTTTGTGTGTCTTTAATTCAGTGCACTCTTCACGAATAGTCTAAGAACCTTATAACTGTATGCTTCCATGTCTACTGTTCTGAACTTTGTGCTTCTGTTTTAGCACATTTTACTTCTTTACTTATTATAAACTACTCAATACAGTGTTATTTATTTATTTATTTGCTTCAGTCTATTATCTTTTAAGATCTTAATCTTTTTTTTTTTCTTCCATGATTTGAAAGCCTTTTGCTGCACCGTTTTCTGATTGGCAACATTTTCAATGAAAGATCCACAGTCAATCTCTTCTTTGGTTCTCTGAACTTAATGTGTCTCTTCTCAGGATTCTTGGAGAAAAGTCACTTTTGTCCCTGATTTTTGAACAATTTGATTTGTATGTATCTTTGGATGGTTTTTAATTTTTACGCTTCCTTTGCTGGGAGCTGGCTTGGATGTGTGGGTATGTAGTTGTCACCAAACTTAAAGGCTGTGGTTCATTGTTTCTTCATTACTTTTTCATTCTCCTTCTCTTTTTGCGGGGCTCTGGCTGCACTTTATTAGGACTCCTGAAGTTGTCCCATAATCCTGCAAACTCTTGCTCCTGGGACATTTCCAAGGGCTTATAGTTCTGCCTCCTTAACCCACAGACTGCCAGCCCCGCCTGAGTTGGCTCTTCTTCCCGAGGCTTAGCCTGGAAACTCCCTCCAGAGATGAGTCTCATTGGCTCACTTGCATCCTCTGTCATCGTTATCCCTAGCTGTCTAACGCCCAGTGTCCTGTAAGCCATTGCAGGTTGTTTGGGTGAGAGGATAGAGGTAGTCTCTGTCACCTCTGGTTTGGATTTTGCTTCTTCCTGTTCCTGTCAGTGTTAGGCCATGGGTGAACTTTTGCTAAAATTTTGATAGGTATAGAGAAAAGCTCAAACCAGAGAAGAACTGGACTACAGCTTTGAAACCAGAAAATAACCTGGCTCATTCCTTGTTCAGACGATTTAGCCTGTGGAAGACGGCCACGGGAAAGTGGCTGCAGAATGAGGAAGAGATGAGGTCGCCTGTCAGCTTCCACTCCTGATGACAGGTTTTCAAAACCTCCAGTATTTATTGAGGATACATCAAAAATATTTGCTCATGAAGTGATAGGGTTGAACTTGAGCTGATGAATATTAAACCAATGCTGAGAGGCTGACGGAGCTTATGAGAGTGTGACTTCGGATTCGCCTGCCTAGAGGCGGACCTGTGGCCCACCTTATAACCGTCCTGTGATCTAAGCAGAGTCATTTAACTTTTTGGCATCTCTATTCCTTCATCCTCAAAGCCGGGCTGCTGCGGGTATTGTATGAGTTCATGTTCATAAGATATTCAGACAAGGGCCCTGCTTGTGGCTCGTGTTCTAAAATGCTCTCTGACATCAGCAAACAAAAGCAAGGAACACACAAGTGAAAACAGAATGTGCTCAGGAAAACGCTTCCTACACCTACACCGGAGACCAAGGCAGTGACAAGCAAGTGACAAGCAGTGTCAGGCGGGAGGTAAGAAGGCTGCACCCGGCACGGGGAGGGGGAAGCAGGAGAGAGCTTTATTGGAAAGACTTTGCTGAGGGTAAGTGCACAGATACCAGAGATGTTTGGAACAGGATGAGAGGGAGAGGGGCGGGTGGAGGAAGAATCCGGAAGAATGTCTGCAGGGCGGTGGTGCCAGGAGCAGACACTGGGGAGGCATCCCTCAGGCTCGAGCTGTGGATGGAAAGAGCTGCTGGAGGAATGCTCATGGCAGGAGGGGGAGCGCAGGCGGGAGTCCTGGCTCTGAGACGCCTGCACAGAGACGGCGAGACAGGTGGCAGAGAGGAGGCCGAGAATGCCTTGTCATTCTGCTGCGAGGCAGAGAGTTCCGGGACATAAAGAAGCACACGTTGAAGGATTTCAGGACAGCTCAGTGTCACCTAGTTCCTGGGGAGGAAGGATAGTCAGTGGGCCCAGGAGTGAGAAGAGGCCTCTGTGTGTGGCTTCTGAATGGTCACTGGTGGCTCAGCCAAGTGTTAGGCATCAAAGCCAATGGTGCTGGGCAGGAGGGAGGAAGTCCCGAGGCTTTCAGGGCCCACTTTCTAGGAGGACTCTGTGGTTGGAGCCCAGGGGGTGGGCTGAAGGCAAGCACACCCCTCCACCCACCTCCTCTCTATCAGGGACGCCCCAGGGCAGATGCCTATCAGAAGAATTTCAGGCATCAGGGAGGGGCGAGGGAGGTCCCGGTCAGCAGGTACTTTCTCTGCATTCTTTTTTTGACCTGTCTCAGTATGGGGCCCTCTCTGTTTACTTTCAGCAGGACATTCTTGCTTATTTGCATGTGCCTCAGCTTTGCCCTGGGAGCTTGTTAAAATGAAGGCCCTACTGGAGAGTGTTTCTTTCAGAAGCTCCAGGGTCCAGGAGACGGCCCCTGGACATGCTTGGTTTTGAACAGGTTACATGTTCACAAGGCTCAGGTGGTGCAAGAGGGGACCTGGCCCTCAGTCACTCAGGCCCCTGTCCCCAACGCCTTTGCTTTCATCAGTTTCCTTCGTAACCTCAGGGAATTTCAAACCTGTTGGTCTTTTGTTGTTATTTTCAGGAACGGGAAACTTGGACTTGAATATCCTCATAGGGTGGGAGCTGCAGTTGGAAGAGAACCTGCACAGCACATAGGAGAGCAGGAAAGGCCGGGAGGGTCCCGCGCAGAGGTGGGAGCTACAGGCAGTGGGGACATCGCCTCACATCTCTGCTCTCCCGGCTCATCAAGGTTTCACACTGCAAATAGCAGGGCATAGACCTGGAGGGAGTGACTCACCTTCTAATGACATCGCCTGTCTACACCGGCGTCAACTGCAGAAGTCTTGACTGTGTGGGGAGACCCTGCTCAATGACCTGCCTGTTTCTTCTTTACTATTGAGTTTTTGTTTTTTAATTCCAAACTGATTGGACTAAAAGAGAGATTAAAATCTCATCCCTGGGGCTCTGAAAATGTGCACTCCTTATGTTTCTCATGAGTCCTTGCACATCAGGCCATAGGCTCCTAGACATGTAGAGGACTAGAAGGTACGACCTCAGGCACCAGGAACAGCGTAACAAATGAGGACAAGTGTGTGACAATGAAAGAATGAACATTTTTTTATCTTAACTCCCTAAGGTCTCCTGCCCATTGTCTTAACTCTCTGATGTCACCCTCCTGGTTATCTTAACTCCCTGAGGTCACCCTCCCAGTGATGGGAGCAAAAGCCCCTAAAAGCTGTTCCAGGAAATAGCCCCAAACAGAGGGTAAAAGAGTAAATTGGGCTAGATGACTAAATAGTGCTCAAACAGTAGGATTACCAGAAACTATTGACCAGAATCTACGCCCTGTTGTAAAACATTGTGAAACATGTTGTATGTTATCAGCAAACCCAGACCCCCTTTGAAATTTCCCGGCAGCTTTGTCCCCCTTTTCCCTTTCATGTGCGACCCCTCCCGATGTATGGTTTCTGCCTTTATAAACCTACAAGATTTTCTGCTAGGGACTCGACTCCTGGAGTTGGGTCCCAGCGCGCTGGAATAAACACCTCTTGCGGTTTGCATCAAGTGACGCCTCCTGCGGTTGATTGGGGTTGCCGTCCATCCATGGGACAGAGTTGGGGTTTCCTTTTTGGGGGCCTTACATTTGGGGGCTCGTCCGGGATAAGATGGCCCCCCCTCATCCGCGGAGTCGACCTTGGAGGTAAGAAGGGGTACCCCGAAGTTGTCTGTCGTTGTCTTGTGTTTTGTTTTGTTAGTTGATCTGGTTCTGCGAGCGCGCTTTCGGTTTCGGTGGCAGCCGTTCGGTGACCCGTGAGGGTGGCCGAACAGTGGCCGGCAGACGTGCCTGGGGGGCCACAGGTTGCAGCCCTGGGGGACGCCCTAAGGGTGGAAGGAGAGCCAGGGACGCCTGGTAGTCTCCGTCGGTAAGGGCGCTGATGGGGTTCAATTGGTGGATCAGAGATTGGCGCCCGTCTGTATCTGGTTCTGGTTCTGTTGTGTGTTTGTAGCAGAGGTGGAGGAAGGGTTGGAACAACTGGGGGGTTCTCGGCCCGGGCTACTCTCGGGTGGACCCCAAAGGTTCCTTCTCTGGACTCCCGCTCCCAACAGCCCTGAAGGATAACTTAGCAAAGTAGCTTCAGTCTCAAAAGTAATGAAAAATAAGGTCTCATAATTTTAACATCCAACCTGTCTGGATGAGATGGCTAAAATGCCTTAGACACAGAGTTTCTGTTAAAACCTGTTAGATCCTTCCAGATCTCAGTCAAGGCTTACATTGCAATATAAATAAAAGAAGCCTAAAGGCTCAGTAGGAGACCGGTCTCAAACCCAGGGAAAGAAAAGGTAAAAAGAGTCTTTAAAACTCCAGCAAAGTAAATGCTATATTTTTAATTATATGTTTTTTGAGCTCATGATTTTTTGATCAGTTCTATTTTTTATTCAACTACAGTTTTTGAACATCTGTTACATTGCAATGGAGATTCACCTATAAAGTTACAAGGGCTTGATTTTGTGTTATTTGTATGTTGTGCTGTCTGATGTCATGTTTTGTCTGTATCAAAGCTGAGCGCTCCTAAAATTAAAATTTAAAAATGGATTCAGATACTTTTAATTCACGTGATTTAAAAAGGTTCAAATTGGGTAAACTAATAAGAGTAAAATGTCTTTGAAAATAACTTGAAAGTCTCTAGGTGGTCAAGCTAATAAAATATTGATGTTAATAAAATGTCTAATATCAATTGTTTCTAGGACTTTTCAACAGGGAAGAGACAGCAAATACTGTTCAGGACACTTATCTGATATCTTGGTTTTTTACAGAATAAGTGAATTAGAGTTAACATGTATGGGATTACTCTAATGTGTTTGTAGAGACATCTGATTAATTTACAAAGTTAAAATGCTAATTGTTAAATAACATCGAGTACTTTTAACTCCTTAAATTCCATGGGGTATCATACTTAAACATTATTTGTGTTTTCATAGGTTGGTAAATAAAAGGGTTTAAACTTGCTTTGTGTCATCACTAAACTAAAAACAAGGTTACTAAGAGTTATGTCCTAACAAGTGCAATTCTATATACAAAGGGTCCCAAAAGTTTCAACTGTGTTTCAATTAGAGTACTATAAACAACAGAATATTTAATCTTATTAAAATAGAGTAATTTATCTAAATTCAGAAATTTCATAAGAGTTGTTTCAGAATGTGAACAAAAAGGGGACAACAAGTAGGAAAGAGAAAATAAAAGGTTCTGGGTATGGAAATATATTTAGTAAAAGGAAAAAGGAAATGTTTCTGGGTAAGAAAGTGCTTGTGTGATGAAATACATGAGGGTCTAAGTAAGTGCTAAGAAAGTCTTGTAAGTAAAGGGCAAGTTTCAACAAGTTTGTGTGTAACTAAGTTGGTTATATATATGTGAGACAGCTAAAACTATTGAAGGTTTTTCCTAAGGTGAAATACTAATGTTCTGATATAAACCAAAGTTTAATCTATATGGTAGAATGACATGGTAAAATGACAAGGATTTGAAACACTAATTTACTCTTTGTGTCTATTAAGTTTTATTCTTTAGAACAATTAGTCTTAAAAATTGGGGTGTATACAATTATGGTTAAACAACTATTATAGAGTATTGTACTTTGTTACAGAGTCTACATTTCTCTTTAAAAACTCAATTTGGTAAGATAAAAGTGTCAAGTTATTTGTGAAATGGTCACTAGTTGTATATTAAATGTGTTCATATTTTTCAGGACCACAAGTTTTTAAAGCAAGGAATTTATTAAGCTCTGCTATCCTCCAGATTAAACTTGTCTGTAATGGTAATCTTAAACTTATAAAGAGTAAATTTTATTGGGGATTTATTTCTATCATTTAATGTTCTATTATAGGACCTGCTATCAATAGGGTATGTGTAAAATTTGTTACTTTTTACACTGAGATAAAGAATTTCAAATGTAAATGTATTTCTAAACATTAGAGTTTGATTTGTTTAAAGGGTAATATTGTGAAATATGAAAGAAACATGAAAACATTTTGCCATTTAATCACAAAAGGAAAGTTAAAAGCTCTCTCAGTGCAGGCCATTTAGCTCATCTCGTAGAGTTCCTGACTCTCAAGCGGAAGGCCTGGGTTCAAGTCCCAGCACTCTCGGATTGTGGAAATAACAAAAGCTCTTTCAGCCTTTCTTTGATTCATGTTTTAGATACTATGTTAAATTGTGTTAATTATAAAGTTTATATAGACTCAGGAAACAGTATATGTAAACTACTTAATGATATTTAAGGAAGAAGCAAAGATCAACATCAGAATTAGAACACTTAAGATCTGTAAAGAGCCCTGCCTTACCTGAGATAAGGCTCTGCCTCCCACCTTACTGCATGTTAGAGTGACTCCAAAATAAGCCAGACTTCAGTTTATTTAAAGTTATAGTCAAAAGATTGGTTCTTGTTGTAAAAGTACTGTGATCTCAAATAGGGGATAGAATGTACTTCTCAATCAAAATTCAAGATAGCTATTATACAAGCTGAATATATTTTTACTCTTGCTAATTTCATTTTGTAAAACTGTTACCTGTTAATATTTTGCAGAAGTAGCTGCTCCAAGAATAAACAACCTAGGTAACTTGTGATAATAAGCCATCACCTATAGAATAGATAGTGGTAACTTCCAGTACTAATGCAGACTCCAGTTAGATAAAAGGGTAAATAACTGTAAAGTTATGGACATCAAAGTTAAAGCCCATTACTCTTAATTTATGACTGGTGAGACTGGCTTGCTGGATAATTAAGATCAAACTTAGAAATTGGAGTTAAATACAGAGGTCAAGAAAAGTCCATATTTGGGTCTTGCCCTCAACATTAGCCTGAACCCAGGGAATAAGAGAACTTCTCTAAGGAGCGTTGCAACTCTGGGTCACACAACCTCCTGATCAAGGAGATTGTTGACTAGAGGATGAAAAATCATCCAGTGCATCTGCTGCAGAGGAGGGTCATGGAAAAGGGGAAACATCCCTTGATGTTTCTAAAGGAAGTCACCCCATCAAGAGACCCTGCCTAACCAAAGTCACTGGTGGAGCTAAGGAGCCGCTCTTAAGTTCTGTACGAGTGACCCCTGTGGGACTCAGCTGACTCTTTAACAAGACAGGAACCAGGTCAATTTGACCAGCTTGATCTTAGACACCCAGCAAAACAGTTAAAACCAAAGTATAGCCATTCTTGGGCATTTAAAGGAAATAATAGTTAAATGTAACTTTAGATGTATCCTGATAACTATCAGAGAAACTGCCAGAGTCAGAAGTTTTTAGTCAGTTTAAGGCCTGCAGACCTTCCTAAGCTACACAGGTAGACTTAATCTATGTTTGCCAGTATGATTATCTATTTCTAAGTAACAGAAGTATAGAGATCTCTACTAAACACAGGTTATACCAATAAAGGGATATTTTACAAAATCAGATGACATTAAGTAGCTTAACTATATTTTTTAGGGACATCTATGGCAATGTTAAAGTCCCCAAATGAAGGCCTTGTCCTCTCCAGCCTTTGCTAGGCCTAGTTATGGGAACAATTTCTCAGTTCTTTCACCTCCTGGTGAGAGATTAACTTCTGTCATTTTCATGATACCCAGTGGCATGTTTCAGATGCTGCAACATTTACTTTGTGCTAATCTCATTTCAGTACTCATGTCTTTTTGTTCTTCTATCATAGAAGCAGCCACCCCCAGATGACTTTACAACCTGCTCTTCCCCAACCAGGCTTCTTCCTGGGACCCCTCTATTGACCCGATTTTTAAAAAGAAGGAACTCCAAACTGCTTGCCCCTCGCTGCCCCCATTCAGCTTCGAAGCAGCCAGAATGACCGACGCCCCTTTTCATTTCCTTAACAAGCAGTTATGGGTTCCTAAAGCTAAAGCGGGGAATGAAGACAGAATTGGGAATAGGCAGTTAGTGTAGAAATAGGGGATCGGGTCAAATCGAGGAAATGAAGCCATGAGGTCATCTGCCTCTGCAAGTTGGAGACTGCCCCTGGAAGAATGGAATGTCAAGGATCTCCAGAGGCCATTGATTACCAAATTTACCTGCCTTTATCAAGGACTGTTTATCAAGGACTGCAAACAAGGGGCTGCTAATTGGTGGCCCGCCCCCTCGGCTCTTGCCTGCCTAAAATCGCCTAGTTACCTTCATCAGGGAAAGAGTAAGTGCTGTACAGGTGCTAATGCTCAGGCAACAATATCAGTCCCTCCGCCAAGGAAACAATTTGGGGGAAGAATATGTAGAGACAGAAGTTCCATGATTAGAACTTTCCGAAAAGAAAATGGGGAAATGAAAGAATGAACATTTTTTTATCTTAACTCCCTAAGGTCTCCTGCCCATTGTCTTAACTCTCTGATGTCACCCTCCTGGTTATCTTAACTCCCTGAGGTCACCCTCCCAGTGATGGGAGCAAAAGCCCCTAAAAGCTGTTCCAGGAAATAGCCCCAAACAGAGGGTAAAAGAGTAAATTGGGCTAGATGACTAAATAGTGCTCAAACAGTAGGATTACCAGAAACTATTGACCAGAATCTACGCCCTGTTGTAAAACATTGTGAAACATGTTGTATGTTATCAGCAAACCCAGACCCCCTTTGAAATTTCCCGGCAGCTTTGTCCCCCTTTTCCCTTTCATGTGCGACCCCTCCCGATGTATGGTTTCTGCCTTTATAAACCTACAAGATTTTCTGCTAGGGACTCGACTCCTGGAGTTGGGTCCCAGCGCGCTGGAATAAACACCTCTTGCGGTTTGCATCAAGTGACGCCTCCTGCGGTTGATTGGGGTTGCCGTCCATCCATGGGACAGAGTTGGGGTTTCCTTTTTGGGGGCCTTACAACGGCATTTCCTTGGTTCTGCCAGGTTCTATTTATCTTTCTCACTCTCGGCATCCTAAATAACCCTCTGTCAGCACTGTGGGCGTGCAAGGTTCAAACGTCCTGTGAAGGTCAGTAGCTCTCGCTCACTGATAAAATTTTCCAGTTCTTGACATGTTTTGGGTAAAAGATAGTTATAAATACGTATCCACACGTACACCACATTCTGAGAAGCTTGGCGTAGCTCCGCTTTGGGCTATACAGTTGAGTTTCTTCAATGCATTTCTTATTTTGTAAAACTTCTTTTTTTTTGTTTTAATAGTCATTTTAAGAGAGTACAACTCAAATGATGAGTTTTGATTTTTTATGTTCTTTTTTGGGGGTTGAGTACTGAGGATTGAATTCAGGGGCACTCAACCACTAAGCTGCAAAACTGCAGAATTATTTCTCGAGATGTGCTGGGATGCAGATGTGGCCTAAAGAATATTTAAAATCTCAATGGTGATGTTTCCAAGAAGCATAAGAAAGATCATGGTAAGATTAAATTTGTAGGAAAAAAAATCAGTTTTCAAGAGTTCTCAGCAATTAGTTTGTTGAGAATGTGATTATGGATGTGGGTTTTTCTCACCAATAAGATGAATTCTTGTTTCAAAATCTTAAAATATCCTTTAGGATAAAGTCAATTTTAGATGAAGTGCAGGACATTATTTCAACTTCACTGGGGAGACATATAGCGCCAGAAAGTGAAAGGAACATTTCTTATTGTGTCTTTGTATTCATTTTGATGATATTTCTACTAAAGTACTCATATAAAATAATTCAGGGACAAATAAAAAATGGATATAATTTGTTTTATGGCTTTTTATGTTGATATCTATGGGTAATACTCATAAATAGGAACATTTGAAATAGGCATTGGATAGTACTTTGGAAGAATATTCAGAATATCCTAGCTTTAAGTAAGATGTGAACACAACACTGTTATGCTTTATTTTCTATAAATACCAAATGCATAAGCATTACAGATTATTTTAACAATAAATTAACCTTAGATAATTTTGAGGCAACAAATAGTAGGTAGGTTGAAAAGTAATATTTTCAATTCTATTAAGAAAACATCAAGGCACATTTGAGGCCCCATCTACCTTATGTTGAAACATGAGCAGCAAATATACGTTACAAAAAGGTCTGTACCTCTAACATTTATTTATGTATTTATTATCAAAGTTGAGGAAAAGCTTTAAGAAATAATTGAAGAGTATAATAAATGAATATATTTAGGAAATAGAGGGAAGAACATCAAAGTTTGAAACTATTCTGTCAACTTGCCAATTTTAAAAAGTCATGCAACTTCTCATTTGAATAGTGTGCAAATATCCAAAATGAAATTATGGAGGTAGCTTGCCACAGGTAGCCCAGAGCACAAAACAGCAAAATCCTCACCAAACAGAATTGATGAGGAAAACAGTGAAAACATGCTCAATTTTAATGCCCTGGCAATTCTTAAGGGCGGACATGATTAACCTCTTCTCCAGTTAGGATGGGTGGTTGTTCCCAGCGTGAAAGTCAGCTGTGCTCTGGAAGGCGGCAATTGCCTCTTTACCCAGACACCGTTTTACCCACTCCACGTCCCCAGCAGAAAACCATGGAGATATGTGAATTAGAAAATTAAGTTTGCTAAGTGGAGAGATGATGTGTTGTGCATTTTAACCATTGTCCATGAGGTTTAATTTGATCTGAGAGGTTAGAAAAAGCTGTACTTATTTCCTTGAAAGAATATTTTTGGAGTATATTTTCAGATTCCATCATATCCAAAAGGCCAAATTTTGCTACATGAAAGAGGCTGCATTTGAGGTTTCCCAGGCCAGCCCCTAGCATGATCTTTCCTCCTCATAGCCCGAAGTTCCCAGATGGCAAGATGTGATGGCAGATGGTCTCCTGAAAGAGGGACAGGCCATCCAGGAGATGTGATTGTTCCAGGAGTTGGGGCATGGACTGACCGCAGAAGAGAATACCGAAGTTCAACCCTAGACACGTTACTCTTAGAACAGCACGTTTCAATGTCACTCGGCCCGTCCTGTCTTAGATGTGTCTTAAAATGCAATTCAAGAGCGGGGATTCTCCTGATGCTCCTGCCTGGTTGCGCCTGTGGATCCAGGAGCCCCAAGTAGGATCTCCTGGACAGAAGGCAGAATTTGCAAGGCAGCTGGATGCCTCTGGGGTAATTGGCACTTGGAGGTCCTTGGATTCTGTGGTGGGCCACCATTTCCAAAGCGCTCATTACTCTTCCCACCAGCAGGAGACTGCTTCTTGTGTTCTTCCGTGAATGGAGAACAGACTGGACAGGAGAGGAAACTCACCCATGACCCTGAGGGCTTTTCTTGTCAACGCTTGTTTTAAAACCATGGGCAAAGTTACCAGACTTTATGATCAGAAGTGTGGGGTTTGAATAACAAGGTCACACTTTTCAAGAAACAATTTCATCTTAAAATTTTCCATTACAGTGAGATAGAAAATTTTGCTATAAATATTGTTCTGAAGAGTCATAATTAACCTTTTTAGATTTGTTTTATGGTGAATAGAAGTAAAATGTGAAATATTTAGAAAAATATTTTACATTTATAAATATCTTAAAAACACCATTCTTTAAAAAGGGAATTTGAGACTCACTAGTTTATTCATTTTGATTGTCTCCCGTTTCCCAGTCGAGACTCGTGGCTTCTGCGGTATAAGCAGATTTTCATCATTCAGGCAGCTAAAAAATGTTAGTTATTTTTGCTTTTCATTTATCTGAAGAAAAAAATGAAATAAGGGCATCTGAAATCATTTTTGAAGAAACATGACTTATTATTAGAAGAGGTGGCCTAATTTGGGCATGCATGTACTGTCAATATTTTACTTTTTTCTTCCATGTGCAAGTGCTGAGTGTCTTCTTTGAGTGTTTGAAAAGAAACCTTGCCCCGAGACTCGGGAGACTGTACGGATGCAGGCTGAGGAGGGCCTGTCTGTTAAGAGGGCTCCGCTGGCCGGGTGAGTCGCCATTGCCTTCCGACTCAGGGACAGCCCTCTTCCTCATCTTGGAAATGTGCCTCCCAGTGACTTGTCATGCAAGACAGAAACTACAAAAAGTTCTGAACTACACCGCTAGTTTCTTCCTCCTTTTTTCTCTTATTTTTAATTCTGATGAAAGTAAAACAGAGTCCCTCCCCTGCCAACAAAACAAAACAAAAGCCCCTAAAAGCAATTAAACAAACTGTATGAACAACTCAACTTTTGCACTATTCAAGAAGTCTTCCACTGGTGAATGGCATGGAACGACCAATTTGCATTAGAATGAAGCCCATTTATCTTTTTTTTTTTTTTTTTTTTTTTTGGTAAAACTTTAAAATCACAGTATTTCCTTCACGGGAGTTCAGACAGCGGAGGGCTTGTAAAATTACCACAGTTTGTACAACTGGGTCTTTACTTCGATGTGAATTGGGCTCTCAGAATAGCTTTAGAAAAGGCAGAGGAAGACGTGTCCCCAGTGTGTGCGCCTGTCCCTCCCACAGCAGCCTGATCCGGGAGCTCCAGAGCGAACCATGGGGACAGAGGACAGCTGGGGCTGGACCACTGGGCTTCGTTTGAAGGGTGTGACAACTTTGAGAATGTCATAAAATTAAGTGCAAACCTACAATGCGGGGAATCTTTTTTTCTCAAAGCAGATTGCACATGATTGTGTGCGTCAGTAGTTGACTTTTTAAAAACATTGTGGAAAAATATAAATAGTGTATTTGTCATTTCAGTTGTTTGGAACTGGAAATTCAGTGGCATTAAATGCATCCCCAATGTCTGGTAAACACCATCTCTATCTATATCCCAAACTTTTTCATCATCCCCCACAGAAACTCGAGGCACGAAGCAACGACTCCCGCCGTCCTGCATGTCCCGACGCTGCTAGCTTCCATTCCACTTCCTGTCTATGAATTTGCCTGTTGCAGGCAGCTCCTACCAGTGGAATGATGTCTGTGTAACTGATTAATACCCCGTTGTGTGTGCGTGCTGCGGGTGTTCGTTGTCACATCTTCTGATGGAGGCGTTGGTTGTTCCCACCTTTGGGCTCCTTGAGTGACACGGTCCTGAACATGGATGTACAGGCATCCACTGGAGTTCCTGCTTTCAGTAGTTTTGGGTAAGGACCTTGGAGGGGATGCACTGTGTCTCGTGGGTGTTTGTGTTTGTAAACGACTCACAAACTGGTTTCCAGGGTGACTGCACCTATTTCTACGGTGTGAAAACATGGGATTGGAGCCTGGTCCAGTTCCACAGTGCACCTGGTCACTCGCGAGAGCACCAGCATTGTATTTCCTCAGAAGTCCTCTTGTTCATCATGCCGATGTTAATGGAAATGTTCCGACTGGAGCAGAATCTCCTGATTTCTGGAAAATTCATTTAGATCACTGCCCAGATAAAAATGACTCTGATTGGATCATTCTGTGGAGACCACCAGACACAGAAGTATGGTTTTCTGAGCCTCCGTATTCTCCAGGACAGTCTGCTCTCAGTCCCTGCCATCTCTTGTGATCCACTTTTTCTCTTTGATTCACTGACAGACAGAAGTGGCTCTCAGTGATTCTTCATTATCTGCAAAACTGAACGTGAACCTTGAGTGCAGCATGCATTGTTCTGCCCCAGTCCTCTGGACCTGATCCCCACCTGATTCCTCCCTCCAGCCCTACCTGCATCCAGAGCTGAAGGTGACCTTGGCTCTCATGGGCACTTTGCCACAGTTGGTCTTGCTGTGACTTAGGCCTGAGGAGCACACCTCTCCTCTGCTCTCAGATCTCAGCTCTCACACTGTCTCCTTCCTCAAGTCTTTCTTCGGTGGGGCCTCCATTGGACCCCTGACTCTTCCCTCTCAATGCCTCAGGAAGCTGAGCTCAGGGGGCTCTGTGGAGGGTTACCAGGCCAGTGGCTTTGGTTGCTGAGGCTGGTGCCCCCCCCCCAACTCCCCTCCCACCCCAGGAACTCAGAGGAAGGCAGGGAGAGAGAAGTCAGGGAACTCAGCCCTGGGTTCCTGCTGTGAGGTCACCTGTGCTGCTGTCTTCTCTGATGGAGGCCTGCTGTCTCTCCATAGGGCTCCTTCCTCTCCTGCTCCCTGCCCTGTCTGGTTACTGCTGTCTTCATTTGCCCTTTGACCTTAGGGTGGCAACAGCTCCTGCTGAGCCAGCTCCAGGTGGCCTTGCTGTGGTTTCCCAAGACCCAAAGCTCTATTCATCTATTCACCGAGGTCCACTGCAAGTAATCCCTCCTGAAAGCTCCCTCAGGAAGTGTCCAGAAGCAGGGGGCTTCCTCTGGGACGTTGCCTGACACATCTCCTACCATCACAAGGGGTGGAAATCAGTGTCTCCTTCCGCCAAGTCCCCGTATCGGGTTGCACTTCTTTTATGGAGCTTAACACATAACAGATTTTAGTAATTTATGCATATATTTCAACTCCCATCTTTATTAATTTCCTCCTGGAGGACATTGTGTTTTCTTTATTTTTACATTTTTTTTGTATTCTTCCCATGAAAGAATGGTTTTTGAATTACTACTATAGATGCTGCTCTAAAATGAATAACTTTGGCTTTAGGGAAAGTGTTTTGACAGCCACTGTGAATCCAGTGTGACCACAGTGTAGATTAGAAGGTGTATTCTAAAAGGTCATCCGAGAAAGAAAAACACTGAAATTTATTAAAAGCAAATGAAACTCATATTACTGAAAAAGCTGTAATGAACTTAATTAAATTGAGAATTTGAAAATTAATAGCTGCTTCTGCATGAAATCATCAATTTTAAAGAAGATTGAGATGGTGTTGTTTTAGGCCATAGCAAATTTATAATTAAACCCAGAGAAGAGTATTTCTTTCACGCAATGCATAAGTGCACATAAATTCCAGCAGAGGTTTTAGGAAGCACCACCATGGAGATACTGGGAATCTCCACCATGCTTTACACTGGGAATTCCAGCTTACCTGTGGACACTGTTCCTCTCCACAGTATTATTCCTGGTAACACACACGGCCGTGGTGACACCATCAAACACACAGTTCTTTTTCAGCTCATGTCCTTGCACAGGACAGCTCCATGGTGGCCACTCACTGTCACCGTCTCACCTCCCGTGTTCCCTTCATAATTCATTCCAACCAAGTTTAGTACCTGCCTGCTTCTCTAAGACAGCTCTGGTTGAAATCAGTCAGGAGCACCAAGCCCCATCCAGAGATCAGTGTTCAGTACTCTTGTTTGACTTACTCAGACTGGGTGGACCAGATTTTCCTTCTTACAACGTGGTGTCCATTTGGCTTCCAAGCCACCCCTGGCCACTTTCACATCCTCTTTAGCACCTCCTCTTCCTCTTCCTCTGCAGGAGCCTTCGTGGGGGAGTGCCTACCTTCTGTGCCTGGGAGAGTTCATACTCCCGGAGGCAGCAGGCACCTGCTGTATGCTCGCCGTGGAGACCACCAGCGCCAGAGCTCTTCCTGGTCTGTTCACAGCTCTGTGGGAATATCGGGCTGACCCTGCGCACCGTGACCCTCAGTTCTTACTGCCTCCTCCACTTGTCTCTAGCTCCTTCCTGGGCAAACCCATCACCACCCATCCACACAACTGGCACCCAAAGTCACTGGGAGTAGTGGCTCATGCCTGTAATCCCAGCAGCTCAGGAGGCTGAAGCCAGAGGGTCACAAGTTCAAAGTCAGCTTCTGCAATTTAGCAAGGCCCTATGCAACTTAGCAGGACTCTGTCTCAAAATAAAACATAAAAAGGACTGGGGATGTGGCTCAGTGGTTGAGTGCCCCTGGGTTCAATCCTCAGTGACAAAAAAAAAAAAAAAAAAAAATTATTACCCAAAGTCAACATGCCTCCTTTAGGCCTTCCTTTCTCTATTCTGTCAAGATAACTTTAAAAATATTTCCTCCCAGGACTGGGGATTGAAACAGGACCTCGCTCATGCTCTGCACGTTCTCTACCAAAGAACTACACCCTCAGCGCCTTTTTATTTTGAGACAGGGTCTCACTAAATTGTCCAGGCTAGTCTCAAACTTGCAGTCCTCCTCTCTCAGTCTCCCAAGTAGCTGGGATTACAGGCATACACCACCATGTCTGGCTCACTATCAAAATAATTTTACTTACTGACTTTAAATTTATTTTGTGTATAGGTAAATGGTGGACATCTTATACATTTTCTTTCATGCACTCAGTTCAATCCCTTTGTCAGTAACCACTGCTACCTCTTTATTTGTGCTTCTAGAAACGTGTGTGCGTGTGTGTGTGCGCGCGCGTGCGTGTGTTGTGCGTGCTGGGGTTTGGGGGCTAAACCCAGGTCCTTTGCTATGTTAGGCACACCCCCAGCCCTAGAAATTTTAATGATTACATAAGACAAGGAAAATATGTTCTTACAAAAAAGGGCACTCTCCAGCTGGGCTTTGAAATCCAGGCTGTGCCTGCACAAGGCCAAGGCCAGCCCTCAAGGGCTGCTGCACACCACTGGTTGAACGTGGCAGAGCTGGTGGCAGAGCCCATCCTGGGGACCTGAGGTCCCTGGTCTGCAGACTTGGGCTCCAGGGCTCCTGCAGGGCTTGCTGCCCTGGTTGGAGACTGCGTGGTCTTATGGGTTGTTTTTACTGGACCCTCAGCAGGGGTCAGCCTCACATGGCTGCTCCTCCAGCCTGTCCTGACTTCCTCTGGTCCCTTAACACAGGCCCCTCTGTAATCAAATCCTCACCCACTTAATGCTCTGAGGACCCAGATGAACGAGCTTCTGATTTCCACTGCGACTCTGCCCTGGCTGCTGGCCTACTGCAACAGCGTTCGCTCTGGCTTCTTGCGCCCATCTCTGCCCTTGAACCATCGGTGTCTCTTGGATCATAACCTCCCCCAAATGTAAGACAGATAACGTCCTGTCACTTCCTTCATAGAGCTTTTACATGTAGCTAAACCTCGATCTACATTGTCCCTCCAGGATCTAATCCTCTTCTTCATCTCCTTGCTCCTTCCCTCTCTTTATCTCTGTGGGGTTATTATTCCTACTAGCCATGGAGACGTCTTCCTACAGATCTCCGAATGGCCTGCCCCTTCTGGCCATCAAATCACTGCTGAAAGGTCACCTGCATGGGGAGACTTCTTGCCACCTTTCTCAGCGCCAAGACAGCATATCCACTGAGCACGTCTCATTACTTCTTAACTGACCCAACTCTATGAATTTATATTATATCTCGGCCTGTTTTCTGTTGCTGTGGGAAACTTAAAAAGAGAGGAGTTTATTTAACTTGTGGTTCTGGAGACTGGAAGTTCAAGGTGCAGCACAGGTTCTGTGCTGTGTTATCACATGGAGGAGGAAAAGAGGGCAAATGGGTGCCTCTGCAGAAGCCAGAACATGAGACCGCCTGCCTTGGTGGCAGCCCACTCTCAGGGCTGCGGATCCACTCCCACATCCCCGGAGAGGGAGAAGTCGCCCCCTCGAGGGCTCACCCCATCCTCAGGTGCCGTGAATCCCTTTATGAAGACAGAGCCCTCCCTACCCCCGGCTTAAATGCCTTACAACAGTCACCTTACAACAGTGCTATGCTGGGGGCAAATGTCCACATGAACTTTGGAAGATAAAATCCAGATCCAAACCCTGGTGCAGATATTTGTTTATTTGCTTATGATTTGTGTCCCCTCCATGAAGAAAACTCTGAGTTTTGTATTTTATCTCTCACCATGAGCCTTGCCCGACACTTGGTAGATGCTCAATAATCTTTTGCGTGATGAATACATGTGTTTTAGGGCTAAAGAAAATGGCAGGTTGGCTGTATGAGGTACACCCTAAGCGAGCTCGGTGAGCATATGACTTTTCTTTGTACTGGCCAAGGTCCAGGATGGGAACTGTGAGAACATGAGACAGCATTTTTATATCCTGGATGAAGCAATATTTCCCAGGTCTACAGGGTATTATTAAATTCATACATTTGATTCTGAGTGGCTTGGGAGTTAAATGTGAAATTTCATCCATGTCCTCAAATGTTATCATGGATTCGATCATAAACCCCTTGGTAGTAACAATTTGGAGGCATACTGAAGAGCAGAAGTGTAACTAATTTCTTATTAAACAAACAGAGCACCCTGGCTGGGGATCAAGGAGAGCGGTTATTGCAAAGACTGAGCAGGTGACCAAAGGGGACAAGTGTGTTAATAATAAAACCTTCTTCCAGAACTTTTTAACATGTTTCAGGCAGTGAAGATTAAAGAATTCTGTACTTTTGATGGCTATGTTGGTTCTCTAGGGTGCCATGGGCAAATACATGCTTGCTTATGTTTTCTTTCCTTTTCTTTTTTTTAATGATGGTGATGATTCATGTTTCTTTACAAGCGTCAGTTCACATCTGCTACACGCTGAGTGGGCGCTCACACTCCCACTGGAGAAACCTTCAGGTGAACGATAACTCATCCCTCATCCACACGCCCAAATTCCCTTTCCTTGTTTTTTTTTTTTTTTCTTTTTTCTTTCTCTCTTTTCTCCCTTCCTCCCTCCCTCCCTCCCTCCCTCCCTCCCTCCCTCCCTCCTTCCTTCCTTCCTTCCTTCCTTCCTTCCTTCCTTCCTTCCTTCCTTCCTTTTTTGAGTCAGCAGAGCAGAAGTCAGAAAAATGAGATTAAACAGTAAACCCAACTAATTGCAGAATTTCAGTCATACTCTTTTTCCTGGAATTGCAGAAATTTTTATTCGTTAAAATATTTTTTTTTGACTCATTATTATATTATTGTTCCAAACCTCTGAACATTTCTCTAATATTTAGTAGTTTTCACAAATGTTTTACATTTAAATATGTTCACTAAAATTTATCATCTTTTTTGACTGAAGTTGGTAAGTTTATCCCTAAAAAATGTCACCAATTGCCTGTTGTCCTAGGAATCCTTCTGAATTTGAGAATGGGGAACTTGTCTGGACTTATAATAAATAAAGTTAGTTTGGATTAAGTAGAACACATTTTGCGTTTTTTCTAATAAATTAAGACATCCTAATAATGATATAAAGAAAGTAACAATGAAGTTGACTTTTGGGAAATTGTATATTTAAATTTATTCCTTCTGCAAATTTCTTTGCTTCTCTCTTAAAAAAATGAAACAAAGTTAAATCTAAAAAGTCAGAGGAGCAGAAAAAATAGATCTAGCAGCGTCAATGTCATCTTTGAGGGGCAAGACCTGAGTATTTTAATACTTTTTACTCTTCAAAAAGAGTACTCTGTCTTATGACAGCATTGTGCCATTCTCTTATCATGGTATGGAACCAGGAATTACATGCAGATGCATACTTCATCAAAAATTTCCAATGTAAAAAATGATACAAGATTATTAAAAATGAGCAAGTCAGAATGAATGTGTTGGGAAGAGAACTGAGGAATGAATGCAGAATGCATTACTTTTTGAACTCTTTCTGTGGTCAATTACCTTAAGATGCCTCCAAGTCTAAATGGCTTTGGCTGGGTTGAGTCAATGAAATATTTATGGATCAAAGCGCCCTGGAGACGCTTCCTATGGGAATGTGTATAATAATACAGTATTTATACAGTGCTGTCTTTGATGTGCTCAAAGCGTTTTGCAGACATTATAGACCTCATCTGCACCACCCATGAAGCAGGTTGGGGGTAGGAACGAGTCTTGTTTACAAATGGGTAAGAGGAGTAGAGGGGGCAGGCCTCTATAGAGCGCCACAGTGGGGCAGTGACTGAGCAGGAACCCCCTGTCTGTTCAAAGGTGCGAGAAAAGAGATTAATTTCATAATGTCTGCAGGGATTTTTAACCTCTAAACTTCTGATTTCCCTGGACACCCAATACCTTGTGCTTTGTGACCTTTTGGGCCCCTTCCGGTTATAGAATCCGACTGAATTCAGGATTCGCCTGCGTGATGGAGGGAGGGATCAGCCTTGGGATGGAATCCTGGCCTTGCTGCTCATTAGGGAGGTGACTTTAAACAAATCTGTTAATTCACTTGAGCTTTGATTTCTTCCTTCACGAGATGCATAGTTAACATCTGCCCTGTGGGGTTATATTGATGACCAAGTGAGATGATGTGATGTGGTAACACATGTTTACCCCAAATAACGTCAGTGGCACCTAATTAATAAAGCAGTCAATATATCTGTTGTGTCAAAATCTGAAGGAAGACAGTCACTATATTGACTTGAGAAAATTAATTGTATATTATTCTTACTGTGACTTACAGTGACTTAGTACTATATTTAGCCATATAACTTAAAGTAAAAAGTTATTCTTTGACTTCATTTCCCACATTTTGTACATTCACTTGTGCAATGAGTATGTTTTTATGTGAGAAACTCATAACACTAATGGTAGTTTTGTTTTCCTGTGTATGATGTTATTACCAACAGCATTTAATAAACACATATCGTGCCATTTGACAATGACCACCAGGGATATATGTACACTTTGCTCACAGACAAGGTGAAAAAGAATGATCTCAAAAGAGAAAAACGAAAAGTTGTCCCAAAATTTGTGCATTAAAGTACCTATGTCTTCAGGATAAGCATTCGTCATGGTGATCTTTGAAAAGTCATTGTAAGTCTTATGAGCAAATTCCAAGGGGGCAGGTCCAGGGCAGAGGGTATAGGCAAGGGGGTGCTGAAAAACTGACTCTCAAGAAAACCAAGAAATCCTCATTTCTTTGCCGATTTCCACTGTGTAAGCCCTCCCCAAGGCTCCGTGGCCTTATTTCAGGTTGCCAGGTGAGGCCCCTGGATGTGGCGGATGGAAGAGCAGCCCTCCATCAGCCTGCAATGGGCCATGAGGTCCCCTCCTGCCCTCCCTTGGCAGGCTCCTACATGGACAATAGCAAGAATGGACCACACTGGGGCGGGGGGCACGGGAAACAATAAAACCTGGCAAGAGGCCACAGAAAGCTCAGCATTCTGCAGTTGTTTGATAGAGGAGCAAATAGAGCTGTTCTCCTCAGCACAAATACAGCACGGTCATTTATAAACTTGCTGATGCCCGGAATAAAAAGCAAGGCCAGTGCAGCGCCGAGATGGAGAGCAGCAGCTCCCTCTGGGTCTCTGGCCCTGCCAATCACCAGTGGCCTAGTGACTGCTGGTTCCTGGTCTCTTGGGGCCACGGCCTCCTTCTCTGTCATTTGGGTGCTCTCTGTGTTCGCCTCAAACGACTGCTGAGAATTTGCATGAGCATTTAGAAAGCATCTGACACAGGGTGTCATGGGTTGATTATGTCCTCCCCCCCGCCCCAAATTTATGTGTTGAAGTCCAAAAACGCAGCATCTCAGAATGGAGCATAGTTGGAGTTGGGACTCTACAGATGTGACTAAGTTAATGAGGCTGTCCGTGCACACGAATCCAGTGACTCTCATGTTCTTAAAAGAAGTGGACCAGGGAAGGGCCTGTGTCCAGGGGGTCAGCCATGTAGCTAGAAGTTGACCCTCTGCAAGCCCAGGACAGAAGCCTCAGAGGACTTCAACCCTGCTGGGCCTCTAGCCTCCTGAACTGTGAGAAAAAAATTTGTTCCCGTCATCCAGTGCACTGCGTTTTGTTAAAGGCAGCCCTGGCAAACTAACACACATAGCAAAATCAAGACCTCGATGACATTGTGTTATTACAAGTAAATGGTGTTTCTGTTGTCTTCAAAATTAAAAGGAGAGAAAAAGATTACAAGGGAGGACAATAAAAATTATAAAGTGGTTTGGAATTAAGTACAGCTAAAATGTTAATGTTTTTCACCTTCCGGGGTAATTCAACTACTGTGTATCAGACTGAAAGAAATAAAATGTGCCCTAGTAACAAAGCCGCCTTCTTAGAAGAAAGGGTGGAAGGTGCCATTGGAATGGTTGTGTCCTGCATGCATGTGTGTTAAAGTGTGCAAGCAGATGTGCTTGAGCTTGTGAGGGTTTATGTGTTCAGTCAAACCCCTGCCTTTAAAGTCTCCCCAAAGGTCCCACAGTTAAATATCATCACAAACCTGGTCTTGCTTTGCAAAGCATTTTGACTTTTTCACTTCTTCCTCGTTTCTGGATTAAAGAAACATCAGCAGATTGAAAATGCTTCTGACCTCTGAAGGGATGAGTTCCCAGGTCAAAGGTCATTTCTCCAAGGATGAGATAAACACATTGTAACTCTGGAGGGAGGAGAAAGAAAAGAAAGCCGGTCTCTCCTGCCTCTGGGCACTCCTGTGATGTGGCTGTGGTGCCTCAGGCACGCGCTGTGTCAGGAGTGAGGGACAGTCCCTTCCTCTGCTCACCCTGCCCTGCAGGACGTCGCCGAGGAGGCCCAGAAGTATGCACTGTGAAGGAGGCTGCAGAGGATATGAAACCCACCATCAGCAGCTGGTGAGGCACAGCAGCATCCGCGCAGAGCGCCCTGGTATCATGCACTCTGCACACTCATCATTAGAGTCACTAAAACGTGTCCTGCACTCTGACAAATGGCCTGAACTTAAGAGGAAACAATTGTGATTCAACTCTGTTACCTTTTAGAAATTCTTCAAAACAAAAGCAGAATTGGGATCACGACTGCCAGCTACACAGACTTATGCAAATTCTATGAGAAAACATTTCAGTGTAAATAATGAAGGATAATGAAAGCACATCGCTTCAGAGAAGTAAAGTGTATGTTGTGATTGAGGCCAAGTTTCTCAACAGGTAAGGTGCTGAGGAACCAATGGTGGTTCTTGTTAAAATGCAGATTCAGATTCAGAGACCTGGGTTCTGAGTAGGACTTAGACTTTTCATTTCTAATGAGCTCCCTGGTGGGGCTGCTGCTTTCCAAGGACCACACTTTGAGTGGCCGAAAACCATCTTTATTCATCTTTGTGTGCCCAGCATGTATTCCAGCAACCACCGAGGATTAGCTGGCCTGGTGGCAGATGTCTGCAAGATGGATGGGTGGATGGGCAGATGGACATGGGCACGCATGTGAAGGCAAGATGCAAAAGAGACACAAGTGTGTTGCGGTCTCACTCTGTTCCCTGGGTCTCCTGGGATGCTAGGCATGCAGAAACCTCAGCAGTTACCAACTTATCATGGGTAGAACAAAAACCAATGGTTGGGAGCAAAGGGCAATTTTCTTTTTATTCAAAATAAGGAAGCACATTCTAAGAATAAGAGCTTTCAAATTATGAACCATGAACGGCCTGAGGTCATGAATTTTCTACCATGAGAACTGCCCCCAAATAGTAGGACAACCACTTTAAGGCTTATTATAATGCAGACTGAGCACCAGCAGGGTGGACTAGAGAACAGTTAAGATTTCATCCAGTCCCAACATCCTGCAGGACAGGATGGCGAGGCAGGAGGATAGCAAGGTAAAGGTGACAACCAGTTAACATTTTATAATGCTTCACACAGCAGTTTAAATTCTGGGAAGTTACTTCTCTTACTCCTCGGTTTGTTTCTCTGAAAAAAAAATTACAATAACGATGCGTATTTTATTTGCAGGGCTGCCATTAGAATTGAGTGTAGCTATTTTTTTATGCAAGTAAACCTCGTATGCCACATGGCAAACACTCCTTTGTTCAGCCTAGTGCCGTGCCAATCACAAGGGACTGGTGACCAGTGATCTCCCTTCCCTGACTTTAAGTGTGTTTTGATTTCCACGGTGTGGGTGTTTTCCCCGAGTCCAGATTCAAGCCAGCAGTGGACAGTCTGCCTGCAACGTTTCTGAAAGTTTGACTGCTGGCTCTCGTGAGCCTCTGCTCTGAGTCAGCTACAGTGCAGGACTGTCTGAAGGCCTCTTCTTGTGACCCTTTGTGATTCAGAAGCATCAAAGTGCATCATTTCATCCACTCAGACCCTCATCATGAACCCCCAGGCTCGGCATTTTGGTAACGTCTGTCTTGGGCTGGACAAGCAAGGGGATGCAGGGACCAGGAGGCTTGCTCAGGAAAGGCGGGCAGCTGAGACAAACGTCCTCACTGAGCTCAGTGGCCATGCAGATTTGTTCCTGGGATGAAGGACACTGAAAGATAATGAGAGCCAAAAGGAAAATTGGGATTGAAACCAACCAAATAGTGGGCAGGTGTATTAAAACAGATGGCTTTTTTGAATGTATGCTCCTAAAATTTTCATGTTGAAAACTCCCTTATGTGTTCCTCAGATTAAAGTGCTATATTCATGAGCATAATTACTCAATAGTTCTTTGTTAAATGAATTTTGAATTTTAAAACCTTATTCTTCCAAATTAGCCATTAAATATATGAGCATTTCTATTTGAATTTAATTCCATTACCTGACAAGTGTTAGTTCTTCATAATAATGACAAAAGTGTGATTAGATCATTAAGTTCAAAGCATCAGAACAATTTTCAAATGATACGTACTTCATGCATTTGTATTAAAATGTGGTCGAATCCAAGACCAGAAATCAAATACATTTCCATCTTTGCTAAGTGAATGGCATTCTCTGGCCAGGTTGATGTCAAATCTTTTGAGTAGTTCCACTTTCCCATCTATAAAATGAGGTGGTAATGGTTAATGAGAGTGTTGGATGAGTTAATTGTTTAATACAGCAAAAAAAAAAAAAAAGTATCTTATAATGAAAAACAACACTCACCTGTCCTCAACATTTCAATGCCAGTTTTTCTCAGCCTTTAATTAGTTATCCCAGCTTTACAAAAAATAAGTATGTACAATTATCAAGTCCCTCGGATTGACTTAATCAGAAGTTAAGAGAAATGGTTTTGTCCAATTTCAAGTGATACACCAAAGGATAGCTGTGAATTATACTTAAGCTTTCTTCATTATGAGGCTATTTATGAATCATAACTTTTTGAAGGTAATTGCTAAAATTAAATAGCTGAAAGAAATCACAGTGGTAGTTTTGATGCTTTAGATGTTCATTACGGCCTTTAAAAAAGTACACAGAAGTCGGATTGTTTCTTCTTCCCTGAAACTGGGCTGGCAGAAGAGGTGCCATTTACATATGGAGATAGTCCCGTCAAACCCATTCCCTCCAGGTTGGGCTCCACTTTGTGTTTTTAACCTGGCCCCTAGGATGGTGAGGGAAGTTGAGCTGATTTTTTATTGTAATGTCCATCTAGCTTCTTCTAACTCGAGGTCTCTAAGCAAAACAAAAGGATTCAGTGAGAAGAACTAAATGCCGTGGGATGAACTGCACAGAAAGTCGCATAGTGTTCAAGGTGAAATCACGTGCAAATGCTTGAAGAAAACAATACAGAGTTTATGGCAAAATCGACGCGTGAGTCCTGCGCTGACTGGAATTCTCTCTTGCCCTGGGTGCTGATGCGTGCCCAGCAGGCCTGGCTGGGAGTGTGAGCCTGTGTGCTTCTCTTCTTGTGTCCCGGCTCTGGGTCTCCAGTGTGCCTGTGGGGTCCTGGGGTTCCCCTATGGTGCCTGGCTGTCGAGGACCCATCTTGGCGTTTGGCCAAATCTGTTCCTCTAGACCATGTGGCTTTGTTTTCTTTCTCATGGGATTTCTCAAAAGCAAGGGTAGTGGTCTCAGCCCCCTTGGAGCATTTCTGACATATCCGCCACTGGGAAACGGTGGCTGACATTTCCCTGCTTAAATCTAAGTGGGCCTTTGGGATGCTGTCTGCATGGAGCCCTGTGGCAGCGAGGCCCATGACCCCTGGAGGCCAAGCTAGCCCAGCTGACGTGGCTTTAGCCAGTTTGCTGTCAGCATGTGCTCTGGGAGGAGGCACTCCTGGGCCCTTCTTTGCTGGGAGGAGCTGCCCAGCCCCTGCTTGACCCTCCAGCCACGTGAGCAAAGGGCTTCGAGGAGACCCAAGCCCCAGGCTCTCCTAACTGGAGCAAGAACTGCCTGACCGAACCCTGTCAACCCCCAGATTGGAGAGCAAAACAGAGGACTGTAGTTGCTTTAAGTGACTGCGTTGGAGTATTTTGTTTACTGCGCTGGATGAGAACAGCCTGTTACTTCAAGAAGATGATGGATCCCACGTGTGGTGGTTTCTCATCTGACCTCCATCCGGCAGGATCTTAGAAGCCTGTGTTCCGATGACGGGACTGTTTACAGACCTGCAGTGTCTGACCGTAACCATCCACATGAGCCCAGCGATCGGGTCTGCTGTGCTGTGTTTTCAGAACTGGCTGACCGCCACTCCAAATGAACCTGACAAACTTCTTTGATTACTTCAACTTGATAAAGTAGTTTCTCGGTTTTCAGTGAGCAAGAGGGGTTTGGGAAGGTCATGGATTTACGGACTCTGTCAGGAGGAAATTTCTCCATTTGGATGCTGATGCTTGACCACTGGTGTCAAAGAGACGTAAGTTAGGATTATTGGATCTGTGAGTTGTAGGAGTACCTCTGCTGCACTGTGCAGATTCTCTTCTTTCTGACTTCAGGTTGGTTTCTTCTTTGTGTGAAAGAAAACATAATTTTCTTCTTTGTTTTTAATCATGAAAGTCCAGGAGAAGAGCAGAAACTCTTTGCCATAAATACAGAACACAACCAACTTAATTTCTATCCCTGTTACTTATGTTCCTAGAGCCTGTGGCACTGTAGACAAGTGGAGAAAAGCGAGTCTCTATTTGCCTCAAATGCAAAGCTTTCCCAGAATGGTTTCACACAGTGCACCAAGACTCTGAGGCTGTGGCCACAGGCTGAAGTGCATCATCTACCTCATTGCCAGGCCTCCTGAAGGATCTTGGTGTAAAATGTTAGGTTTCTGAGGGCCTTGTTGTGTGGCTGCTTCCTATCTCTAAGAATTGGTCATTCCTGTTGGTTTACAACTGCTGTGTCAATACAAAACGCTCAGCAAACCTTATCTGGAGAGCTCTGTGAGTGTGATTGATGGTTGTGTAAATGGGATTGTGGTTCCATTGTGTGTTGGTCCCACACTTTCATCTCATATCTTAATTGATTACAGCAAAAGGTACCACTCATCACCCGTCAGGGCAAACTCCTGTGTCTCTCCCCTCCCTGGCCTCAGAGCTGTGGTAGTCTTTCCTGAAGACCTGTGCTGCTTGCAGCCAGGACGTTTTACCTTCAGATGCTGAACTGTGATGTTGGGTATGTAATGAAGGGAATCTGTAAAAAATCATTTTACCAGCTCTTCTCTCATTATTGTCACAGTGAATGCAACGCCTGAGGCCGCCTGACCCAAAACATTTTGCTAAGATGGCGGCTGGGAGAAGGTACCAAAGGGCCACAGCCCCTGAGGTCTGAGATTGAATTGTTTAGGGACACAGTGGCCTTGTGAGTCTTGCTAGTGTCTTGAGAATGGATTTTTAAATCCATTTATTTCCACATTTGCCGTATTAGCAACCGGGCTTGCAGGCCTTGTCTGATACAGTGCCCTGCTGGTTAGACAAGCCTGAGGCTTCTTTGCACATGGAAGGCATGATATAAATTTATTTTTATGATTTATGAGACTTTTCTGTAGTGATGAACTCAAGGTCAAGTATCAAATATTGAGTATAAAGTAATTGGGACCATTTTACAACATAGCAAGCATGACATGCATTTTGAGGGTTTTTCCAGAATAAACCAGACAGGGTACTCCAGATTCTGTTTCTTCCTTCTATCAGCAACAACTTCTGCCTTGGTTAGCCTAGAACCTGTAGACCTATTGTGAAGAAGCTTCATGTCAGGAAATGGAAAGCAGCATCAATTTTGTAACCACCAGGACCACGGTCCGAAATAGGATTAAACTCAGAACACACTGTGAGGCTTTAGTTCCTACAAAGGACGGTGATGGGCGAGTGAAGGAAGAGAGCCCTCAAGGGGTGGAGACACCTGAGACCCTCTGCCGAGGGAAGGGCTCCCTGGCTCAGCGCCCAGGAGGCTAGGCAAGGAAACAGGCCCTGTTGAGAGGCTTAGGAGGAGGCCTACAGGAGATAGCTGTCCCTGCAGAGAGGGACCCGCATGCAGGAGGCTGACCATCTAGATCTGACCAAGCTCTGATTTTGGAAGGAGGAGAATTGAGAAACCTGCAGCCTTGACTTCTGGGAATGACTAACTGTGAGGACCAGTTTACTGTTAGGTGTCCAGAGGACCTGGACGAGACCCAGGAAGGCCCGCCCCTTTTTACCTGTGACGAAATCAGATGCCCACCCTCCTAGTTCCCATTCTCGGACGCATAAATCATTAGCTGAACTACTTGTCCCCACTGATCAATGGGAACAAAATGCTTGTTAATCAGACTTTGGTTACGCTGGCCCCTCCCCTGGCCTTGCCCTGTGACCGCACGCAGCCTGAGCCAGGAGCTGGTGTTTCTTGGTTGGATGCATTCTTACATGCAGCACGGTTAGCTACAGAATACAGACGTCAAACATTTTAATTGATTTCACAGTTTTTCCTTCCAAAAAATTAGCCCATTTTTATACTCCCACCAGCAGCAAGGGAGGATGCTTGCTTTCTCATATTCTTGCCAACGCCGGGGATTATTAATCTTTTAACTGCTGCCAATTTGGTAGTTGAAAAATGATATCTTATTGTTATTTGAATTTAATTATTTGTGAGTTTGATCATTTTCTCAAATGATGAATGGCCACTTCCGTTGTGTCCCCTGTGAAGTGACTCCCTATACCCCTTACCCACTTAAAACCGGGTCAAACACCTCTCTCTATTGACTTAGGAGAAGGTCCCCAAATACCAAGGAAAGGTGCCTGTTTTCATGTGTTGTAAACATTTTTTAAACTTTTCCCTTCACTATTTCGTTTGCTTCTATTTGCCTCACAATGGATCTTCCATCTTGCAAATCGTATGTACAATATACCTATATAATAATGCGCTATATTTTACTTTGTGTTCTTTGTTTTGGGCTTAGAAAAGTTTTATTTGGCTTGACTTACACAAATATTCAGGCTTCTCCCCTTCCATTATCTTAATATTTGACCCTTAAATTTAGTTCCATCTGGGTTTCATTTTCTCCAGTGGCCAGTTCACTCCACGGCATGGGAAGTAACAGGCACCTTTCTTGGCAAGTGTCTGAGGCCCTTTCCGTGGTCACATGCTAGGTCTTTACCTGCAGGTGTAGCTTCCTCTAAGCTCAGTTCTAATTTCTCCCCCCACTATTTCTCTGCATTGTCATCATCGCCATCATAACAATTTAGTTATTATTTCAAATTTTGCTATTCTCTTTGTTTCTTGTAATTTTTCCTCCATTATTTGAAAATATACCCTTTCAAATAAACTTTGAATTTTAAACAACTTTATTAAATTCTGAATCATTTTAGACATTTTATTACAACTACCCTTAACCCAAATATAAATTAGTGGAGAATTTATATCTTTACAATTAAGTCCTCACATTGGTAAACAAGTAATAACCCCGTAAGCCATTATTTTAATCATATCGCATGCTTCACACAGTTCCTTTAATTTCCTGATTACTTCCACGGGTTATTGTAGAGAACATTCAGACCTAGTTACTTCTGCCAGTTTGCACTTTTCTTTTTGTGGAAGGCAGTTTCCAGATGAGTTGAAATGCTGAGTCCTTCGCGCGGGGACCCTCCACAGCTGGATGCAGATTCTCAGTTGCACAGGAGCAGTCGCTAAGGACCTGCACACCAAGTCCAGCAGAGCTGGGGGCAGGGATCCCGCCAATCCGATGTCCACACCCAGCCAAATGAGAACCCCTGCTCTCTGTGCCACCTGGGGCAGGGAGGCCTGGGCTGCTAGTCCTCCAGTCAGCTGCTGATCCAAGAGGTAAGCCACCATTCCTGATACAGCATGGGAAGTGGAGAGAAGTCAGGAAGCGGAGCAAGGTGGGGATTTCCCCAGCTACTCAAAAAGTAGCCGCCCTTAAAGTGTGTTGTGAATCCTGAGAACACCAGACACATGTATATTAAAATGTGAGAGTGGATATTCCATTCCAAATTCAATTAGATGTTGGATTACCCACTGTCTTTAAATATTTCCACAACTTCACTTCACTTCCAGTTTCTTCATTCCCAATTCCCTACCTATAATTCTGTTTCATACACAAACAGATTAAAATATGTGCTCTTTCTTAGAAAAAAAAAAAATGTTGGCTTAAAAAAGGGTGAGGGGATAATTTTTCTTTTCAAGCTGCTCCTAAATTTTTGTTGGATCACTCTTGTGCATTGGTGCCAACCTTTTACCAGTATATCCACATTGCAAAATCCAGTACCATTAAAAAAGGAAATTAATGTGAAAATCCCTTATAAATTAGATATATTTTGCTCTGCCTTCTCTTAGTGTGTGAGGACACAGCAGTCATCTGCGACATGAGATTGTGATTTCCAAGCCAAATGTCTTGTGAGAGAGGGAAAGAAGCCCCCACCAAAAGAGATAGATCACTCGAAGGGGTTTCCATACTTTCTTGAACTACAGTCCTTATTTCATGCCAAAAGTTTCCTTCGCCAAAATAAACTCTGATTATGGCAGTACATTTGGATAACTTATGTTACATTTTTTTTGGAGGAGATGAAAGTCACAAAAATACAGTTTACAAAATTAAGAATGACTTGGAAGCCACAATATTAAAAAAAAAATCAGAAAGCACAGAAGTGCCATTTTTCACATCACTTGGGTGTAATTTGTTCCTGAAAAGTTAGTTTCTACATATTTTATCACTAATACAGTATGAAGTTCATCAGCTTACACATGAAGTAATTTAATAATTATCAAATAAGAAAGATGTTTTAAAAATAAGATAGAAGAAAATAATTATTTTTATCTTTGTGTGTAATATTAAATCATCTAGGCAAACTGGTCTGATATTAATACTTGTATTTTGCTGTATGCTATTTCTTCTCTTTGAAAAAGTTATAAATAATACTGTTTATCCTTAGAACAACTACAATTGAATCTTTTTTTTTTTTTTTCTTTTTTTATATATTGGACATTGAACCCATGGTCACTGTACATGAGCCACATCCCCAGTTTTTTGTTTTTTGTTTTGTTTTGTTTTGAGATTCTGTCTGAAAGTTGCTGAGGCTGGCCTTGAAATTGTAATCCTTCTGCTTCAGCTTCCTTCCAAGTCACCAGGGTTACAGGCATGTGCCACCATGTCCAGCTACAATAGGATCTTTAAAATATTGACTTAATTTCTTTCTTTTCTTTTTTTTTTTTTTTGCAGTGCTGGGGATTGAACCCAGGGCCTTGTGCTTGACAGGCAAGCACTCTACTAACTGAGTTATATCCCCAGTCCTAACTTAAATGTTTTTTTATTATGAAAATTTTCTTTCTTTCTTTTTTTTTTTTTTGAGGCTTCTGTGGATGGGGTAGTTTTCTTTATTTCTCTTTCAGTGGATTCATTACTGATGTATAGGAATGCATTTGATTTATGGCTGTTGATTTTATATCTTGCTACTTTACTGAATTCATTTATTAACTCTAGAAGTTTTTTGGTGGAATTTTTTGGATCTTCTAAATATAGAATCATGTCATCAGCAAATAGTGATATAGAACTTCTTTATATATAGTTCTTCTTTACCAAGGCCGAGCGTTTTCTCTGATATGCAGATGCTAATTCATAATAAGGGGTGAGGCTAGGGAAGAATAGAGTTAGTTTATGTTAGGTAGAGGGGAGTGAAGGGAGGGGAGCAGTATGGGGGTAGGAAGGACAGTGGAGTGAAACACACATTATTACTTCATGTACATGTATGACTGCATGACCAATGTGCTACTAAAATATGTATAGTCAGAAAAATTGGAAATTACCCTCCATTTATGTATGATTTATCAAAATGTATAAATGCATTCTACTATCATGTACAACTAATTAGAACAAGTTAAACTTAAAAAAAGAAAATTAGCAGCATTGAGAAAGTAAGAAAGTTGTGTGAACTCTCACAGATACATGTATTACTTTCCTATAGCTTCTGCTAACAGATACCACAAACATGGGGTGGTAAAACCACAGTGTTATGGTTTAGATGTGGTGTCCCCCAAAAGTTCACATGTGAGACAGTACAAGAAGGTTCCAAGGAGAAATGATTGGGTTGTAAGGTTCTTAACCCAGTCAGTGAATTAATCCCCGTGGGATGAACTGAGTGGTATCTAAGGTGGTGGGTGTGGCTGGAGGAGGTGGGAATTGGGGAGTGGCTTTGGGTATATATTTGTACCTGGGGAGTGGAGTCTCTGGCTGCTTGCTCTGCCACACTCTCCTACCATGATGTTCAGCCTCACCTTGAACCCCGAGGAATGGAGCCAGCTGTCTTGGACTAAGACCTCTGAAACCGTGAGCCCTCAAATAAACCTTTCCTCCTCTACAATGGTTCTGGTCGGGTCATTTAGTCACAGCAGGGAAAAAGTTGACTGGAACACCTGGAGATTCGTTCTCACAGTTCAGGAGGTCAGAGTCTGACATCTGGATTACTGGGCTGAAATCACAGTGTTGCCAAGACTGACATCCAACAGAAGGAGCACTCATTCTCACGGCATCTAATAGCAAATCCCTGATCACCTTTTCCCAATTTGTCCTTGGAATGTCTTTTACAGTTTTACGATCAAGTTTCCCACGTCTCCTTTGGTGTGAATCCCCCTCTTCTTTTCCTCTGAGACTTTAGAAGAGAATTTGTTCTCAGTTCTCCTCCAGTTTGCCCTGGTTGCTGGTGTTCCTTGAGTTGTGGCCGCGCCTTTCCGGTGTCCACAGTGAGCATCTTCCAGGACGGCTCCTTCCCGCCTTCCCATTCTCTGACCTCGGCACGTAGCAATCCTCCCTCTGCCCCCCTCTTTCATAAAGATACACGTGACTGCATTCAGGTTTTATCCGAATAATCCAGGAAGGTCTCCCCTTCGAGACCCTTCATGTAAACACATCTCCAAATACCCCTTTTTAAGGCCTTGGAAGTAACATTGGGACATGGATCTATTCTGGGAGGCAGCCATTTCTCAACCTTCAATGCTATTACCTAGATTTAATTTTGGAGTCATTGTTTTTGCTATATAGATTAAGTTATTGGTAGCATGACATTTACCTTGAATATTTCATGTTGTACTGCAGAGAAACGACACGTATTTACATAGTTAAGATTCTGTAATGACATCTAACAAAATCAAGACTAATTCCTATGGGGGCATTTAATAGCAAATCCTTAAACACCCTTTCCTAATTTGTTCTGAAATGTCTTTTATAGCTTTACGATCCAGGTTCCCACTTCTCACTTGGTAGGAATTCCTATACTCCTTTTCTTTTCCTCTTTAACCTTGATATGTTAAAGAAACCTGGCATTTTTCTGTAGAACATCCCTCCTCTGGTTTGGGTGACCAGTTCTTCATGGTGGTGTAACTTGCTTCCCTATGCATGTATGTTCTGTTGATTAGAACGTAGATATAAAGTTGAATTTCCTTCAGAAAAAGCATTTTTGCAAAGAGGTTTCCATAGATGCTGTGCGCTCCATCCGGCACCAGGGAAGGCACACGATGATGATTATCCCAGCGTCAACATCCTCAGGTGGTCGCTACTCAGACGGCTTCGCTTTAACTGGATTTATATGTCCTTTCCTCTGTGAGTCTCATGGATACAGTCATCGTTGTTGCCATCCATTTAGAAGACAATCATCCCTTTGGTTTTCAAAAATGCTTTAATGGTGACAGTGATGATTAGCAATAGTTGCAAACATGGAGGAAGGACAGGGAGAAGTCAACAAAGTTCCCATCAACTCCACCATTCACACCGTCATGCCTTCTCAGTAACCTCTGTGTGTGCCTCTATCCCATAAGGTGTGTGGCTACATTATTAAAGATTTTCGACTACTAGCTAACTATGGATTTGAATTTTTTAGCTCAATGCTTAAAACTGTTGAAATCTGGCTCAAAATTGATTGTTGATATTTGTCAGGAGGACATTGTTCTTGATGATGCATACAGGGATTCATCAATTATAAAAACCACTCAGCTCTTTTCTGTACTCAAGAATCCCTTTGGGTTTGTCCTTCCCTCCCTTCTAGGAAAGCACTGTTTTGAAGGGAAACATGGTCCCATTAATGCAGACACATAAAAACCATGGGAACAGATGCCAATTATGCAAGGAGGAAGATGGGGACAGGAAAAACAAATGATATAATAAAAAAGGGACATTTGAGAAGGCAAATAAAGCCAGAGAGATCGTTCAACATACTTTAAATGGGAAAACGGGTGAAAAGGGCTTTTGATCAGAAGAAAGTATATACAAAGGCAGAAAGTTTTTAATTTGTTCTTTATTATGTTCTTATTACAGAGAATTCTAAGAGGAAGACAGAAAAGTATACTAAACCTCAGTATGTCTATCTTCCACATTCAGTTCTATATTCCTCCATATTCTTCCATATTCTAATTCAACTTTCGAACAATCTGGTTTCATATACAGTTGTTCCTGCATTAGTGGGGGATTGGATCCAACAGGGAATAATGACACCAGAAGTCTGTACATGCTCAGGAAAGACTCACTTTTTTCCCCCTGAATATTTGCAACTTGCAGTTGGTTGAATCCAGAGATATGGGACCCGTGGATGTAAAGGGCCAACTGTATATTTCATTCCACCTCTAACACTCCTCATATTATTCAGAAACTGATTTTGGAGGTAGGGATTATTTCACCTTGAAATATTCAAAATATTTCTTTCAAAGACAAGAATTTTAAAAAATAAAACAAAACATCATGATTTACCTAAAGCATCAAAAATTTCTTAGTGTCATCAAATATCTAAGTCTTACATTTTAACATTTGTTGCATATGTTAATTTTTTTATATTAAATCTGACAAAAGTCTGTCCCTTGCCATTATTTGATATGTATTTAAATCTCTCATTTTAAATTGAGGAATAATTACATAAAGTGAATGTTCAAGTCATAAATGTGTGATTTGATTTGATGAGTTTCAACAAACATATTTACCTTATAACAACACTCATCAAAATGTAGAACTTTTCCCTTTCCCTACCCCCAGAAGTTCCCTCACACTGTTTCTCATCAGTCTCCATTCTTCATAGACAGTCACTGAAGAAAATAAAAAAAGAGAATGTTTAGTTTCCAAAAAATATGTCATAAATATATTAAATGAAATGATCTCAACTCTTGCTTCATGTAGACTCCGTAGCTTAATGTTTGTCTGATGTAATTTTCTCATCATTTTATTTCTGACTTATGTCTTCATATTAAAATGTGTCTCTTGTAGTCAGCAAATAATAGCTCTTTGTCCCTCTCCCCCCATTCCACAGTCTGAAAATCTTTGACTCTTAATTGGAATATTTAGTTCACTTACATTTAGTGTAACTATTGACATAATTAGGTTTATGTATCTGGTGTAATTTATTCTCCAGTTTTCCTGTGTTTTTGATTTTTCTGTTTCTTCTTTCCCCCTTATTTTGGGTTAATTGTATATACATATTTTTAGCCCTAATTGTCAATTCCTTTATTGATTTTTATGTCTCTACACTATTTTCACTGGTTGCTTTAAAGATTATAATTCATACTTAATACTATCTACTTAGAGTCAATATTACAGCATTTCACAAAACTTACAACTGTAGAATTTCATTCATTTAATCTTCAGTTTCCTGAACCTTTTTACTCTTATTATTATATATCTGCATTCAAATTCATTGGAAAGTACGCAATGCAATGCTAATATTTTTGCTTTTAGTAATCAGTTGTCTTTAGAAACAAGTAAGGGGAAAAATGGCCTTTTGTATTTACCCCTTTTTGGGGGTGGGATATTTTAAATTCTGTAGTAAACTAAAAGTATTCCTTTTTACCCTTTTCACTGTTTAGAATACATGGAAATTCATGCCAATAAGAAATTTCCTCTTAACCTGAAGAATTTCCTTTATCACTTCAAAAGGTTTGTTGGTGATGAGTTTGTTCAGATTATGCTTATCTGACATCTATATTTTTCCTCATTCTTGTGGACATGTTCCCCTGGATATGGCATATGAAAATGGTGATTTTCCTCACTACCTTAAAGATGCAATGAATATAATTTCATTATTTTTTGACTTTCATTTTTTTTAAGTCAGCCACCAGTTGTGTTACTGCTCTTGTATCTGTTGTGTATCTTTCATCTTTAGTGTTTTCAAAGAAAACAGAACCCTGCTAGTTTGCTCAAGCTGCCACAACAAAATGCCAGAGAATGGACAGCTTAAAGGAGGAACTTTGTTTTCTCAGTTTGGAGGCTAGGAGTCTGAATCCAGGGCCAGCAGATTGGGTTTCTTTGGGCCACTTTCCTGGGCTTGCAGGGGGCTGTCCTCCTGTGCTGTCCTCATTGGATCTTTCCCTAGTGTATACTTGCTTGAAGTCTTTTCTTATGAGAACAGTCAGATTGGATTAGGTGCACCCCAAAATGCTTCATTTTAACTTAATAACCTCTTCAAATGATCTGTTTCCAAATGCAGTTTCATTCTAAAGTACTCGATTCAATATATGAATTTTAGGGGGACACAAGGCAGCATTGATCCAGAGCTGTGCATCTTTAGATATAAGCGTTTCTTTTTTACCCTTTTCACTGTTTAGAACGCATGAAAGTCGTGCCAATAAGAAACACTTATACAATTTTAACCAGAATCCAGCACGCAAATGAGCTTTGGTTTATGCAATGTTAACATAAAGGAATTAATGGTGAATAATTGGATGATTCACCTGCAATCTGTTTAATTATATAACACCAAACATCACAGTTTTTAAGATTTCTTTTTCCTTTCCATTCTCCATCCTGTCTCATACTTATGTTAGACCAAACATCAGACTGACAGAATATATTCCTTTACTTTTTTGGAGATTTTCAAAAATGCATATGAACGCTACCAAAATAAGCTTGAAGAGTAACATGACATTTCTTCTTTCCTTTTTTTAGTGTTGCTGGGGCTCTAACCCAGGGCCTTATGCATGCTAGGCAAGCGTTCCACCATGGAGTCACACCCCCAGCCTGAGATGTTCTTCTAAAGGTTGTGGTCCTGTTCTCCAGTGGTATCAAGGGGTGGGAAAAATTGCAAGTGCCCCTGAGTTTGACCATGTGTATTCTAGAGGTTTTCAGTCGTATAGAAATAGATGCTGTTAAGGTCTTGTACTTCTGCATACTGAATAGGTTAGGGATAGAAAATGAACATTGGGAATTTGTTCCTGGAATATTACGCTACTAGGCATTTGGTCGGGTACATCAATTCCCTTAAAATGCAATGGTCTAGGAAGGGTTATCCTATTAGTCATTTACGTTTTAAAATAACTATTCTAAAATGATTGTTTTCTGGGGCTGGGGAGATAGCTCAGTCGGTAGAGTGCTTGCCTTGCAAGCACAAGGCCCTGGGTTTGATCCCCAGCACCACAAAAACAAAAAACAAAATAAAAAAGATTGTTTTCCTCCAGAACATCTTATTGAGCATGGTCGCCATGAACACAGAGACAACTGTTTGAGGGGAGGGTACTGTCTGGAATTGAGTTGCAGGAAGGTCATTGCAGGAAGGTAGGTCTGTGAGCTACGATCTGTTGCCCTTTGTATTGTATACCTGGATGAAAATATGAAGGTCCTGAGAATTTTGAGAAGACATAAAGAACTCATATCATAAGATAGGAGAACAACTCTCACAGGATTCTACTGTCTGAAAATCATAAGCATCTCCTTTATTTGTGATAGACCAAATATCTGAACAACTAAATGAGCATTGTAGTTTCCGTTGATGTGTTTGGATGTTTGGAGTTTCCTGTTGTTCAGGAAGCCCCTGAAAAGGCACTGTAGAAAGAAAGCAAAGAAAACATCAGGCTCCCATTTTCAGTAGCTTCCGTGGTGCCGAAGAACTAAACTGGAGAGGTTTGTAAAAAGGTTTATCCAACGTGACACTTTTTTTTCCTTAGGAGAAAGATCATTCCAGGTAGCTGGAACATGTAAGAAAGGACTGAGGCAGAAGCAGACTGGATCCTTGCAGGAACAGCGGAGTGGCTGATTGGTGGAGCAGGATGAATAGAAGAATTAAGGAGATGTGGTCACGTGGTCCCAGGGGATAGAATGGGTAGATCCCGTAGATGGTGTAAAATAACGGAAGCGTCCTCTAAGTGAAATGGGAAACCACTGGGTGTTTTTAAGCAGAGGAATCCCAGGCTTTCTCTGGCTGCTCTGGAGACTGGGGGAGAGAAGGCAATGGTGGGGGCAGGGAGCCAGGTTGTCAAGAGTCCTTGCAATGATCCTGGCCAAGGGTTACGGTGCTGAGGATGGCAGCACTGAAGGTAAACAGAAATGTTCAAGTTGGGGCATATTTTCAACAGGAATCCAACAGAATTCCATTTGGGATTGGACATAAAGTGTGACAGTAATTGTGTATCCAAGAACATTTACATGAAAGCTGGAAGCATGAAGGTATCATGAATTGAGGGATGAGGAGGGAGGCAGTGTTGGAGGCTAAAACTGACTCCACATTACTTTTCTTTTTAATCATATGTGAGAGAGGCCATGTGGAACCATCTCAAGAGAACAGACACATCTGTGCTTGGGGCGTTATGATGCCATGAACTTTCTGCTGATGATGTGGCTCTGTGGACCAGGGCTCTACAATGTGCTGCTCTCCTGCTAAAATTTCAGGAGGCTGGTGAGGTCTGAATGGTCTGTTGAAGAAATGCTTTTGCTTTTTGAATTTGTTCTTCCTAAGAAACACTCAACCACATTGAACTGAAAGCTGTTCATCTAGTGCTAATAATTTGGGGACTGAAAAAGTTAAATGTCAGTATTTCAACACTTTATAACCCTATGGTGCCATAGCAATTTGTTGAGTTCTGATTCATGTTTTTCAAGTTTGCATGGGTGTTTCCATACCTCAGAGTGCTGATTTTATACCATCTCCCATGACTCTGCTAAACCCTGCTGTGCTGTCCTTCTCTTTGTGCTTCGTAGCTTCTGCTTCTCATCCTCGCCCTTCATACGGTCAAGCATCTTTGAATTTCAGCCATTTCTAATTGTGTGGAGAAGGCAGTTGATAGGAAAATAACATTGTATGTAATAGGTGTACATAACAAAAAATGAGCTTTTAGAGCTTGGGTGTGCTTATCATTGTTATTTTTTATGATTAATTACAGGAAAAAATCAGGGGAGGCAATGTGTAAGCCGTACATTTAGAAGCATCTCTAACTGTGGAAATGCTACCTTCTAAGACTACTTGGTCCATGGTGCTTGATGGGGTGAAGGAGCTCAGGTGTGGGGAGGAAGAAGGAAGGGGCTGCTGTAACAGCCCTCAGACTGGTGGCTGAGATCACAGGGGATCTCTCCTGATCCTCCAGATTCTGGAGAACAGTAGGCCAAGGTCGGGGTGTCTGCAGGGCCCTTTCTTCGGAGGCCCTCTTCTCCTTCCGTTGTGTCCACATGGAAACAATGTGTGTGTGTCTGGGTCCTAACGGCCTCTTCTTTTGGAACATAGTCTGGTTGGGTCAGGGTCCGTGCACATGACCTGGTTTTAACTCAGTTCCTCACCTAGAGATCCTATTCCCACGTCCAGTCACATTCACAGACGTGGGGTTGGGACTCCCGCACGTGAATCTGGGACCACACAACTTGGCCCAGAATGTGGAGGACGGGCTTGCTTGCTGAGCAGCAGCAGGGACCTCCAAAGCAAGAGCCCAGAGCTCCCAGGGAGCACGAGGTCGGTCTGCAGGACCTAAAATCCTACTTATTCGGAAACGAGAAAACCGTTCCCTTTTTTAAGGGACTTTTTCTGTGCTTAGAGATCAGAAAGCATGAAAAGAAAATGTGGCAACAAGTGAAGCAAAGTGATGGATGACCGTCTGTTAACGACACTGAGACAAACTCACCACCAGTGAGAATTGCGCGCTGTTTGGGCAGATTGGCTGTCCATGGGCAGCTCTTCCACCAACATCGTCCATGTGTCTCCTTCACCATTCTGAATCCTGTCATTCAAGGAATATGTGAGTTTTATGGCATAATGATGTGGTTGTAATAAGCAAAGAACCACTTTCTAAAACAAAGACATAAGAAAATGTAACTTCTTTTCTTTTTGCATATTTTGTTAATGTCAGGTTTCAGAAAAGTCTGCTATATTCTCCTCTATGCTGGTTTCTTTTTTTCTTAGTACTGGGGATTGAACCCAGGGGCACTTGACCACTAAGTCACATCCCCAGTTGAGCTGCTTCAGATCTTGCTAAGTTGCTGAGGCTAGCTTTGAACTCTTGATCCTCCTGCCTCAGTCTCCCCAGCCTCTGGGATACCAGTGTGCGCCACCTCGCCCAGCCTGTGCTGCTTCTTGAATTTGTTGCGTGGTTCCATTTGTTTGAAGGCCGTGATGAGATTCACCCTTGCCCAGGTGTGGGGTGGCCGGTGGGGAGGAGGGGAGAATGATCACAGCTTTTTCTGGTAGGTGAGGTCATCTACCTTGATAAAACACCCAAACACAATCAAAGGTCATTCCTGGAATCTGAAAGTATGTAAGTGGATATTGGGGTGAGTTACAGAAAAATCTCTTGGTCTGTCCTGCATGCTGAATAGATGTTTGACCCAAATTTAAAGTAGAAATACTATTGCATGAAAAAGTTTGGCAGGCTCAGCATTTGTCTTTGGGATGACACGGTCCCTGGTGTGCCCCTCAGAGTTTTGTCACATAGAATATTGAAAAAGACACGTAACTCAGAGTTGAGACTTATAAAGTTGGTAACCTGTGCTGCCTAGTCAAGGGCATCTTAAGTGAAACAGGTGGTTTTCTTCTGTGCCAATGCACGGTGAAGGCCACGCCTGTGAGCACCTGTGTGCCGGCACCCCAGCTGTGTTCGTCCTGTTGGCTTCATTCAGGCTAAGGCACCAGCGGCTGGACGCATCACTGCTTTCCGTAGATCAGGCAAGCATCAACACAGCAGGAAAGGTAATCGCATTGTGATATTACTAAAGTAGTTTTGACCTTCTGCATCCCATGAGAGGACCCCCTGAAAGCCATCTGTGGATTGTACCGATTTATATGATACTGGCTTACATTATGCTTAATAAGTGCAAGGGACTGTTCTGACATATATATTTCATTATCAAACCCTCAAAACAGTTCTATGAGTCTTCGGCACTTATTATTTTACAGACAAGGAATCTAAGGCATGGAGAAGCTGAATCCACGTTTGCGCAGCTGGTAAACCTGGGCAGTGGGGCTTAGAATCGGCTGGTCTTGTTTCAGCATTTGTGCTTTTAGCTCCAATATGGTCCTCATCAGTCTATTAATCATATCCTGTTACCTAATATCGCTGTGTTTAGTTGTGATGATGCATTCGCTTTTTCAGCTATGACACCAAAAACACTCCTTTTCAAAGAAATGAGAATGATGTGTTCCGAGTAACTTTTAAATCATATTCAGGTTCTCTAACCACAGTTACTAAGTTTTGCTCTTTCTTAATATTCCGCTGACCAGACTCTTTTTGTTAATATATCTAGAGAGAACATGTGTGAAGCCATTTGCTTTGTGGGAAAACTACATTTTAAATATATTTATAAACAGATTTGCACAAGCCGAGAAGTAAAATGTCTGGATGCCACGTGATGATTTGGGATTCCTGATTCTACTTGGGATGAAAATTTTCACTAGGTTGTAAATTGAGAATAAAGAGGGCAGGGGTTCTGGGGGGAAGACCAAGCCAGAGGTGCCATCAGCAGTGGGTCCCACGTGCATCTTGGCAGCTAACGAGACAAACATGACAGTCTCTTCATTACACATTTCTGACTTCTAGGCTTCGGGTTTCCTTTATTCTTGGCCACGGGCAGTTCCTGAAATCAAGGGGCTCAACCGAAGCTCAGGGGCATTAGAGGACTTCCTCCTTGGGCCGCTTCCTTCCTTTCAGGAGGTCCCCGAGGGCATCCACTAATCCTCTCCCTGAGCCTGATGTGTCACCAGGCATGGCTGTGGCGGCAAGGCTGGCTTAGGAGGGCTGAGTGACCAGGCTTCGGCTGCCAGGACTCTGAGGAACGACAGCTGCGACTGCTTGTGGTGAGCTTCCTGCCTCTTTACACAGCTCACCCCCATGCTGATTGCCACGAGAGTCTGGTGTCGAGTGACCTTGAGGACTGGGGTCATGCCTCTGCGTCAGTTACCACGTCCTTCTGCCTGGCGCCTCTGATGCTCCTGACTTCCACTGAGCGCTTTCCTATGGCTCTTTTCTCCGACCCTGCCAAGGAGCTTCACCCGCCACCTGTGCTGGGGCTGGCAGCAGAGTGGCAGGAGGGTGGCCTGGCGCAGGCTTCCCACAGGCTTCCTCCTGAACACGTGAAGCCCTGGCTCTTCACCTTCCCACCGTCCGACGGCTGCTTTCCTGCATGGACTTGACTGCTTCAGGGCTGCAGGGTCTTCTCCTTGCTCTTCCCAGGAGCGGCTGCTACGCTGGCAGCCTGGGTTTTAATGCTGGCTCAGCTTTTCTCCTATTCCAGTCTTTTACTTGCCTGTCCTGTCTTGCTGCTAATCGTCCACTGAGGTGACACTGAGCAAAATGCAGCATGGCGGCATTTTCTGTTAAGAAGTCCCAGAGTCTAACATCAGTGATTCTAATGTTGGCGACTTTGCTTTGGGTGGGAACAATACTCCAACCCTGTTCATGCTTCTGAAATAAGGCTGCGTCAACACGTGCCAGTCTTCAGTGCAAGCACGCAAGTGTGTGTCCACGCTCATGTGTGCACAAAACCGCTTGCTTTGTCATGATGGACAGCTGGCGCCCATCCCGTTCAACAGAATTGTGACTTGTGCCAATATATTTTCCTCGTGTCTCTTCTCTCGCTATTAAAGCGTTAAAAGATGGTAAAAAATGAACTTGACATGGGGACCCCTGCTCGGGAGGTCTGGGGAACGTTAGCATTCTAAATAAGCGCGTGGACTTCACCCTGAGACAGGATGCATCCTATCTTCATTTACTCGGGAGCCCTTTCAGCTTCTTTTTTCTCTGTCACAAACTCCTTTTATGAGATGTCAGACTTCCTCTCTTGGTGTGAGAAACAGCCGGACGGTTGTGAGTAAGAGGTTTCGGGCGTGATTGACGTGGCGCGGCGAGGGCTGGCCTTCTCCTGACAAGCTGTAAATCCGGGGCTGAGTTACGGGGTGCAGGTGCTTCTCAGGAAGCCTCCGACTGGATAATTTGTGAACCTCAGCCCATATATCAGCGGGGGGCCTGCGGGGGGCCCCAGTGTTGGCGGCAGAGGCATCTCTTCTGTGAGAGGCTGTGTGCGGTGGTGACAGTGAATCACGGTGGCCAGTGGCAGGGGGATTATGGATTATGCTGATGAAAACAGCAGCCATCACTCAAACCGGCTCTGAGGAACTTCCCAATCAAGAGTCCACTTCCTGGCCCCGGTGGATTAAGTTTTTAAAAAAAGGTGCTTCAAGTTCCACAGGGAGGGAGTCACATCTTCATAAATGAACCCTGACAACCAAGGTGCTTGCAAATCTCTGCGCCTCAGATTTGACAAATGTAAATGGAGACCGAAAGGCCTCCCTGGGAGCCTGGTGTCCTGCGGAAGGCTGGCTTCTCTTCGCTCAGGGAACTCCTTTTCCCTTGTTTGTTAAACTGAAGTGTTTCTTGCCTCACTAGGAGTTGAAATAAGAATGGGTTTCAGATCAAAGAAATGGGACATGGTAGCTTTATTAATCATGTTATCCTACAAATATTTGTAAGAACTGCTTTTTTACTTAGTTGTTCACATGACAATCTGGGTGGGGGTCTACCCAGCCCCTCACTCCCCCAGATTCTTGATCATATTGGTTATTTCTGTCATTTCTTTGATGGTTAGATTAAAACTTTAAAGATATTTTCTACTTTTTCAGATGTCTGGCTTTAAGTTTTAAATTAATCTTGTATGTGAAAACTTAGAATTATTACTTCTGATTTTCCTTTCATATTTGACTTTCTTTTCCTGGAATCATATCTACTGGCTTTAGAATAAGCAAAGAAGAGAGAAGTTGATAAAATATTCCAAAGATGTAGTATTAGCTGACCTCCCTTCCTGCTTCCAGGAGACACTTTGGAGTTTTCTTTGGCAGTACATAAGCTTCCCTGTGCTGCATGAGCACATGATGTATATGCAAATAATGCATTTTTTCTTAACTAAAAGAACATGAGTGCGTATTTCTACATAGATTATTTTTGAATTATTAAATAATTGCAGGTCAACAATTAAAAAATTAAATACACGTTCCCATTAATAACTAACACAGATTCAGGGAGATCTGGCAAATTGCTAACACACCAGAAAAAGCTATTTTTATACGAGTAATTATTTGCACGACAGTAGAATACAATCACATAGAGAAAAATAGTACAGGGCAAAATCAAACCATTAGAAATACAGTCAATAGTTTTATTTCTTTCTTGGATTTTTATATTAAGGAAGTAAAATGTGGTTCATAAATTTATTTGCTCTCTGTGTGCATTATGCTTCATATAAAACAAGTCTGGAAATAAATGAGGAATATTTAAAATGAATCTTGAAATGTATCTGAGACCATCATTTATGATGTGAGTATTGCTGTGTTATCCATTTTCTGTGCGCGTTTCTTAAAGAATATCTTTTGTTTTAATTTGCTCCATACAAAGCAGTTTAGAGACATTTACAGTGACGAAGAGGGAGCGTCAATTAATCTTCACTGCTGAGATATTTTATGTGCATGTATTATAATATAACAGGGTAATTACCTAATACCTTTTGTGAAGGAATTCTAATAAAGAGTGAAATTGATTTATACATAATGAAATTCAAGCTCTTCTTTTCATTTCTCATCTAATTTTTATTGTTAAAATGGTTGTAAACTCTTATTTTGAGACCAGTGGAAAAAGTTTCTAACTTACATATAATGTTGCAAAACCTCTCTTAGTATAAATTATTCTAAAGTAAATTAAAAGGCAAGCCACAATGGTAAAATTATGTACTCTTCAAAGGCACTGTATGCAATGGAGTTCTGAGCACCATTTTATTTTTCAGAGAAATTAGACAAAAGGGTCTAAAGTTTGTTCATATATTCTAAAGATTCCTTCATCAATGGGCAGATGTTTCTGAAGATTTTTGTTTAATAAACATTCATTTTTTACTCTCCTGCTTTAAATTATAATCAGTGAGTTGCTGTGAGTTAAATAGGAAATATGTATTTCCTCCCGAAAATAACTGATGAGAAAAGTGGATAGTTTTAACAAGACTTGAGAGTTGGAAAACCTCTGAAGTTGTTTCTAACTTATGAGAAACATAACTTATACGCAAAAGTTAAAATTCCTATCAACTCTCCCTTCTTTTCTCTGGGAAGTGCCAGTTGATATCAGTTGAACTGGTGGTTGTGTTAGTCACCTCTTTTGCTGCTGATACTGAAAGACCCACCAGAACAATTGGAGAGGAGGAAAAGTTTGAGGACTCGTGGTTTCAGAGGTCTCAGTCCATAGACAGCAGACGCCATTCCTCGGGGCTCCAGCTGAGGCTGAGCATCATGGCAGAAGAGTGTGGCGGAGGGAAGAGACTCACATGATGATCAGAGAGCAGAAAGAGAGCTCCACTCACCAGATGCAAAATAAATACCCCAAAGGAACGTCCCCAGAGTCCACCTCCTCTAGCCACACCCACCCACCTCCATTACCACTCAGTTAGCCCCATCAGGGATCAATCCACTGGTAAGGTCAAGACTCTTTTCATAACCTAGTCATTTCTCCTCCAGACCTTCTTGCATTGTCTCACATGTGAGCTTTTGGGGACACCACGTCTAAACCGTACCAGCGGTGAAATCAGGTGGTTCCCGGTCTTCTTGGAGTCATGTGGAAGCAATGCCCCTCCAGCCAAGCTGCTAAATCTCTTCATAGATCTAACTCCAACCTCACCAGCCTTAGGAAAGTGTGAAGATGAAGGTCTTTGTTTCACCAGACACTTCAGAGCAAGCAGGGGAAGTTGGAATGCAACGTTCAAGGCTGTGACGGGTTTCTCTTAATGAAAGATACTTAAAAAATGAAATTTTCTCATCAGCGTTTTAAAATCTTACACCCGTTAATTAAGATGGGAAAATGATTCTTTGTATTTATTCAATGCTAATAAAGCCTAGCATGTGCATGCGTGCACATCTTCTGCGTCTAAGGCACTCATCTAGTGACATGACATTATCCGTTTTAATAATTGTAGTAATGATGGAATGTTGCTCTTCAGCTAAACCCCATTTCCCAAGGGCTATCTCCGATGAACCCTATGTGATTAACATGTAGGATGCCAAGCTCTAAAGTAACTGAAAATCTCTGCGAGAAGCACGTTCCCCAGCTTTCACTTAGCAGCTTGGCTGGTTCTGCGCGGAGTGCAGGCGCCTCTGCTCCACGTTCCCCATCGCTCTTGCGGTGGTACCGCGATTAAGAATCTGCATGGCCTGGAAGCAAAAGGAGAGAGTGCACAGCGGCCGCTGTGACGTGCCCAGCAGAGAGCCAGCTGGGGGCGGCCAGCAGGAGACGCGTGGGGAGTCTTCGGTGAGGAGCCCTTCCCTCACTACTTCCCTGGTCCCCAAATGCCGTCCTGCTACTGAACTCCCACCTTTCTCGGCCCTGACTTGCTGAAGGTGCTGATTTTCTCCTCCTCCTTCTTCCCCCTCTCCCGGGAACCCTCCTTTTCTGTCTTCTGCCGTGAGCTTCTGCTTTCCTTTTCCCCTCTCTGGACACTTGCCTGTCACCTTTACCAGTCCCTGCTCCATGGCACTCTGTTGGGTGCTGGCAGCCAGCAGCTTTCTCTCCTGAGGTCTCTTCGCCCTCTGATTGCCCATTTCCTGGCACCAGGCACGTGCTGCAGTGAGCGGCCACGGGAACACTCCCAGCCCTGCACCTCCTGCTCAGGCATCCCTGCTGAACATCTTTGCTTGGATGTGTCCATAAACGTGTTGTTCTTCACTCTCTCACATCCCTTTTCCTGCACATCCTCATATGTGCTGCCTGTTGGTTCGTCCTGGGAAGCATTTCTTGAATTGGCCATGGCTTTGCCTTGCCCTAGACCTACCGTGAGCCAGCGGGACCAACACATCAGATTTGGCCCACTACTTGTTTTTGTGAATATGGTTTTGTTGGAAGTTGACCACGTCCATGTGATTTCTTCTTATAAGCCCTGATTGAGTTTTGGTGGCAGAGAATATATGTATGGCCAGGAGCCTCACATATTGACTACCTTGCCTTCTGTGGAAAATCACACCTGCTGAGCTTCACTTGGAAGGTCACGGTGCTGACTGGTCCTCGGTATTTCAATGTGCTCCCTCCCGAGGGACTTGCTGCTCTCCACCCCGAATCTAATCCCCACCAAAGAGTGAGAGTCATCAGATGCAATGTGATTCTCCTCACGCTGCCCTGACTAGCCCTGCGATACGCCCCTTGCCTTTGGGCTGACATCCAGGCCCTGAACAGGGCGCCAGGGCCCTTTGGTGAGCTCACCCTTGTCTTGTTCTTGGGCAACTTGAATTGCACGCCTTGCTGTCCCTGACACAGGGAACTCTTCCTCTGGGCTTGGGCACATATTATTCCTTCGGTTTGAACACAGTCTCCACAGCAGACGCACCAGAAGGGTGAATCTGCCTCTGGGAGACCTTGGACCGTTGGTGTCACCTCGGGCATCCTGCTTGCACAGCTGTTTCTTCTTTCAGCTTCTTTGAGAATGGAACGTGCCTGTTGCCACTTGTGATGGATGTTTTATGTGTTATGAAGTCCCAGCCACAGCACCTAGATACTGGTAAAATGCCAGACTGGCTGTTGTGGCAAAGGTATTTTTCAGATGACATTGATCTGAAAATCAGTAAATTCTGGCCCTCCATGCTGAATGTCCCATCCTTACGAGAAAATAAATGCACTTCTCCTGAAGAAGAGGGAATTCTGCCTCCAGAGGGCTTTCAACCTTAAACTGTAACATCAACTCCTTTAGGTCCTACAGATTTTACCCTACAGATTTTGGACTTGCTGGACACCAAATTAAAATGAGTCAGTTCCTTAAAACCACTTAATATCTGTCTACCTGTCTAGCCACCCACCCGTCTCTCTCTCTCTCCTACTGCTGCTGGTCCTTGGAGAGCCCTGACTGACACAACTCCTGAGCCGGGAGCTGGATATTCCATGAAGCAGAGAGCATGTCTACCTTGCCCACTATTATTGCAATTGAAAGCACCAAGAATGTAGTAAATCCACCTTGACCAGAGCAAAGGACTGCGTGCTGCCACATGTAGGGATGCAGTGAAACAGGAAGCACACAGTGGAGGCAAAATACCGTTGCAGGAGAGAAAGACACATATACTTGTAAGCTCACAGTGACTCGGGAGGCAAAGGAAGGTCCCCAAATTCTCCACAGGTCCTGGTGAGAGGGAGCCACTCATTTTCCCAAGGGTATATATAGGGCAAGTGCTGGTGTCAAGACAGTGAGAGACAAAATATCAGACTAACACTGTGGTCGCCGTGGTGGGGAGAGCAGGTGTGCAGGCTAGCTCTTCTCAGCTGGTAAAGTGGCAGCATTCCATGAATGCTCGGGAACCAGACTAAATGCACTGACTTAACCGCACTGACCCTCTACTTTGCCATGGACATCACAATGGTCTCTTAAGAAGTTATCAATTGTATACACGTTGTTGCCTTCTGGTTCCATTTTGCTTTGCTTTTCAACGTCCACTCGTGTCTGACCTGGTCAGGTACCTGGAACGGCTGTTTTCACTCAATGCTGTAGACTAGTCAGGGGCTTTGTCCTAAGAGGCTGTCCTTCAGAGCTCTATTGCCCTAGAGATTATTCTTTCAGACTCTTTGCTCATCTGATCAGTTCACTTGCTCTATTTAATAACACATGCATATTACTTATCATGTACTAGGCACTTTTCCAAGTATTTTACTAATGATTAATTAATTAGTAGTATTTCCTACTTACCATCACCATGGGGTAAGTGCTGTTATTGTGCACATGTTAGAAAAGATATGGAGGCACCTGAAAGCCAGGTAAGCTGCCCAGATCCACGCAGACGGCTGGCGGGGGAAGATGAACTCACCCAGGGCTCAGAGCCAGAGTCCAGGCCAAGTGGCTCCTGCACAGCCTGCTCCTCATTGCACCCCTCGCTCTGCACCTCCTTTTAGCTCAGCTGCAGCAGAGCCTCCTCTGGCCTCCTGGGCTGACCTGCAGAGCTCCTTGCTCCATGCTCTGGGCACAAGACAAGCTAGCTCATTTCTCAGCCTTTCCATTCCTCTTGCCTGATCCAGCAGTGAGCCTAGCTGGCTGGCTAGGCTCCGAGTCAGGAAGCAGGTCCGTCACTCTGAAAATATCTAGCTGTCAAAAATGCCAGGTAATCCTAAGGAAGATGGAGTTTGCATCACAAAGAAAAAAAGAAGCAGGACGCACTGTTATTAGTCAAGTCAGGGAGTGAGATGGGATTCATTCAGGAGTGGGGCTCTGCTGATCTGGTTGAGTGGATCACTTCTCGTCTGGGGACAGCTTGGATGTCTAGTTACGGGGTGTTAAATGCACAAGAACCATCTCTGCTGCAGCAGTGACCCGTGAGCATGCTGTGTCTGGCCAGCCCCTTGGCTCAGAGCACCGGAGGAGCGGCTCCCCTTTCGCTCTGGGCTGCCCGGTCCCGGGCCCTCTGGTCCCTACCCGCTGCAGCACCCTTTCCCTGTACCCTCCTCCGGTTCTGTTTCCTGAGGTTTCCCTCTGCCCTGGGCCTCAAAGGCAATGTTCAATGGCTTCTGCAAACGCAGTGGAACCGGGCATCTCGGATGCGGTGGTGAAGGACCATGCGGGTGGTCCAGGGCTCTCTCCCGCCCTGGCACCCACGGCTTCTTTAGAAGACACAGCCGGGGAGTGCTGCAGGCCATAAGCAGCAGATCAGCTATGAGTGTCTACCCACGTGTTCTGGTTTGGACCTAGAATGTTCCCCAAAGTCTCACCTGTGGATGGCTCGGCCTCCAGCACTATGACATTCAAAGGTGTGGTTGTGGGACTTGATGGATTTGAGGACTTTCACCTCATCCATGGGTTAACCTTCATTAATGGATTTAAAATTTCATGGTATCAGTGGGAGGTGTGGACTCTGGGACCTGAGCCTAGTTGGAGGAAGGTCACTGATCAGGAAGGGTTTTTCCGTGTCCCTGATCCCTTCCCCTCTCATTATCTGCTCCCTGGCTGTCACAAGCTGAGTGACTTTCCTCTGCCACGCCCTCCTGCCTCCTGCCTCCCTCCTCAGACCTAAGGTAATGGAGCTAGCAGACCATGGACTGAAATCTCTGAAACCATGAGCCAAAGTAAATCTTTCCTCCTCAAGTTGTTTTTCTCAGATACCTTCTCCAAGTGACAGAAAGCTGACTAACGTACCATGGAAACCTTTTCTTACTTCTGATAAGTTCTTCTCAAAAATAAATATTAAGATTGGCTATATATTTGCTGACTGGCTTTCAGTGTGCCTTACTAAAGTAAAAGGAGGATGTTCGTTCACTATTATATGTCTGGCAAGTAGTAGGTGCTCAATAAACACTTGTGGGGGGAATTATCAAGAAAATGCAGGTGGGCATTAAGTCCCAGCTCCCGCAGCTAGGCCAGTCAGTCTGCATCAGGGGCACAAAAAGTCTGCATCCTGGCACAAAACAGTCGGTAAACAGATAAGCAGCTTATCTGCAGCATTCACATTTCTGTGAATGAGAAGGGTTAGAAATAAAAAGATCTGGAAAGGCTCCTGAGCTGGGGGTGGTAATACAAATGGGAAAAACGCTGAAGATTTTCCCTGACACAAGCGTGTTTCAGGAACTTTCTTCTGCTAAGCCATTGACTCATTCACAACAGATTCCAACTATGGAACTTGACCAGGGTTGATACCAAAGTGTGTTACCTTACTCTTCCTTTAAATGTAGAGAAGTAAGTTTCCTTTAAAGGGCAAATTAAACATAGTCTTGATATAATTTGGACAGAGCAGTTTTAATTTTCTGGCGAAAGCCTGTTATAAACTCGACATGGTTACATTGATTCTTTAAGTTCAACTTTGAAAAGATGAAAGAGAGGTGTTCCGGCTGCTGCTATTTCCTGTACGAACCTCTCACCCATCGTGATCCTACCCAGCAAATTATTCTGAAGATCATGTGCAACTCACTGTGCTTTATATTACAACCTGTAACTCGGGACTTAATTAAGAAAATATCCTGTTAATTAATTTCCCAAGAGCTTCTTATCACGACACAGGCAAACTGTCAAGCTCATTTTAAAGACAGCATTTTTGTTTCGGCTGTTGCTATTTATTAGTCACTTCATTGATTTTAAAGTGTATTTTAAGGAATGGAGAAACATGATAACACTGTCTGCTAGATTTCTCAAAGGCAAGAGAGTGGGGTAGGCCAGATGGGTGAAATGAAGAAAAGACAAGTTGTAGGATACTAATATGTGCACACAGAGCAGATTTTCAAAATAGAAAAGTAACACAAATTAAGTAATGTCACGGAGCCTAGGCACTAGTATCCATTATCCAACATTTATTCAGAGTGAAGAGTCCAGAACTGTGTGTGTCTGTGTGTGTGTGTGTGTGAGAGAGAGAGAGAGAGAGAGAGAGAGAGAGAGAGGGAGCACACAAAGGCACAAGAGCGAGCAAGCAGGCAAGAGAGCGATCCAAAGTCCAAATGCAATGGGCTTCCCAAATACTGAAGTCTTTCACAAACACGAGCCCTTCCCCAATGAGACGACCGCGTGATGCTGATGGCGGATGCAGCTGCGCTCTGGTGGTTCCGCTCTTCATTGTTGTGGCAGGCAGGATATGGACCCCCAAAGATGCTCATGCCATGCTCCTGGAATGTCAGTTTGTTCCTCTCGTCGGCCAGGAAACCAGATCTCAGATTGCCAGTCAGATGGCCTAAGGAGAGATTATCCTGGCTTACCCAGGAAAGTCCAGATGTCATCCGCAGGGTCATTATGAAGAAAGAGGGAGTCAGACTGGCTTCACAGGCGTGAAGATGGAAGGGGCTTGAACTGGGGACACGGGAGCTTCTACCAGCTGCAAAGGCAGCAAAACACACCCACACCTCCATTTCAGCCAGTGAGACCTGGTCTGTCAGATGTCCAACCCGCAGACCCAGCTTCTAAATGAGTACTCCACGTAGACGGGACAGCGAGGTCCCTGTTACCAAGGAGGTAGATCTGTCCCCTGTCTCTGCTCCACAGCTCCTCTTGGTCTATCGAGTTTCATAAACATCACCGGAGGATTTGGTAACCATGAGTCTTTCTTTGAGTTCAGTAAGCAGGTTGGCTGGTTTGTTTCTTTACTGTGTTCATTTTTTTTCAATTCCTGTTTTATGGGGTATTTAACTAAAATAGTTGATCATTATATAAATATTGAAAGAATAAAAATATAAATAAGTCAATGAACAAGTTCTGTTGCTCCTCCAAAGAGGCTTGGTCTTGCTGCAAAGGGGTCCTCATGAATTAGGGAGCAAAGTCATTGCCTTCTGTGAACCACCAACTGCCTTTGAACTTTCTCTGAAACTCCGAAGCAGAGCTTATGGCTCACTCACTTGCACTGTGATAATGTACTTCTATTCCCGAGAGAACTTAGACCAAAGGCCTGGGTCCCAGATCCCGTGGGGAGCTGGAGCAGGCCTCTTAACCCCTGGTACCAAGCCAGTGCACGGTGAGGCATCATCAGACAGGCCTCTACGATGGAGCCGGCTCCCCTAACTCAGGAAATGGGCCAAATGGAGAGCTCTGGGAATCCCGGAAAGAGCGGACCAGCCAGGACTTGGAAGATGACAGCTGGGGGGTTTGGGGACTTCGCTGTAAGGACTCTTCCATTCTGCTGGTGCTGTGGATGGCTAAGCTCCACTCCCTTCTCGCCCTGTGATTTTGCACAGCATTCAAATGCTCAGGGGCATCTGTGTGGTCCAGCTTGGCTCATGAGCCATCTCTGGGACTACTGGCTCTGCCAAATGGAAGGAGGAAGAGACAGTTTCACAGAGGAAAGTGGGGGCTCTCAGAAGAAGTGACAAAGAAGTTGCATAGACTGAAATGAGAGCTGCCCTCTTCCAAAGTGCCCTGGGGATGACAGTATGGTTCCAATCCTCGGCCCATTAGCCATTCCTGTGACTGTAATCTATTTGAAATGACTTTTCCCCCTTTCATTGAGAAGCGTGGTATCTTCTCCTTACATCATTGTTATAAAGGTTAAATACGCTAGCACATGCATATGTCCTCAGCATCTTGGCCAACACAAAACACACACATTAACACTTTTATGAGGAGGCACAGGTGACAGCTTGGGGGACTGTGTGCTTGATGGCGACTGAAGGCAGGAGCTCCTCAGTGTCTTCACTGTGGTGACTGGCCACAGGGAATGGCTTCCCATTGGGGTGAGAAGCTGGGGTTGCCCAGTGGGATGGGGGCAGGAATTTCCAGTGGCCCCTGGGGCCTGAGATTTCAGAATAGCACAAAGGCTCTTGGTGGGCAGGAGATCAGATGGCAGTGCTGACCCACAAGTCTGTAAATTTGCCCACAGATAAAATCAAGTTGACAGTATTTGATTTTCATCAGTCTCTTTCCAGTCCCTCAAAATTGCTGGCTAAACACTGACCAGCTTCAACCTGCTTAATTTATGAAAATTGATAAGATCACAGGCCATTATGCAAGGGCCTGCTGGTGGAGTTTTCTTTCCCCACCTTCATTTGGGTGATTTGAATACCATGTTATTCCTGTCCCGTCTTCCTTTTCTTTTCTTTTCTACGGCATTGTTGGAAAACCAAAGCAAAAGCTTTTAGCTAGCTGATCTTATTCTGTAGAGTTGACAGTCTCATAGGTTAGAATTGTTTTATTACAAAAGCAAACATCTGAAACCACAGATACACAGCTAAGAATGTTTGACTGGGCAGGTGACTTCAAAGATGAATAACAAGATATGCTTCTTCAGATTTTCAGGTTTTATGAAGTGAAGTGGAAAGTTTTTATTTTTTTTTTAAGGGTTCTTTAAAATGTTCTTTTTTTCTTTCCCCCGATGATAGGATCAGTATTGCATATCAAAGAACCTGATTTTAAATAGGCACAAATACACACATACACAATTGCTTGTTTCCTTCATTCCTTTTGAAAAAGCAAATATTTTATGAGTCATAAAAGATCAATTCTTTGTGCTCCTGAACTGGATCAAGTCACCGAAATGGGAGGGTAGCCTCAGGAAGGGCTCATGCAGGGAGCAGAGATGTTAATTTCTAGGCCTTCCTTCACTAACCTCCTCCTGCTGCTGAAGCTCTTGTACCTCGGCAACAAACAGAACATGTTTGAAAATTCTAGCATCTTAATTAGAGGGATGTCAGAGTAGGTACTTACTACATAAGAAATAAGGCTTTATTATTTTCCTTTGCTCGAATATAAAGACTTATATTTGATTTGCTTCAAGGATGAGACTCATTAACTCCACCATCAAAACAAGCCCCCAGTGACAGAGGCAGGGAGGAGACAGTTACAGTTCTCTCTCTGGTGGATGCAGACTTTACTTCTTCTTTACAATTAGTAGCAGTGGTTGCTTGAGGCACACAGAGCAGAGCCGCTACGTTTTCTCTTGTGGTTAATGTTTGGTACGCAGGGTTCCTTCAGCTGCACTTCGATGAGTGAGAAAATTAACATTGTCCTCTGACAACTTTCCTCCCAGAAGCTAGAGGAACGTGGCAACAGAACATTTGCAGTTGAGGGGTGAAAGCCCTGTGAAGACATACGTGGGCATGACATGGGTCTGTTCTGCTTCAGTAAACCAAAGAGCAGCATCGTGGGAGGACAAGTTGGGCCTGTCTCGAGAATTGAAAAGTGGTTTTGCTGCATGTCCATGGTGGTGTTAGCATTCTGCACTAGAAAAACAATCTTTCAGTTTTGATGCAAATTTCTATCTATTGCTGAAATGCATGATGCACAAGGTAAGCAGCTGACTTATTAGTGCCCGAGAAAAGTTGGCATGTTGCTATGAATTGCATATTTCTTACCAATGCATTTAAAAATGCAAAGGAAAGTTTAATTGCAATTAAAGGTGGAGGAAAACCACATTGGGAACATCTTTTTCCAAGAAAATGTCAAAAGCTAATTCACTTAATTAAAAGTTCTGAATTACAACACCTAATTCTTTTAATTGAATGGGAATATTATAATAATTAAAGACAAACAACGTTTCTGAGCTATTTAGAATTAGCATTAAATTTGGAAATTCACTATCCCACAATAGAATGGATCTTTGTTTCTGCATCTTTACAACCTATATCCTATCTCTTCTGGGGGGTTCTTTTCAATTAGCAGATTTTATAGGCCGTGGACAGCTGTGTAGAAAATGATCTGAACGTCTCCATTCTTGCTGTTCCAGCTTCTCGTGGTCATGCCGTGAGCCATTTTTTTATGGTGCTCTGCAGAATGTGTTGGGAAACTTATGCTCTCATTCAGGGGGCCAGACTCCGAGGTGCTATGGCCATTCCCACCCACAGTCTAGGCTCTCTGCTCTTAAAATTCCTTGTGGGAAGCCACTGCTTGACAGTGAATGACAGGCACTGAAAAGGGAATGAATTATGCTCCTGAACCAATTAAAAACCATTGCCAGGCTGGGAAGAGGCCTCCTGCCCTTCTCGCCAACACTGGATGTTTACAGGTGGCAGCTGGGAAGGAGTCATCCCCCACCCCAGGGCAAACCCCGGCAGGTCCTCCTGTGGACGTTCATAACCTGGGGCGTCAGTGTCCTGGTCTGGGTGCAATGGCACCTGGAAAGTGGCTGAGGGTCTCACTTCCCTTCCCGTGAGACATGGTTGCACACTGGTTACCTTTGAGACTGTGCAGAGGCCTGAAGAGGGGCCTGTGGGGTGCAAGGTCATGAGGGATGACAGGTGGGGAAATCTGCTTCATGGATGTGCAACTCGTGAAAGTCAAATGCTCCATCATTAACTGGACAAGCACTTGGCCTGGATGCACAAGCCCAGCTGGGTTTCTCCTGTGGGCCCCAGAGGGGAGGTGGACTAAAGCGCAGTCTCTCAGCGAGGGTTTAGGCCCCTGGATAACGTGCTCATTGTGAGTGGCAGGCCAAGTGCTGTGGAGGGAACACCAATAGGAGTTGTACAGAAAACTTTCTAAGCGGGGAACACAAACATGGGGGAAGAGGGCGTTGGTTTCTCAGGGGCTTTTAAGGGTAATCTTGTTAAGAAATGTAGGAAGATTATTTAAATGCTTCATGAGCAGCAGTTCCTCCCTCTTGATATTTCCAAGGCCAGTAATCTGGTCTTTGTTTTATTTTGGGCTGCCAGCCCGACTAGTGATAGGGTTGGCATGTGGCTCCTACTGGCAATGTGCTCTCTGTCGTCAGATGCCAGCTTAAATGGATGCTGTGCAGAAAAGCCGGGATCCTGTGCTTCAAATGCCAGCTCCGATTTGTGTGAAACCAGCAGGTAACATTCTTTGTTTGTGGTGGTGATTTTTCCCCCTTTCATTATTCACAATTAATTTTCTGGCTGGAAAATAATCTCTGGAAATACTGTGTCCATTCCACATGGGTGTATAAAGTCACAGCCACGTGAGGAGGAAGTCAGTAAAAAGTGCATCTCATCAGAATAATCTGCGTTCATGACACATATCTATGTGTGTTTGGGCTGATTTGTTTCCCAAAAAATTGAGCCTCGAGGCCTAATTGCAGGTCGATGCTTCTTCTTACTATGCTCTGAAAGAAGGCAAGCTGTTTAAATATTCAATTAGGACCTGAAGTTTCTTCACCGTGTGTTCTAATGTAGTGCCTGGCCCCTGTGATGTGCAGCAGTGAACATAAACTTGTGCAATAAATTGAGAATGGAATTGCTTTTCAGATAGGAATGAGAATCAAAGGCATGGATTTTTCCTTAACCAGGTTAACATGATTCACAGGGTTTTGGTGTATTATGGCTTCCTTCTTAAGTAGCTAGTTAGCAGGGGAACCTCAAATTATTCATCTCCTCTCCCCCTCCAAAAAGCCTCAAGCTGAAAAGCATGCTGACTGTATAAAGCCATTCTCCAAATACCTGGTCATTTTCTTGGAAGAAGTAATGGTACTGGGTTGTTGATTGTGGAATGCGGATCGCACTCAGTTATGCTAACATTTCATCTAATCCCTTCAAAATTAAATAAATTAAATGCTAATAAAACTCTTTTACTGAGGTGTCCACCAACCTCATGAAGGGTCTCAGGGGAATACCTGCAGCTGCATTTGGGGTCCCAACAGAGTATAAGATTATTTTCTCAAGTTTCAAGCTTAAATAAGCTGAAGATTTTGTTGGTTCTGGGTTGAAATAGGGGGTGGCTGTGTGAGGATTAACGGAGCCATTTTGAAAACGGTCGCTAATCAGGCTAAAATGAATCGCACATTTATAGGTAGGCTGGCTTTTTGTGTTTGTGTGTGCAGCAGACGCTGCCTACTTAGTATCTTTGGTGAACTTATTTAAGTCAGTAGTAATTCCTTTTTAAATATCCAAATCTTTGGGGAATCAACCTGTAATCCAAAATAAACTAACTTTGGAAGGTCATGTGTATCTGACTATTCTGAACTCTCGTGAAACGGGTAGCAAGATGATTAGAATTTCCATTCCACAATGGCTCACTATAAAGTAACAGTTCCCTAATGAAAAGACTCATTTTAAATAAAAGCATCTGAGTTGTTTTCTAAAGATCTGACAGAATTTGGTAGTTTAAGATATTCGAAGCAAAATTGTTTTGGAGAAAACATAAGAGTTCTGGCTAAGTTTGAAAAAGAAGAAAATATTTGTATTTATTACTGTATTATTTATTATATTGCTCAAGGCATAATCAAACTTGTTTTAATGTTGTTACATGCAAAAAATGAATGACTGGCTAGCAATAACTCCTTCCTCCAGCAGCTTCTTTATGAATACATTCTAAGACAGTAATTACTAGAAAAGTCTCTATGGCTGAATTGGATATAAATGTTCAGAAGATGAAATTCTTTTCTTGCCAATAGTTGTGATCACTCACAATAATATGATACATGCTGTAGGACCCCAGCACATGTGGGATATATTTAGTTGCACAAGCAGAATCTATACTTGAGCCATAACATGAGACTTGGTGAGGAGATTGGGGCAAGTGGGTACAGTAATTATGGTCTCCGGCTCTGAGCCCCCTGACAATGGCTGCATCCAACACAGAGAGCTTGTGCTGCTGAAGAGTCTGAGATTTCATAAGGGCAGCTGCTATTAGCTGCCCTTCATCTGCACATTTGTGGGATAATTTTAGTTAACCACTGAGATCGTTGGATGGAGCACCATTCTTGGGCCGTTGGTGGTTTACCCTGAGCAGTTTTGACTGCAGCAGAAACTATTGGTCAGCATTCTGAGTGAAGAGGCAGGAGAGGGCTGACATGCTCAACCCTATTTAAGCAGGATTGGAGCACCCCAAACAGCGGAGGAGGTTCGTCAGTTGGCCGCTTAGAATGCTCCTTAGGCCTTAGGCTTTTACTTGAGCCTCATGGGTAAGTCTTATACATGAGTTTAAAACTTTGGGGGTGAGGCAGAGTGGAATTTTGCTCCAGATAAAAATGCGTGCCCTGATTAGTGGCACCTGGAAACCAAAAACTTACCCTCTCCCAAGTTTGGAGACAATCAGAAATTTGATGGGGGAGATTCAATGAACTTCTGCTCATTGGAGAGTCTTGGTAATACGCAACACATGGTAGAAGATGGAGGTGGAGAAAGCTTCGCTATTTTGGTATGTAGCATGACCACCTTGCTGCTTTCTGAAACCTCCGTTGTGGTGCATTGGTACCTCTGCAGGACCTCCAAGAAAGTAAAATGACAAGGTGATCGTATTTAGTCGCACGGTTTTGTCTTCCTTAAGTAACTGCTTTATAAGTTCCACTTTCCCATTGGGTCTGGGACTCAGGATAGCGTCGCCAATGTTAACGTTTCGTTTTCAGGTGACCAACCAAGAGGCACCCTCAGGTTGTAAGTTATTATTTTTTGTAGTTATTTATAAATGTTTGCTCAATATTTAAATTAAAAGATGTTTTAGTTCTATGTTGCCATTCGTGTGTTTTCAAGAATGAGGCCATACGATATTTCCACTGTGTAGCAACACCTACATATGAAGTCTTCCTTTCCCCAGGACTTTGCCACCCAAATTCAATCATGGTTGAATCTTGGCCAGGCTGAGGGCAAAGGCATGTTCCAGAGAAGCTGTGGGTGAGTATGAGCCAAACATTCATATTGAGTAGAAGATGTCAAGATGCTAATGGTTGAGAGCTGAGCAGTCCCTAACAGATGGCCCCTGGGAGCTGAGCTCAGGGCAGCCACAGGAGCCCGTGCTGGCGATGGAGCATGATCCAACCAGCTTGATACAGCATCTTTGGTCCTGATGGCTTCGACAGATTGACATGAATGTCCTCTGGCCACACACTGCAATATTTAAAAACATTGCTTCATATCTGATATTAAATACTAGAGCATTCTTTGTGATGTTGCTTTAAAGCTAGGTATTTTGGTTATTTTTCAAAAATAGATTCACCATCTTTTCTTTTCATGCTCTTCATTTTGAGCCCTTATTCTTCGGTCAGACTCTTACTGCTCTGTGGGGAAGTCCTGTTCCTTCCGAACATGGCAGCTCACTGGGTCCAGGTACATCCACATGAGATATACTAATGGGGGTGTGTCTGCATTGATGACATAGAATTTTAAAAACAAATCATACTTTCTATGTTTGGCCATAAAACACTTGCTATTTGAAATGGTTGTGAAGAATTTCAAGGTCTAGAGGGAAAAGACTGAGAAAGAAGGAGTTGGAACTGAATTGCAGGGAGAGGCTGGGGCGGCTGGCAGGAGCCGTGGAGTGGGAACTGGTCTGTGCTTTGATCCTAACAAGCTGGTGAGGAGTGGCCAGGAGGAAGCCATGGACTCATGTGAGTGGAAAGTGGTGAGAAGCAGAACGATTGACACCCTGGGCAACTCGGGGAAGAAAGACAACGTGCGCTCACGGTGTCCTGTTGGTTCTGCTTCACTGTCTGGGTTTTCGTGTGGTCTCACAGCTGCAGTCCAGAGTGGCGCTCACCATAGCTGCTGTGGCTACGAGTCCGGGAGCTGGGCCTCAGCGGAGCATCTGGAGCCCCCGCGCTGAGAGCCCTGCGTCGCCCTCTCTTCCTGAGTATCTGAGACAGAGTGGTCGCCCTGGATGTCTCCCGATGGCTCTGCCACCGGGCATGCTGACAGCCACAGACAGCTCTTGCTAGGACACGCGTTGGTCCTGGGGAAGCCCTTCTCACTTTCCCAGGCTTGCCAGTGTCCAGTGGGCAGATGGTCACCTTGAATGCTTGGGTGTAGTGTGCATATGGGGAGAGAGTCCCTAGGGTTCTGGCCACTTTGCCCCATAGGGGACCGTCCTGGGTGTCTGCGCAGGTGGGTCTCCCCGATGGGAGCAGGAGGACAGCAAGCTCCTGGACCTCTTGAGGGATGCTCCCTGCCCAGTGTCAAGGTGCCTCTGCCTCCTCTCTGACCACAGGCTTCCTTCTCCTCCCTCTCTGTCTCCCTGGGCCCTGTCCTCTCTCTAGTCTGAGCAGCATCAGAGGCGGGCCTGTTAAATTTGTCTGAATCTGTCTGGAGCAGTTTTCACCGACACTTTCAGCCATGGACACCCAAGTCTGTCCCAAGGATGGGTGAGCAGAGGGGAGGGTCCTTCAGGATGTGACTGAGAGCATCCCCATGTGATGGAGTGGGGAGAACAAGTGGCCAGGCTGGTGGCATAATCCCATCACACGTCCATCTATAGAAAAACTTCTTTTTCTACCTTATACACAAACCCTACATGCACCCACCCCTGTGCGGCTGTGATGTCCAGATGACAGTATCCCCCTGACATGAGGAGGTGTATCTGAACAACCTGGAGTGTGTCCAGCATGTCCAGCACACATTTGCAGCTGGCTTGCTGGTTGTGCCTGCAGTTGCTTTGCTGTGGGGCTTCTTGGAGTCAGGATTCCTCTGAATTGTTGGACAGCATATACTGAGTTCTGAGCTCATTCCCATTCAAGACCAGGAAATATAACACAGTCCGCACGAGCTGAGCTCCCAGTAGCCGAGTTTCTCTGTAGAGAAAACAGGCTTAATTTTAAGGATAATCATTTGATGCAATTCAGAGATTTGACTTCAATAAGTTACAATGGCATATTCATTTTTTGGTGTGAAATTTACACATTATGATCCTTAAAAAACCAATAGACTTAGAAACATATTTTTCTTTTTCCATCGCAATGGCAGACTTTTAATCATTTTGAGTTTGGAAGAAGCTGTGCAAAGTCTTTTGCATGAGTAATTATAATTATGTAGACTCCACAGCAAATTTTTTTGTGCTAAGTAAAATGATTTTTACTGTACAGACTTAAAAAGTCCTTGGTAAGCATACAAAATCATTTCATGCATCATATTACAGCAGCATATAGTTTTAAACTTGCAACTAATTTATAGGTGATAAGAATGCAGATTGTATATTTCCTGTTGTAATAGGTTTATATTTTAGTAACTGACATATGACAATGGATGAAAAAACCTAGTTTTCTTTATGTATGAAAAGGCAGTAAGGAACAAGAAAGGGTCCAAGCAGTATCTACGATGTCCCTTGAGTGGATTAAGATTCATTTTCTTGAATATTTCATATTTTCATTAGGGAATATAAGAGCATATGCATAAAATTGACTAAAATTATATGTGCCTGCTGCCTGGCTCTCCCACAGAGTGTTCTTAGCATAGAGGCCACATTTTTGATTATTGAAGCTAGTTATGTGTATCATGGGAATTCTGAGCTGCCTCACTGTGGGATCCTGGAAAGGACTGTGTCTCCAGGGACAGATCCTGCGGTGTGTTGACAGAGGAAACAGACTAAGTTCTAGGAGGGACACGGAGGTACTACTGCGGAGTGGTGGAGACCTCGGCTTCCCAGGTACTATGTCCTCACTTGAGAGTCCCTCCCTTCCATCCTCACCTGTGTCCTGCTTCTATTTCTAGAATCTGATGCTCAGAGTCAAACCTGGGCGTGAATGTCCTTTCACGTTTTGCTTTTTGAATGGCTACAACAGACGAGCACTGTTTCCTGAAGCCTGCTGCTCCCGTCTGCCTGTGGATACAGCTCTGGAGCTTTCTGTCAGTCGGTGGCTGCCCTCTTTCCTGGGGTCCATTCCATGTCCTGTGGACCCACTGACCAGTGGACTTCACATTGTATTTCCTTACTGGCTGACTAATACAGCCTGGGACCTGTTCTCAGTTATTATCGCATCTCCTGGCAATTTTCCTTACAATGTAGACAACTTGCTAAAAAGCAGGTACATTTTCTATTTTCTATTTTTTCATTGAACAAACGCAATCTTTCTCTCCTTTTTTCTTTGCATATGGAGTGTCTCACATACTTATTGCTTAAAATACTTGCTGAATTCCCCTTTGACCAGAACTAGTCTTTTCTTATTATGTTTAATCTAAATCTAGATATTGCTTGTTTTATGGTAACACAGGAAGAAGAACCTGGTGTTGATTTGCAAGTTATAGGTGTGAAAATGAATTCTGTTAGGTTCATTCTATAACCAAACTTGCAATTGTGTTTTTTGCTATTTTACTTTCTTCTTCTTCTTTTTTTTTTTTTCTTTTTTGTGGTGCTGGGGATTGAACCTAGGGCCTTATGCTTGCAAGGTATTTTACTTTCTTAACACTATTAAAGTCTCATCTTCTCTTACTCTGGGGTAGTTGTTGCTCTTTCCCTTATCTTGGTTAAAAAAAATTAAGTAGAGTGAAAGAAAGAAAGAAAACAAAGGAAAAAATTGACTTAGCGTCTTACTACTCAGGCCTATTTAAAGATTGTGTGTTAAATTTCCCATGAAAAGTTTGTTCTGATAGAATCCTAATTTCAGCTGGTGTCTCTTACTTGAGATTCCACCATGATGGAATATCGATTTTGCTTCTTTGTTTTATTTCTACATGAACTTATCTAATACGGGAATAACATTAGCAACACACTCAAATCAATAGAGCTTCTCTCTGGTGCATGTTTCTCGTGAATGAATTGGGCAAATAAGAATTCATGCTTAACAGGTTTAAAATCCCTAGTATAAGCTAAGCATGCCTGGGTGGGAAATGTTGAGGCCTAAGCCTATTTTTTTATTTATAGATTAAAAATCTTTCCTTCTGTAGACATGAGGCTTTTAATGAACATACTAACATCCTAGTTTGCAACTTAATTTACATATTCATATTTCTTACAAAATTTCCAGGCAGAAAAAATTTGGTTTGAGCTAAAATTTTTCACATTTTAGTTCTATGATGAGCATTTAGTTAAAATATAATTATTATCTGAAGCTTAAATATTGATTTGATTCTTCTATACAAGTAATCAAAAGCATATGGGAAATGGAGAGTACTGCTCCCTGAGATGGAATACTACAGGTTATAGAATATTCTAGCACATTGTTGATAGTGAAAGGATCGAATGTTTCCAACTTTAAATCCGTTACCATGGAATCCTTCACTGTTGCAACTTTTGCTCATCATAGTCATTAGTGGTTGATTAGATATGAAGAATCTTAAAATCAAATGTACATTAGAAAAATAAGAGAAAAAGGGAAGTATGTTTCAACTTTTCACTGTTAATAATCTAGTTCATAGGCTTCAAAAAGGACCTATAGATATTTTTCCCTAACTAATGCTCACTGTTGGTTTCCACTTGTACAGAAGAGTTAAGAGAGAGGTCCTTGCTTGTGTGTCCCTCTATGAACGTATGATAGGCCCTCGTCCTGAGACAGGAGACTGCCCCAGGACTTGGCAACAACGCGGCTCAGACGTGTGCTGGCCCACGCTTCCCTGCGACTGCTGTGCTGTGCCCTGGGGCGTGTGAAGCTCTGTCCTGTGTACGAGCATCTCCATGGTCCACTGCCCAGCAAAGGAATTGCCATGCTTCAGGACCACATTTGGTGATTCAGTTTTTAAAAATTCCAATATGTTCTTATTTTTAGATTTTAATCCAATATGCCATTCTTTTAGACTCCATTTTTAAGCAACAATAACAACAGCAAAAGACAAAAAATAAGCACACATTCGGTCCTATAGATGAAGGATAGAAATAACTGGTACTTATTCTAGCTCTGCCCATCTCTCTCCCCTTCTAATAGGTAACAATAAGAATGGAATAAGCAGTTTAAAGTTAAGAACCAAGCTTTGTAACAAATTCAGACAATATCCAATAAGAACACCTGTAAATCTCTGGACAATAAAACATACCGATAATAATTAATATTTTAAAATTTTCAGGGGTAGAAATGACCTCCATTATAAACTAATCAAATGAACTAAAATTTCCTCAGTTTGTTTTTCCCTTAAATAGAACTGGATTTTAAAAGAGCGAATGTCACATAAATACCATGTTCCTCGTGCACGGTGCTTCGTGTACCGTCAACGGTGGGGTAACAGCTTCTTTGAAATAGCAGAGCAGCCAGGGCGTGCGATTCCAGGCAAAGCACCTCGCTTCCCCTGGCAGCTTCTTGGAAGTTTGAACAAGTCCCTGCAGTTCATTAAACAAAACCGTTGTGATGGAATGTCAGGCCCAGGACCGGCGAAGGCAGACAGTCCCCAGGCATGGGCTTTTCGTCCTCCCGTGGACGTGACGTGTTGGAATGATGCACGGCTGGTGTTGTGTGGGAAGGGTCAGCGACCTCCTGCCCCACGGCAGCCGCTTCTGGGGACTGTGCCAGTGGAGCATGCAGCCCCGTGCACTCTGCCGCCTCCTCCTGCCAGGCTGAGTTCCTAGATACGCATGGACTTCGCACTTGGCATCAACACTGGCAAAAACGGACGCATGAGCTAAGTGAGCCCGTGGAGCTGCCTGGGGGGTGTTCCTAGTCTTCTTTTCTCTTACGCATCTTGAATCTGAGACAGATGTATGATTCCCTGACATCAAATCTTGGCTTGACTTTATAATTTTCCCTGTGTTTGTGTATTACATTATCAATGGTGGGCTTTTCATGGCCCCTAATTTGGTAACTTCAGTGCTTTAGGGCACGTTGGAGCAATCTTACATTTTGGGGAATCTTCATGATTTTTAAAGGGCTAGACTGGTGAACAGTCGTAAGACTGAGTAAAATAATTGGCAGGGAAATTAGGATTTCTCAGTTAGATTAATGACCATTACGATTTTTCTATGGATTGTTCTGCACTGTGCCTCTGGTCTTAATGAAAATCAAGTGAAAACAGCAAGTTCAAGTCTAGGATCAGTGTCTGTGCCTCCCTAATATGGCCCAAAAAATCCTAACACAGATCTGAGTCTCAGCTTCCTCCACTGATGGATCAATCAGCTCATCCCTTCATTTCATAACCCTAAATGCAATGACCCAGGCATGGGGCAACCATGAAAAATGAACCCCTTAATTGTCCTCAGCATCCTGCACCTCGGGAGCAACAGAGATGTGTGTACATGGCCACCTCACAATGGAGCTGGAGCAGGTGAAGCACAGCAGTGGCTCAAAAGGGGGAATCAGTTCTGGAGGGAAAGGAGGCCTTCACAGAGTGGGAGGCTTTTGAAGGGTTAATAAGGATTTCCTGTCCTGACTGGACCGGGAAGTGTATTCCAAGCAGAGAAAAGTATGAAAAGGTATAAAAGCAGGAAACAGCCTGATGTGCACACATAAGCTTGACTGGTAGCTGGGTGGGTGCAGAGGTCAGGGGGCATGGGGGCGGGCCGTGGGGATGGAGCCAGAGAGGACTGAGACCAAGCTTCAAAGCACAGCTCACTGGGCTAGGCCACTTGGCGCTCTGGAAGAACCGAAGGCCGTTGAAACAGAGGGTGACATGCTACTGTGGTGATTCTGAAGATCACCTGAGCAGCAGAACGGGAGAGAGGAAGAGAGGGGCGCAGGCTACAGCAGGGGACACCGCGGAGCGAACGGAAGTGACTCAAGAGAAAAGACACATCACAGCCACCTGTCCAGCTGACCCCGGTGGGGCACCACAGTACCCATGAAGCGGATGGCGGAAAGAACCGCCGTGTGTCGGGGCGGTGCAGAGCCTGAGATGTCTGAGAGCCTTCAAGAAGACCAAGCGCGGCTCCGTCCCCTCTCCAGAGTGGGCCCGCCTTTGGGAAGAACAAACTTGAAAAGGCCATGTCATCACGACACCATTTGCACTGGCCAGTCAAGCCTACCGAGGAGACCTTAGAACAGGAGAAGTAGTCTGGAGTGCGTGAAGGATAATGAATAATTAGAACAACGTGATATTAATGAGATTAATTAGGCTGGTGAATTTGAAAGGTCTTGGTACACTGTAAAGCAGCATATGAGTACTAGATGTTGCTATGATTTATCATATGCTAACATAGAGCAGGTATTAGCTCAAGTCACTATGAGGCATTTTTTATGTTCAGAGAATTCAAATCCAAAGTAAACCAAACCTCAAAAACACTTCACTGCAAAGATGAGTCTAGGCAATAATACAGCATAGCATCACTCCCATGTGTAAGTGAGAACGTTCAAGTTTCCTCAATTACTTGGTCAATTTTCAATTCAGCCAGTGCTTCTGCAGTACTGTCTCTAGAGAGAGCTAGCTCTGGGGATCCACAGTGGATGGGACCAGCCTTTGTCTTTCCTGAGCTTTGCTTATTGGAAGAAACAAGAAGCTACTGGGTGCATTCAAGTACACTGCCTAAGCCAGACATTGTGGCGTAGACAGCATCAGGAAACTTAGGGGGTACAAGCCAGGCTTGAGGAGTGAGGGTGGAGGTCACATCTAGGTGAAGCAGGAACTGGTCAGGTCAAAGGAGTTGCCCAATGGGATGGAAGAAACCAGATGTCTGGTCAGCTCTGTATACGAGTTGAGAGAGTCTGGTGTGAGTGACAACAGAAATGAGTACCAGTGGGCTGAATAGAGAGATATTTAGGAGGTGGTACTGGAAAGACCTGGTGATGGGTCAGGTGTGGGTGCCAAGAGCAAGGGAGGGGTTGGAGGAGATGTGCCAGTCTTGGCCGGTGCACTGTGTGCAGCCAGACCCAAGAACCCGAGTGCTTCCTGTATGTATGTACTAAAGCTCCTTGTTCTGTCTTACATTTTGTTTTACCTTTTCATGGGAGGTTAATTTATTTTTGTTGTACAGGTAGACATAATAAGACACCCTACCTGGGTCTTTAAGATGAAAGAAAAAAATACTATTAGTCATAACAGGGGACCACAGGAAAAAAGTAGCGGAGGGAGCAAGACAGGAAGGAGAGTGGGCTGCCGGGGATGGGGTCCACTGTGGAGCGAGACCCAGAAGGAACATCACAGGCTCTGGTGGGGTCTCGGGGCCAGAGTTCCAGGGTGGGTGGGGAGGGAAAGAAGCCCATCCTGGACATAAAATGGGTGGTAACTGAGGGATAAATGATGCTTAATATGGAAAACTTCATACAAAACCAGGATCATATGAAAAAGTCAGGGGATCAAAGCACACATTTTGGAGATTGAAATCATGTCCCGCAAACTTTAGCGTGTGACTTTCACGTTAGTCTTCATGATCCTGGCAAATCTTTATTTATTTTTCAGTGCCTACAGTACTGTAAAATGTTGGTCTAAGTTTCACGTATGTATAAGGAATCAGTAATGACTTCAGAATTAAAAAAAGAATTCAGGTTTTAAGTCTGCTGATCTTGAGTGACTGACTTTCTTGACTTCTCTATAAATGGGCCATTGTCCATGGAAGGCAGCTTCCTTGTCTGATGGAAAATTTGTCAATACATTTGAAATTACTCTGATATCTATCTTTAGACTTTTTAGTTTTTTTTCCTTTGGTCTAAAAATTAGACAAAATATTCTAGAACTTTTAAAATCTTATGTCCTAATTATTTTAATTTAAAATTTATTTCAGTCTTTTGAATTATAATGTTTGTTCTTTCTGGCAGCTTCACAATTCGTAGGCATAAAATAAAACAAAAAATCTCCTTTCCTTCTAGCAATACCATAAGCAATCGTCATGTACTCTTCCATCTCTTATGCATTAAGCTACACATGGACGTGTCTCAGGACTTGGTTTTGTTTTTGTTTGTTTCAGAAAACAGATCATGTTGTATCTGGCATCTTAAAATCTACTGCTCTTCCCTGAACAGTGTTATCATGGGCCCTCCCAAGGACTGGGGATGCATCTCCATCTTTGAAAGCTTGCTGGAAGCAGGCAGCCTAATTCAGACATCGGAGCCATGTAGAGGCGCTTTGGGTTGCTTTTGTTCTGGAATCCTTACCAGCTATGCTGCCACGCGTAAACACATTCAAGTAGCTCAGCAGCCAGTCCTTTTATTTTTTAAGAATTCTTTAAAAAAGCAAATGTGTAAGAAAAAGGTGATTTAATATACAGACAGACAAAAAGATGATAAGCTAGTTGCAGAAAAAAGGAAATGCAAATGGTCAATGCGTTTTTTTTAAGACATTCATGCCATGAGTATTCAGGTTGATGTAAACAAAAGCAAAAGAACAAAAACACATAAACAGAAATAAAAACAAGAAATTCAAAATACCAGTATTACCCATGTATTGATAAAAATAAAAAAAAACAGTCATAACATCCCATAGTGACAAGAGTGAGCCGATATTGCCTGCAGCAGTAGCCCATGCCTGTAATCCCAGCAGCTTGGGAGGCTGAGATAGGACGACCTCGAGTTCAAAACCAGCCTCAGCAACAGTGAGGCACTCAGCCACTCAGTGAGACTCGTGTCTAAATAAAATACAAAAAGTAGAGCTGGGGATGTGACTCAGCGGTTGAGTGCCCCCCAGTTCAGTACCCAGAACCTCCCCCTCCAAAGTGTGGTGATATTGTATTCTCAACCATTATTGATAAGATTGTAAATTAGATTTTTGAGAAATAACTTGTCAGTATGTGATAAAATCAAGCATGCACAAATCTTTGACCTAATAATTCCTCTCCCAGAAATTAAACAGGGATGTTTTCAGGCAATACCTAGAACTATTTAAGAAATAAGTGATATGGTGGACATTCCCAAATATTTTTATTGATAAAGGAAACATAACTATAAGTTGCAGCTTAGGGTCACTGGGAAGGGCAGCAATGAGCAATTGCTGCAGTCCATCAGTATTTATCCTTCTCTGCATATTTTCCACATTATATTTTTTGAGTCCTTTTGAAAGAAAGAGATAATATATATGTTCAAATTGCGTGAACACAGGGCACAAACAATTTCTAGAACAACGGCACATTCCCATCCTGTGTTAAGAGGCAGTGAATCCTGCTCGGCAGCTCCTACAATGCTGACCTGAGGTCTCCTTGTGGGGGTGGGGACAGCGGGGCTCCCAGGCAACAGGAGGAGTGGTCCTCCGTCAGCCTGCACTCTGAATTCATTTGTGAGCATAGAGAAATATGATCTTTCTTATGCCTCAACACATTTGGTGTTGGGGAGAACTGGCAGAGAGGGGGCAGGAAGGGAGACCAGAGCTGGGGGGCACTTGGAAAGGGAGGGTGTGAAGATGAGCTCCCGGCTGCAGGGGCACCTGGGCTGTGCACTGTGGGCAATGAAAGGAGGCCTGGTCAGGAAGGCTGGGCACAGCAGGTGAGCTGCGAGGGGAGGCTCAGCAGGGGTTGGATCTGTGTGGACCCATGGAAAGTGAGCGTCAAGCAGGTGTCCTGGACACAGCCTTTGGCAACATGTGCCTGTACCTAGGCACAGAGCTGTGTCAGTCTCTGGATGGCCCCTCCAGCTGTCTGCTTTAGAGCAGGAAGCTGGCTTCTGCAGAGGAAGCCAGACATCACAAATTAAATATATGCCATTGAATTAGCTTCCTCCTGCTGTTGTAGCAAATGACCACGGAATGGGTGGCTGGAGATGAAACGGTCTCTTCTGTCGCAGTGCTGGAGACCAGAGAGTGAGAAGGGTGAGATCTGGTGTGGGGGGGCGTGTTCTCTCTTCCAGCTTTTGATGGCGGCCACTCTCTTCTTGGCTTGGGGCCACATCACCCTGTCTTCCCTCTGTGTCTGTCCTCACATGGGGCTCTCTGCATGGTTCTGTCTCTTCTTATGAGGACACTGGTTTTGGGGTCAGAGTCCACCGTAGGATGATCTCTTTTTATCTCACATTCTAATTACATCTGCAAAAACCCTCTTTCCAGGTAAGTGCTAATTCACAGACTTCAACGTGTCACTCCGGAGGGCATGACTCAACCCACAGTGTGAGCTCATGACACCTCCTGTGTGGCCTGCCTGGGGGTGGCCATGGGGTAGAGAGAGACTGTCACTACCATGCTTCAAAAGTGGGACCAGCACCGAGGGTCCGATGGCCGGACATCGCAGACACCTGAGTTTAGAGGAGCAGAGAGGCACTGCAGGGCCACACCAGGGTCCCGCACATTTCGTTTGAGAGGAGCAAAACTTTTCTGTAGAAATGGGCTGATGAAGACTCCATTTGAATAGACTGCACTTTCAGCAAGTACATAAGCAACTACCGAGAAGGACAAAGCCCTGAATGCAGAAGCCGACAGCCCGAGAAGTACGGCCTTGACCTAAGTAAGCAGCGTGGGTCGCTCGAGGAGAGCCGAGACAAAGCCACACACACTGTGAAACGCTGCGTTAGCCACACGGTGCAGGTTTAGCAACCAGTTCCTCAGTGAGAAGCTCCGCGCTGCCATGAGAACCCAGGTGACGCCTTCAATTCATCGTGACTGAAAAGATATATTTGTATCTGCATCTGCATCTGTATCTGTAAGTGTTTGTGTATCTGCATCTGTTTCTGAATCTGCATCTGCATCTCTGCCATTTTTTTGTCTGAGCTCCAAACCAGCAGATCTCAAGGTGGGAGACTTGGACAAGGAAAGAAGACGTTTTTAAGGTCAGAATCTCACCTACACCATGTGCAATGAGGTCCGTTTGCCTCAATTTCAGTGTCATCTTGGCCATGGCCTCCCAGGCCACCTGTGCAGGGCCCTGTGAGGTCCCCTCAGCATCCAGTGCACAAGCAGATCAAGGGTGGTTGGGCCTGTGCCTGTCTGTTGCTTCCTTCTCTGGACATCACCCTGCATGGACCACTTATGAGTGGAACTCCAAGACGGGCCATGCCCATGGTAATTTCTACAGCAAGAGGAAGAGGCATTTGGAGGAGATTTGATGTCAGCAATGACATAGATGTCTCCCACAGCACCCGCGAGTTGAACTAGTTGATATAGAGAATTTATGACCTGGGAGACCATTTATTGCAAATAAAATTAGAAAACCCAGGCACTACTTTGGGATTTTGGAAAACTTTACTGTTCAATTCCCAATGTTGAAATACTTGAAATATAGAAAGTATCATTTCACAAAGAAACAATGGATTAATTTGTACCCTTGAAATAGAGCCAAGAGAAAGAATATTGAAAACAGAGACGTCACTCTTGGGAACTGTTGTAAATTCACTTTCTTGCTTCTAGAATATTCACATGTTCACTGGATATAAGGCATCTTAATCTTTTTTGATGTCACCATTTCTTAGCCTGCAATAGTGATGTATAATAAAGGTAGACATCATTAATTGAGGGTGTAGCTCTCTGCTGAGGGATTTGATGCACTTTAACTTTCTCTGATCTTTACCATTTTTTTAGTAGGTGGTACAGTTCCTCTTTCACAGTCAAGAAACAGGGAAGTTACATAACTGGCTCAAGGTCACAGAGCTTATAGCTCAAGAACTAGGATTCAGAATAGGAAGTCTATATGGTTTCCAAGTTTGACCCTTCTCCAAGTACTGTGAAACCTCCCCAGCAATTGTTATCAGAATGAAGCTTTTTCGGGGTGGTATCTTGGAGAAGAATGTTTACCCGTAGGGCACATCCAAACAAGAGGGACCACAGCAATGGCCATGTGGAAGCAAGTGTAAGAGGTAAAGCCGAAATGGTTGAAGGTCATTAAGTGAGTGGAAGAGTCACTCAAGACAAATGTAACAGCTTACTTGGAAAGTTGTCATGCGCTTGGGTGGGCAGGCTCTATGGAGCCAAAGTAAAAATCAGAGGCGGCGACTTTGATCTAAAAGAAGTCAGAGCATTCTGAGGGAGATTGCCCAGCAATGGGATGCAGAGGGAGCTAATGGCCAAAGATGAAGGAGACTTCAATGCTTGCAAGAGGATTAAAGAGGAGATGATGGCTAAGTAGAAGGCTGGATGGGGTGGTCTCTGACATACTTCAATTCTGAGATTACACAAACACCAGTTCATGACATCTCGGTATGAACCAATTTACCAGCTCCTTCTGTTTGTGACAGGGAAGACCAGATAATGTGAAAACATTAAGCATGGAAATGAAAAGGAGTCTAGAAGACTCTTAGTCTATTTAATAATTTTGCTCAGGATTGGCCTCAGATACACATGCTGCATCAAAGAACAGAATTATAACCACTGAGTTTTCCAACAATTCTGTTTCTGAATTTGAAGAAAGATATATATATATCCAATTTTATAAATCTCATCTTATTTTAATGCATCTGCAAGGTCTTCCAACTAGACATTTAACAGGTTACAAAGAACATGGTACGAGCTTTTCTGGGATGGAAATGCATTTAATTGGGCTGTGATGGGAGATTAGGAAGGACTCAAAATATGGGTGATTCATTACAGGAGGAATAATTTTCCCCATGAATGCTGAATGTCAGTAAAGTGTATATGAATCAGTAGTGTTGGGATATTAATATATTGCATTTGAATGTATGTTAGAAAAGTATATTACAACTGCTTTTTAGGTGGATGCTGTAACATTTTTAAAAGAGTGTCATCTGGAAAATGCCAGGCAAGTTTCGGCAAGAAGTCAGGTTTAATTAAACTGTGGGGTCCACATAATTTTGAGGTATGATTTTATGAGATTAAGAAAATTTGCCATGGTCCTTCTCTGGGAAAGCTGGGGATGGTGGGAATACTGATACTTTTTGTCATTTATTCATTAACGTGACACTTTGGACCGGTGGGACCTGATGTGTCAAATCTGGTGCACATGATGGCGTGGTCCTTTTCCCTGCCACTTTCTGGAGCACCAATCTTCCCCACTGAGGCTCCCAAAGGAAGGACTCACTGGCCTCCAGATGTCAGTGGCTGCTGGGGCTTACCTCAGGCAGCGTCATTTTAAGGACTGGCCTGTCCCCCAGGCTACTCCCGTCTATTTCTGCAGGGAGGCATTGCAGGTCCAGGCCCTGGTCAGGCGGTACCCCTCAACGTGACTCCAAAGATAACCACCCCACTTAGCTTTCCTGTTGAGTCTCAGTCATCCACGCAAACAAACATGGGACTTGATTCCAGCACTAACATTTTCTCTCTCTGCCAGTGAACCTTGACTGGGGTCACCAGTCACAGCTCACACACCCTGTTACCAGAGTAGGCACTGGGATGACCAGGGCCCATTCCGCAGAGATCCGCCTCTAACTCAGTGGGTGATTTGCCACCAGTTGATCTGTAGTCTGATTAGTTAGTAGGAGACTTATGACACATATTCCTTCCCGATACTGGCACAACAGCTAACATACAAAACATACACGTTTTATATAATGTACCTGATATTCAGATAATATTCAGGTGTTTTATCAGAAACAAAAGATACTGCTCAAGGTGACTATGCACTCACAGAGCATAGACGCCATTGGCATACACTCATATCGCTCCTTCTAAAGACCCTACTTCAATTTATCGCCTTTGGTATTACGCATCTATGGCACCAATCCTAAGCAAATGTTGACTGAGTACCCTACACGGTAAACTTCATAGTAAATGTTTTGTATGCTACAAAGCTTTGCAACGATTTGATGTGCACACTCCTGTCTCCATCTCACAGACAGGAAAGCAGGCTGGTGGAAGTTGGGCACAGCTAGCCTGAGCATGGAGAAGGGGAGAAGGGCTGCCCACGGGCCACTGGTTTGTGCTCTCCACGTCACACACAGGAGGCACTGGACCTTCTTCTGCCTCAGTAACCTCTTTGGTGGACTTCAGTGCTGTGCTTCTCACAGAGAACAGTGTTTTATAAAAGGGCACAGAGGACACCTTCTTGGAGTCCTCTGTTGGCTTCACACATGGACAAGTGGCCAGGTAGAGAGGGGTGGGCTGGTTCCCCTTCCCAGAGGACGCAGGGTAGCCTCAAGCACCTGCTGACAGAAGCTGAGGCACTCCGACTCTTTCTCTGTGTCTGCACCCCTGCAGCTCCGCCTGGATGTCCGTGAGAGTTCCTTGTCCTTACTTTTCACTCTTCTGGCTGCGATGTACATGTCACTGTTTTCTTCTTGGTTCCTTCCTGTAATGTCCTGGCTCCTCTCAACCTGTAGCTGCGGATCCTTTCTTGGCTCAAGGGACGCTTTCCTTTACATTTTACAAAATCCTGGGTATGATTATCTGCCTACCATGTCTGTGGCCTTGCTCTTGAGTGACCACTTTCCTCTCTTTCTTTTTCATCTCCTTCTCATTTCATTCTTCATTCCAGGGCAAATTTTCAAGTTCGTTTTCTGCAGCACCAACTGAATTTTCCTCAGTGCGGAATCTGCTCTTCACTCTCTCCTCTATGGATTGTTGATCTGATGCTGTTCTAAATTTGCTCACCATGTCTCTTATTATCTTTCTTTCCTTCCCCTGTGTGAGCTCTTCGTTACATATTCTGCCCTTATTGTACAGGCCTGGTCTTCATAGGCCTCACCAGGATGTTTGACACTTTCCTGAAACTTCTGGGTCATCATTGCCCAAAGACTCCCTTTTGGAGTTTGAACCATGATATTTCTTTTTCTTTACTTGCTAGTACTTTTCATAGCCTTTGCGTTTATTTTCAACTCTATTCATTGTATCAGTTTTCTTCTACCATGATAATGCTGTGTAACAAATAACCCCAGTATATCAGTGGTAAATATCAATGTGATTTTTTTACTCCTAACATATACTGTTTTTCAAAGTCCTTTCTTAGAAGGAATGTGAAGAGAATGTTTGTTGGTGCTAGAAGGTTGGTGTAGATGACAGCACTCATGGTGCTGACGGTTCTTCAGAAAGGAAGCAGCATTTGGGCCACTTTAACCAGCATCCTGTATTGACAAGAGAGTGAGCTGCATAGCTCAATATTTTGGGGGCTCAGGGCAAGGCATGGGTGGAAGTCTGCACACCATATGTCTAAATTTTTGAAAGTTGTGAGGAGACTTAACAAAATGTTAAATAAAAGATGTTTTATCATCTTCTCTTGCCAAACAGAGCCTTAGAATGTCAAAATTGAAAAATGCATCCCAAGTTGAGGTTTTCCTGTGATTAATGCTGACAAAACGTGACCCTCTTCGTGACCATTGCCTGTCAAGTGCAGAGAAGGCGGCCATGCTGTTAAAGTGTATTGGGCATCCATGATTTCTTCTCAAGTTCAAGTAACCAAAATCATTAGGTACTTTTATAACAAAGATTTTTTAAAAATATTTTTTCTATTGAAAATAATATCGTAAAGGACTAAAGCTGTAACTGTGCTCAAAATGTTCACAATCTAAGTAGTTTGTTTAAAGTGTAAAGTAATAGCAATTACAAAATGAGAAGTTTCAATTATTTAGATTTGTAAGTTATTTCTTCTAAAAACTCAAAATCATCCACTAAATTAAATACAAAATATAAATCATAAGTGATGAAAATAAAAATTTTAAATAAATGTAATTATTTAAATAAGACAGATTGTAAAATTCAATTGTTTGAAAACTCACATTGAATCTTCTAAAAATCTAAACCAACGTGGACCACATTCCTGAATGATTTAAATTGTTTCTTACCGTGTGATGTCCCTCAGCTCCCCTGTGCAGATGCCTTGAGTAAGGAAAGTGGACGCCTTGTCCCCATCAGAGCAGGCGCCTCCCTATTCGGGAATCCCTGCCTCCCAGGTCACGGTGGAGGAAGAATTCACATGTCATTAATTTCGGTTTGCATCTCCTGAGTCTTCTGCTGCCTTGCTCTGCCCGTTCTTCCAAACCTCGCTCCCCTTGGATGTGAACAGAGGCACATCCTGCAGATCAGAATGGCATCCAGACAAAGTAGACTTCAGGGGTGGAGCAGGGAGCCCAGAGAAGGGAGCAGGGGCCTGGAGCAGGGTGATTCGCAGGGTTCCCCAATAAGCCACCCACATGTATACTTTATGAAAACGTTTGGTGTGTGAGTTTGTGAGATGCAGGGCCCAGGCTGGGCTCCATCTTCACTTATTTTTTTCTGGTTGCTTTAGAAGCTGGGTCTCCAGAGCAGGGAGCAGGTTATAGAGTGATCACAATGCACCTGACTGAATTTTTGGAGGTTTTCTGTGCTATGACTGTCATAACTGGCCAGGGAAGATGATTATATCTCTACAGAAAAATCCAACTTTTGAAAGAAAGATGATTAGATATTGAACCTTCATTACCTTTTAAAATTTAAGAGCAGGAGTCCTTTAAAGATGCCATGTTGCATTTTTTTTCCACCAGAAATATTAAACTGGTCTTTAATGTCTTTGTCAATGTAGATAGAATGTCTTCTACACTATTCTGCTGTGAAGATTCTCAAAAGCCTGACATTCTGATTGTCCCAAGCTTAAATTACCTTCTTCTATCACTTTGTTAAAAAATGCCAGTAAATGATCTTGTGGACATATTAAATAGTGTTCAGGAAACCAGGAGAGTTAGTTTGCCAAACTAGTTGGACACAAACAGGAGGCAGAAGAGTTGGAAGTGCTTTGGAGAGGAAGTGACTCACAGGAAAAGATCTCAAGTATCGATTTGCGCTTTCTTGGTGGGTTTTATCCCTCTCTGGCATATATGCGAGAGTCTATTTTTTATTTATTTCTAGCTGAATTGTTGTATGATGCAAACCTTTTTAGATAGACTTTCTTAAGGAATACAACCCCTTGTGCAGAGTTGGCATTGAATCACTGAGACCTTAGCTGTTGCAAACAGAAAACAAGGATCAATTGTCAGTTGACAGAGAGACTTTAAGGATGCAGATAACAAAATGGTTAAAAGTTCCAGGACCTCATTTCATAGGCCATCTATATTAGAAATCTTAAAAAATAAAGTACTTAATGTTCCTTTTTGTGTAGAGAGAAGCTTCAGAACTTTGCTAAGTGATCAGTACAGTTCAACTTTATTCCTTCTCATTTTTCTTTACCTACTTATTAAACATCTCAGAATATAAAAGAGACACTTGTGATTTTAATAGTGGGTGAAAGAAGGCTGAGCTGGAGATGATTAGACTGATAAATATTAAAAAAAAACCCCTTCATTTTGAAACACAAAAGCAAGTTCTCCCTTCTCCTTGAACACTGGGTGTTGAATGCTTTGTTGGTCTTAGCTAGCTCTGTAATTCACAAATGGGCTCTGATTGGGTTTTATGATTGGAAATTGATCTGATTTTTATTGTTTTCACTTGATGTAGAGGTTTGGAACATTCCTGGGATAAGCCATCCTTACCTTGGAGATGACTGCACCACACAGTATATATATATATATATTTTTTTTTTTTTTTGGTTGTTTTTTGGTATCATTTTCTTTTTCAAGGAGTGTACTGTATAATCACCGAACTCCTCTGTAATTACACGGCAAAGACTATGTAAATACGTAATTATGTTCATGCAGATTACTTGATAATTATACTTCCAGTTACCAAGTAATGAACGGAATAATCATCCTGCACCTTGTAGCTCCTGGGTTTTCAGCTCGGTCTTTGTTTTAAAGAAGGAGAGAACTAGATAATGACTCCATGGTTACATGGCACTCACATTGTGAGGAGTCGTGCGCTCACGATGCTGCAGTACGGTTATTTTTTACCTTGTAAAATAAAGTGCTCTGCCTTTTAGAGATGTCTTTTCCTTCACTTTTCTCTACGAACCCATGTCTCTCATGACGGCCTAGGGAAGCTGAGTTTTCCTTCTGCGTAGGCCCACTGGGCAGTACCAGACTACCACTGGAAAGGTCTCTGAACTCATCCTACCAGCAAAAAGTGACAAGAGAAAACATGTGGTCAGTTTTATCAGTGGAAGACGAAACACGTAGTTATTAACCCCAAGTCCTGGAGATGACTCCTCAGCAGGCAGTGGATCCCTGCTTGTTTTTTATGTAGCTTATCCACAGTGCTGAGGAGCCTGGGATCCTTCTGGCTGGAGTGTGCTTCTCCCTGCCCAGGAATGAGCTCTGCTCTCACATCCACTTGGGTCCTCCCTGCACCTCCTGAGCTTCTCCAGCCTCCCTGCATACGGGTATGGCACCGCCTGCAGTCTCTTGCCCTGGTCTCCCCTGGAGTCTTCCCTGCCAGTCTCTGGGACGGGTTGCTCTTCATCCAGTGTTCTCCAGAGGCCAGCACGAGGCACGTCATGATTACGTCTTGAGTGACTAAATCAATCAAAGAGAGGTGTATAATACATTAGTTACATAACTGATCAAGGAATTCCAGAATTATCTTTGGTCATGACAGTGTTCTAATCATGCACGGATGGGTACAGGATGATGAATATTTTTTTAAAAACATTTACAACATTCCAATGTCCGGAACAACAAGAAGTAAAATTCACAACCTTTACTTAAATGTTTGTTTTTCCTTGATCTGCTTTGGAAGCTTGAGGAAGTTTCAGCTAGAAACACGTGGCCTTGCGCACAAGCATTCCTCTCTTTGACCTGACCTTTCTTTCCTTGCTCTGGGACTGGCACAGAGGTTTGGAGATAGTGAAGCTGCTTTCCTAGCTCACCACTCATGGTGGGAGGGGGAATGTCACCTTAAAATGACTATCATACAATCCAGGGGAAACCAGGAGCTTCAGTCCAGACCTGTGGAATCATGAACAGGGCTTCCCTTAGGACCTTAAGGAATTATTTCTTCTCTGGCTGCTTCACTTTTCCAGAGGAAATTGGGGAATATCTGCTCAAATAGGATTGATCTTTTATTTTGCTTGACCTACATGTGAAGAATCTAGAGTAAATTTTGTTAATTAAAAGTGTTGCAAAAATTATATGAGACTACTGTATTCCCTTTCTAACAAGCGTTAGTGATAATGGCCGTTTTTTTTTTTTTTTTTTTCTGGTTCTCTAGGAAATGTGAGTTTGTTTTTAGAAAAGTTCTCTATGGCTTCTGAAGAATGATTTTATAATGTAATCACTTGATGACCATTTGGAATTCATATGAACCTTGCTAGAATCTTTTCTTTGAAATTTGAAGCTCAGATCCATTAATGACATCTACAGGTGTCAATTGATTTTATTCATTATTTTAAATTTTTCAATTAAGGATAAACTAAAGCCAAGAACTTGTGCTTTCTACTTAACAATTTTATCAATATCTGCCTCCAATCAAAGAGATTGGGAGAAAAATACACTGTTTTCACTTTTTTCCATTTTAGGCTACTTGATTTTTTTTAAAAAAAATAATGTTTCATATTGTTAGTTTTTAAAATAATCTTTGTATGTGCTGATATGAAAACATCCCTAAGTTGTATTACAAATTTAAAAAACAGTAAAATATGGAACAGTATGTATGAAATTATTGATTTCATCAAAATATGATCCTGGCACCCAGTTTGTGTACTTGCATGTGTGTTTGTGTGAACAGCACAGCTGTGGAGTACATGGTGCGGTGCACGCTGACAAGTCATGACCGTAGCAAGGCGGGAAGAGTTGCACTTAGGCATGAGGTCTTTACCGCCAGCGTTCACTCTGCAGTTGTGGTTTCAGGCCAATGTGTGGCAAGAGATCAGTGACCCTTGGTTTTTGCGTCCTGAGCTGTTGTACATGCATGGCGCATGGTGAGCTGAGAACAGCCCGGGGCTGGCTTGGCCCAGCCACAGCTCCTTTAGAAGGGGATGTGATATGCAGATGCACTTGGGCACTCACTACAGGAATGATAAGCCTCTTATCTCCATTACCGGGAATGTAAGCTTCTGTCTTAAAGCAATTCTGTTGTCTGCTTTGGGTTAGAGAAGAGAGTTCAGGCTTCTAGCAGATTCCTGACAAATCCAGGTTATAAAATCAATAAGGGATGTCCCTCCCTGTGAGTCTCTGGTCGATGAGACAATCTTGCTGCTGAGGGAACTTGCAGTCCCTCCTCACCTTCGCCACGTGTTCCCAGATGGTTCGGCAGCACCTTAGAGAGGTGAGTGCTTCTACATCAAAGGCTGGTGGGCTGAGGGGCATGCCATTCTTGTACTGAATCACCAAGGTTCTGTTGCTTTCACAGGACCAGTGCAAATTCCTTACGTATTTAGGTCTACGCTGCCAAAACAAAAAATGTCAAAACATGACACCTTAGTTACAGATCTTTTGCCTTTGAAGGACACATTGGCTCTGTGGGGGCTCAGAGTCCAGTCCTTGTCTCCACTCCCTTGTCATCACTGAGCTCTACTTTTTGTCCCTTTCTCCTTCCCCCAAACTTTCGATCCCTTTCCCTATGACAATTCTGAATTTATTGTTCATATGGAGTCTTCCAATACTGGGGTTTGGGAAGAAAGTCTCATTTGTTCCAGAGCTGAAGATGAAAGATGGTGTGAATCTACATTGTGCACAACCATAGAAATGAAATGATGTACCCTATTTAGGTACAATGAATCAAACTGCAGACTGTAAAAAATAAAAAAAAAAAAATTAAATTTTAAAAAAAGTGCTAACATCATTTCATCTTATTTGAAACATCAGTATATCTATAAGTACTTAATCCTATAATTTCTAAAAGCTAAATAGATGTAATGATAAAATACTTTTGGAGGACTTTGAAAGTTTTGATATTAGTAATATTGCTCTTCTAAGCCTTCTGTCTTTGAAAAAAAAAGACACAGACCTTGTTATGCTCTTCATAGTTTGGAATACTGAACACCTTTACAAGAAAATATTTGCCATATTAAAACCAGTCTTTTCTACTTAGGAAAAAAAAAAGATAAAAGATGGAAGGATGACTGACACTGCTCCTTCACAGATTCCTCCTACTCAGATTGCAGAGGTGGAGTGCATTGGACAGTTCCAGACAAGGGTGTCTTCTGCCTCTTCAAAGGTGTCAATGAACCGCACGGTGAGTATGGATGAGGGTGATGTCAAGCATTCCAATATGTTACAGACTCGCAGTGGGAAGATCCTAGGAGGGTTACGCCACAATTTTTTAAAATATTTTTGTTTAGTTGTAGATGGACACAACACTTTATTTTATTTATTTACTTTTATGTGGTGCTGAGGATGAAACCCAGTGCCTCACACATGCCAGGCAAGTGTTCTACCTCTGCCAGGCAAGTGCTCTACCTCTGAGCCACAACCTCAGCCCTTACGCTACAGTTCTTTTATTTTTTTATTTTTTTAAAAATTTTTTAGTTTTACAGACTGCATTTTGATTCATTGTACCCAGGATCTAGCATGGGCTGCAAAAAATTAGCACATCTCCCACCACTGTGTGCAAAATGTGTGTTTGTGACTGTGTGATTTGTTTTGGAGAGAGAATTCCTTGCTCTGATGATTTTTTGTTGTTCCCCAACGGGTTAAGAGCATTCTGTAGAAGTATTTTGTGCTTCACAATAATTTGTGATCTAAGGAAGTAATAGAGATCAAAATGCTTGGACAAGATAAAGTCCTTGATGCACACAGATTATTAGCATATAGTGCTATGCATGTGTGTGTGTGTGTGTGTGTGTGTGCGCGCGCGCGTGTGTGTGTAGGTGTGCAGAGGTGTGTGTGTGTCACTGGTGCAAAAACATCGTCTTCTTTTTGTGTGAGATTCTGCTATGCTTAGTAAGTGCTATTACATGTAGGAACTATTGAGTGCTGCTACTTAACTGACCAGCTACATCTGAGGGAACTCAGATGTGAAAAAAGTCTGTTGTGTCGTTGTTTAGGAACAATTTGAATATAAAAATCGTTCTTAGTCAGAAGCATTACTTAGGACAGTCATCTCTATTCGTTTTTTACATCTTTCAAACTTTAGATACACTTTTGTTTCAGAATGTATAACTTCTCATTTAAAAATATAAATTTCCTTCCTTGGCCGTCCAGCTGGCTTACGTTATGGGACAGAGTCCCTTCTGAAGCAGAGTGGTGACCACATGGCACACACTGATTTTAATGTTAGAGGAATCTTGAAAGGGGATGACTCAGGACAGACCAAGTTATGTTGTGGTAGCAAATAACCTCCAACGCTGAGTAGCTTAACAAAAGAGTGATTTTGGCTACTTTGTTCACTCTGCAAGTCCATTTTGAGTCGCTACTTCTTTTCCAGGCAGGGACGAAGACTGATGGAGGTGCCACTCCCTAGGATTTTTTGGTCACACACAGTGACATTGCCCAGGGCAGTGGAAAGAGACAGAAAATTGCACCCTGGCTCTGCATGGTTTCTGCTTTGAAATGAACTGTGCCACGTTCTCTCAGTTGATGCTGTAAATTCGTAACGTGGCGATTGTCCATTTCGGGGGAAGGGGGAATTCGTTTAGCCCTACCACACCTCCCGGGGGGGACCGCTGGAATAGCGCTGTGCAGTGGAGCGACCGCTGCAGCAGAGCAGGTGCCCTGTGCTCACTTTACAAATGGGGCAGCTAAGGATAAGAAAGTTTATTGGGAAAAATCAACAGTTGGGAGATCCTGCAATTCATAAAAGATCACACCAGGAAAAAACTGAAAATGTCAAGCTTTGTCAATGAAATTATAGTCAATCAAAACATCGATTTAGTGGCCGAGGGCATATTCAGGGGAACATTAAATTTTTCGGATTTCCAGTGTAGCAGTTGATTTTTCATTCCTGGAGATGTTTTGAGGCTCCCCTGGATACTACATGATTAACGCGTTTTCCTTCTTAGTTCTTCCCAACTATCTCTGCAACATCCGCAATAGTCTACTTTGGCTAAGACTTGGTTTTCTGTCCTCAGATGAGGCTGTTGGGTTTGCAAATGTCTCTTTCATGCTGACAAGAAAGGTACTAAGTCGCATGCCTGGTTGCTGATCCGCTCTGACTCCTAACCTCCGTTTTCCGTTAGTAGGTGAACCTGGTACTCAGCAACTAGACTTGTAATTTCTACTTACTGTTGTCCTCATCTCCCTCCTTGGAACTCCAGTCATTCGTAATCTTATGGTATCGCAAACAACCTAAAGTACATTTAGAAGATTTTGTGCTCCTCAGAATAATTATCCTTATGTTGATTTATTTTTATAAATGCAAACCAAAATTAAGCTACTAGTTTTGAATGCATTTAAAGTTATCATTGGTAATTGGTATTCTGCTGAACAAGTGATTATTGATTGTCTCATTTATGGCAGCAGCGCTTTGGGTGTGTAAGTTTGTAAAAATAAGTCGTCACTTTGTACTCTTTCTTTTCTTTTGTGTTCCTAGGGATCACCCAGAGCCTCGTCCATGCCGAGTGAGTGCTGTACCACTGAGCTACACCCCAGCCCACCTTCTGCTCTGAAGGGTCTCTTTATCATACAAAAACTAAGAAACACTTTCAGAGTCTTGGTTACCTAGGATAATAAAACATTGTCCTTTAACAGGAAGATTACATATTTCATGTAGAAAGAAGGCAATTCTGAAATTCTCTCTCTCTCTCTCACACACACACACACACCTCTTCAATTTTTTACCAAAAACATTTTCACGGAATTATTGCATAAGTAAAATAAACTACCACAGATAACACGTTAGAGTAAAAAATTATGCATTTCAATTGTTTTTAAGTAAAAATCCGAGTGTAATAACCAATAGTTTTTGTTGTTCTCACACTTTTTATACCAAATCTCTATTAGGTCAGTACCTCCTGAGAGTAGATCTCTCCCACTTTGGTTTGTAATAGTGAGTCTCTGCTGTGACCACATTACTACGTCACGTTGTCCATACAAACAAGAGCTGCATCTAGGCCCTGGTCACCTGACAGTGTTGGTGACTGAGAGCGGCAGGAAACCTGACTGCCCGAGGAGGCCCCAAGGCATCGTGTGCCTTTTACACTGGGGGCACATTGGTGTGGTCCTCAGCGGTGCGGTACCGCCCAGGCAGGGCTGGCTGTCCCGGGGAAGCACTGGCTGACCGTGCTCGGGGCATGCTGCTCTTCCAGGTGCAGCTGGAAGTGGAGCTTCCTGAAACCTCACTGCAATTCTTGTCTTTGAGACCTTCACCAAAGGTGTTGGGAAAGGCTCTTTAAACATGTCTTGCAAAGATATTACATAATAACCAGTGGCCCAATTCAGATAAACACACTTAACATCAAACTAGACAAATGAGGCAAAGCGGAAGTAAAAGCCATTTCTAAACTTTTAAACACTACACGGCGGTTCGTTGTTTAATTATTATTTGATTTGAGATTTGGGGTTTATATCTCTTTTGAGGCCATGCTGTTTAGCTGAGAGCAAAATGAATCGTCTTGGAGGTGGAGACATGGCTGGGCACTGGGGACATTTTTTGCTGGAAAGACAAGTGAGGACCCAGGAAAGACATGAGTGGACCCTGCATGGTGCCACAGCAATTGCTGCCTTTGTGGGATCAGCGGAGAGATGACACTTTAAGAAATTGACCTTCTATATAAAAAGACTTGTAAACTACAACGTGGAATCAGGAACGGGTGAGGCATTGTTAATGAGTATGTTTTTCTCTGCCCCTCAGTGGAATGAGAGCGTGCAGGAAGATGGAGGCATGCAAAGAAGATGAGACCAATCATAGAACATCCCCAGACCTCACTTATTTGCACATTTGTGTAAATGAAATACATTGGCATCACCTTATACCCTTTTGAAATTAAAAGTTGGGTGGAGGATTTTGTTATAAACCTTGACAATACTAGCATTAATCCTGTAGGTTAATCCGGAGAATTATTGGTTTGTTTTGCAGATTTGGTAGAGGGATGGAAGAGCATCAGAGTTTGGAAGTTCATTACTTTTCTATGGTTTCTGAAGAAAACAGGATTCACCCATGTCTTGCCCGTGTTGAATTCATGGGAACTAATGCATATACTATGGGTGCCATTTATTTTTATGTCTGCAGTTCTAGAAATTAATACATGTGTTAAAATATCAAATGGAATGTCAGAGCAGACCTGAGGTGATTTGCTGCTTTGTACACAGCTTTCCGCCCCAGCCCTGTCTGCAGGAGGCCCTCAGTGATGGCAGGTCACACCCCTGACCTCTCTGTCCTTTCCGGTCCTTCTCTTCCCTGCCCTGCACTCCCAGTGATTCATAAAATGACAAATTGCAATTACTTCAGTTAAGATGCACCAGCTGAAGGAGTCTTAATTCCCAGCAAAAGAAAAGAAAATACATTTATTTACAATGTCCTCTTAAAGCACTCTCACATATTAGGTGAGCAAATAATTAAATATCCAGTGTGTGTGAGGGAAGAATACATGTTTGAGAGACTTTTAATAGATGGTAACAAAGAGTGTAGGCGCCCGGGGCAATGGTTGCGCTCGTGACTACAACTCAGCATCAGCAAGTTTTCAGCCTAGCATCAGGACACAGCTCCAGTAGCGACTTCAGCGACTAGTGCTGCTTTTAGGCATTGGGCCAGTTCCTAGGCTGACGACCCCCAGTGAATGGTGTTGGATTAGGTCGCCTCATTCAATTGAATTAGGATTCCAATTACAAGTAGCCCAATTCCTTCAGGTACCTTTCATCAGAGGGCCATTTTATGCACATTAAGGTGACCTTTACTTTCACGATTTCCTCCAAAGGAAGGAGAGAAAAGAAATACCAATCGGCCTACACCCCTCTCCAGCAGGCCAGCGTCCTCTCTGTTGCTCCCAAGAAGGCAGGCGGGTCAACCTAAGAGAAAGTAGACAGATTAGCAGGAGATCTTTTAAGGCACCAGAGAAGTGTGATTAATCCTTTGAAAGTGTGAGCCTTTCTGACATGGCAGCAGCCTCCTGGGGGACGTGGCCACATGCTTGATAAGGAGGGTGCAAAGTAGAACGCAATGAACTTAACGACCCAGAAATTATAGGAAAGGAAATTCATACCACCTTCAGGAGATTTGTGGCACTCAGCCCGGCGCTGGGAAGAAGCAGAGATGCCTTTACACCACGCCACCTTGCTTTCTGAGTATGAACACCTGCATTTGCATTTGGTAATATGAAGACGAAATATGTGGCTTTCCATTAGCAAAAGCCTTTCAGTTCCCGGAGGGGCCTCGAGTGGAGATCACAGGGTGGGTTTCTGAGCAACACGTGCACTCTTGCAATCTCCTGTTCTCTTCTCACCAACCATTTCAGGTTGGGCTTTGATTACTTCCAAGGATCTTTTCAGCATTGGACTTTGAGCAAGAGAAACATTTCCGTCCCTGTGCTATTTTGCATGGCCACTGGACACAACACAATGCAGATAAGCACTGACCCGACGGCCCCTTTGTCCCTTCCACGTTTTGTCATTCCATCTGTTGGGAATGCTGACAGGGAGGGATGGGGATGCAGATGCCATTTCCCTCGGTGGGTCTCCCCCTCTGGGGTCTGGGGGTGCCACCTCCACTTCCATCCAGAGGTCAGAAATGGCAATCGACTTCTCTTCACTCTCATCTGTGCTGGAGAGGAGGCTGCCATCTTGCTGCAGATTTCCTGTGCAAAACCATCTTCCCTGTGCACAGGAACATGGAATCATGGGTAGGGAGAAGCTGAGGAGCTTGGTTGAAGCCCTTTGCCAACCAACAGAGATTTGGTGAGCTAATCAAAGCTGCACAGCTAGTCTGTGGTAGAAACAGAACAGGAGGCCAGATTTTTCTCATTACTACATCGAGCTTTATTATTGTTTAATTTTTTTCCTGGGATCCTACCCTTTCTCATTTCAATTCACCTTTTCCAGGAGGGTGACAGAAATCATTTTTAAATGGTAACGTTATATAGGGTAATATTTGTCTCTTTTGAAAAATAACCTTGCATTCCTATACTTAGAAGAGACAAAAGGGGCCAGGGGAAAGGTGCCCGGGAGAGGCCGGGTCGCCCATCCTTTGTGAAACTCTTTCCAGGGCATTTCGGACCCAGTGCCTCGGTCTTCCCGATCCTCCACATGGCCCCCTCCCCAGAGGCCTCCATTCAGAGGGAGATTAAGAACCCCAAGCATTCTCCAGCCTCTTCTTACTCCAGGACAGAGCGACAGGCTAGACCCCTGAGGGATTAAAGGGTCTGCTTATTACACAAATTAGTTCATTTCTTCTTGGTGAAGTTTTGTAGATTCCAGGAGTGAACCTACATGGAACAGAACCAAGTTTCTTGCTAAGAAGTCTCAAGAGTGCCTTTGTCAAACAAAATTAAGCCAACATATAATTGTCATTTACTGTATTCTTATGGAAATTGGACATTAGCATGTGTATAATTGATCTGAAGTCCAGACACATCAAAGACATGGATCTATGTATCTATGGGTTTTTAATCTAATTGTAAGGAGCTCCATATGTTATTACTCAAAACTTGTTTTTACTTGATGTATTTTAATTAAAATAAATGTTTTTTATTCCATGCCCTGCCCTGGGCTTTTAATAATCTCTTTCCTTTTTCCCTCAAATGACCGGAGCTACAGTCATCAGCCTCTCTAGGGCCCTTGAACTGAACACTTATTCTTTTAAAAATCATCAACATGGGATCTGTTGCCAAGTGGAAGAGCCAATTCTTGTCTCCACACTGGAGGAAATGTTTTCTTTGCAGCACTGTTGGCATGGAGGTGAAGGGCCTGGAACTTGATATTGAAATCTCAGGAAGAGAGCTACCACTGGGAAGAGGGTATTTCAGAACTGAAGGGGAAAATATCCAGTGAATGCACCCAGGATATTCAAATGTGCAGTCATGAAATCTTGTCAGGGTAACTTCAGAGATATCTGTCATGGGAGAAGAGTACAGAGCCAAGTACCCTTGATTTACTATCTTGAAGTATTTGATTTGCTTTTATATCAGCACTTTTGCCAAAGTAGGGAAACAAGCTCAGAAATTAAAGCAAAAGTTATTTGTAGTTGACTTGTAAGATATTTTAACTCCCTAAGAATGTATGTATTTATCACATCAATCATATGTGTTAAAAAAAAAGTAAAAAAAAAATCATATGTGTTTCCTATTTCTTCAGACAATTATTCAATAAATAAAAATCTTTATTATAAACAACAGTCAAAAAAGAAGGCCAGTGTTGTGATCCAATCTGAAGACCTGGGGATTTTTTTGTGCACATTGAGTACATGTGTAGCTGTGTGCTTTGCATATAATGTAGACAAAGTATGTTTCTAATATTGCCTCTTAGTATTCAGGAAAAAAATGCTATACAACGCAGAAAGATGTTCTCAGATGTGTCTAATTCTGTGGAAGGTGCCAGAGGCTTGCCTTCCTAGTTACCTGCTTCTGCTGTTTCTGGCGGCAGTAGTCCCACATGCTCTTATTAGATGCTGCTAAGGTTTTCTGAGAGAAGCAAATTAATATTTCTCTTTCTACAATCATGCTTAAACCCACTTTCATTTGGAAAGGGAACATTCGTAAAGCTGAGGTGTGCGGCTGGCTGGGACAGGGATGAAGTGCTTTAGGTACTGTCCACGTCCTGTGCACAGCACCTATTGCTTCAGCCCCTGGGTGGTTATTTTGTGTGTATGCATATTTTTGCTTGTGCTTGTGTGTGTGCCTGTGTGTTTGTGCATACTCGTGTTTTCGTGTATGTACATGTGAGTGTGCGAGAGAAAAAAAAAGAAGCTTCCTTCTGACACCATTTTGCTGGAACCATTTTAATAATAGCTTTTATATGAAAATTTTGCATTCTTATAACTAATTAAAAAAATCTGTCTCCAGTTGGATTACACTGCATGTAGAGTTTTCTTAAGCAAATTATTCTGACAATTTTAAACCAATTGCTGCACAAAGTCTATATACCCAAATATCTCCTAACAGTTCTTACACTACAAATTTAAAATGTCTAAAATAGGATGCCTGATTGCCCCTGAAACCTGCCCTCCTCTAATCTTCCTCCTCTCAGGAAATGACCCCAATGTGTTATTCTTAAGCATTTTGAAATATAAATTTTATGTATGTGTAAAGGAGAGTGATTCAATGCACATTTACTGCAAGTTTGTCATAACATGGTTATGACTTTCACTATAAAGTTCCTCCAAAGAGTGACCTTCAGGTGAAGATAGAAAGTTTACTAGAAAGTTTTTCATGAAAAGTGGTGCCAATTTGCAAATACTTTTGTGTAATCATACATACATTAATTTTTTGAATGCCTACTAAGTGATGGGCACTCTTTTAAGTACCAAGAATAAATTGGTCTGTTAAATTTTAAACAATGTATCTCTAAAGAAACAAAATAAGATGCATGAATTAATACAATCTCATTATAGTCAACCCTGCTATATTAGTTTCATGTTGAGGACACCTCAAACAATTGCAAAATTCATTTCCCTTTTAAAATTAAGAATGCTTTATTTTTGATAGAACAAAATAAAAAGTTTAAAACTGAAATGTATGGAAAATAATCCCAAGCCATCTCTAAGCAAAACTGAGCTAGCTTGATTACAGAGAATAAACATATACATGTATATTAAAAATTCAGGGTGTATGAAAGAATATGCTCAACTGGGGGTCATGAATAATCAAATTAAACCAAGAAGTAGATGGTGTTCCACTACTAGGTTTATTGTAAGTAGGTTTATTGTTTTTTTCCAGCACCAAGATTGACTTTTGGATTATCATCCATTCTTTGTGAATAGTAAATACACTGTAGATTGGCATTTCATCTTTTTTTTTTTTCCCATGACAAAGTGGTCTTTCTTAAGCAGTTAGTTCTGGAGCTCATTTATAGTAATAATAACATGTTTTTCTCAGTTTATTACATGGACCACAAGCAGTTATTAGCTAAATGAGCTATTTCTTCTTATATACCATTGGCATTTCATAAAAAGTTACAGCATGAGGTGTTACCCTTCACATATTGCTACACGTAGGCCCAGGTGACTCTATCCTCACCTCAGTGCACGTGCCCAGCTGTGAGGCGGAATGTCTGCTGGTGTGTCCTGGCAAAATGTCTGCTCTTCACTTTAAATGCTGTTGACATCATGTGACTTTCAGCAATGTTGGCTAACTGGGGAAACAGGCACCATTTCCCTCTGCTTCCTCTCCAAGCACATTTTTCTTTAATTTTGTTTCTGACTCTTCATGTTTCTTCTCAGTTGCATGATTTCCCCCTGCTTTTCGATGAAAGCGCATATTTGAGGATGTTGGTAATTTTGGTCTCTCCTCTGCTTTTAGCAAATTAGTCAATTTCATTCAGAAGAACATCCATGTATATTGATTCTGTAATTCTTTGGTTGGCTTGCCCAAGTTGTCACTGAATTTTTTCCCCTTTTAAAAATAACAAGAAAGATTTTGTGTCTATGTCTGAAATGTCTATAGACAACATATCAAGTAGAGGATCAAATAGATGATTCCATATAAATCCCCTTTCCATGATCCACTTTGGTTTTAGCCACTTTTATAAAAATCTCACCCACTTAATCATTTGTCCTGGCATATCAAGATTTTTTTTTACATTTCCATTGAAATCTATTCAACTTTTATGCTTATGCTTATTAGTTCTTTTAATTACAGAATTTATCTTTCTACCTCTATTTCCAAGTTTCCACTTGGAAACTTTAAGGCATTGATACACTTAATAAGTACATCCTTACAGTAGCAATTTAATGCAAATCTGAAAAATATAAGATGTCATATGCAAATGACATGAGATGTTAGAATGAGATGACATGTTCTATAATAACGCAGCAATAGTTGAGATAGCTTAAACGAAGTCATTCCTATGTATGCGTGTGCACATATATGCGCAGGCGTGTGTGTGATTTTTAAAAATATGGATTCCAAATAAGAGGATTTTTTGAATCATGATTACTATGACATTTAGATTTGGGATGTATACGCATATAAAATGAACTCTTCTTTTATGTCTGCCATTTGGTAGATGGCGGTGCTCTGTGGTCACCTTGATGACGGTGTGCTGTCTTCCCCGCTCTGTCAGCTCTTTTCCAGTCTCTACCTTCCACCTTGATTCCTTCACTCCTGACTGTCTATATTTCATCAGTTGGTAAAAGACATGGGGCACAGGTGAGATTATCTGAACTCATAAACCCCATTTCAGGAGATGAAAGAGAGTGGCGTGTGAGCTAAGCCGCATACCACACCTCCCGGAGGCTGCACTGCCAAACCTCATCTGCCCCTTGCCAAGGTGCCCAGGGGCCACATGCTTCACTCTCAGATTTAGTCCCCGTTGCTTTTACTTCCCGGAAACCTGAATTCCTGGGGATTTGAGTGCTTCTCAAACATGCATACTAACACCTACTTAATATTCTGCTACACTCCCATTAGTTTAGTAAGTTGTAAACTTACTAAGTTGGTTAGTAAGTTCTAAACTTACTAAGCAAGTTTACAACCGTGAACTCTTTTAATATCTAGAATAAACCTATGAGGTAGGTAGTATTATTTTTGACCATTCTGCAGACAATGACATTGAGGCATGAAGGCATTAACAACTTGCCCAAGTTCATACATCAAGTGGGTGGAGGAGCACAGATTTGAACTGACACTCTGGCTACAGAATATAGGTTGTGTAATCATAACTTCATGCTGTGTTCATTCAACATACTTTTTATTTATTTGTTTATTTACAGAATACATTTTGATTCATTGTATGCAAATGGAGTCAACATACTTTTTGAGTACTAATTGGGAGAAATCGATGAATGCATTGGCAACTGAACTTCAGTGAGGGATACACACGAATGGTCAGAACCTCTACACAGGTCACTGAAGGATTCTCCATTGGGAGGGAACAACACGAGTGGAAGCCTTTGGTGGACAGAGTGCTCTTTGGAATGAACTATAAGAGCTGGATTGAATTTTGACAAGAGTTCATGTTTAGGGAGCCAGCGTTGGCAGGAACAGCCTCCAGGTCCAGGCAATTATGTGAACAAAGTCACAGATTTTGGAATTGGAGGCAAGACTGTAGAGGAGCAATGGCATAAGGCTCCGCCGAAATCATGGTGCACACAATGGTAACAGAGACCAAAAAGAAATCCTCTACTAGACATTTCCGACTTGTATTGTAAACATATTTGATCATCCTTTCTTTACCCTGGTCAGCTTAGTCTCCCATAGAAAGAAATAAGTGATGGCTGTGATCCCGGGGGGAAGCTGTTTTGAGTGTCACCCGAGGAGAGTGATGGCCAGGAAGGTAGAGGAGGAGGAGGTGGAGTCTTGACTGGAGAAAGGAGACAAAGTCTACCTAGACAGAAGCTGTCACCTGGAACTTTCCAAAGTGAACTTTGCTCTGTGTAAAATGGTCCTTTACTCTGACTTTTGTCATCTCAGTGAATGTACAGAAACGTGTGATGTAGTAGGGTGTGATTGTCAGGGGCCATGACCAGACACACAGGTTTGAACACCTATATGAAGGTGACCATAAAGTTAAGAGAGACTGTTAGAAAGTATAATGGACAATCTCTAGTTTATCATTAATAAAATGTACCTGCTTAAAGACTGTAAACTAACACATAAAAGAGTAGCCCCTAAACTAATAGGGGGGTCCTGATGCTGTCTCATTGACCTATAAAATCTCATATGATGTCTGGGATGTCACAATAAATATCTTTGCCTCCAATATTCAAATAGCCTTGTAATGATAAAAAGAAGCCTTACTTTCTAAAATACCTAAATATCTAGGCTTCTAATCATTAAATCGACAAAATTTCTCTTTAGTAAAATTCTTCCCAGAAATACACATTTATATGTATTTATATGTGAAAGTGTGCATGTGTGTGCACACATTCATTTGAGGACTCTTCTGAAAAAGATCATTAAGAGAAAGATCTAACAAAGCAGCTTATAATAGAAATCATCTTTGACTACTATGAAATCCTCTAATGAAAATACCAAAATACAATTTTAGCTTGATTTTGTTTGCATAATATCAAATCAGGTGATCAATGTCATATAGGTTAATTTTGAAATGATTCTGGATAAATGTTTATCAAAAATGTTGGATGCGTGAACCAGAAATTCGGAGAAGTTGTGTAGAAATATGAAGTTTGTTGTCATTGGTATTTGTGTTAGTTAGCTTTTCGTCACTGTAACAGAATACTTGAGAAAATCAGCTTAAAGGAGGAAGATTTATTTGGACTCATGGTTTCACTCCATAGTCCCTTGGCCCCATTGCTATGGGCCTATAGTGAAGCAGAGCATCATGGCTGGGAGGATGTGGCAGAGGACAGCTGCTCATCTACCTGTAAGCAGGAGGCAGAGGGAGAGATGAGGGGCACTGGGAATGATGTCCTCTTCCAGGACATCCCCCATGACCTCCTTCTTCCAACAGGGTTGCCCCCTACAGTCCACCACCTCCCAGTACTCCATTGAGCTGTGAACCCCTCAAAGGATGAGTCTACTGATGCAGTCAGAGTCCTCACATTCCGATCACTTCCCCCAAGTCCCCTATCTTAACCTTGCTGCACAGGAGACCAAGCCTTCAACACGTGAGGTTTTGGGTGGCACTCCAGATCCAACCCACGACAGTGTTTATGTGGTTCTGATCATGTGAATGGATCAGATAACCGACAGGGTATTCTATAAAATCAGTGCTCGATGACAGCAGAAGGGCTCGTGTAGCCCAGGGTGTGGGCCTTGAATGTGGGAGGCCTTTAGTTTGGCCTTCGGCACTGAAAGAAATAATAATAATAAGATAGCCTATAAACCAGATTAGACAAATCACTTAGTGTTAAGTAGTTTAAAACATGATCTCTTCTTAAGAAAATACTGTAGTTATTAACCTCAAAATTTGTAATTCTCATTGTGAATATGTAAGGATCTTAGAGAACACTAAGTGATTTGCAAAATGTTTGACAATATTCTGAGAGTGGCTAATATTTACCGTGACTCTTAATTTTGACTACTTACCATTCGCAATGAGTGACAGACAATTAAAAAAAGAAAAAAACCAAAACTCACATGTTCACATTTTTGAAAAAATTCACCCAAAGAATTGATACTATAAAAGAATTGATACTCTAATTAACTCGTGTTTAAATTCTCAGACCAGTTTTATAACTGAATTATAAACTGCTAAGTATGTTTACATGTTGTGTAACATTGGTGTTATTTACACATGTAGGGGAATAAATCTCAGAAAGGCTAAATAATTTACCTACAAATGCAACGATATGCATGAGAGTGCTTTATAGATGGTGAAACCCTGGGCAAAGCATCCACACCTCCCTAAACCACGGCTTATTCGTACCAAAATGTACCGTTGTGGTCCACAGCATGCCATCGGATGGCTGCTTGATGTCCATGGTGCACGTCATGGAGTTCCTTGCAAGAAGCAGAAGGAAAGACTCGCTTGCTCATCTAAAGAGCACTTGGATCCTGCTGAGCGACAAAGGGAAAGCAAGGTGAGACCTTGCTGTCCTGAGAACAAGATCAGGCCTGACTGAGGAGTGAGGACAGTGTGCTGTGGTGCTGTTGAGAACCCTTTTCCTGCCCCAACACCGACCCTTTGAGCTTCCTTCACCATGCACCTGAGTGCTGGGCTCTGCCAGGTGTGGAGGTGGCAGCCGGTGCAGTTGTCCATGCCCGGGGACTGCCCGGGTCTGATGTGTGAGTGAGCACCTGTCTCCCTCCTGTTTGTGTCCAGTGCAAAACTGTCCATCAAGTTAGAAAAAACTGGAATCCAAGCAACCACATGGCCCACAGAGCTGGAAAGAGAAGCTGGTATTCCTTCTATCCTAGAAAAGGGGACTGAGCTTTGTACAGATGGGGACCAGAGCCCCCACAAGGAGATTGGCTCAGACTGAGGGCAGAAATATAGTAAAGAAAAACCAGAAATTTCTCAAGGGACAAAGCCAAGGGGAGCCAGGTTTGAGCAGACACAGCTAGAGCTTTGGAGGCAGAAAGATGCATATCCCTCAAATCCACGCCCATGGCTTACTTGGTTTTCTGTGTTCTGCCTCGGCAAAGCCTTAGGACTAAGAAGGGGCTGGGGGAGATCCTGACTTTCTTTTCGTAGGTCCCAGCAAGCCACACTGTTCCCACGAGGAGGAGGCAGGAAATGATCAAAGCCCCAGATTTGGTCAAACCGCGGAGACATTCTCACGTCGCCAGAGGGGTGTTGAAAAACAGACCGGAGGCCAACTCGCCACCAGCTAAGGCAGGAGGTCCTGCCATGGAATGGAAAGCACACCTGAGTGTCTAAGCCTGCATCCACGGCCAGGACAGCGAGAGACCTCGCTAAGCCAGCCTCTATTACCCCGCAATTTTCTCATCTAAAGTGGGAGTAATACCCATTCCTTCTTACTTTGTGAACATGTTGTGTAGATTAACATGATGGAGTTTGAAAGGTGCTATTTAAATATAATATGTCATTAAAGTATTATCATTCTAGTTGCTGGTGATTATCTAGAAAGCTTTAAATCACCTGGTTATTTCCGGGATTCAATTTTCATTGTCGGGAGCTATTTCTCCTTTCAAAGACATCCCATTTCTTTGTCACATAGCATAGACTGTGTAGGTTTGAGTTTTGGAATCATGACCACACGTCTGGGTTGCACCTGAACGCATTCAGAACTCTGGTGGCAGGGCTTGGAGTTGTAGGTGGCTGTGATAATCTGAAAGGGAGAAAGGGCATCTTAAAAGGGATTTCGCATTCTGTACATTTTTGTCTGGGGAGGATTAGGTGAAAAGTTTGGACAAGGCCAATTTAGAGTGTCATATCATCATTTACCTACAGATACAATGAAATAAAAATCCAGGTATTGTGGACATAGCAATTCCATATTCCTGGCATATGTCTGCAAGACTTCTACCTCTTTATCTATTTCCAATTTTCAGAATTCTATATCGTTCTCCAGAAGACCATATTTTCTTTACTGTTTTTTTTTTTTTTTTAACAGAGATTTCTCATTCAGCAACTCTAACAGATTTAATTTTTTTTCCTGCAAAAGTATTCCCACATAGCAGGTAGAAACCCAAGTGAGCATGTGCAGAATTCTCCGAGGCCTAAGGGAAGGGTGTGTGGCTTTCTCTAACTCCTTTGCTTTTTGGCTCCTATAGGATGGTTGGCTTTGACTTATTTGGAGGTTGAAGGTGAGGTGCTTGTTTACTTCCTGGGCCAGGATTTTCTAGCTCCTCCCACAAGTAGGTGGTTAACAGGACTGGGCAGGAATGGGTGCTGAGGGAACTCGACTTCCCTGGGATTTTAAAGTGTTTTCAGCATAGTCGTGGGCTTTTTCCCTGAATTCACAGCATTTACATATTCAACCAAGGATCAGGCGAGGCATGAATGGTTTCTGAGTTTTATCCATCCCTCCCTATCAATTACTGCTTTTATAAAACTACGATTGTGCCTCCTTTAATCCAGTAGGCTAGCTTCTCCCTCCTGGAACTATTATTAAACCTGCAAACCCTGGTCACTTCTACTCACTTGTGCGGTCTCAGTGACCCGCCCAGCAGATGCGGGCAGAGTACCAGCCACAGTTCGTTCTCCTGGAGAGGGCTCAGTTTTGAAAGTGTTACTTTTGTAATTCTGCTGCAGGGTCAATGTACTTGTTGATGATTCACAACTAATGAATTTATTTAAAAAGCAATAAACCTAAAAACCGACGTTCCTGTTCTTGCAGACTTTGCCTCTCACATTCTCCGTGTCCTTTCTTGAGCAGAACTCTATTAATAACTTTACACATAAATCACTCAGGGGAAACTTTCCAGTGTGAATTTTCCATTAAAAATCACTCTAGTCTCTGTGCTAATTAAAGCAAAAGACAAAGAGGGTTATTTTTTAGGAGATACCAAGATTGCTGTTATTTATACGATGTCAGGGACTCAAACGCCCCACACAAGCACAGCAACCGTGCAGACTGTTAATCTCATCCTCTCAACCGCTGCTCACCGGGCAGTCCAGCGTTCCTCACCTGCCGGGTAGGGTCTTCTTATCGCACAGAGTCATGGGCCTGTACATTAGGCAGCACCGTGTCCGCACCCCGATTCTCCCAGCAACATGGGGACCACATTCTCCCTCTGCCACAGCTTGTTTCTGTGGTCTGTTAAGGCCTTCAGGTCCTTACGGGGCCCACGTCTTCAGTTCCTACGGTGAGCAGAAGAGAAGAAAGTCGAGTAGGATAGCCACTGTTGAGAGGTTTAAAACAGCTTACGAAGATTAATTTGAAATGACACTGCAGAGCTCAACAATTCTGATGGCTGTTTTCATTTATTTGACAATTTTGCATGCTTCTTGCATGAAGGGGCTCCCTCGGGAAATGACCCTGTTTCATTGATCGTTATTCTAAATGAAATAAGTGTCAAATTTAGGGATGAGTGAACCCTAACTGGGGTGTTAGCGACTGCGCAGAGCACTGTCAGTGAGCAGTTACTGGTGCACGTCGAGAAATGCAAGCGCAGAGGACACAGGATTCAACCCATAAGTACTTTCCCATCACTTTTCTGCAAACTGGTTTTCCTTTCCACGTGGAAAAGCCATGTCAATGAATTAATGCTCACCATTCAGTTTAATTGGCATGCTCGCTTACCAACTGTTGCTCATAAATTAGGATCCATGGAACATTTCTAAAAATCTGTCAAACTCTCCATTTTTAGCAGGCGAGAGTGTTTCACAGCATGCCCGAATGCTCAGTTGAGGATGTGAGCACAAGGCTGGGAAACTGGGCCAGTGTCACGCCAGCTGCTGCGGCTGCTGTTGATCAGGAAGTTGTGAGGCAGCGTTTGCTGCTAAAACTGTCTTTCCTCCTTTTAAGATATGCTGTTGTTTAAGAACGATGTAGTCTGTGTGCCCAGAGCGAGCACTTGGACTTCTTAATCTGCAACAACCTGTGAGATAACTAACACCCGGCGCTTCTCTCCATGACCCGAAGCTCCCCATTAGCTGGGCACTGACCATTTACCGGGCAGCACTCAGTCACCACACGTCACTTCCTTCTATGTCCCTGCAGTGGTGACATCTGAATAAAATGTAAACATGGTGAAATAAAATGGTTACCCAACGTTCCATCAATTCCTGATGTTCCAATACAGTTTCAGTGGGTGGCCAGGTTTGCATTTCCTCTGGATATCAAGGTTGGAGGAAGGAGAGGTGAGCGGAAGTGCCAGCCCTTCTGCTTGTTCTGAGAGGCCCTCACCTTGTCTTGTTCCAGCAAATGACCTCATCCCTCTCTTGGTTTCTGGTCTGATCTGTCCCATCTCTTTGATGTGGTTTATCAATTTTCTTTCTGGTATCACTGAATGATTATCAACTAACAAATTCCCAAACTGGGTGTGGTGGTGCACACCTGTAATCTCAGCGGCTGAGGAGGCCGAGGCAGGAGGATTGCAAATTGAAGCCAGCCTCAGCAACTTAACGAGGGCTTTAGCAACTTAGTGAGAACTTGTCTCAAACTAAAACATAAAAAGGGTTGGGGATGTTGCTCAGTGGTTAAGTGGCCCTGGGTTCAATTCCTGGTAGCAAAAATAAATAAATAAATAGATAAAATTTCAATTGCTTATTAAGCTTCACTTGAATGCATAGCAGTGTAGAAATCTAACATGAGGAAATCCTGACCTGGTGGAGTCTATATTTTTAGGATATGATTATTAAAACATCAAATGACTCAACAACATGATCATATTGCATATTTATGAGTGCAAATGAGCGTAATTTAAGCTGAATGCATAAACACAGATACGGAAGAAGTTTGGTTTAAGATATTTTTATAAAGTTGCAAATGACAGTAATTGTTGGTAAGAGGTAGCTGAGCAGCAACTTAGGAGGGACACTGAATTTTCAGTGCCTGGAAGTTAGCAGAAATTATTGTCATTCTGAGGGAGAAAAATACAAGTATTTTAAATTCTTTTCCTTGCTAGAGTATGAAAGTACAGAAATTCTGTGACTTTATTGGCAGTGCTAATTGTCTGACCCAGTGACGTGGGAGTCACTTGGCGGTATGCTTAATGTCTGAGACTGTGGAGTTGGCTGGACAGCAGGGCTCTGCTCCTGCCGCTGGTACCTTCCACTAGGAGTCCAGAAAGGAGAGGGCTTGCTGCTCCTGCCGCCTACGGAGCCAGAGTCTTAACACACCAGGGTGGGGGAATGTATGAGCCAGTCAGACGCTCTTTCAGACACCAGGCCTCCAGGGCACATTTTTGGTGTGGTATTTCCCAAGCCCTCTTCCATCCTCCCACCCCCACCCCCTCCCTCCCTCCCTCCCTGCCTCCCCCTTCCTTCCTCTCTCCCCCATCTCCCTTCCCTCCTTCCTTCCTTCCTTTCTTTTTTCTTCCTTTTTCCTCCCTTCCTTCCTTTTTTCTCTACTTCCCTCCTTCTTTCATTTCCTCCTTCTTCCCTCTCTATTTTTTCCCCTTATTTTAAGTGAGGGGAATTTTGTGATCATGGTACTGTCTAGGTGACATAGAGAGCCCTTATGTTACATTGCTTGCTGTGTGCATGGGGTCTCGAGTTTGAAAAGTGCATATCACATGTTTTCAAATTGTCTTGCCACTCGAGAACATTTTATGGCTCAATCTTTCCTTAAAGGACAGAGCGAGTGATTTTTAGCTGTCAGTAGCAATCCACATTGTAATCCCTTTAGATATAGAAATCTGCGCTCTTTCCTGGCCTCTCTTATCATAGTTGCAGGAGTCATGAGACCTTAAATGAATTGCTGGGCAGACGGGTGGAACTTCCTCCCCTGGTGACCTCGACAGTCAGCAGCACTGAAGTGAGAAAGTGTCCTCTATGAAATCTAAAAGCCCTTTTTTCTATAACTAGTAGAGTAATTACACTGAAGTCACTAGTAATAATTTGGGGGCGGGCCTATTTAGCAAAGAGAGATCCAATCAGAACTCATGATCAGTCTCTTCCCTGCGGGTGGAGCCATTCAGAGGTTCATTTCTTGGGCGGATCACAAAGAGAGGGGAAAGGGTCCCTGGCTTCTGTAGTCTTGCTTGGTGGTGTCTTTGTAAATCTGCTGTTGGCCACCTTAGCTGACAGGCACAATCTTCCTGCAGATTTTAATTTCTCACAGTCTATTGCAGACTGGCTCACCTTGAAGACCCTAAAGCATGCCTGTGACTCTGTTCCCTTCCTAATAGCTCTCATCCAAAAGTGATGTCAACCTCTGGAAGGCTGGCTAAAGCAAGTGGCTTTACTAGGATTGAGAGAACAGAAAGAATTAATATACTTTGTAAAGGACAAATGGACATGGTCTTTTACTTGCCTAAGAATTAAATGCATACCGTTCATCCTCTTAACATAGGAGAAACATGTTTCCCAAATTATGTATGTGTTACCTCTAATGCTGTGAAATACAGGGTCCACTTATTCTTTGAGAAAAATGATGTGCTATGTTAAGACAGCAATTTTGAAAGCTTCAATTTGATCGTATGTGACCAGAGGACAACTGTCTGGTTTTGTCTCATCCTTGTTACACTTTTCATTCAATGGATAGAGTTGTCAGCTGGTGTATTATCGTGCAAACAGAAACACGCAGAGAAGCTAAGTGAAAAAAGTCACCTGGCGTTGACCGACCTCAGAGGCGAGGCGGTCGCTCTCCTCTGCCCTTCCTCTGAGCTTCCTCCTACCTGCACCCTGTGAAGCACTGAAGCATCACCGAAAGAACACAAATGAAAAGCTTCAGGAAGCAAATGGATGTGAAGGAGGATTTAAGAGAACTTTTCAGTTGCAAGAGCGGACCATTCCATCACTGGGAAGTGGGCCTCTTCCCTGAGTTGAAGACTGCAGAGAAGAGCAGATCGTCATCTGCTTTCAAAAATGGTGATACTAAATGAGAAGTGGGATATGAGACAGACATCACTACCCTACGTACATGTATGATTACATGAATGGTACGAATCTATGTCATGTACAACCAGAGAAACGAAATGATGTACCCCGTTTGTGTACAATGAATCAAAATGCAGTCTGTAAAAAATAAAAATTTAAAAAAAATGGTATACTTCTTTTTAGTTGAGAGAAAATAATGGAGGCAATTATTTAAAATCCCAGCCCTTACATTCTATGACAGCAAATGCTTATATAATTTGAGGATTGCTATCTTCTCCCATTCAAAGGAGTTAGTTTATGTTGTCCTGAGGTCTGAATTAAGTGAAAACAAAAAACCAAATTCTTTATTATTTCTGTCTTCTTAGCTTTTCCTAAAGTACAAGTGGATTTGGGGGTGGGGAATCATGGGTAATGGACGACAAAAATAAACTCTTGGACAGCGATGCCTTCACTGATGTAAAAGGCATGTGGAGGGCCACGCGGCCAGGAACTCTTCCTGGGCCTCCAGCCGTTCTGATCTGACGGCATTTGATTACTATGCACTGACAGCCCCGACCCAATTTTTACTTAATTTTCTATAGAACTATGCAAATATTTCTATATTTATATTTATCTATATGAATGTATGTTAGAATATGCATCTTCATCTCTATTCCAACAACGAAGTTTTTGATCTTCATTACTATTCTTCATTGAATTCTTCAGCTGATTGGTATTTATTTCCTTTTCCCATTGGAGGAAATCCAGACAATTTTCAGACTCACCTGGAAAATCCCAGTTTAATGCTTATTGTTAATGAATGCTCCTATGCACCTGGTTTTACGGTTGGTAAGAAATCATTTCTCTCAGGGGTCCAATTTCTTAAAACCTCCTTTACACTAGTAAGAAGATGGTATATAGACAAAACTCACGTTACTCCAAATATTTGGTCTAGAATTTGCTTTTGAAATCCAGTGGCTATTCGGAGTAAGAATTTGAAATCCCCTGGGTACAATAGGTTACTGTTAAATCTGTGGATGTTTGAAAAGGACTTAATTCAGATAGAAATCCCTAATTTTGAAATTAGATCAGAGACTGAACCCTGAAAAGCTAACTTAATTACTGAGCAATTTTGTTGACCATATGAAAAAAAAATTGTGCTTTTAAGAAAAGTTTGGTGATGATACCATCTCTAGTTGGGGTAGGGATTGAAGAGGGCGGCATTTGGAGTTACCACACAGCTTTGTTCTCTGATTAAGAGCTGCATCTCCTTGGCGCAGGAAGCTGGCCTGCAGACTCGGGGTGAATAGAGTTCTGGGCCTGAAGGTCCCAGAAGCCAGGGGTTCTCATTTTAAAAGGCAGTTTTGTGATCTTCAGTTCAAATTAATGCCCCATAGGTAGGGGTTTACATTGGGTTTATTTTTGCTTAAGTATCACTCTTGAGTTTGGACTACAAAAAGCTTCCTGAGAAACGCTTGTAAAAGCCTCTGGGCAGTGCTGTTCAGCGGAATCACAAACACATGGGCTCCAGTTTTTCTGAAAACACGAGATTCCGTGTGTTTGGGAGGACAATTTAGGGTTTGCTGAACCCCAAACTTGAGCTCTGCGGCTTCTGGAAGGGGTTTCGGCTGAGGAAGTTTTTTTCTGTGGAACGGGCTTCACTCATCCCTTCAGAGACCCTCGCTGGAAAGGTCTGCTCGAGATTTCTGTTTGTGGGGAAGGCATGGTGTGAATTTATTTTTCATGCCACAAGTGGTCTTGGCAACTGCCACAAAAGCTTTATTTTAACCAGTGTTGGGCCCCACCTTCCCCATGGTGAACCATGTCCTGCCACATTGGCGTCCAGGGGACCTTACTGTTGACAAAATGAAAGATGTGATTGGCTCCCTGGGCCTCTGTTTCCTGTTCCATCATGGGAGGAATGAGCAGTGCTGACCACAGAAGCTGGTCTGGGTCCAATGACCGCGGGTGAGATTAATGCTTCAGACCAGGAGAAGGCTGTTTTCAACTTGTTTTTCTATCAAGTCCGTGAACACAAGTGCAGGGACAAATGCCCATGGGCAGCGCTGGGGATGCCACCCTGCACTGTTATTTGCTCTCGAGCTTTTCAAGAAGACCTCATGAAGACCACCGGCCCTCTACCTGCTTTGGGGTGAGCAGCTCTAGAAGAGGCAGTCAGTGTTGCTGCCTCCTCTGGAGTCACTGATTTTGGGGTGGGAGAGCTGGACACAGCCCACATGGGCAGCCTGTGGTACGACCGGCTTCTCCAGAAGAAGACTTTTGCTGTGCCAGTGACCAGTTCCACCTTCCCTTTCTTCTTGTATCAGGAGGCCTGCCTGCAGTCTTTGTGTAGCCGGTTTTTCCTGGATTATAAGAGATTCGATTAAATTTTTGAAAAAAAAAAAAAAATCAGGTTCATTCCAAATTTAAATCCCTGTTAACTTATATTATGTCATTCTATGTCCACTTGGAACTCTTGGTAAAATCTTAACATCTACTTACTGAAAAGCGGAAGGCATGTCCCAGCATCAAACAGCACTGGGATTTCTACACAAGCTGGCAAAAATGCAATTCTCTGCATTCTGCGTGTTTCTAACCTGGAAACTTTGTCTGAGAAGTTACAACATTTGGATGACTTGGCCTGGGAGGGGGATGGAGGTGCTCTGCAGAAGAACTTTCCAGATGTAGAAAGACACTCAAGTAAGTATCCATACTTCGGTCTTTCAAATATTTTTAGAAAACATTTTCTGAACTGAACATCTATGAAATGATCCAACTACCTCGTTAGTCTGATGACATTTATCTTATTGTCCCAACTTTGTAGGGAGGTGGAGGACTGGCAGCTCATTGAAGGCCTGTCCCCTGCTTGTTCACTTTAACTTGGCCTGTCTTGTGCTGAGGACTCCACACACTCCTCTCCAGACATGCTACTGAGTGCTAAGAAATCAATGTGGCAGAGAACCAAAGCTCAGCCTGAGCTTTTGTTTTTTTTTTAAGGTTTGAGCAAAAGTTCTTCTGCCTGTGGTTTGCGTAGGATGACTCATCAGCAAATGTGGTGAACATATTCACCAGTATCAGGATCTCTAAGACTTGGAGCTCCAATTGATAGGACATTAAGTTCATCTTGTTGGCCGTTCAAGACAATTTTAGAGATCAGACTTTGTTTAATGGCTTTTCCTTTCGAAGGTCTAAAAAGGAAAGGCAGAAGTAAAGGGAGGGACAGGGATCAGAGCCACATGGAGAGGTGAGAATGAGCTGCTTCGTGAGCTTGTGTTACTTTGCTAAGGCTGCCCCGGGAAGTGCCACAGTCCGGGTTGCTCAAGTGACAGATTTATTTTTCTCACAGCTCTGAAGGCTGGAAGCCGAGGTCCCTGTGCTGGCAGGGCTGGTATCTAGTGAGGCTGCTCTCCTGGGCACATGGTGACCACCTTCTTCTCACGAGGACTCCCATGCTCTTCCTCTGTAACTGTGCAGCCCGTGCCGACATGCGAGACTTGGGAGCAAGCCAGTTCAGCCCCCGGCAGAAATGTGTTGGGAAGTCTGGGGTCCCTCACAGCCTCTCTCCAGCTCTGAGACTGTTGGTCCCGGAAGGGCCTTTGCACTGGGCATGGGTCATGTGTTCCGTGGTGTGGGATGAGGGAGAAGTGTTACCTGTGATGGCCAGCTGTCAGCTGAGTGAATAGGTGTAACCTTGATGACAAAGCCTGGGCATGATAAGGTGGACTCGGTGCACTTGTGAACCAGATGATTCAGGTCCCTCGGTTGGATCCTCCATGCAGCAGCCCAGGGCGATGTGCTTGGGAAGATTTTCTATGTCCGTGCCCCAGAAGCATGGGGGACACTATGTTGCATCTTCCTTCACAGGAAATGGAAACACATGCACTGGGGTTGTGCTTCTAGTAACTTAGCTGTCAGCCATTTAGGACACAGTCACTAACGCGGGAGGAAAGAGAACTCCAGTATTCATCCGGAACGTGGCAGTGCTTTGGGGGCTACTAAGGGGTGTTGAATTGACTCCCCAGATCTGCAGGAAACCTCACAGCCTTTTCTTGCTTCTGCCATATCGCCTATTCTGCATAGCCACTCCCATGAAGGTCAAAGATAATCCTTTTTTATGGAGTAAAGTAGGTGGATTTAATTTTTCCTTCAGCTTTTTAAAACTATAATATTTGGTGCTAAGTTGAAAAACTTTCTAGAACGCTGATCTAGATTATCTCTAACAATTTAGAAGTTAGTGAAAATCACCTCTTTGTAAAATAAGTCTTAAAATATATATATATATTTAAAGATTTTTTAAAAAATTGATTTTCTTTGTTCTAATTAGTTGTATGTGACAGTAGAATGCATTTATACATTTTGATAGATTATACATTTTAAAATATATTTTACAGCAGCATTTGGGGGAGCATGGATGACATTTGCACACGAGCTTTTCTGCATGCCAATCCATTCCACACACTGGTCTACCATGAGCAATCTGTCTTCTACCCGACCAGGCCATGGACACTGGGAGGTACCCGTTAAGGGTCGACTCTCTCCACATGCCTTGCCAAGTCTCCTGAAAAGCAGTGGTTGCTGAATTCAGTGTGTAACACTGAGTCATTGAGTCCAACGACTATTTATTTTTTTCACTTAAAAAAATCTCTGAAAACTTTTATTAATTAAAAAATCCTCACATCTTTGAAAAAAATTTGTGTTCCTGAAATTATATGGAAGATTGGGGTCTAGGATCTAGAAAAGTAAAACTGAATAAAAGTAGTATATATAACATTTCTGCGGATAGTTTTCCTCAGAAGCCATCCCATAATTTCTTACCAGATTCAATGAATGCCCCTTTTCTCTGTAAAACTCACTGACAGACATTGCGGGCGTATCACTCTTGACCAACGGGTACTAAGCGTCTTCTCTGCTCTCTCGTAATGCTTTGCTCTTATCAGTTGAGCTAGTTACCTCCAAATAGGGTACAGTTAATTGTACTTGGTTTGTGATTAAGCGATGTAATTTAGTAGAACATAAAATGGTGAAGAACAAGTACAGAAACAAAGAGCAGCATTGCTACAAAAACTAGGTCGGATGCTTTGCAGTATTCTATAAAAGCTCATCACTAAAAAGATGTGCTCCCAATTAACTGCAGGCAAGTTGACGGAAGAAGGCAAGTTAGCCAGTCTAGAAAGATCTTGCCCTCGGTTGCTTTCACGACTATCTTCGTGACCTCACTTCACTTTAAAGAAACAGAAATGTGGAAATCTCAGATAATGTGTTAAAGGGTGTTCAAAGTGTGAGAAATGACACTGAATTTCAACCAGGGCATCCAAATTCAGAGAACGAATCTAAACCCTACATGTGTTGACTGGCAAATGAATGTTTTCAGTTAAGCTGTTTAGAACAGGCGTGTGTCACTTTCCTCTTACTCTGCTTTGATCAACTTTCCAATTAACTCACAAGTAGAGGTGTCAATCATGTTGGGGGGAGTACTTATTCCAAGGGACACATGCCTGTACTTAACCAAGAGGGATAGTTTTTGTTTTAGTGGACAGGAGGAAGATTCTAAACCGTAAGGATAGCTGGAAAGGTTGGCTAAAACTTAATGAGGTTATAAAAAAGTGGCATAATAATGGGATAAGAAAAGCTGGCTTTCTTTCTTTGCAAATGAGTATTTGCTAGGAAAATGGTATCCTGGGTAGGAAGAGTTATGAATAAAGAGGTTCAAAAGTGCACGGTAATCAGGGGGAAAGGAGGTAGATCATATTGGCAGTAGGTGAGATAATATATAGATTATTCTGCAGGAGGAACAGATAGATGATTCCGTAGGGAATGGGAAGCAATTAAGGGCACCATGAATTTACAAAAGGCTGATTTCAGGCCACCTTCAGGGCACTCGTACCACTCGGAAGCCTGCTGAAGGGGCCTTCTTTCTCATGCAATATTAAGGCACCAAAAACAGTCCAGGCCAGTGACTCTGAACCTATTTTCCTGCCATAGGTCCATTTCGGCAGACTTTTCAAAATGATATTCTTAAATGTATAAAATAAAATGCTTTCAAAGAACATAAATCATACTTTAAAATAATTATGAAAATAATAAAAGCATCTTTAATGTAGCAGTAGTATGCCTCATGATGAATTCATTAAGTGACAAGAATTAAGAGTGGTCTCTGAATATTTAGAGATCTGATATAAAAACATGAGTAATTTGATGACAAGGTATTAGGCACCACTATTTCTATTGTGTCGTGTTGCTTCCATTTGTCATTGAAGTAAATGGAAAAGAAGATGTGATTTTATTTTTTTTCTCATAAAATTTTAATGTTTTCCTGAATTCTAGCCATTGTGTGCAATACATTAGGGCTTAGGTGGTTCTATGAAGTATCATGAAAAGTTTTGTGTGACAATCACTAATTAAATACCTCTCAGGTGTCCAGATGATTTCAGGAGAGAGTGCTTCTAAGAGAGAGACCTTTTTTCTCTTTAATCACACATTTCTAAAATGTAGAAAATTATATGCTGATTATATATTATTATTATAAGAAGAAAAAATAATGTGAGAATTAATATTTTAAAAATAGTTTTATAATAGGAAAAAGAGGGAGAAGGAGAGAGAGAAAAAGTGAAAGGAAGAGGGAATCTAATCTGCTTTTCATCAATGGAGAAAGTCTTAACTAGATCACAGCAATTCCTATCTAAAGAATACTAAATGTGTTTGATAAGATTCTATTTTTGTTGGTTTAAAAAAAAAATCTTTAATGATGTATCCATATTCATTGAACACTACACCTGAGAGTTTTTGTACTTCCTGTATGTAGGTTATATCTTGATAAGAAAGTGAAAAACAAGCAAAGAATCAAACATCATTCAGAAGAGAGCAACCTAGATGGCAGGGGTTCTGGCAGTTAATGCCACGTGTAAAATGAGGGAAGCCCCTGAGAACTTTGATCAGGAGGGCAGAAGAAGTAGAACTGCAGGGTGTTTGTGGAAATTATTAAGGGATATCAGGAAACATAGGATGAAAAATAGTTTGGTTGAAGACCCAGGCAAACATACTGTGATGCAAGGATGCTGCTTCTTCCAGGTGCATTTCTTCCCACAGTGTGAAGCTGTGAAATCATGAGAAATGTATATCTGGTCTTTGTTCCCAGTTCCTGACATAGCGCTCCTAAAATCGTTGAAGTTTATTATGCAATAGGGCCTTGTTTTGCTGTAAAATTTGCTCTTATTCCTATGTTCTTGACCCAAGATTTTGTAAGAGGCCAGGAGTCTGGAGGGTGATTGGTCCGTCAGCATGCTAAGGAGAGGGCTGGAGGCTGGGAACATGTAGAACACTTCAAGATGGGAGAGTGGATTGCAATAGGAGCCAATGAAGTGGCTAGAGGGTTGGAAGTCTCAGTCCTACCTACCACAGGGCCTCTGACCACTGAATCCCCAATGGTCAATGACTTAGTCAATCATTCCTATGAATGGAGTCCCCATAACAACTTCTAAACAATGGGATATGGAGGGCTCCTAGGTGGTTGAACACACCAAGGTGTAGGAGGATGGAGGGCCTGGAGAGCAACTTGGAAGACATGCACTCCTTTCCCATACACTGTGCATCTCTTCTTGACTGTTCCTGAGATCTGACTTCAATAATAAGTTGATAAGTGTAAGTTGAGTGTTTTCCTGAGTTCTGTGAGAGGTTTCCAGCAGGTTATCAATCTGGGGAGTGTGGGGCTCCCTGACTTTACAGTCAGTCTTCAAAATCATGGTGATTAGTCTTAAAATTGGCATCTGACGTGGGGTAGGTTTGTGGGCCTGGGCCCTTGACATGTGGGGAGAGGGCTCACTCTCGATAGGCAGTGTCAGATTGAATTGAATCATAAGGTACCAAGATGGCATTTGGAGAATTAGCCAACAGGTTCTGATGTGGAAGACCCTGGTGCATTGGTGTCAGAAGTGTTGTGAATGCAAACTTGTCATGGAAGCCAAGTATTCACGGAGAAGCAGAGGCTACTCTGCAGGGTGTGGAGGATGCTGTCAGAGGGAGGGAGTCACCAGAATCCTCTCTATTACTAACCATCTCTGGTTCTCTGTTCATTGGTGTGGACTGAAGAATATTGAGGATTTTGGAGGTTTTATTTCTCTAAAAGTTCTATGTAAACTCTCTAAGCCTGGAATTGGCATGTGAGAAAGAGGACCATAGTAACCTCTGACTCTCAGCCTTGTGCAAACATCAACAACAGTCATTCTGGTATTATCAACTTTGTGGACAGCAATTTTAAACAAATATGTGTTAAAATGTGAATCTGGAATGACTTTAAGATCTGAGGTAATTCTGCCATCATCATGCATTCCGAAACGCCAAATATCTGTACATGTAGCTTCAATAATTGATGAAGATTCAGTGTTGTTATCAGTAAAATGAATTGTAATTGAAGACTGAAAGTGTTATTTGAATTTTAATATTAGCAATGAACTTCCAAAATTTTAGGCTGGATATGCATAAAATGGACATCTGATTATTGGATGCAGTATTCAGTTTGGTTTAACTGATTTGATCTCTCCAGCATCATACTGTAAGAGATTTGGAATAAGTTTCTATAGTCAAATGGTCAATCAAACATTGAAGTAATTTATCTTCTTGGGTTGAACAATGGGTTCAGCTTTTTGATGGCTTGATTATAGGTCTCTAGGCATAATCATGATTTATTTGGGTTAGACATTGATAGAAAATGATACGAAAATGTAAACTACTCTACTATTAACTTGCCTGTCCATTCAGCTCCTTAAGTAGTAACCTAGAATTGTTTCAACTTCCATGATATCAAATGCAGGTCAAAGAGTGAGGTCATGATGCGAGATTCAAAATGTGTCAGATGGGAAAACATCAGGGATTTGAGGAAGAGGAAAAGACAAGATTTTTGATGTGACCTGATGTAACTGAGCAACTTGCAAAGTCACAAGTCAAATTTGGACTATAAAAGAGACATCTGATCAGATCGTCATGTTCTGTGTCTAATGGAGTGTTGCAAGGACTTTGACACAAACCATTACCCACTATTTACTTATTCAAAGCAGAAACCTACTGGAAAATTGAGTGAAATTATCCATACTTTAATAGCTTTGAGCAGATTGTATTATGAACAAAATTTTTAAAACATACCCTCTGAACACATAGGTATTAAATACTATTGAGTTCTGTTTTTTATTAATCATCATGTTTTACAAGCCTGTTTCTATCTGTAAAATATGAAATACCATTGCATAGTTGTGGGAGAATTTAATACTGGCCATTGGATCTGTTATTCCTCAGTAGTTGTGCTAATTTGGAAGGACCCAGATAGCCCAGAAACTAGGTTAATTTTCACGCTCTTCATTTCTCTGCAGTCTTGTTGTATTTCCAAATTTCTAATGCTTGTTCTTAATTTGGGTTTCTTGGACAGAGTTACATAGTAAACCAACCTGAACTTTCTCCTGTTTTAGTCTAATTGCAAGGAACCTTTTCAAATAGGATACAACAGAACTCTGAAGCCCAGTGAACTCTTCAGGTACTCTTTTATTTATTAATCAGTGTTAACATGAATGTGCTTTACCTGTGGCTGTTGGTGCCATTGAAAATAAACTAAAGCTGTGGCTAAAATTATTTCTTCACAGCAAAAAAGTCATAATGGAATATTGAAATGGTAGAAATGGAAAAATTGAAATCATTAACACATATTTATGTGATATTATGAAAATACAAAAATATTAAATAAATGCACTCTAAAACCTCTTTTAACAAAAAGAATTAAAATTGCTTTACCGATGAATATTTTATGTATATTGTATTATCCTTGAATGAATGGGTGAAATATAATAGCAGATTTAGATAGTTTATTTGTTCTCTTACTAAGCATTTAAAACATAGAATATTTTTATTTTTTTTAAAGTATTTCCAAAGAAGAGTTTTGTAAACACTGAACTGATTTAATAATGCAAAACTGTACATGACCTAAAATGTATTCACAAATCCTGGGATCTTTGTCCCAGAACAATTCTTTGGTTGTGGTTCCCTTATGACTTGAAAGTCCAGCACACAAGATCAGATGCCACTAAGTTTTTCATCCCAGAGTCTAGTGGTATCAAGATGGGGCCTAAGGTTAATCATATCAGTCAAATCTCCAACTCAAGAAATAATTCACTGGAAAGCTCTTCAAATATCGGCAATGACATTTGAAGTAATTGCAAAGTTCAGGCCCCAGTTTAAATGAAAGGCTACCCCTCTGCTGTGTCCTCTATTCACTGCTGAATATGATAATGTTAAAAGCATCAAAGTGCCCATATGATAAATTAATAATGTGGCATTTTATTGATTGCCTATATAGTCATTGGAAGATTCTATTTTCAGCTTAGAGATTTCATGGAGTGATCATTTCTAAACACAAGCTACGTGGAGTTCTGAAAGCTATTGTTTTTTAAAAAACTGAAACTGAAGGGGCAGTCAAATCCGAAAAGTCCTTGGGTCTCTTTTGAGACACATATTCGGGTTCTAAAATTATAGTCATAACAAATTTCTCAGACAATGCCACTAATGAGCCTTCACATGGTCATTAAAGCCATAGTGTGAATCCATTACCAATCTGGGAGATTAAAAATGGAGGGCCTGTGCTTATTCTCTGGCAGACTGACTGTGAGAAGGGAAGACACTAATTGAAATAAGCTCATATGGACAGCGGGTATGATTTTCATATGTTACAACACGATAGGTGTTTAATGCATCTGGCTTTTTTCTAAACCATGGAAAAGCGGCTGTTTTTATCATTTCAATATATTAACAGTCTCCAGGTGGGACTTCTGAGAACTGGGTGCAGCCATTAGTGAGACTAAGCCATGGATAGAGAAAGGAACACGGCTCCACACAAAGCCAGCCAAACAGGGAGGAGAGGAGTGGCAGGGGCCGGTGTGACGCTGTGGCCACGGCTGGGAATGTGCTGGGTAAAGACACACCTGCCACCTCGGCTGCATCTTGCGTTTGTCTCCAAACAGAAGCTGGGAAAGCACCCTCTCATTTAGGGCTTGAAGGCCGGCGCCACCTGGCTCCTAGTTTTCGATGGTAACCTGGGAACTCCGCTTTCGTTGGAGGATAGTGCTTGTCTCATTTTGTGACCATGAAAGCAGGATTAGGAATTCAATACACTGAAAATGGAGGAAAGCAGAAGAGAAAGGCCATGGGAGGCCAAGCCAGTGAGCACTGCGTCTGTCTTGCTGCAGTCCAGGAGTATGATTTCATGTGGGACGATTCTCTTAAGAACGTATTGTGACTTTAAGTTACTGAAAAAAGCTGCCTCTCCAGAAGAGGAACAAGGACAGGGAGGGGACTTCAGCACAGGAGATGGCAGTCAGCTTCTGCGCTGCTCTAGCCAAGGTGACCAGCTGTGTGACGAGTGCTCGGGAAGCCTCAGCTGACTCCAGAGGCCTCTGGGTTCCGTCTTTAGAATGCTCCTGTGCGTTGTCTCTCGAGATGGCGTCAGCAGCAAGCAGCAATGCCTGACCAGGAGAAGGTGATCTAAACAAAGGCTCTTGCTTTTCTTCACGAGGAGTCCAGAGCTCATCTCCACCTGGATGGTTTGGGTTCTGACCTCTCTGTCACTCTCCTGATGGCCTCGAAACAGAAGGATCTGCAAACATCGTGAGATCCCACCACCATTCATGAAGGAGGAAGCCCTTTAGATGTCAAGGGAGTGATGTTCCTGGAACGAGATCTTCTGCTCAGGGGTCTCTTTTTATCGTTCCAGGAAGGCGCACAGATGACCATTTCTCATACAGGTGAGAAGCCCAAGCCTGGTTACATGAAAACCACACAGCCAGTTAGCTTAGATCCTGTGGCCTTCCTGCTCTGAAAGCAGGGGGGAGCACACTTGCCTCAGAATGGCAAGTGGGTGTTGTTGAACTCAAGTAGGAAGGACGAGGGGGCTGGGATTGTCGCTCAGTGGTAGAGCGCTGGTAGGCGCTGGGTCTGCTTCTCAGCACCACATAGAAATAAATAAGGTAAAGATATTAAAGAAAAAAAAAGAAAAAAATGGGCAAAGGGAAACGTGTAGAAAGCTGTCAGCACCCACAGCTCAGCGGGTGCCGTCAGGATCACGTTGGGACACTGCCGAGGCGCGACACTGGCCTTTCGGCTTCCTCACCAAGTTGTTTTTTTTTTTTTTTTTTTTTTTTTTTTTTTTGTGGTGCTGGGGATTGAACCTCGCTAAGTTTTAAAAACTTAGACCTTCTGAAATCTGAATAAAAATGGTTTTCTTCATGGCTCCACATTTTAAACTGTCCTACTCGCTATTAGAAAAGAGGGAGTGGGGAGAGAGAGACAGAGAGAGAGAGAAAGAGACAGACAGACACTAAAAGGAGCTTTGTTTCAGAAATGATTTAAAAGATTTTATGAATCCATATGCATTTAATACAGAACAACAGAAAATGGGAATCAAAGCGTGAAAAAGCGAAGTGCTGCTAGATCTAAAAATACTAATGTTAGAATACAAATGCATGAAATTGACCCTGACACATTCGCTCGGGGTGTAATGGAAACTTTGCTGTTCTAAAATTCTTAGAAATCAGTGGCTTAAGAGTTGTCCTGTCGGTGGTGAGATACATGTTCACAAATTTAAATAATTAGTAGTTTGACACTTAGTAAGATACCTCCCATCATTGTTCACTGAGATCACACTGCATGCAATGAGGATCTACCCTGGTAACATTCACAGAAAGACAATTATTCCAAGCCCCCAGCTTAAGACATCTGCTAATACTAGGGTCACCATATCCTCCAAATAGGGAACACTTTGAAAGAGAATACCACCAACACTAGTGTCTTAAACGACCTGAGACCATTTCTCTAGGATTTGTGATGACCTAACTTTAAAGGAGACAGTTCTGGGTAGTTCTCTCTCCTGCTTCGCATAACAAATAAAAGCTCTTCCAAGCAGCTTGGCTATGAAGCAAGGCCAGAGCTTGCTGTGAGTGGCAGCTTTGTCTCCTCACCTCCTTCTCCTTGCTCTGGCTACTACCTTATGGCTTCTGGTTCTAGCACTCCACAGAGAACACAGGGCTCAGCTTGACTGGTGCTCCTCTGGTAAGTAGCACTTCTGATGCCCTCTCCTTAATATACTCCCTCGTGTGATCCTGCCCTCTGCCGTCCCTGCTCCCTCATCCTTTCTTTGGGTTTTCTCTCTTGGACTCTCTTTTCCTCTGTTCTTATGGGTGGGGTTTGACACACAGAAGAGGCAGGAGAGCCTGGAGCTCAGCCCTCAGGCTGAGTCCCAACCAGGTGAGTGGGGGTCCTGGTCATGCCCTACACTCCATGTGTCACTTGAGCACGGTACTTCATGTATCTGACCCTCAACTTCTTTGGCGGTAAAAATGAGGATTAGGACATATTTATCTCATATCTTGTTTTAAGGTTAGCAAATTGAAGTCCCTGAAGCACACAGATCTGTGGAGCTGCTGATCTGGGGACATGACAGCAAACTTTCCCTCTTACTTGTGCGTGCTTTGTTGCTGTCCTTCCTAGGGGATGCTTTTCCCCTAACACTCCTTCTATCAACTAACTACCTGACCACATTCTGCAGCCTGTAGCCTTCTCCTGACCACAGATTCAAGCTGACGAATAGTCACCTCCACTCGCCTTGGACTTGGTCCATCCCAAACAAACTCATCACCCTCCTTGCCAGAGCCTTGCTCTTCCTTTATTTTCTTTCTTGGCAGAAGGTGTCTGAATGCACAAGCTGGGATCCTGGGGGTCATGTTTCATTCTCCCTCCTCCCCACATTCAATTAGTTATCAAGTTCTGTCAAATTCACTGACATAGTATCTCTGGTACCTCTCACCGCCCTCCATTCCCTGGGCCCCTACTGAGGTGGGACTGTCACTGTGTTACGCCTGAATTGCTGCCTCACTCCCCATTTATCTCCTGGCCCTGGATCGGATTCCTCTGCAGTTCCCTCGCCACAGAGCTACCGGAGGGATTAGACTTGATCAGGTTACTCCCCTTCTTAAAGTGATTCATAGATTCCTGATAGTCTCTGGGATAAAGCCCAAAGCCTTTAGCATGGCATGCCTGATCCTTCATAATCTGCACCCTCCTCCTGCTTCTATGGCTTCAACTTTCGACACTTCTTCCCTTGCAATGTGAACTTCAGTCAAACTGATGTACATATGGAATCAATGTGTTCTAATCCTACCAAATTAACCTTGAGATGAATGTTTATCAGGGGAATGTTTTCTCTACCTGATCTAGTAAACCAAATTGCTCATCTGAATGTTCATATGTTCAGTTTATTTGCATTTTTAAATTTTATAGGGATAAATGGGAAAACTATTTTGCATGCTAATATTTTATTCATATTTGATTTATTACTCAGACATCTCTCTTAGTATTAAATATATTATTTCATAACATTAACATTTCTATTCCTTTTTTTATTCATAAGATTTACACGGTACCTGCCTCATCTACTAATTATTTATTTCTGGGGAAATTTGGAAATTAGACTTTTAGCATGTCTAACTTTAGTCCTTTTTAGAGTTTTGTTCATCATAATTTTCCATATCATATTATTTATTGTGAATTGAATGAAAAATTGATTCCAGGTATCTTTCTTTAATTCAGAATGTAGTAATTCTCTCAGGTATTCCAGGGTTGTCCAGAATGGTCAGAATGAACTACTGTGTTGACAATTTATTTCCATTTTTTTTTTTCTTTTTCTTTTGCCTTATTTTTTGCCATGCTGAGGATAGAACGCAGGGTCTCACACATGCTAGGCAAGTGGTATTCCATTTAAGCCTCCAGTGCTGACAGTTTCGTTCTTTTGTAGGTGTCTTGCTGTTTTATTTACCACATCCTTGTAGTTGCTGCATCAGGAGATGCCGAGCAAACCCCGGATTTCAATGGCAGCCCTGAAAAACCTCACTAGCATGCAAGGGAGGGCGGGACGGAGGGCTGGGGTCCTCCGCAGGCGCCGGTTCTTGCCAGCACGGCTGTTCTCTTCTGGGAAGGGCTCCTGTGCCAGTCAGGGCCCTCTCCATTGTGAGTGAGCAAAACCCAGCTGCTTCTCCCAGCCTTTGTGGGAAATCTCAAGGGATGTTTCTAATTGGCCCAGGCCCGGGTCACATGCCCACTCTAACCAATCGCTGCAGCCTGGAGGAGGGGCGTGGTGATTGGCCTTTCTCATCAAGTGCTCATCTCCAGGGAGGAGGTTGGTCCGGGCACTGTAGGGAGGGGAAGAGCTTTCCGGGCAAGCTGGTTGCTGGCTCCAAAGAGAAGAAGTCTGGAGAGACAGCGACTGCGAGCTGGGCCTCCTGCTTGTCCCTCCTGTCTGTTCCCCAAACATCACACATTCTTCTTATGATATTAAACAAAACACTGTGATTCTTTTCAACTATAAGGTCTCTTCTATGAGATTGGAAGACAGGGATGGGGAACGTCTTGCTCTGTTTTCCTGATGCTCAATAAGGAGGGACTGATAAATAATGTGTGGGAGAGAGGGAATGAAGTTGAAATTGTGTTAAACTCACGGTTTCATCTTCGTTTATATCTGACCATGAAATACTGTAAAAATCAACTCCACCTTGAAGTATTTTTCCATTTCAAACTTACCTGTTCTATTTGCACTTAATCCAAGGTGGGAAGTACAGGCAGGACTTAAAATAGCAGTAAGAAAAATAAAAAAATGAAGAAAGACTCTACTTTTGGTAATTTTTGAGCAGTAGAAGGAAAACAGTGCACCCAAAAGATGCTAGAATGAAGAGATGAGTGAAGAAATTACTTCCCTTTCCAGTTGCTTGAAATACTGCACACCGTGAGGATACAATCTTTTGAAGATAGTCTAGTAAAATGTTAAATTTGGCGAATGAATAGTGATGTTATCACAGGGGGTTGATAAAATGCAGTGATTATCAGCCATTTTAGACAGGCAGTAGCATTTTTGCAACCATTTCAAGTCAGTGCCACACAGGAGGTGAGCCCTGCTATGGAAATCACAGATAAAGGAGGAAGCCTGCCACAGCACAAGATTTGCTACATTACCAAGCAGGGAACTCAAAGGTCAGCTCCTGAATTAAGTTACCTTGTGTGACTTTCTGTTCTGGGTGTGGAAATACACAGAATGGTGAAATCCATTAAACTAGAGCTGACAGCAAGAGGGGTTCATTAATTCAGAAGTGGGAGTAGGTTTACCTTTCTGCAAAAACCCTGTGGGAATTCTGTGGGCATAGTTTGGTTTTTGGAGCCAAATGGAGCATTAAAATAGAGGACGGCTGTGGGAATAAAAGCAAGGACTGGAACCTCTGCCTAAAAGTGGGCTTCGTCATCGCCTGAACTGGCCACGTGGTGGCCAGAGAGGAATCACATCTGTCACAGCACATGAAGGCTTTGTGGTAATTACATGGAGAGGAACTGGCAATTGTTGGCTGTGTACATTGGAGAGAGATCTGGATAAACACAATGTAGTAGAAGCGCGTGCCATTACCCCCGGTGGCAGAGGAGCCACCGGCAGGAGCTGGTGTGGTGTGGCTTTGTTGTGAGGTGCACAGGACAGAATTCCTCACACCATGAAGAGGTGAATCATCCCTTGAAGCCAGAGATTTGATGGCACAGATGTTTCGCATTCTCCCCAAAGTGGAATTAGCCTGTCCCCTCCATGATTCAATGCTGTAAGAGCCGTGTTTAGGAGCTTGAGAAGCAAGCTGTTGCTGGTGGCAGAGGGATCAGAAAAAGAGGACCCACTGTACCCGTGTCCACTGAGCTGACAGGATGCTGCTGAGATCCGGTGAGGTGGATTTCAGTGCTCAGCCTGGGGACAGGAGTGCTGCATCAGGAGTGGGTGCTGGTCGTCTGCCGCAGCCCGGGAGGGTCTCAGTCTCAGAGCGCAGTTCTTCCTGGTAGTAGGAGGAAGAGTTCAAGGCAGAACTTGCAGTTCATGACCTTTTCATTGTGGTGGCTTTGACCTTCTGGAATTGCTGAAGATGACCCAGCACAACTGTGGAAGGGAGTTACTTTGGTTAGTGAGTGTTTTGTAAATCAGCTAAGGCTCCCTGTGAACGCCATCAGTAAATCTGCCCCTTTAGCAGGTGTACTTCTCTGTGGTGCAGATGGTGGACCAGACAAGCAGAACAAAGCAGGTCCTCTGCTGGCCGGGTCTCCCCTCAGGGGACTCCTTCCATCAGTCTTCTGAGCTGTTCCCGTGGTTACAGGTGTGGCCAGCACTTTCCTGTGGGTTCTGTCTCCTCCTAATTTGGGGGTTTACCAGAAACTTCGCTCCTTTCTGGCTCCTTGGGTCTTTATGCTCTAACGCTCAGACAAGTTTGTGTTTCACTTGATATTCTCCTTGTAATTCTCCTGTCTTTTTCCATCATTCCCCATCTGCTCAGAAAAAATGAGGCCTCAAGGCTGCTGACACTTCCTTTCCTGTCAGTTCATGTGTGTGCGGTGCACGCCTGTGTGTGTGTGTGTGTGTGTGTGTGTGTGGTTTTGAAATCCAGATCATCCAGAACTGTCTGCTCCCTGTGAAAGATGTTAATCATGCAGTATTTGAATCCTTCAACATTGAGTCTGCATCCACTATTGGTGATATTTTGAGGGGATCGTTCTGGATTTTTACTTCGTACCTATATGAAAATACATGTGGAATTGTCTGAATGAACACATACTTTTGTATAAAAACATATGTGGGATCATTTTACATGTATTATCTGCAAGTTGTCTTTCTTACTTAAATATGGATCATGGATGTGTTTTCAATGTCAAATATGTGTGTCCATCTCATTTCTAAAATCCTCAGTTTTGATGGTTCATTATTTACTAATACTGACTAATGTAAATTAAAAAAAATTTTTTTTAGTTGTCAAGGGACCTTTATTTTACTTATTTATATGTGGTGCTGAGAATTGAACCCAGTGCCGCACACATGCTAGGCAAGCACTCTACCACTGAGCCACAACCCCAGTCCAACTAATGTAAATTTTAATGATTATAGACAATGCTATCATGAACATCTTTGTTCTTGTGTGTTTATGTGTGCGTGTGTGTGTGTGTATATATATATATATATGCACAACAGTTTCTATTGGCTAGAATCCTGAGAGTATAATTGTTAGAGGAAAGGCATGTGAGTTAAATTTAGAAGTTACACAAATTGCTTTCCATAAAAATATATACCAATTATACTCCTACTGTTAATTGATAAATGTATTGATTTATTTAAGCATTCAAAGTAGATTTATCATTTTAAATTTTGCCAGATTAACACAAACAGTTGTTTCATTGTTTTAATTTGCATTTTGTTGATAGCCAGTGACTATCTTTTTATAGACTTATTTTTATTTGCATTTTTTTCTCTGAATTGCCCCTCCATATGGATATTAATTCTTCCTGATACACACATGTGTTTATGTGTATTTCCAACTCTCTATTGTTGGTTAACAAACTACCCTTAAACTCAGAGAGTAAAATAAACAGGTGTTATTACCCCATACCATCTGAGGGTGGCCGGCACAGATTGGTCCTTGTGCAGTGACTTTCGTCTAGTTATTGTTCGGTCATCTGAAGCCTTTGCAGGTGTGAGGATTCACAGTGGCTCCCACACAGTGGTAGGCAGGGTGGCCTTGCCATGGGAGCTCTGCAGGGACTGTGGGCTGGGGCATGGACACATGGCCTTGCCACATGGTTTGGGCTCTCATGGAGTGGTGGCTGGTTTGTGAAGGCAAGTGCTCCAAGATGCAGGATGCAGAACTACCAGTCTCTTAAACTCCAGGCATGGAAGGTGTCATTGCATCATTTCTCTACAGTCTGTTGTTCTAAGCAGTCAGACAACCAACAGAGATTTCATGGAAGAGACAGGAAAAATATTAAGAATTTTTTGACCCTCTTTAGTCCACCATAATCCACTCTCTCACCACAAAGTATTTACAATTTCTCACATGCATGATTTATTTGCCTGTCCTCCCCTCACTCCCTCTGATGCTCCCCAACCCCTGCAAAGTCTCAAGTCTCATACTATTATGGCTTCAAGTTCAAGTTCAAGGTTCATGGGTTTGTTATCTAAATCAGCTTCCAGTGTGGATGAGGCTCTTTGTTTTGTGGGTACTCTCTATTTGAAGACCCATGAACTGAAGAGACAAGTTATCTACACATGCACGATCACACACACACACACACACACACACACTCACACAAACACACTCAACATCAAATATTGAGCAGGCATAGAAAAACCACAAATGATATTCCCATTCAAAAATAGGGAAAATGGAAGACACATGGCAGTCATTGGTCCATAGCAATTATGAAATCCATCTGGGCATGTATTGCCAATTCTTTGAATTATTCTCTTCCCTTGGAATTGTTCTCCATGGTTCTTGGCTTTGTGCCCTGGTTTCTTATTTCTTCCTTCAAGCCATCTTTCTTTTACACAAAATATGGACAGTTTGTATCTGAATGTTTCCTCTGCTTTCTTATTGCTCATTGTAGTTTGGTAGTGGGGGGTACCAAAATCCTTTTCATGTTGTATTATTTCTGCCTCTTCAGTTCAAGCTGATATAATTCTTTTAAAGACTTCATAGATTCCTTATGTATCAAATAATAATATAAACAAAAGACATGCTTCATTTTACTAATATAATTTCTTTATTTGAGCCAAGACTTGGAATGCTGTGGAACAATACCTGTACAGTTCTCAGATGCCATTTTGTTTAGTTAGAAGGGTCTTTGAGGCATGCAATTAAGAATTCTTATAGCACCTTTTGCCTAAGGGAGAAAATCTACAAGTAAGGATCTAAGATTCTGGGAAGCCCAACAAATCACACACTTACACATCCTGAGGGCTTATGACCCCAAAGTCATCTTGACTGACAGTGCTTGGGATTTGATAATCGTTCAGAGGCATTTTATATTTTGAGATTCCTTTGCCATCTGGAGTAATAGGATGAAAAATCAGTTTAATCTTCTGTGCCAGTAATGCCTTCAATTTCTTGTGAAGTTCAACATAAAAACTAAACAATTCTTGCTGTTTTTTATTTAATGGCTCATATATCTCGCCTTTTCAGACACAATTAAAAGAATAAAGTAAACAGTTGACTCATCCAACATCCTGACTAGAAACGTCCTTAGTCAAAATCATCTGTTCATTTGTCATGTTTTTTATTTTTCACATGCCTGCTGGTGACCATGGTGTCCGACTTTCTACTTTTATATAGCAGGGGCTACATTTCCTCCAGTCTCCAATTGATTTTCTTTTCTTTTTTTTTTTTTTCACTCTCATTCAAACCTTCACCAACAGCCTCTTCAAAACTCTTTTATCTTTTGGCCAGAACCAATGTGACATGTTGGATGATTTGTTATAGCAGCACTACATGCATGATACCAGGATTGTGCCACTTCTCTTTTTCTGCTTAAAAAGAACAAAAGATAAAGAAAAATACACTCTAAAACTTAGTGGTTTAAGACCACAAGTTGTTGTCTGTGCCAATGCGAAACAATACCCTTACGATATTGCTCACAGGGTGGTTCCCTTGTGGGATCATTAGAGTTAGTAGGCGGAACTGCAGTCATCTGAAGGCTGGGCCCGATGACCAGGATGGCAGAGGCTCATGGCTGGCTATTGATGTTGGCTGTTGACCGTGAACGTCATAGGGATGTTGGCAAAGCCATGGACAAGTGGCTCCTCTGTGGCTCTGGTTTCACACAGAACCTTTGCTTATTTCCAATAGCAGCTGTTCAAAGATACAGGAAATGGGATTTCTGACATTCTTTTAAAGCCTAGATGCAAAGAGTGTCTTCACACATTCTATCTTTGAAAGATAGGGTATTCTATCTTTCAAAGTAATTACTGAGCCTACCTAGATTCAAGGAGGGAGAAAATGAACATAGCTGGTCCCATGTACACATAATTCTGTTATCTGAGGGAAATCATTTGACAAGTCCCACAAGATGTATGTGTAAACACATGGGTTTAGTTAAAAAATGGAAGACAGACAAAAGGAAACAATTCAAAAATCTAGTAATAAGAATTTGATTAATTATATTAGCATATCCATTAAAATATACTTTCATTAAAAATTCAATACATACTTGCTGGAAAATATTCAGAAAATAACATACAAAAGTAGAAAATGACCCACAATTCTATCTGCTGACACATTCTAGATGAGCAGCTTAATTCTTGCATTATTTGTTTTCTGATGCATGTACACAAATATGTATTTACTGCAAGGACACACACCAAGCTCAACTTTTAAACCTAGGTTTTGCTTAGCTATATATACTATACCTCCTTCCATGTCAATAAAAAGACATATAAGCACATCATAGTCATCATGTTTGAAGACTCCACGCTATTTTATCAGATATCACAACCAGGTGTCCTCTTCTACCTGAGTACTTTCCTCCTTGTGTTTCATGTTTGCCTCGACAGGTAACTGTGGCTCAGTGCAAGTCAGCAGGCTTCTTTCAAGGACCCCCCCACGCCACATTTCCTGTTAGGAGAATGAGTGAATGAGCCAACGAGTGAGTGACTTCATCAATCACAGGCCGTTTCACCGAGCACGCAGAGACTCCTGTGCCTTTAGAACCATCATCCATTTCACTGTGGTTAGCTGTCCATCTGGAAGCTGAGAGTAATAAATGCCACATCGCAGGAAGTTTAAAAGGACGAAAGAGATAATATTTATAAAATGCTTAACTTCTTTAGAAGGACAATCCCCGCCAAGTCCGGTGTGTATACTATTATCATTGATTCTGCCCGGCCCCATCAATCACGGGCCTCCCTGGCTTGGGCTCCTCTCTGCAGCTGTTTGTCTAACAGTTCTCCCAGTAAAGCACTCTGGGAGCCCCCAGGAGGGCTACTCTGTGCGAATGTCACACCTCCCTGAAATCACAGAGTTCCACTCTAATTAAGAAGGTGATATTTTTAATCCTTCCAACATCTCTCTGAGGCAGGGGAGGCAGTTATTATTACCCTCATTTCACAGCCAGGGAAACGGACACAGAGACACTCAGCATTAGATGGAAGATAACCGAGGCAGAACTTGAATTTGAACTTTCTGGTTTCTAACTGTAAGGTGATGAGCACACAGCAAGGTCACCTTAGGATGCAATGTGCCCTTTAAGTTTGGGGAAAAGAAATCTTTTTTTTTTTTTTTCCCTTAAAATGAAAGTCAGTTTTAAAACTAAAATATTGACTATAAAGTTTTGGGGGCCATAATTTTCATCAGCAAATGTGTCTGCTCATCCTGCCACTTACAGAGAGTGGGTGGGGAGTGAAGGGGGCAGTCCCCTCCCTTTGGTGCTGTGAACTTGGAGTGGAATCTCGAAACAGTTAAGGTGCTTGTGACAAAGGTGTAAGACTGAGCTCACGCAGCTCACGCGGAGGTCAAAGCACTCTTCTGTGACCTCCGAAATAAGTTTGCTTTATTTTTCTCAGTGATGCAAACAAACCGCCTACCAAAACCAGTCTAGCAGAGCCGGACCGATTTCTGCATATATTATCCACTTTATTGGACGGTGGAGGTACTGAGGTGCCCCCTGTGGGCCTGTGCTGGCAGCAGGAACCAGGTGAGCAAGTAACAGAAAGGATGCGGAAGACGACCTGAGCTTCCCAGATGCTGCACATCCGAGGAACACAGAGGGAGGTGAAGTTTGGAGAGCGACAGATGGCTTTCTGCAGAGGTGCCCTCTGAGCAGAGACTGAGTGGTAAAGCAGAAGCACCGCGGAAGCCCTGGGAGAATACCCCGAGCAGAGGGAACAGCCTAAGAACCAGGCCCTGCTTCCTCTACTGGAGGGGCTACCACGTCCCTGCCCTGCGAGCCTGTTGCCCTTCCCTGCCCTCTTGGTGCTCATGTAGCAGGTCCATTTCTTTTCTTCGTTATGGCCTCTTTTTACCTACCGACTGTGGGGAGCAGACTGGGGACCGCCGTGTGCTTGCACTCCTTGGAGACAGCGCTTTCGCCTGTCCTGTGCCCTGTGCCTGAGGGCCGGGTGCACGAAAGCTGCTCAATAAAGTTTTCCTAGGAACGCGGATCTGGCGCCAAGCCTTCCCCATTCTTGCAGGTCCCAGCACTGATACAGTCCTACAGAGGCCCGATGGTGGCCGGGCGCCTGGCTGCTGGCATGGAGCTTATCAGGCTGCACTTCCCTGCTCTGTCTGGCACCGCGCTGAGGTGGGACCCCAGCAACACCTTACCAAAACAACCATTTCCTCCTGAAATGTCACTGATTTCTGGAACACGCTCTTGGCACCATCTGGGGACAATTTAATCCTGGGAGGTGGATGAATCCTGTTTTATGTACTCAGGATGTATCCCTTCCTTTTGGGCCTCGGACACAAGGAAGAACAGGAGAGGGAAACTGCACTCATCTCTTTTTGTGCCAAACACCAGTTCCCGAACCACCAAGTCAGCCAGTTCTCTCTCGAGGCTGTTTCTAATTTCTACACCTCCCTTTACCATTCTGGTTTTGTTTGGAAAGTAAAGAAAGTTTCTAAATATTTGGAACCCTAGGGTCCCTTGTGGCATTCTTGTGTTTTGTCTCCTTTCATCAAGACATAAAACAACCGGCAACTGTTTGCTGGCCCGACTCTCCCATACATGTGGCGGGATGGACCTTAGTCCGACAAACTGCCCTTCTCTCAGCTTCTGTCCTGTTCTTCCTGATGTGAGAGGCCTACGGACACCATGAGAAACATTCACTTAAACGGAGTCGGTGTAGATGGATTATCTCAGAAAGGGACCATGTGAAAAAGGCACTGGCTTAATGTTCTGGTGGGACAAGGTGCAATTAGGAGCTCACTCCTGTGCCTCCTCCGGCTGTCCCTAATAAGGGATCAGGTAAGTAATAATTAAAGCCAGGCTTTGAGGCACTACAGTGCGGCTCTCACAAATGGGCCAACTCGTTTCGTTAAAATCATATCCAAACAACGCTTTGATCTCACCTGTGAGCCACCTGTTGCTCTCAGGCTCAGCAGACTGCCCGGTGGTGCGCTGCAGAGCCTTCTCTCCCTCCTCCCCTGGTATCCAGACATGCATACACCTGTTGCCCTCGCCCATGTCCCCATCCTCTGGCTTTGATCTCTAGGCATTGTGGAAAGCATCAGCTGTGACAGAATTTTGGTTCGGCCTCATTGCCCTGGAATGCACCCCTCAAGGCTTCTGCCCCTGGGAATCTGAGGAGGAGTAGCCCATACCCCAGGAGGGTGGGCCAGCAACCCGGGATGCTTCACAGACTCTGCCCCCTAGCTCGGTTCTTCTAGGGGACTAGCCAGTAGTAATGAGCAGCCCATAACTCTAGAGGTCAGTGAGTCTTCCCAGGGAAGAGCAGACTCATTTCCAGGACCAGACGCTGTGCCGTCTGTATACATTCACACTTTGCAGAGGCAGTTTCTGTGATTCCTCCCCTGGGGATTCGGTTCAGCTGGTGCCCCTTCCTCCTGCAAGCAGGTGGGAAGTCTATATCAAAGTGAAGGCTTCAGGCATTGGAAAGAACTAGAAATATTTTTACAAGAGGAAAAACAACACAGTTGACCCTTACTTAAATTGAATTTCTCTCTGCATTTAAGGCAAACTTTTTTTTTTTTTTTTTTGAAGCAGGCCACCTAAAATGTGAGAGTCCTTTGCCAAAAGCCACATCTGACTCAAATAAGCAAATCTGTTGTATATAGCCTGTGCATGTAAAACAAAATCCAAATGCTAGTATGCATGCTTTTATGTTATTCAATGACAGCAATCCGTATCTTATTTGTGTGTATCTTTGATGTCTATTATGTCGTCTGAAGTGATTACATTGCTTTTATTTAATAAAATTTTTTTTCAAGTTGTTTTAAGTCTCTGAATGAAAAGTCAAAAAAAACCGGCTGAATTCTTATTTGCTGCATCTCAGCTTTTATGTTGGAAGCAGTTGATGTTGAAGCTCTTAGTCTAAACAATTTACAGTTTTCCGGATTAAGATCATGTGGAAGAAAGATGAAAATCTTTAAAGCAATATTACATAACTGCTCCTGCTATCCCAGGGTAAATGAGACATTTGTGGGCTCTGGCTGCTGAGAACATGGGCGGCTTCTGAAACGGGCAGAAGGTGAGAGTCTTTTGGAGAGCTACTGGAGGCAGGAAGATAAAATCTACTCCCAAGCCTGAATGTCCATGACTGCTCATAGAACCAGCAGAAAAACAGGGAGACGGCGCAAGCTTTCAAGTTGTTTGAGAGAAAACAAACTCACTGAATGTCCAACTGCTGATAGGGATGTTAGGAAGAGTCTGAACTGCTGACAGAGCAGTTCCCCTTGATTTTGACTATTATTTCAGGTTTCTATCTTTTCCTCTTTGTTAGGAAGATATTAAAAATAAGTTTCTGGCAAAAAGTACAGAAAAACAAAGAGTCTCTGAAATTGCAACCAGTACAAATTCCTGGCCAGCAACCTTAATTTTTTAGTGCTTCTCATCATTGAATAGTTTGCAGAATTTGCTCTCTGTGAGTATTAGAAAACTCTGGACTATTGCAGAATGTTTCAGGAGCAACCTGTAAGCCTTGGGGTTTACACTCTTAAGGGGTGAAACCTGGCTAGGGAAAGAGCTCTATAGGCATTTGTGTACCAGGGTTTACGGTCTGTATCCACAAGCTGTCCCTTGCCCGTACAGAAGTCACTTGAAAATATTTGAAAACTATTATTATATGTGTGTATATTTCTAGGATTTATGGGTTATAATATACCCAGTGCCTTAGCTTAAAAGTCTACGTTTTATTGCCTGTTCTTCACGTCACATCTGTCTGTCGTGTTCATTTCCACATTAAGGTAAGTTACAGCTAAGAATAGAAAGGTAACCATAATTAATTTAGGATATGGGAGAAAAAAGAATCACAATTAAATTTTTCCTCCCACAAAATATTCCTCCCACAATTAAATATTCCTCCCACAAAATATCTAGGTCAGGGATTTATTTGGAGGCCGGGCGCAACTCAGAAACACTTGAGGAACTCATTTGCCAAGGGTTGAAGTTCTAAGGTATCGAGGTAGTGGTTCCTATTTAATATGGTGAAGAAGAGAAATAGCGTGTTATTTTGCTTTTTGTTCTGCCCTTATGTATCAAAAAAAAAAAAAAAAGTCTTTGCTGGGCATGGTGACACGTGCCTGTAACTCCAGCTACTCAGGAGCACGAAGCAGGAGGATCAAACACAAGTTCTGCACCAACCTGAGCAACCTAGTGAGACCCTGTCTGAAAGTCAAATGGGATCCAAGTACTGGGAATGTAGCTCAATGGTGGCGCACCTGTGAGCACGCTGAAGTCCTGGGTTCATTCTGTAGTGCTGAAAAAAGTTTAGCCTTTACTGTCATTGCTCCTTGTCTGGATATCTAAAATTCCTTCCTAACAAATCTCCCTCCTTCGCCTGACTGTTCCTCCCCTTTAAAGCTTCTTCTACCATCATCAGCACGCTTGTGTTACAGACTAAACCTGATTATGTTTCTCCTTGGGACAGGGAAAATTCCCCACGACTTCCCGGCAGCTCCCTGGAATGGAACGTGCCTGGTTGGCGAGCCCCAGCGGGCAGCCTCCGACCGACCATCCCTCCCCACGGCCTGCCTTCCTGAGCTGCTCCTGCACCACACTGAGCCACGCAGGGAAAGCAGTTCCTCCCCCTCAGCTGAGCTGCTTCCTTTCCTCGAACCACCTCTGAAGTGTCCTAACTGCTCCGGGTTCCTTGACCTCTCAGCCAGAAGTCACCATCATCTGCCTGGAGCACTGTCCCTGCTTCTCTGAAAGCTGTCCCTGACCTCCTCTGTCCAGCACAGAGCCCCTCTGTGCGTGCTGGTGTTCTGGGCATAATGCGTCAGCACGGAGTATGAAATTGAAGGTGCTAGTTTACTTATCTGATTTCTGGACTAGTTTAGAAAATCTCTGTTAGCTGGCACTATAGATTTTATTCTTGTGTCAAGCATGAAGCCTTTGCCTGGTGTGTAGTAAATGCTCAGTAATATTTGCTGAACAAATACATGCTATATAGTGGTATTTTCATAGATATGTGTATTTCATCTTTTTCAAAAGTCAGGGTGTATTGATAATTCAAAACACATTGTTTTGTCATGCCTGAACTTTTATTTTCTCTTTTAAGATAAGAAACAGTTATTTAGAAATAGCAAAGCCAGTTTTAAACTTGCATGTGGATCTTGTCAGGATCCTGCTATGACCTGTTGCCTCTCTGCAGAGGGAACACCAGGGTAACCTTCGGTTTGATTGAGCTCCCTAGGAGGGAACTAGACTGTCCCGGGAAGGAGTACGTGTTTTAACTGACTGAATAGGCTCCACACACAGTCGACATGGAAGGAGAAGGTAGCACTCCGTGCTCAGGGACTGGCTAAGAGGCTAAGCTCGCATCCTGAAAGTTTGCATTCAAAACTTTTTTTTTTTTTTTTTAATCATTTTCCTGACCTGGAAAAGTGCCAAATGTCTTCATTTGCTACGTGGGACTAATTACTTCACCTAACAGGGTGGCAGTGGGACAGAGACGTGTTGGAGCACAGAAGCACTTGGGCGCTTGGTCAGCAGGGAACACCCAGCCAGTGATGCCTGTCATGGTCACCACAGCCATCTGTATACCCTCTTGTCATGGCTCTTGCCTTGGCTGGCACATCGGACCCTCCCTGGTTCTGAGAGTAGAGCCTTCCCTCTCGTCACTCTCTTCTGGGGCACTCTGCCACGTGATTTGGGCAGGCAGGTGTTCCAGTGCTCAGTCAGGTGTAGTGAGGAAGGGCTGAGATTAGGTGAGTGGCCTTTCAAGTTCAGGATCAAATGCGGAGCTCACGGTGCAAAGGCAAACGAACAGCTGGGTTTGTGACCATAAGCTTTTTCATCCACAAACGCACAACCAGCCTGGAGAACGTTTAGACAATCTGTGGCATAAGAGGGACAAGCATTTCTTGTGTCATTTTCTCAAGGGTGCATCCGTGGGGCCAGGGGGTTCTCAGGAGGGAAGTTCCCACAGGAGATGTCAGATGAGGCTGCACAGCAAGGGGCTGTCCCGCATGGGAGGCTGTAGAATCCTTCACCACAGCAGGCCCGCGGAGGTGGAGCGCGAGGCAGGGCCGAAGCGTGTTCTGCTCTCCCATGCAGGCGCACAGTGCAAGGCGAAGATCCTCCACTCTGCACTGCCCTGCTAAGGCCGGCGCTTCTCCAGGGTGGGCGTGCTGCCAAACACCTTCAGGACTTCTGCGGGATTTTCAGGTTGCTATGGGTTTGTCAGCATGTAGACCTACCCACACTGGAGGAGCAGCTGTGTGTGTGCCTGGGTTGCATGATGAATATAAGGTATATGACCTTTATATATATATATATTTTTCCACTTTTTACAAAATTTGGTTCATTGTACACAAATGGGGTACAGCTACGGTTTCCTGGATGTACACGAAATAGAGTCACACCCTTTGCGTAATCATACACGTACTTAGGGTACTGATGTTTGTCTAATTCTATTATCTATCCTTTCCCCTGCTCCCTCCCCAACCCTACCTTAATATATTTTGATATAAAAGATACATAAGAGATTTTAAAAGAAATGGCCCACTCCTAAGAAAATCTTCATGAACACATACCTTACTAATCTCATGAAACCCCTGCTCTGTGACATAGTTCAGCAATGGAGACTTTCTTTCCTGCCTTCTTTCTTTCTTTTTTAAATCATTGCATTTTCCCATAAAACCAAGAAGAAAGTCAGTGATGTTATTGAAGCTAACTTAACCCGAGCCTTGAAATTCATGCCGACTTAGCTATAAACTGATGTGTGTGTGTGTGGTAGGACCATTGGGTAGAAAGGCAAGAGGTGATTGAGGCTTGGGTATGGTTTTGCACAGAGGAGCAAGGATGTTACTGGCCTGTTCCTGAGGCGACAAAGCCAAGGTTATCTGACAACCAAGAAGACCCAGCAATGTCAAGAGACAGGGTAGCAAGACGCTCTGTCAAACGCAGGATCCTGCTGGCTTTCAGAGGCTGGGTGGGTCTGGAGCCAGACTTGAGCAACTGGGTGGTGGGACAGAGAATCAGGGATCCTCCCCCCACCCTCTGTGTGTGGGTTGAGCTAGTCAGTCTGGGCAGCACCAGGAGCTAAGAGAGGGGCAACACGCATCGTAATCCAACACAGCCTGGGCCAGTTGCTCAGCGGCACTGCAGGGGGTGAGACCGGGAAAGAAGTCCAAGCCCACTGCAGTTGGCATTGCAAGTGCCCAGCCAGTCTCGCTGCAGGCATTTGTCAAATGCATGCCATGTACATGCCTGGCACAGGCCGAGTGACAGGGGCGTCAAACAGGTGCGTCAGGGCAGGCCAGACCAGGTACGTTTCCTGTGCGTCCAGGATGCTTGCGCTGGAGATGGCCGGGGAGAAGGGCTGGAGTGGATCAGGATGGAACGAAGTAGCAGCCACCTGACTGAGGTTGATGGGAATTGGTGCTCTGGAAATGGAATGAGGGACAGCATGGCTGGGACCCAGGGACCAAAGAGGACAGGCACCCGGGGGGCCAGCAGGTGCAGGCAGGGCCCACATCAGGGAGAGGTGTGTAGCCACTTAGGTTTGTCTGGGGAGGGTTTCGTCCTAAGCCTGTGGAAGCCATGAAGGTGCTCCAGGAGGGGTGGCAATGGGAGCAGGGCAAGGGCAGCGTGGGGGGGCCAGAGATGTTGGGGCAACTGTCTGGGGCAAGACACTGATGGCTCGGGCTGGCAGCAGAGATGGCAGACGTGGACTGAAGCTGAGAGCCCTTGGGGTCACATCTGAGTGTCCGCACAGCTTGTGTGTGTG